>NC_039365.1:10724478-11938562 GCF_003573695.1 Papaver somniferum | reverse complement strand
AAAAAAAAAAAAGCGAAACAAAAAATTAAAAAAAAAAAGAGAGAGAATTTATTTATTTATTATTTTTTTAGAGACCTTCCATTTTTTGTAATTATTATTATTCTTTTTTTTATTTCTTTTCTTTTGTACTTTGTACTTGGACAATTATTATTATTATTTTTTTTTAAAAAGCCCTAAGGAAGGGTTCATTAAACATAAAACTGTTTGCAGGGAAGGACGACGATTACAATATCGTCTCGTCCCCTCGGGTTCGCACATGACATAGGAGTCGTGTCCCGAGTCGACTTCAACGGTTCATCCCCCGTCCGGTACGGGAGGTAAGTCCATCGAAACACTCGCGAATCTCCTGTAAGCGAGTTACTGTGTTCCTTAAGGTGATTCATTGATTGAGGACGAATTTGGACTGTTTTTAAATTCCTAGTAAAGGGCAAGGCCTGGGAAAATTAAGATAAGGACTCGGATTTCATCACCGTTTCCTTCTTTCCCGCCTTAGGAAAACGAAACCAAACGCGAACCTAAGCTTAAAATTTTGACTAGAACGAGACCTATAGAGTAACGAGCTTAATAGGAAAGTCGTTCGAAAAATATTGGTTACTCTTTTAGCATACTTCGAAGTTCATGATGGTTTCTGTGAGTTGAATGCGTGATTGCGCCGCCTTGTGATAGCGGTGAGGCCTTGGGTATCAAAGCTCCACTGAGCTTCTCTCTCCTCAATTTAACTTACTTTGACTCGGATTGATTCCAGAGGGGTTTGCTTAAATTGTAACGAATTCCATTTCGAAGGATTAAAAGCTGGTCTAGAAACAATCTAAGTGGAGCCATCATGCTTGTTGTTTGCTAGATTGTATAGGTTTGATTTGGTCGAGTCAGCCTTGTTTGTGATTGTGTAGAATTCCCTTGCAATTAAGAATGTCGAACTGGTATGATAGAAGCCAATACAATGATTATCGACCTGAATTTGAATATGAACATCATCCTTTTTATGACCATGTTGGGAATAGTGGTTGGGAATGCCATCCTTTGGAAGGATATGGGTCATACCTTGGTGAGCCCAATTACTATCCACACATGCATCAGTCTTACGAGCAAGAAGATTATAGTACTAGTTCTTCATCTCTAGAGGATACAATCAAACTATTGAAAAGTAGTCTTTTTTATGATCCCTCTGTTCCTATTCCTCCTTTAGAAGAGTCCCTCAGGGAGTTAGCTGAGTCGACGCGTAAGTTAGCTGAGATGAATAGTGTAATTATAGACGAAAGAACTACAATAATGAGTGAACTTTCTATAGAGAAATCCCTCAAGATGATGGCTGAGACGAACGAAAGACTTGCTCGAAATAATCTTACTTTCCAATATAGTGTTTCCAATAATACCCTTAAAAATGAGGATAGTTATTTGCATAATCAAGATGACGAGGTTAGAATTGGTAACACTACTTGTTTTGATGAGGTTCGATCTTTTTCATGTTATTATGATGAGGATAGTGTTGATGGAGAATCATACTTATGTAGGAATAGTGATCAGGAAATGGTTACTCCAATTGATCTTTACAATGATAATATTATTTCTAGTTCAAATCCAAATAATTTTAATAATTATTCACCTATTCAAAAGGACGGGGATTTGACTAGAGATACCCTCGTTTTAGACGATGTAGTATTTCCTGTTTACAAAGCCGATAATGATTTAGAGGAACGAGTTTATTCTGAGAATAATGTTTTAGAGTCTAGCGATTTAGAAACAATAGTCTTAGACGAAGAAGATGAACTCGTAGAGATGAGTGAGGATGAACCTGACTTAGAAGAATCAATTGACCATTTCCAGGAATCTGATGACTTAGAAATTAGGGAAGTTGTGACTAGTCTTTCTAGAGACACAAAAAACTCTAAGTTTGGGGGTGATTATCATTCTCCATGTGCTTTAACTCTTAGAAAGTTCCCTCGTGTAGGACTTGACATTTATGCCTCAACCATATTACAAGATTATCTTCATACATGTTTTCCCGAACCTAATGATGTCCATAGAGAAGCTCAGTTGTTAGAAACCCATCCTCTGGTTGATGTGGTTAACCCAGGCTATGATACAAAGATTGACTTTGTTTTCCCACCAAAAACTTTTCTTCCAATTGTGGGAACATATGATTTTCAGATGTGCCGGATATTAAGTTTTGAGACTAAACCTAATTACTTTAGGATATTAGGGTCGACACATTTTCTTAAGGATGACCATTATTATGGTCAACTTTGTGAGTCAAATCTAATTGACTTAGAGGATCCCCAATTATTCAGGTTGTTGTTATGTGCTTCTAAGTTCTTAGTTGAGTTTTTCCAGACTCTAATACCTGAACCGGATCTTAGCTTTGAGGAAATCCAACCGATGAAAACCTTTTATTTAAACCCTTTTATAGAGCCTGAACCTGAACCACAACTAGATGTAGTTGTCTTAAGCAAGGGTATGTTCGGTATCTTCTTGGTCTGTTGCAGTTTCCTCTTCTTGTGGGTAACACTTTTTGATCCAGATGACCCACAGTTATTCCGGCTACTACTATATGATTCTACGTGGTGACTAATCCTTGCTTAGTCTGGCTGAAGACTTTAAACTTAGCACTTCTTGGGAGGTAACCCAATCTCATGCAACACGGTAATATCCTTCCTTAACTCTTTTGCTTCAAATAGTAACCGTTTCTCCTTGTTCATGCTTTTAATTTCGTCTTTAGAACATTGAGGACAATGTTAGATTTAAGTTTGGGGGTATGGGAGAAACTTTTTAGTTGCAATAAATAAACTCCAGAGACTAGAAATTTATGCTTATTAAGGATAGCACTAACTAATCTAAGTGGATGGAAGCATTTTGATTGTAGGAGTTGAGGAACCAATCTGATTAGATGGCAACATCTAAAGAGTCTATTCATAAAAACACAGAGCTCAGTTGTTAGGAATAACATGATAGTTTCACCATATCTCGTTGAGTCCTTTTCACTTCTTTTTTTTTTGATGTTGTTTTCTTTTTAAATATGTTTCTAAGTGATTGGTGGGGCTCACGATTCAAGTTGTTACCAATGTTAGGGTAAATTAGAGTGATTGAGATACCATGAAAAAAAAATGAAAAAAAAAATGAAAATGAAAAAATGAAAAAAAAAAGTTGAAAAAAAAGAAAGAAAAGAAATTGAGACCAGACCATTTGACCAAAAGGAATAAATTCAATAAATTCGACCACTGGTACCCTTGTATATGCCAATTGTGTTGATCTAGAGTTAGGTTATCGACCACTGGTACCCTTGTATATGCCAGTGTGTTGATATTAGTCAGACTAGTATCTCAATCCATTAGGATAGGTTCATTTTGGCGGAGGCCTTCAGACAGATATGGGAAACGCCGTTCACTTAGTAAACATCAAAACCATCTATGTTTTTCTATATCCATCTTCTTGATCTATCCATGTGATTAGTTTTGACTCCGGATATTGATGTCCATAGTGCGACTATCTGAGTAGAGCTCTGTCACTTATATATGAATTTTAGTATGCTTGAGTGCAAACTCGTGTACAACAATTGGAATTTCGCATCAGGGTACTTCCTCTTATAGTCAATAAGTATGCCAACCAAGGAGATTCTTTAGTGCCTTCCAAGGTTCTGCATAGATAAGCTAGGGTCTGGAGTAATGGTTTTGTGGGCACACCTCTGGTAAACCCTCCCGAGATTAATTCGTTTTATTTATTTTTTATTAGTTTTGCTCGAGGACTAGCAAATAATAAGTTTGGGGGTATTTGATAGACACATTTTTGTGTCTAATTTTGTTCTCAATATTCTGTATGTTAGACTCGATTAAGTACTTATTGTGTTATTTTGTGTTTTTGTAGATGTTTTTAGAGAAATAAGCCTTTGCGGCGAAATGAGCTCGAAAAGTAGTGTTTTGCACCCCAGGATAATGTACCGGAGGCACCTCAGAAATGCACCGGAAGCGTCCCAGAAATGTACCGGAGAAACCCAGAAAATTACTATTTCCACCCCAGAATTACTATTTCCACCCCAATTGATAAAGGGACACCCGTACAGGATTAGGGGGAGGACACTTTTCTTCTCATAATTCAAATTTTGGAAAAAGGTGGGAAAATATTTCTTCTCACTGGCAGTTGGGTCGATCGATTTTTGGAGGGGTTAGAGTTCGATTAAACCTCTGATTTTCAATGTGTATTTGTGATATGGATAGAGGAAGACATTTTGGGTGTTAGGATCGATCATAATTGGTTGGAATCATCGCAATCAAGAAATCAGGAAGCACGTTCAAGAAATGAATATCACACGATCACATCAAATTTAGACGTGTACTCATGTGTTTGGAGAGTGTTGAATCAATTCTACAGCGTGTAAGATCATGTTTGGAGTGTTTATACATCATTTCAGCGCGTGGAGAGCTAATTAAAGGAAGAAAATATCCAAAAAATCTTTTATCTTTAAGCCGAGTAAAGAGAGAATTATCTTGAGTTATGGCGTGATTAAATGAGGCTGAGGAGTATAAATAGATTTCTGGTATCACAGAGAATGGGGGTGGAGAGTTGGAGGTCGAGAGTTGGGAGTAGAGAGGAGAGCGCTGCAGAGGAAGAATCCACCATTTTTCTCTATTGCTGCTGCTGCCATTGATGAAGATGAAGAACACGAAGAACAGACAGCCAAAAACCGTCGTTCTTCAACAGTGACAACGACCAGTTCCTGTGGGTCGTAGTCAGCTACGCATACAACAACAGTATTCTTTTATCGTTCTTTCTAACGGTGTTTGCAACAATTATAAACGTTGCAAACACCCGATTTTCATCATTTTCTCTTTATTTCATCACTGTGAACCATTTTTGAGCCATAAATAATTATTTTGAGAGCATTTTTACTATGATGAGTTAAACCCATACACTGTGACGACGGAGGAGGCCGAGCTTCATACATGGGTAATTTAATTAATTCTTTTTTAAGACTTTTGCATTAAAAATTAATTGAAATATGATTTGATTAAATTGGGTGTTATTTGATTAGATGGGTCATGCTTAGCTTAGGTGATTTGATGTTCCATGCTTAACATTTACAATCAATTTTTGAGAATCTACTTTGGCAAAATAAGAGTCCATATAACTTATGTTTTGAGCGATTATTGTCGAGAATAATTCATTGAACCCTATTTTATGAAGATTGGCCGAATCATTAGTCTCAGTTCCTCTCACCATTGTTAATATTTTTGTATATATATTTTTATTAAATCTAAAAATTCCATTTCCTTCACAAGTCTGAAACGATTCCTATTTACTACCACCCCATCAAAAAAATTAATCAGGTATACCCACAAAACCTTTATACTCCGGATCCTAGCTATCTACACAGAACCTTGGAAGGCACTAAAGAATCTCCTTGGTTGGCATACTTATTGACTACAGGAGGAAGTACCCTGATGCGAAATTCCAATTGTTGTACACGAGTTTGCACTCAAGCATACTAAAATTCATATAAAGTGACAGAGCTCTACTCAAATAGTTTCACTATGGACATCAATATCCGGAGTCAAAACTAATCACATGGATAGATCAAGAATATGGATATAGAAAAACATAGATGGTTTTGATGTTTACTAAGTGAACGGCGTTTCCCATATCTGTCTGAAGGCCTCCGCCAAAATGAACCTATTCTAATGGATTGAGGTACTAGTGTGACTAATATCAACACACTGGCATATACAAGGAAACCAGTGGTGGATAACCTAACTCTAGGTAAACACAACTGGCATATACAAGGGTACCAGTGGTCGACTTTATTGAATTTATTCCTTTTGGTCAAATGGTCTGGTCTCAATTTTTCTTCTTTTTTTTGCATCTCTTTTTTTTTTCTTTTCTTTTTTTTCTCAACTTTTTTTTCCCATGGCATCTCAATCACTCTAATTCATCCTAGCATTGGTAACAACTTGAATCGTGAGCCCCACCTAATCACTTAGAGTAACATAGGTTAAAAACAAAATAAAATAAAAATAGAAGTGAAAAGTACTCAACGAGATATGGTGAAACTATCATGTTATTTCTAACACCTGAGCTCTGTGCTTTTATGAATAGACTCTTTAGATGTTTCCATCTAATCAGATTGGTTCCTCAACTCCTACAACCAAAATGCTTCCATCCACTTAGATTGGTTAGTGCAATCCTTAATAGGCATAAATTTCTAGGCTCTGGAGTTTATTTATTGCAACTAAAAAGTTTCTCCCATAACCCCAAACTTAAATCTAACATTGTCCTCAATGTTCTAAATATAAAATTAAAAGCATGAACAAGGAGAAACTGTTACCATTTGAAGCAAAAGATATAAGGAAAGATATTACCGTGTTGCATGAGATTGGGTTACCTCCCAAGAAGTGATAAGTTTAACTTCTTCAGCCAGACATAAGGAAGGATTAATCACCTCGTATCATAGAGTAATAGCCGAAATATCTGTGGGTCATCAAAACCAAATAGAGCTATCACAAGTAAAAGGAATCTGCAACATGCCAAGAAAATTAACAAATAAAGCGCACCCTTGTATAGTTTCCTGTTTAAGACAACTACATCTAGCTGTGGTTCAGGTTCAGGCTCTATGAAAGGGTCTAGATAAAATATTTTCATGCGCTGGAATTCCTCAAAGCTAAGGTCCGGTTCATGTATTAGAGTCTCGAAAAACTCAAGTAAAAACTTAGAAGAACATAATAATAACCTGAATAATTGTGGATCCTTAAAGTCAATCAGTTTTGACTCACACAGCTGAGCACAATGAGAGTGGTGGTCTTCCTTAAACAAATGTGTCGATCCTAATATCCTAAAGTAATTAGGTTTAGTCTCAAAACTTAATAATTGATAAATATGAAACTTATACGTTCCCAAAATTGGTCGTAAAATGTTTGGTGGGAAAACAAAGTCAATCTGGATATCATAGCCTGGGTAAACTACATCAACCAGAGGATGGGTTTCTAACAACTGAACTTCCTTATGGACATCACTAGGTTCAGGAAAACGTGTATGAAGATAATCTTGTAAAATGGTTGAGGAACATATGTCAAGTCCTAAGCGAGGGACCTTTGTAAGAGTTAAAGCACATGGAGAATGATAATCACCCCCAAACTTAGATTTTTGGGTATCTCTAGATTGACTAGCTACAATTTCCTCAATTTCTAGATTATACTCAAGTGACGCATCCTCACTCATATTTAATAGTTGTACGAGGTCATTTTCTTCGTCTAAGACCAATGTTTCTAAATCGCTAGACTCTAAAACAATATTCTCAGAAAAAATCGTTCCTCTAAACCATTATTAGCTTCGTAATCAAAAGGAAATACTACATCTTCTAAAACAGGAGTATCTCTAGTCAAATCCTCGTCCTTTTGAATAGGTGAATAATTATTAAAATTATTTGGATTTGAACTAGAAACATTATCATTATTAAGCTCAATTGGAGTAACAAATTCCTGATCACTATGCCTACTTATTTCAAATTCTTCATCAACACTATCCTCATCATAATCATCATAATAACATGAAAATGGTTGAACCTCATCTAAACAAGTAGTGTTACCAATTTTATCCTCGTCATCTTGATTATGCAAATAACTATCCTCATTCTCAAGGGTACTATTGGAATCACTGTATTGGAAATTAAGATTATTTCGAGCAATTCTTTCGTTCGTCTCATCTATCAACTTGAAGGATTCCTCTATAGAAAGTTCTCTTTCGTCATAAACTAAGTTATTCATCTCAGCTAACTTACGTGTCGACTCCTCTAATTTCCTGAGGGACTCTTCTAAAGGAGAAATATAAGAATTTTACTCGTATGACCGGTGCGTGTGTGGATAGTAATTGGGCTCATCAAGGTATGAGTCATAACCTTGAAAAGGATGATGTTCCCAACCACTATTCACACTATGGTCAAAGTAGTAACGTCCATTTTGAAACTCAGTCGGATATTCGTTGTATTGGCTATTGTAATACCAGTTCGACATTCTATTGCAGGGGTGTGAGTTGTCACACAAAATAAAACCCACTGACAGGGGATTCGTAGGTGGATAGAGTCTTACCTCCCGTACCAGACGGGCGATGAACCGTTGAAGTCGACTCAGGCCACCGACTCCGATGTCAGTGTACGAACCCGAGGGGCCGAGACAATATCGTAACTGTCGTCCTTACCTGCAAACAGTTTATATTTAATTTTTAACCCTTCCTTAGGGTTTTAAAAATAATGTCCAAGAATGTCCAAAAAGTCCAAAAATAAAAATGTCCAAAAAGGAAAAGAAAAATTACAAAAATAACACCCTATTTACAGTTTCTAAAAATAAAACAAAATAACTATATACAAAATCTTCTTCTTTACTCCTTTCGGATTCCTCTTTTCTTTCCTTCTTTGGCGATGCTTTCCTTTTATAACACATTTTCTTCCCTTGTAGCTTCGCTCCAAATCTGAAAAGAACCGAAAAATACCAAAACGCGTAAAAAAGAACAAAAAATAATAAAAATAAAAAAAAACCTAAAACAAATCTAAATACAAGTCCGCGTCGGCGGCGCCAAAAATTAATGTGGTTTATAGATAGTGGTAAAAGTGGTTCGATTCTCAGACTTGCGAAGGATAAAATATAGACTTAAATTCTAAAACTAAAATAGAAAACAAACTAAAAATTGTCACAAACTCAACCAAAGATGATATCAATATTAAAAGAACACCGAGGCTAATATTCCAGTATTTTCCAAGTTCAAAGTGATTTAATCCCAATAATTATATTTATGCAATTTTCTCATTCAAGTTGATTCTAACTATTGCAACAAGTAGATTCTCATAATAACAAGTGTAAATCCGAAGCATAGAACATCAAAAACCTAGGTCCAAGTATGCTCTATCAAAAGAAATAACAATTGCTTAACAAAAATCATTCAAACAATTTTCAACCAAGGCAAATAATCATAAAATAATTGCAAATAAATAAATAAAATAGGATATACCACTTCTTGTTGGAAAAATAGCTTCCTCTATCGCCTCAGCAATGGGGTTTAGCTCCTCATATTAATCACTTGCTCAAAATATTTGTTTATGGTTCAAAAGTTGATTAAAAGATGAAAAACTATAACACTGATTGTTTGAAACGATGTATTGGTGTTGCAAAACAAAGGACTGACTGTTACAAAGAAGTCACTGTAGCAGCGTTACGAATTTGAGACGCTGTTCTTATTTGCAACGCTTGTTCTTCAACAGCAGCATCAGAAACACGGGTTTTCCTGCAACTTGATCTTCTCAGCTCTGTAGTGTTACAAACTTCTCTGTGACTGCTCCAATGACTTCGTCCTCTTCCCTGGGACTCGAAAACACCTTTTATACTGCTCAGAAACCTAAAAATAACGATTAATTTTCTCTTTTACTTTTCGTGCAAGCCACGACAATAATCTTATCTGCCGATTTCCTTAAGCGTTTCTAAGACTTCCAAATCATCCGAAACTCTTCCTTAGATAGAATATCACCTTAGGAAACAATATCACGCCTTTAGTCTCCCTGGAATTCCTAAAATAATTCCACAAAGTTTCCGTGCAAAACTCAAACTCTGTTTCCTTTTTCTGGATTATCCAGCCCAATTTGATCGATTCCAGCGCACATACCAAGCCTGTTATGCTCAATCACGTCCATCCCAACAAATTTCAGCGATTGAATCTCTCTAAAACACCTTCGAAATCCAACCCAAAGTTTGGTTCTTTGCTGGATATTTTTCCCGCCAAAATTTCATTCGAATTTGAGAAGAAAGTGACCTCCCCCTATCCTGTGCTGGTCTCCCTTTAGCAGATGCCTGGAAATGGGTCACCCTTTAGTAATTAGGTTACCCCTTATCCAAAGTGAGAGTCCGTATAGTAATTTTCTCTCACGAGCGCAAAAACCATTTTTTTAGCCAATTTCGCCGCAAAAGCTTATTTCTCCAAAAATACCTACAGGGACATAAAAAGCCATAATAAATATAAAATCGAGCACTAATAATATATACAATTGAGATTATATAAGACACAAAAATGTGCCTATCAACCCCTACTGACTACACTCAATAACTTCAAACGTCGTCTTCATGAGAATAAAGAGACAATTCAGGTTTTGGAAGCAAAGAAGAACAAAATCAATAGTGAAAAGATGAGGTTGCTCTCAAGGGTGCGAAAACACTAGAAAAATTCCAAGAAACTGTCCTTAAAGTTCAAGTTGAACGTGATTTATCTTTGAGCGAAAAGAACGCACTTGTTGAGGAAAGAAATTTAATCTGTTCTCAACTTCTCATAGAAAGTGAAGCTGAATTTAGTTGGGATGCTAGAGTTCTGAATGATGCTAGGAAGGATTTAGCCGTAAAGGTGAGCATTCAACCTGAACATTCTGCATTGGTTAAAGACATTATTTCCAATCATGAAGGTCATTTGTTGCTCTTTCATACTTGTCATTTCTTGAAGATGATATCTTTTTTAACTCCAACCTGATTATTTATTTTTCGCAGAGAAAGAGAAGAACTATCTTGAGAAAATTGAAGAATAAAAGACACAATTAGCTGTTGAAGAGAAGAAATGTCTTGAGGAAGCCGACAAGTCATCAAAGGAGTTATCTGCTCGTAACTCCAAGTATCAGAAGTTAAAGAAGAATTAGATCCTCACGGTTTCGAATAATGGAAAGGATGCCACGTACCCGTGCTCGTGATGCGGCTGTTAAGAAAGTCTGTGTTGATAATGAAATTCCTCTCTCAAAGTATACATTCGCAGACGTTCCTCCCAACGAAGTTGTTCCTGATATTTCTGACAGTGGAGAAGAATACGAAGAATATGAAGAAGAAGCAAGTGATTCTGAGGCCGAGTGAAATGACGAAGATAATTCAGGAAAAAATTAATCATTTTTCGCTTGTTGTAAATTCTTTTTCTTCCTCTTGTATATCTTCATGTTTTTTGGAATTTCTTCTTCAATGTACATCTTTTAAGTATTAATTTTTGCTCCTTTAATATAAGTTCTCCTTTAATATAAGTTCCCTTTGATTTACATTTGTATTCGCAAATAGCAAAATGTCATTCTTTCTCGTATATGCATGAGACTATAAAATGGGGAAAATAACACTCTTTTTATGTTTGCATTCTCATTCTTGCCTCTGTTAGTTGGAACATATTGATAGGCTGATGAGCATAATATCGCTCTCTTCCTCAATCTTGTTCTGTATCATGCGAACAAATTCGCAGCACACTTATTTTTCTGTCAACACCTGCAAAACAAAGTTAACTTATATCTTATTTTTCTCATGAGGTCTTATTTTGCCTTCCTAATTAAAGGTCTTATTTTGCCCAAAATTTTCTTTGCTCTTGTGCGACTAAATCGCAGGATGTCTTTACCAGTGTAGTCGATCTCGGTCATCTCGGCCGAGATATCGCCGATTATTCCGGTCTCGCTAGTGGAGCGAGACGATAACTAGATATCGCCGAGACGAGATTCTACGAAAAATATCGGCTATCTCGGTTAAAACCGGTCTGATCGGTTAAAAATCGTCCGAAATTCCGTTTTGGTTAGATAACAAAGAGAAGAATAAATATCATCAAACTAATCTCTGATGAGATAAAAATATCATCATTCAGTGATTATACACAAACCCATCTTATGTTTTCTCTAGATACTAGCACAAAACTTCAAATCTGGAGGTGCTTTATCAGTTGACGGTGAAAATTGAAATGATCAAAAGTTGCTTCATATCTTAGGTGATCGATTAAATTAATGATTATTTGAATTTTTGTTAAGACTCCAGAGTCACGATATGTTGCTAGTTATGGGTGATAGTGGACAATGGAGTATGGTGGAGCGTGAGTTTTTCCTGAAAAAATTTTCTGAAAGAGGGAAAGAGAAAGCTAGGGAGAAAAGTGTTGATAAGAACGAACAATATGAAGCTTTTTTTTTTCTTTTTTTCTTTCTTTAATTACACGTGGATGCAAGTTGTAAGATTTTGGATTTAACTTATTGTTTATCCTCTTAACGTTTTTGTTTGAGGTGTAAATCCTGGAAATATTAGTATTAATAGGCATATTTATTTTTTGAGATGTAAATTCCGGAAATATTAATAGGCATAGGCATATAAAATTGGGATATATATGTACCAATAGGTGTAAAATATATAATCAATATTACACCGATATTTGGTACCGAAATCTCCCCGATACAATGTCACACCAGTGTACCGGTGCTCCGCCGAGACAAACCGGTATCCGATATTAACTATCTTGGTCTTTACACTGTAGTGTATTGACCCATTGATCTCGCCTTATCTTTTTCTTGTATTATTTCCTCTTCACGTTTTTTTATGTGCGTAAATATTACAAGCCTTAATACTCCCGTGAGTAAAAAGCCTCATGACATTTACGTCTTTTGACACAATTCAGCTCCCTAATGGAGGGTGCCGTCCTTATATTCCCCCTGGTTTCCCCTTCAAGGAAGCTTACCTCTACTGGGTTAAGGTTGGCTCCTCACATCCGGTAATACAACAACCAGTTGCTTTCGCAGTTTCTTATCCCTCCACCTATAAGGTTTATGGTTACGAGACCGCACCATAAGTGAGGTTTCTTCGGACCGAGTGTATCATAGTCAGGACTTGTCAAGAGTGGAAAGGTACGCTCCAGACGCCCCGGGAACTCTTGACTCAATCGTGTACCTCGGTTCCCTGATCGAGTTTCTGCGCTCCTTAGGAAAGATCTTATTACCCCAATCTTTCGATTTAGGTGTCTCTCCTGGATGGGCTTTATCGTTTTTTCTCACCCCAAATCTCCATGACTCAAGTTCCAGGGTCGATGTAGCTTTCCCTTGAGTCATGCTCACTAGTTTTTCCCCGAATGTGACGTGTGATAGGTCTTACTTTTTGCCTCTTGCATGTATGCGAACTAGGTTGAACGCCACATTCGGATGCCTAGCCTCCCTAGTTAGAGTTTTTACTTCTGTTGCCTTCTATTAAAGTCTTATTATAAGGACTTAAATTTGCCTTTTCTTGATATGGTATCATCATATGAAAATAGAATTTTTCATTCCATTCTTATTCTTGAGTTATATAACTCTAGTACATAGATTTTTTATTAATTTCTTACTCATGAAGAAAAACATATGCGCTTTTCATACTACTCGCTTGCTTCTTTCATCTTTTGCATCTCTTTAAGTTCGCAGATGCTTCTCAGAACATTATTTCGCATGATTTCTTCTATCTCCTTTGCGCGAGAATCATCGCACAATTCACTTTTTTTCTGAGAACACAATTTCCTTTGCATCCGTTCTCCTTCTTTAGAAGTAATCTTTCTGGCTCGCTTGGTATTATTATTCGCAGAAGATTCTGCTTCAGTATCCTTCTTATATATTTTTCCAATTTTAGACACTACATCGACCATTAGTCTTTCACCTCTTTGACTATCTATAGCATGCTTCTTCCAATTTTTTCGTTTGCATTCTCGCTCTTCGCACTTGTCAATATCAATTTCCTGACAGTTTCTACCTTCATTTGTATCTCCTCTTATTATACCAAGATCTTGAGGTAAAGGAAACTTTATGCGTTGGTGGAATGTCGAAGCCACACCCAAGATACTATGCAGCCATGGCCTTCCAATTTGAGCATTATAAGGTGACTCAACATCAACAACACAGAATACATTTTCTGTTGATAGACTCTGTATTGGAATTCGCATTGTCACTTCTCCTTTTGGCTTGTTTCCAGTGCCATTGAAGCTAAAAATTTTATAAGTTGAAGGAATTAATTCGCCATCTCTTCCACCCATGGTCTTGTATGTATGATAAAAGAGGATATCAACAGAACTTCCAGGATCTATGAGTATTCTATTTATAACCCAAGTATTCGCTTCATCTTCTTCATCATCCTCTACTTTTGCTTTCGGTTTAATCCCTAACCTCACCACTAATGGACATTCGTGTGGTTCTCCTCCTCCTGGTGTTTCTTTCGCACTGAACGAAATGGTCTGTTTTTTCCAATCCTTTAATGGTGATACCTTCGCAAGGTTGAAGATTTATCTTCCATCATTGTCTCTCGCATGCACCCGACTTAAAATATTGTCATGAAAGTCTTGTATATTTTTGAGTGAATGTATAATCGAACTACAGTATAGGTTCTTCGCCTTCGCACCTACTTAGATTACATATGTATTCTTTCCTTTCTCCGCACCATATGCATTTCCTCCTGGTGGTGGTGGTGGTAAATTCTGTGGCTGTTTTACTAAGAAGTGGTCCGGCTTTCCTTGCTCAATCATTCGCAGTATGATTTTCCTCACATTTCTACAATTACTTATTGTGTGACCATGAAAGCGATGATATACACAGAATTCTTTGCTCCTTCTCCCCGGCGGTGGCTCATCTCCTACATTATGTGGCTCAGGAATTTCTTCCATTAATATAACAGCTTCCCAGATTTTGTCTATTGTAGTCTTCAACTTTGGCAAGTTTATCTGTTCCCGGACCACCTTTCCAGTTTCTTGTCTTCTATTATAATATGGTTGTTGGCCTCCATAGCCTTCCGGAGGATTGTCCATTCTTTGAATCTTATTATTTCCTCCGCGATTTTGTAATTGTCTTTCTTTATACTCTCTTTCGAATTCTTCTTGATCTGCACTACCCATGGCTACCAGCTTTTGTTCCACCTCTGTAATGTTCTTTCCTTGAATTCCTTGAGATGTGCTCGCAACAACATTTTTCATCCTTGGGAGTAAACTTGCACTCTCATTATTCGCATTAGGTATCTCAACTGGGTAATACTCCATATCTCTTTTCTTCTCCTCAAGCGTTATATATTCCTCTAGAAATTCGCGCAATTCTGACATTGTTATGGTGTCTTTTATACTGAAGATATGTGTATATAATAATTCCGTAGGAAAAAGAGCATTGACAAAGGATAGTATAAGATTTAGTTCATCTACTCGTCTTTCCATTTCACTAGACATGGTTCTCCAACGCGTGGTTAGATGACGCAAACTCTCATTGATTCTTCTGTGAAGTCCAAATGCCGTCTCAATCCCTGTCCTTGACATATTATTACTGATATATTGTCCCAAAAAGACGTTTTGTAAATGACGAAATGATCTAATGGTCCCTACTGGCAACCCTTCAAACCATTGCAAAGCTTCCCCTATCAAGCTCGCAGGAAAATATTTACACAACACCGCATCATTCTCTTCCCATTGCAATAGAGATCGACTGTAAGCTTTTATCCGTTGTACTGCACTTGTGCTTCCATCAAATATACTAGTGAATACTGGTGAATTGCATTTAGGTGGTATTATTGCAATTTGAATTTTCCTTGCAAAGGGTGTTTTTCCAGCTTCCTCTACTGCTTCCTCCAACTGTCTCCTTCCACCATTTCTTCGCGCAGTCATCATTTCTCTTAATTCTGCCATTTCTTTAAGATTTTATTCACTCATAGTTTGATCCAAGTCCTGTCGCATAGGTATTTTTAATCTTGCTTGCCTCAATCTATTTTCATGATTATTCTGTCGCATGACCTCTTGTATCTCTCTTTCTTCAGCTTCTTCCCTTCTTCTCCTACGCCTTTCTCTTTCATCTCTCACACGTTCACGAATGGCATTGTTCTTTCATTCTCTTATTTGCATGCATATTGATCTCTCAATATTTCTCTACCATGCAATAGAATTCTCCCTTGTTCTGGATCATTTTCTTCATCATTATCTGACTCATAGTGCGTGCGATGACGTTCGCCTGCATTTTGACGTCTGTTTTTCCTTTGACCTTCTTGTCGGCGATGATGTTCGCACGGTTGCTCATATAGGTCATATTCTATGTGTCTCTTATCGCGTTGATCTTTTAGATTATCATTTGCTTGTAAGTTCTCATCAATATTACCCAAAGGTTGCTCTCTCCTAGCATCTCTTTGATTAGATTGACTTTGTATTGATGAACTTCTGCTTGTCCTTGACCTCGTGTAGCGTTTCTTGGTCTATGTTCTTGCAATCTGATATTCTCTTCTCGTAAATCATCACTCTGACGTATCAAGTTCGCACTCTCTTCCTCCTCTCTTCTCCGTTCTGCAATCAATCTTTGTCTAAGTTATGCAATTGTCATATTCTCTTCGTTTCCTTCAATCCTTCCTGCATCTCCAGTTCTTTGTTCATTTTCTTCGGTAGAATTCGTTCATGCAGTATGAATACTCACTCTATCGTAATCAATATCATTGTTCTGCTCTTGTGCATGCTGGGGTCCAATTGGAATTACATTTCTTTGATTTTCTCTTTCTCCTACCTATGGTTGTTCAGGATTTGCACCTCTTCTTCTCTCAGCAATTCTTGTACTCCTCCTGGCTGCCGCCGCTTGTTCAACAATAGATCCGATTCTTACCATTACCACTTTCTTGTATTAACAAAGGAAAAACTACTTTTAAAATAGTTGAAAGATTCTGATGATGAACATCTCAAATGTTTAAAGAAAAATGCTAGATCTAAAATTATGGAAACTTGATTTCTAAACGAATTCACCAACAGGGTATATCACTCCGAGCTGTTTCTAGCACCAAAACGTAGTTGCAGGAAATCCTACAACTACATCCATACAAGAATCTAAACAATACCCTAAGAAATCATGATGAAAATCATTCGTTTATTCGTTAACATATCAAGTTGGATACAATATAATACAAAGATTTAACTTGCTCTTCAAATAAACTTTCTCTCTCCTAATTTCTTGTCTAACACACTCTAAAGATCTTTTTTTCATTACATGGTTACTCTCTCCTTTATATAGGTGTTCACATAGTGGATGACAACTAACCGATCCTCTATTTTCGGAATCACTGTGCGTTACTATCGCTCATATAGATTCCCTCACCTTCGCATACTTTATACTTCACATAGATCTTCACACTTTACCCGTGACTGTGCTGACATCATTAAGTATGTCATCTCAATTACGAAAAGGAAAGACATGTAATAAGGTAATAGGACTAGGAAAAGGAATTCATAGTTCTATATATATATGATCACCAAAGTTGTGGTTGATCATATGAGCAAGATTAGAGCTTGTGTTTAGTTTTGAGTGATTTTATAAACATCAATAAAGAGAGTTGTCTTTATATAAGCTAAGTTTCATCTTGCAGTTTTCATTAATTGGTATCAGAGATTATTTCTGAGCCATGGAAAACGAAACCACCATTGTGGGTGCAAAACAGTTCACGACACCATCAATACAAGTTCCAATCCTCAACGCCACAAACTACACAGTATGGGCCATGAGAATGAAGGTACTGATGAAAATCTACAAAGTTTGGGAAACAATTGATCCTGGTACACTGGACCCAGACAAAAACAATGTTGCCATTGGATTACTCTTTCAAGCAATACCAGAATGTCTTGTTCTACAAGTTGGTGAACAGGAAACTTCAAAGAAAATTTGGGATGCAATAAAGGCACGTAATCTCGGAGCTGATCGAGTTAAAGAAGCCCGTCTGCAAACCTTAATGTCTGAATTTGAAAGAGTGAAGATGAAAGACACGGATACTATTGATAGCTTTGCAGGAAAGCTATCAGAGATAGCCTCAAAAGCTGCGTCACTTGGACAATCCATTGATGAAGATAAACTGGTAAAGAAGTTTCTCAATAGTTTACCAAGATCCAAGTATATTCATATCATAGCTTCTCTCGAACAAGTCTTATATTTAAAGAAGACTAGCTATGAAGATATAATTGGAAGATTGAAAGCATATGAAGAAAGAATCCTTGATGAAGAAAACAATGGAGAAACTCAAGGAAAACTCTTGTACACAAACTCTTACCAACAAAACTCTGCGACAATAGGAAGAGGTCGTGGAAGAGGTGGAAGAGGAAACAGAGGCCGAGGAAGGGGAGGAAGGTTTAACTCACAAGATAGAAAAACAAGTCAGAATGATCAAAACCAAGGGAAAGAAAAGAAGGATAGATCAAACATTATTTGTTACAGATGTGATAAAACATGACACTTCTCCTCTGTATGCCCTGAAAGAATACAAAAGATGGAAGAAGCAAACAAGAATGAAACAAGGGAAGCAGATACAGCTCTTCTCATGCACGAAGTTGTATTCTTAAACGAAGGGAATCTAATACCAAAGAACTACGAATCAAAGGATGGAGAAGAAGGAATCTGGTATTTAGATAATGGAGCCAGCAATCACATGACTGGTAAGAGACAATACTTTTCTGAACTCAATGAGAAAATCAAAGGACAAGTGAAGTTTTGGGATGGATCTTCTGTAGAAATTGAAGGGAGAGGATCAATTCTATTTCAGAGCAAGACCGGAGAACAGAAGCTTGTCACAAACATCTACTTAATCCCAAACTTACAAAGCAACATTCTAAGTTTAGGACAAGCTACATAAGTTGGATGTGATGTTAGAATGCGAAAAGATTATCTAACAGTTCATGACCCAAGTGGAAGAATTTTAGTTAGAGTCTCACGCTCACAGAATAGACTTTACAAGATAAGTCTCATGATTGGAAGGCCATTGTGTCTGAATATGAGACTGGAAGATCAGACATGGAACTGGCACGAAAGGTTAGGACACATAAGTTTCAGAACCTTAAAAACTATGTCTCAGAACAAGATGGTTCGAGGGATACCACAGATAAACGATGAATCAAGGATATGTGAATCATGTTTAGTTGGGAAACAAACGCGTCAAGGTTTTCCAAAAGCAACAACATTCAGAGCCTCAAAGCCATTAGAGCTTCTTCATGTTGATTTATGTGGTCCTATTACACCACAAACCCTTGCAAATAAAAAATACATATTTGTTATTATAGATGACTTCTCAAGATATATGTGGTCTATTCTTATGAAAGAAAAGAGTGAAGCATTTGACAGATTCAAAGCTTTCAGAAATATGATAGAAAAAGAAGAAGAATAAGAAGAAGAGATCGATGAAATAACTCAACACATTCCACTGCGAAAATCAACAAGACAGATACAAAAGCCACAATATCTGGAGGATTATGTTCTTCAAGCTGCAGAAGAATGTGAGATTATGCTACTTTCTGTTAATGATGAACCAAGGAATTTTTAGGAAGCAAAGGTCTCGACTAAATGGACACAAGCATGTAGAGAAGAAATTATTTCAATCAACAGAAACAAGACTTGGTTTCTAGTTGATAAGCCAGGTGGAGTAAAAGTGATTGGTCTTAAGTGGATCTTCAAAATAAAACGGAATGCTGATGGTACTGTCAACAAATATAAGGCAAGACATGTAGCTAAGGGATACGTTCAAGAATCAGGTATAGACTTTGATGAAGTTTTCGCACCAGTTGCTAGACTAGAGACAATTCGTCTCTTAATAGCAGAAGCAGCATCAAACTCATGGGAAATTCACCATTTAGACGTTAAGACAACATTCTTACATGGTGAATTGCGAGAAGATGTGTATGTTGAACAACCAGAAGGTTTTGAAGTAAAAGGACAAGAGCATAAGGTTTATAAGTTATCAAAAGCTCTATATGGTCTAAGACAAGCTCCTCGAGCCTGGAATACAAAGTTAGATCAAATCTTAAGAGAAATCAGATTTGTTAAGTGCTCTAAAGAAACATCAGTATACAGAAGAGAAGAAAAGGGAACGCTTCTTGTGATTGCAGTCTATGTAGATGATCTATTTTTGACTGGAAACTCCCTTAAGGTGATCAATGAGTTCAAGAGAGAAATGTCATCAAAGTTTGAGATGTCAGACCTCGGAAAACTCACTTATTACCTTGGCATAGAAGTCCATCAAGGAGTAGATGGGATTCAGATTAAACAAGAAGCTTATGCAAGGAGAATTCTGAAAGAAGCAGGACTTGAAACTTGTAATCCAACTAAGATACCAATGGAGTTTGGACTTAAAGTTTCAAAGGCACAAGAAGAAGCTGAGATTGATCCAACGAGTTATAGAAGAAATGTTGGATGCCTTAGATACTTGTTACACACAAGATCGGACTTGGCTTTATCTGTGGGAGTAGCAAGCCGTTATATGCAGAGTCCACGCAAGTCCCATGGTGATGTAATAAAGCAGATATTGAGATATCTAAGAGGAAAAATCAGCTATGGATTGAAGTATGGTCGAGGAGGATCAAAAGGAATTGTTGGGTATAGTGACAGCAGTCATAATATTGACCAAGATGATGGAAAAAGTACAACTGGTCATATATTTTTTCTAGGAGAAGCACCTATTACATGGTGTTCACAGAAGCAAGACACTGTAGCCCTCTCATCCTGTGAAGCTGAGTTCATGGCCGCAACAGAAGCAGCTAAACAATCAATATGGCTTCAAGAACTGTTGGGTGAAATCAAAGGAAGAGACCCTGAAAAAGTTCTCATCAAGATTGATAATAAGTCTGCAATTGCACTCACTAAAAATCCAGTGTTTCATGGGAAGACGAAACACATTCACAAAAGGTATCATTTCATATGAGAATGCATCGAGAAGGAGGTCATTAACGTAGAACACATACCTGGAACTGAGCAGAAAGCAGATATATTGACAAAGGCATTAGCTCGGATCAAGTTTGAAGAAATGAGACAACTGATTGGATTACAAGATATGTCACGGGTAAGGTTGAAGCTTAACGGGGAGAATGTTGGTTAAACTTCAACATAGAAGTCACTAACAAGCTGGTTAGGACAAGATTAGGAAATTGATGTAATCCTAAGGGAATTAGAAGTTATCTAGTTCTAAGAAAAGGAAAGACATGTAATAAGGTAATAGGACTAGGAAAAGGAATTCATAGTTCTATATATATATATATGATCACCAAAGTTGTGGTTGATCATATGAGCAAGATTAGAGCTTGTGTTTAGTTTTGAGTGATTTTCTAAACATTAATAAAGAGAGTTGTCTTTATATAAGCTAAGTTTCATCTTGTAGTTGCCATTACATAACATATCAACAATCGAATACAACAACAACCTCAGAGAAAAGACCAGACAAGGGCCTCTTTGCCTTCATTGCTTTCTGGAATCTGTTGTAGATATCACTTGATATGGTTTCTTTCCTTCGACTGAAGCTTCATTGGAGGTTGCTTGTAATCCTTTTCTCTTTAAATAAAATCTTAGTTCCTTGTTCCAAAAGAAAAGAAAAAAAACTTATATTACCAACACCCAGGCGCGTCATACAATTAAATTTTGCTTAAGAAAAAAAGAAACTTGAAATTTTGGCGCCAAAAGTCGGAGGATGCTTTAGGGATTTCAAAAATTGAAAGGCTGTAAGAGACTGATTTGCATTTATTGGACAGATGGTTCGGAGATACAGCCGTCCAAGGTACACTATGGAATCGTCTAATATTTAACCGGAGTAAATGATTTTTAATAGCACCTTTTTACTGTAACAATCAACCAATTAGTTAGCTGGACGGTAGTAAAACTGTAAAAGTGAAAAACGAAACTGTAGGCCAAAAAGTTGCACTCCTATTTTCTTTTTATAACATGCTTTTGAGTTTTCACCCTTGGCCCTCGTTGAAATTGCTCACCATGTGCAATTTCCCCACGAGTTCTTACATTTTTTTTCCTTTTCTTTTTCTTACACGAGACCTCCCGTTTTGGAAAGGTCACTGGTACATGATTCATATTTATCTATTCTATCTATTCCATTATATAAAGCCGACTATCCTTATTATAGCTAAGTGAAGCTGCAAATTATGACTTCTATATATATCCCCTACTCTTATAATATTATGTGTACATTTGAACAATTCCATATAAATTATTGAGGGTATAATTGTGATTGGCATCACACAAAAAGAAAAAGCTCTTGAAATTAACTAGACATGTGCTCTTGAAATCAACGACAATTAAATATAATGGAAATGAAATCAAAATTAATCCCTAAAAAAATTTCACATCTACAGTCATTTTTTTGATCGGTAAAGAATTTGATGCTAGTGAATTTCGAACTCTGGTCACTGATATCATCATCCAATAACTTTACTACTATAATACAATTGTTCTTTGATTTGCTCCGATTTTTAATTTCATTTCCATCATAATTAATCTTTTTTTTCCAATTTTTGATAATAATATTCACTTCGTCCCATTGAAGGTTTATACTTTAATTTTAGTCTCAATTGAAATATTAGTATTTTGGCATCAATGAGCAGCTCATTGCCTCAAAAACAAACAAAAACTAGTGACTCATTATATATTACCGAAGCATTAATTTGTTTATAAATAAATATTTAATATTTTGTTTTTCAATTGATGCTACATTGATCGGGGCTAGGCACAGTGAGAATCATCGTGTCTCACAGTCCTTGGGATCCACCAGAAGAGTTATAGGGGGTGGTTTTGGGGTCCACAATTTGTCGTGTCTTATCGTTGATTCTACGGGATTTCATCTCGATGGACCAATCATTACTGCATAGATTTTGTGAGATTTTTTCTTTTTAATTTCAATGAGATATTTGCTATTTGAAAGATAAAAAAACTTACAAATAAATTAACTCTAAAAAATCAAGAAATAAAATCTAAATCTTGTATATGTGTGATGAAAAAAAACTGATAATTCTAGAATTTTAATTTAATAAGAATTTTGTAGTGCCAAAAAGTGATGATTAATTAACATAGTTTTTCTTTTAATAGTTTCATTTTTCTTTTGATATATTTTAAGAGTTCATATTTAAGTTATTAATTAGCAAACTGGTCATAAAGCCAGTAATTTATGGAAGTTGTATCCACGAATTTGCTGGTAATTATAAAGGGTAAACATACATTTACTAATTACTACTAGCTATTTGGAACATTAGAAAATATCTATACTTCCACGTCAAATGCTTGTAAATATGGGGCGCCAAAGCACCGAGCGCACATTTCGAAACCCTTAATACATCTAAAGAATCGGACGGTCCATAATCTGTCGGATTAATTATCAAAAGAATTACTTAGGGGCAATCTAGTAATTAAAAGGAAAAGAATCTAAAACCGTTATTAGTGCGTCCGACTCTGCTTAACTAACAGACTAAAAGAAAATCAGAAATCACTCTCTGCTAGTGTTAGTGTTCAGGAAAGGAAAACAAGATTTGCAACCTTTGTGATTTTTTTAGATCTGAAACCTCCTTCTCTCTTTCTCTCAAATTCTACTAAATCTTTTGTTGATTTATGAAACATCACAGAAGAGAATTAAATGTGTGATTGAGAGCTTCTAGGTAATTGAAATCTTCTCGTCCTGATTTCAAAATTTCTTATTTCTGGTTCATTGACCTAATAATGAGATTGAGATGATTAATTTTGGAATGTTGATGAGATCATATGGTCGTATATGAAGATTGCAGAGCTTGTTTGTTTGGAGGATATATTTTAGATCAAGATTTTGTTAATCGAAGATATTGATTGGATTTTGGAATGCTGATTTTAGTTTTTCTGGGATTTGATTTACTAATTAATGATTCTATCTGTTTCTTTCTCTAGTTATTAGAGATTTCATCTGTTTTACTAATTAATTTCATTGATGCTTAAGTTAAGATAAGTAAGATGATTGAGCAGTACCAGTTAATCGAAAATGGAGTTCACATAGTTGGTATTGAGACCGGTGGTGGTGGTGGTGGGGTATAACACGGCGGCACAAACAGAAACAAATTTCTCTTTTATCAATAATATTTCGGTGGGGTGTAACTAACGCATATACTTAGTCTAACTAAACCAAGACTTGGGTCAATAGTACTTCTGTCAAGTGGGTGACAATATGGATATTGACTTAGATCTGTACTCTGTGACTTTGGACATGTCCATGACCATGAATTTTTTATTCCAAAAGCACATTTAAATAAACTAGTCTCTCTCTATAATGGACAGTAATTCATGTGGAGTGTTAAATATTGCAAAATCATGAAATTGCTATATGTGGAGTGTGGGAGTTGCATCTTTTGAGGTCTAACTAGGAAGTTCTGCAAAGCCACAGATGACCAATCAATCGCATGTGGCACACTCGTGAGTAGAGAAAATACATATAATGCAAGCCAAAATGAGTTAGCACTAGCTGTACGCCTGTACATACTTGGCTAAACCCATATGTGTATTGTATACTGATGCAGTATTACTTGTAAGCTTAATCTTGAAAATGCTTTGACTTGCAGATATAAAATGCTCTACATCTCAATACCATTATCATATGCATCCATTCATATTAATGTTGTTTTCCTATTTAGTTTGGATTATTTATTTAGCTCTAAAACTCAATTTCATGCAGTTGATTTTGCAGGGGTTAGAAACATGTTGGAATACAAAAAGCCAATGCTGATTGTAATTTGGATTGTAATGGTGAGTAAGAACTGAACCATTTCTTTCTGTAAAACTCTTCACATGTACTTCCTAGTCGTAGTACTTAGTACTAGAGCTGCACATGGGCCGGTTCGGACCGGGTTTTTGTGGGAACCGGTACCTGTACACGGAGTTGACCGGTTCTTCAATTTGAGGACCTGTACCTGTACCTGGACCTGGACTTGTACCTGTCCCGGTAAGACCGGTCCGGTTCCACTCCGGTACCGGTTTTTTACCTGAATTTTAACACACACAGTAAAGTAACAACCTAAGACTAAGAGTCTAAGACTAAGTTCAACATTACAAAGTTCAAAATAACAAAGGTTTAAAACATCACAGAATAATAAGTGTATCACACTTTAAGTTCAAAGTTCAACATTAAAACATAGTACTAAAAACAACATTTCCATAAGTCTGCGACAAGAAATGAAAAGAAATCCTTGCAAAGGATGGGGGACTTCTCGAACAATTGGCACTGGCTGCACTGAGTCACTGACACGGAGTTTACATCAAGCTTCTTTTAGCAGAGAATCCCATATGGCTGCAACATGGAACAAAAAAGTAAAACAAGAAAGTAAGCAAGCAATACAAGAAAACTTGAAAAGTAAGTTCTATTAAATAGAAGAAAACCTAATATATTACCTGCCTCATCTTCAACAGCATCATCAGGTATATAGTCACATAGAAGATCAAGAGCAATGGGCTTTTGAAGAAAGCTTTGTGTACAGAGCAATGCTTCGACTGTCCTTGTAGACATAGAAGCTCTCCATGGAGTCAGCACGCGCTTCCCGGTGCTAAAAGCTGATTCAGAGGCCACTGAAGACACAGACATGGCTAATATATCTCTTGCCATGTATGAAAGTATCTTATACCTGCTTGCATTAGCCTGCCACCAAGCCAATATGTCAAAATGGTCAGGTTGACCTATTTCACGCATTCCACCTTCAATCACATCTGTCAAAGAAAAAAAAAAGTTTATTATGGTCTTACACTAACAGGAGCAATGCCATCAGCATCATTGGAATCATCTGGTGCTTTGCGCTTCCCCATTTAGCACCTCAAAGGCCTACAAGGCTGCAACATATCAGTGATTCAGTGCAGGTAATTAACAAGACAACAAGATAGAGAAACGAGAAAGGTTTTCAATCAAAGCATCTTACAAGAAACTATATGAGAAACATTACAACATTAAGTCTACTGTCAGTGATCAAACGCCAAACAAACATTAGGTTCTACACACTGATTTCTCATGATTCTATATTTTGATTTTGAATGGTAATATTTGCTAATATGTTCAATCCAAACCTAAGTTCTATCCAAACCTAATTACAAAGACTAATTCATACAAACCCCTTCAACTGAATCCAAATCATTCACCACCCAAATCCATATCAACAGAACAACTTTATCAATTGTATTTACCAATACTAGATCTATTTCTACATAAGAACACCAACAGCAACACCCAATTCATCTTCCTCCCAAAACAATCCAATTAATTCTTAAATACAACCTAAAACCCTAGTTTCTAATTCTCCTATGCAGAACCTTAAACTATCAACCCAAATTCAATCCTAACCAATTCATCTTCTTCATCTGTGGATTCCAAAACAGTCACCCTTATTCATACGAACCCTAATTTTTGGGTTTTTGGGAAAAACAGGGGAAAACCCTAACTTTCTACAAACTCAAAAATTAAACCTCATGCAAAACTCTAACTAAAAATTTACAGAAGACTCATCTTTAATCTATCAGCACAAATCAACTTCAAGGAAAGAAATCAATCAATTCAGAAACCTAAATAATCTTACCCTTTTCTACTTCTTTCAGAACTCAAACAACAGCATCAGCGTCACTGCGTCAGTGCGTCACCTTATTCGTTAAGCTTATTAAGAATCTTTGTTTACTTTGTAGAAGAATCAGTAAACAAGAACCCAAGAAGATTCAGAAGAAAAACAAGGAAAGCAAATTTCTAAATTGAGAAAAAAAAAGAGAAAAAAAATTGAGATTCAAGCCAGGAGTCCAGGACTAACCTTGAATCTGTGGGGGGTGAAAATTGATACGTATGAACAAAGAAATTTCACGATCTATGGTGCATGTTGTTCACTTGTTCTTGTTCTCTTCTTCAGACTCTTCAGTGAAGGAGGAGTTCAGATCGGGAAAAACGAAAAAAAATAAAATGATATACCCTATGTTTGAAGATGAGACTAAACCTACAAGGGATGGCTAGGATGTAATATCCTAAAAAATATCAATGGCTCTAATTTACCGGGTATTTCGGTCCGGTACAGATCGGGAATAGGCCAGAACCAATACCTGTACCGGTCTGTTCCGGGTATCAACATTCAGAACCGGTACCTGTACTGGCTACTCCGGGTCTGGGTCGGTACAGGTCCGGGAATTATGGGTTTGGAGCGGGTCACCGGGTCTGGACCGGGTCTTGTGCAGCTCTACTTAGTACCATTAATTTGATTATTGAATTCTGTTCCATTGAAGATGTCCGTGTGCGGCTATCTAACAAAGGGAAAAGATCGCACAACCCTCTTTGTTACTTCCATGGTCTACTTTAATTTCCCACTCTCACTGGTGAGTTGGTTTATCATTTGTTTTCTTTTTTCTTGTTGATCTTTAAAAGGCAATATTTAAATCGCATCTAAGCATTAATACAACTGATAATAACTACACGTCTAATTTATACAGGCTATTGTCATTGCTGCATGGGGTTGGAGTGTGTATACTTTTGACAAGCACTTGGTTCCTTATGAGCATTCTCGCATCTTAGATTTAGGAGAACGGACCCCAGGACCTGTCATTATGATGGTAAAGTTTAAGCCAAGTTAACTGAAATTCTTATCTTAGCATATACATAATTTGGATTCTTATTTTCCTTATTTCTAAAATTTGCAGTCTGCATTATATATGTCCCTCGCTGTGGGGAGTTCATTGACCATCTATTGGGCACTTTTTGCCATTGGTTTACATTCATTAGCAACGGCTGTGCCGGTAAGCTAGTTATTTGCAATCCCATTTTATCATTTCCAAGTTGTTATTATTATTCCTCTCATTCCTACGTTAATTTAATTGCAGCTCTTCCTATATATTGGTGGTTTATTTTACTGCCTTTATTCCTTTTGGCCTTCTCGTGATTTTTTGTGGACTAGAGTAAAGCGTATTATCAGGGTAAGTGTGTAATTAATGAATTTCCTAGATATAAAAGTTCAATTAACTGCATAAATTAATAACTATACCAGCTCTTGTATTTATCTACTCGATCTTGTTTTACTGTAGAGGCCGACGCTTGCAGATATGTTCTTTGCAGATATCTTGACCTCGTTCTCTAAGGTACGTATAAGTATCAACTTATTTCTCAATATTTTGGCGGGCATAATTAGGCCCAAAACCCAAAGGATTATGACTTCTAGTTAAGGACGACTGCTTTATTACTCTTAGGTAAAAAGAAAGAATAGTCAATGGGTAGTATGATTTAAGTAAGTTTTGACTGGGCTAGGTAAAAAGATACCTGACTGTTTCTGGGATGCTACTGTATCTGTTCTGTAATTTGTCACTTGACTCATGCGTTGGATGTTGACTCTAGGATTTTTCATTATGAACTAGAGGACCTTGTTGCATAAAAACCAGTAATAATAAAAATTTGATTTTCCTGTTTTGCATTTTAGAAAAGAAAATACAGTAATAATAAAAAATCAGACATTTCTTATTATTTTTTAAGAAAAATAAAAAGATTAAAAAAAAAGGAAAAAGATTCTGTTGATAAGTCAACTTGGCAAAACAGTTTACCCAATGAGTCAACTCATTTGAATTGAATTTCCAAAATTTATCAATTTCGTAGGTTAAGGGATTTGATCTAAAATGGGAAAAACCTGAAAAAGCTTAATTTTGTTTTTGTCGTGCCAAAAGCAAAAACGACGGGTCAAATTTATCAACGGCCGTTTTTGGGCATATTTTCCTATTAGCCCTTCGTTTATTTTTTTCTTTCTTTCCCTTCTTTTTAGGATCTAGCAGACTTATCAACAGCCGTTTGTTCTATGCTTTTTGCCTGGGGTTTGTACTCCACCGATTTGGGTGCCCATGAATCTATATGTGGCCCTCATTCATGGGTAGCAGCAGCACTCTCCGCATCTCCCTCCGTGTTCCGACTTGTTCAGTGCACATGGTTGCACTTTTCTCCTCCTACACAAGAATTGGAATCTCGTGTCTTAGAAGTGGCACCTCCTCCTACTTGGTTGAGCGGTGAGATATATATATGTTGAACCTTTTTTTATCTTTTATTATACTTAGATTTATTAATTTGAGCTTTTATTTTCTAATAACATTGGCGTTTGGTTTCAGTGGTGAAACAGGTTGGGCAGCTTAGCCTTATCTTTCTGTCTCAGATGTACTACAGGAGTTCTCCACAGGTCTGGTCTAGTTACTACCAGCCTGCATGGATTGGGGTGTTGATTGCCACTAGTGTTTTTTCCATTTACTCCGACCTCTTCATAGATTGGAACCTTGGGTGAGTATTTCAATTCCATGCATATGTCAATAATAAATTAAATTAAGTTATGGAATTTAAGAAAAAAATATGAAATTTAATGGTTACTATAAAAAAAATCTAGGATGTGTGGCTGGATGTGTGGAGCACCTACAGTGACTACTCAGATCTTCACCGGGGCACGACGATGGGTAACTTATACAAACTAATAATTCTATTGATTTAAGTTTGCTTTCCAAACATACCTCTAAAATTTGGAATTAAATTTGTATGTTTAAAATTACAGTGTTACTATGGTTTCATAGTACTGGATATTTTCTTCCGGGTGAGCTGGGCATGGCGTTTCTCAGATCTTGGGAGCAGTTGGATTCCATTCGCTTTGTCAGTTGTAGAGATTTTTAGACGTGCCATGTGGTTTCCTCTCAGAATCGAGGGATGGCAGGTTTCGCTCGGTATTGGACCCAGAGGTACTGCAGAGGCAGTGGTTGAGGTACCACCTACAGGTGCAGCTGCTATGGGAGAGGTTGAGTTACCTCCAGCGTTGTAGATTTTCAGTTGGTAAACTCTGTTGGGTCTGGTGATGTAAAACTACCACTGTTCCATTAACTTTTTTGCTCAAATCAGGATTTGGGTTCTTACATCAACTATTAACACTCACTTTAGAAAATCATCTCCCCTGTCTGGGAAGAAAAAAAATCATCTGTTGCTTGTAAAGCAGTTTCTGTGGAACCATCAACTGAAATTGAAGAAGATGTTTCTCAGGTATATGTTTCAACACAATAATGATTAATTCAAGTGAATATCAATCTGGGTTTTGTTCCATTTTACTGATTTTGGAGTGAAATTGGATTTTTTTTTACTGGTCTTGTTATTTCCTTCCGTTGAACTTTTGTCTCATAAGTGTTTCTTCTTCTTCTTCTTCTATTTCTGTGATTACTATCCTGATTTTGGTTTCCAGTTTAATTGGTATTGTAATTGAAGAAGAGGTTGAATCTATACTTGATGTGCCATATAAAAAATATTGTGGTTAGCTCTTATTAGATCAGCTTCAATAGTTGAATTGATTTTATTTTGACAAAGGTTGAATTGAATTGATTGAGTAAACCTTAAGCTGAGAATAGTTCTTATTAACGCAGACCACCCTTCCAATTTCATTTCTTACATTAACAACAGTTTTCTAATTCAAATTCAGCTATTAAGCCAAATTCATTTAGCTGTTGTTTACTTGAATTTCTCTGTCAACTGAATTCTTGAACCTAAACTTTGATCTATGCCTTTTTGTTTCACCATGCATAAATTGTTCAAGTGATATGTCAGGAAGAGGTTCACTTTCTATTTTGGCGTTCTTATCGATCCTAATCTCGATAAAGTTATTCACATATGGTGCATTTCAACTTCGACGGGTTAAATATATATGTTTTGATTGAATCTTGTTTACTCTAGGTACACATAAATTTGGTTGAAGGTTAGTTCAACAACTAGGGGCTTTTCTGCTTTGTTTTCTTTCCTGACTGATGATAACCTAAACTTGCGTTGATTGAAGTATTTTCTTGATCGTCTACTTCAGATAAAAGTAGTAGGGTGTCGAAAAATTTATAGCTATGGATGCTTTCCACCGTTTCAGTTGGCAAAGAACTCTTGGACCGCTTATGAGTCACACACCGACTAACCAAGTACTGGCATGCATCATCAACTCTGTAGAGATTTCAGTCTTGGTGGAGATATAAGCTTAATGGATCATGGTATAGATCTAAACATTTCCGAAGATGTCCAGGTACTTTTTTGATTTGATATTAGTAATCTCTAGGACACAGAGAGCCTATAGACGTTTATTGCTGCCGTTCTACAACATTGCTCTATATTTTTGAGCAACAATGTAAGCAGCACAATACCACCATCATATTTGAATTGATTGGTGTCTTATATCGAAGTCAGTCCATCTTGTAACGTATTATTATTCATCAACAAGTTGAGAACCCGTGATTTGAAATTGTTTGGCATTACAACATCACTTTATATATTATTGATTATTGGGTTGTTTTGTTGCTTACAGATCTTTCACAGTTCAATCTCCCTGTTTCATTTCAAAGTGCAAACTTAATGCGAGCAAGAGCTAGAACTGCACATTTGGATTCAGGAAGTCCACCTTCAGACAGCAACCTTATCCTTATACAAAGTAATACTGGTAAGCATGTGACGAGTCCAAATAGTCAGGACTGCCCAATTATGGTCTACTTCTGCAGGTGCAAGTGCAACTGACTTATATGATCCTTATCAGCCTCCGAGGTATAATACCTGCAGTGAAACATCTAATGCATTATTAGTAAAACACACTTCACCTCAGAAACCTTTACGCACTCTATATGTCGTCAATTTCATTCCCCCAAAAAGAACAATATAGAACCCATTCTCTCACATTTTCAAAATTGGAGTAGTAGATCTGTAGATGACTTTTTTGTAACAACTGATAGAAAAACAGCCGACGTTCAGTTTTCGAAGAGAGAAGCAGCAGAAGCTGCAATAAGTTCACCTGATCCTGTGCTGGGTAAGCACTTTATCCAGTTATCATGGGATACATGGATAGATTTCTTGAATTTGATGAAAGCAGTTCCTGTACTCCTCCTTTATTGTCGCAGCGATCTCTAGCTAATAGACAGAAACAAGATCTCCCATCTGCGCTGAAAATGGTAAATGAGCTGATATTCACAAGCTTGTAAAGAAGATATGACGGTCGAAATTTTCACCAAGGAGCCTCGGCTAATGCAGGAACTGATTGACCAAAACCAGAGTGACTTCAAACCTGTAGCAGGAACAAGTAAGACCCAGTTTTCACTTTTGCCATCTTTTTGGTTTACTGAGGTTAAAATTTTCTGTTTGGGGAAAATTGATATTTCAGTGTTGGTCTCGTGAATACTGTTTCTTTCGCTCTTTAGTGAAAGCGGTACTCTCCAATCTGGTAACTCACAGCTCTTATGTCAGTTACAGATTCTTTGGAAACTACACATTTCAGATAATGAAAGAATCTGGTCTTTTCACTTCAAAAAGAGTCCTAAAAGATGCTGAGGTTAATCAACTAATGTCCATGCTTGTTATCCTCTCCACCAGTCTTTCAGGTCTTTTTGCTGTTAAATCCACCTACAATTCAATTATGGTTCCCACTGCTGCTGCAATAAATTTCCCTTCCAAGACTACACGGAACCCGAATGTGCCACCAAAAACCTCCTTTTATTGGACTGCATCCCTAGAAAAGATTCCCACTCAAGAAATTCATGCTTGCTAGCAAATGTGAGTAAGCGAAACACCTTCTCTTGAAATGACATTTATCCAGGAAAGTCTGATCTTGAATTTTACCCAATCGCATCCCATGGTAGCCATCTCAGTCCCATGCAACTTACTATTTTTGGTCTTCTCAAGGCATTCAAGGCCCTGCCATCAAGATCTGGGACCTAGTTCCGCAGCAGTCATTTGGGCTATCTGGACTGAGTGCAACAAACAAATCTTTCAAGATAAAGCTATATCCCATTTCCAGATCAATGCTGAGATCAAGGCAGCCCTTCTGGCATGGGGTTCTGCCTTGAAAACAAACTTATTGACTGGACTGGTGCATTTTCTCTTGGGGAAGTATGTTGCATTGAGGAATTGAACTGCTCTAACATTTTCTCGGGGACCCAGGAAGACTTGAAGGAAAAGAGGCCCTTGTCCGGTCTTTTCTCTGAGGTTGTTGTATTTGATTGCTGGTATGTTATGTTTGTCCTATCTCTGCAAGTTGCACCCTTGGCAGTATTTTTGATGCCACTAGCTATGTTGGCGCCCGTGACAGCATTTGCTAGCAAAGAGATGTCAACTAACACAAGCTGAACGAAAATGGAGTTACTCGGGTTGTAGCTCAGAACGTCAAACTGTTGATGGACGAAAAAAGCACGAAATAATTCCGACACTATGTTGTATTAGAGGGGCGGCAAGGTTTATTAGAAGGGCGGCATTCCAATAAGACAAAAAGGGTCATTACATGATCATTCAAGGTGTCCCTTATCAAAAAACTGGAAATGACAAATTAACCCTCATAATTGATAACCTAGTTTAGTGATGGTAATCAAGTTTAATGTTAATGATTAATTTCACTTATATTAACTCAAAATCAAAACAATATCAGATTTTAGAGTTTAAAAAAAAAGTTTGGAGATGGTAGAGAAGTTTTAACTCAAAGTGAAGGTCAATCTCAATCAATTGAAGAAATTAACCAACAAAGTGAAAACCCAATGCCTGAAAATGACCAGGTATACTTCTAAATTAGTCCCAAATAGCTTTTTGTTGCTCAAATACGTAAAAAAATTCAATTTCTTACATTTTCAGAGCTAATTACGGTTGGCATTTTGCTCGTAACCAACAGTAATTCATAGTTACAGTTCGTAAAAGATGAACTATCAATCGTAACTGGTTAAATTTGGGGAAAACCAATTGTAGAACCAGTTACGGTTAGTAACCAAATACTCGATACCAACCGTAGCTCAGTTACGGTTGGTAAACTAAAATGGTTACCAACCGTAACTGAATAAAATTCTCAGATACAAGAACATACCTTTGGTAGTTGAATTATTACCAACCGTAACAACATCAAAATCTCCAGTTACGGTTCGTAATAAAGTTAAAATCAACCATAACTCACATAAACCCCAGAAACTTTAATTTCAGTTTTCATCTAAAACCCTAATTTTTGATAGAAATTAAACTTAAATCAAACAAGATAAACCAAACCCTAATTGGATTTTTAAAACATACTTCATATAAGTCATTACACTACACTTGATTAATTTTCGAATCGTCGATTGATCGAAGACGATGAAATTTTGAGTATTAATGGAGGTTATGGTTGATGGGAGGAGGAGAAGAGAAGAAGAGAAGAAGAAAGAAAACAAATTTTCAATTTAGTTTAGATTTAGGTTAAAAAATGGGGAGGATAACCTAGTCAATTTACATCCCCTTTAAAACATCCCTAACCAATTAAAGAGACATTACTATCATGCTGTCGCCCCTATAATAAAACATGCCACCCCTATAATAAGTTGTTTATTATCTAATCGCCTCACGGTGCGCCTAGGGCGCCTTTCACAAAATACAATCCGAGGGTAAAAAATAAATAAGAAAAAGTAGATCCAACTCCATAACTAATACAGGTTCCTAATATTGGTGGGAATTCCAAATTTAGTTCCACTCAGTGTTGGAATCCACAAGTGACGCTATAAAACCATGAAATATCGAGAGTTATAATTCATCATAGGACACAAAATATAAAACCACCTCGGACTCCTTTTGCTAGTGAATACCGGAATATCTGTGTGTATATATATCGATGACAGTTTTATTTGTCTCATAACATTATTTGTCTTTCATAACAAGCAGAAACGAAAAGAATCATCCAAGAACTGTCGGTAGAAGGATATCCATAGCTAATACAAGGACAGAATGGTATATGATTTCCCTCACGATGGGGAGAGGGTAGAGATAAAAATTGTAGATGGTGAATTAAACCAAAAACAAGGAACCGTTGGAGAAGCCGAAGAAGAAAAAGTAAATGGGACAACTATTAGAAATCAATTCAAGCAATTCGATTTCGTCTCTTCTACAGCTCAAAGTGAGAAAGGAATCATTTATCATTATGCTCCCTCTTCCTCTTCCGGTAAACAGCAAATAAACAACAGCAGTATTGACAGGCACAGAAGAATAATGCAGGAGTGGAAGATACTCAAAACTGGATTACCTGATTCAGTTTATGTCAGGGTCTACGACAATGATGTTATAAGAGCTGCAATAATCGGTGGAGCAGGTACGCCTTACCACGACGGTTTGTTCTTCTTTGACATAATACTGCCACTTAATTATCCAATATTCCCGCCTGCAGTTCGCTGTTATAATGAATGCACACTTTTGAATCTACATGCTGCGGGGGTCGACCGTTTTAGAATAGATACCCGTTGGGCAACTTATCAGTGCCAGAAATTGCTAGTTGCTAAATGGAACCCAAATACATCGACCATACTGGATATTTTGTTATCTGTTCAACTCGTGTTTCAAACTGAGGACCCGTACTATGGGATGAAAACGAACGATCCTCGTTTACAAAAAGCCATTAAGACCGGTTACAAGTTTGATGAATCTTTAAAGTGCAATGAAAGACTCTTCAGGGCAAACTGTCTGGCAATGTTGGTTACTCTGAGGCGCCCACCAAAAGATTTTGAAGAATTTGTGGCACAACATTTTCGCGACCGTGCCGAAACAATTTTGACTGCTTTTAACCGTTACAAAATCAAATATGGTGATCATTTCAAATATGAGATGAAGATGGGCAGGGAATATCATGATTCTATGGTCAATATATATACAAAGCTTTTGAAGGCGTTTATAAAGAATGGTTCTTCATTGGATGGTTTCGTTGGAGACATTAACTTGGATGACGATGACTCTGGCCATGTTGTCACCTCCGAATCTCATATATCGGCTGCGATCACGCTTTGGATTTTGGGACTCCTTTTTATATGCATGCTTTGTGGTGGGATTTGGTTTTTAATTCAAGCGATCAGAGGCAATACTTAAAATTGTGGGAGATGATTGATCTCTAGGAAAAAATACATAGTTTAAACTGTATTTTTATTTAAACAAGACATTGTGCTGGTAGAACAATGCAGCTTTCATTTGGGCTCTTTTTGAAGTTTTGTAAATTTCATATTGATATAAACTTCTTGGTACTGTTTTCTTGTGAAACTCATAATAATAAGTTGTGCAATCGTTCCTTGGAATACAGAGATTGCAATCTGTTTCCTGTCAGTCGATGTGTAGCAACAACCCTTAAAAAGTGCTAAACTAGAAAGACTAGTCATCCAGCATTTCATTTAGCACGGGGACAAACAAAATCTGATGCACATAAGGTTTCAGGTTGTTTGCCTTTAGGCCTTATTGAATCAAATTTGGTTTGTGCGAGCTGCAAGAAAATTTACATCAGAAGTATTACAAATCACTCTACCATTGCTTCTAACTTCATTGCTGAAGTGATAGCAGTCACTAAGGTTTTTGAATGGGCAGTGGCTAATAGTCATGTCAGGATCTTAATGCAATCTGATTCTCTATCAATGCTTTTCAAAATAATTTAGTTCCTTGGATTATTCAAGCTAGATGGTGCAGAGTTCTTGCTCAACTACAGTTCATCAGGTTCAGGCATGGATTAGAGAGACCAATTTCTTTGCTTATGCGTTGGCAAAGAATGGTGTCATGCTTCAGAGAGGGGTCAAGTGCTGCAGTTTAATGATCGACCCTTTTTTATATAGCAAAAACACAAGCTGAGCCAAAGTAGAGTGTGTGATTCTACACTCACCGAATTTCACACCGGGAAATATCCCGGGAGGGAATGTACCGAAGAGCCCAGCCTCTCAACATATAGAGATCATCAATGAGCTGATGGATTAGCAAAATAAAAGTCGACTTTACTATTTTAAGAAACCATTCTGAAATAATATTGCCTATCTGACTTTAAATTTTTACGATTTCCAGAATCCGATGCCATATAAGAAAGCACACAGAAAAATATAATCCGATTACATAACTAAAACGGGTTCCTATTTCCTAATGAACGCTTCCCTCAAAAATAAACTTTGATCCTGGGTAATAATGACCCACAATTGGCTATATGTAAGACCTCGGAAAATATATTTTATTTCATCAGGAGTCGCTCACTGCGGAACAAATCTTCTATCTCTCAACCCTCGTGTGAAGCTTCTTTTAATTTTAAGGTAAGACTAAACAACTTTTGTTGTGGATTGACGTCTTTTCTGAGCGATATATATTTTGTACTGCCTGCTAAGCCCTTGTGCTCGCACAATGTCGCAAACTACTTTGAATTTGGTTTAAATTTTATGGAAAATGAGTCATTTGTCAAAAAATATTAAATCACGGTTCAAATGGACGAGTAAAAAATAGTTTGGGTGAAATGGCCAAAAAAAAAATAGTAAGGATTAAACCGGGTTTTATCCTAGCTTAAATTTAAAAAATAGCAAGGAGGAAACTGGATACATCCTGTGTAAATTAAAAATAAGAAAAAAAATATTTGAAAATGGGCACGATGAAACTGGTTACATCCTGCCTATTTTTACATTTTTGTCCATTTAAACAGTATCAAAATCTAACTGTCCATTTCACCCAGGAATTGTTGATTTTGGTCTTTTTAACCAATTTTGTGTAAAGTTTATCCATGATTTCGGATCATGCATGCAATCATTTATTATTCCACCCTATTTCGAATTCACGAGTGACTTTCCAAATCTATGATTATAATTCCTCTCAGGAAACAAATACCAAACCTCCTGGGATTCGGTGTTTCTAATAAATATCAATGTGAATCGTATAAATATAAATATATATCAATGACCCTTTTATTTGTCTCTGGTCAAGCAGAAACACAAGGCATCAGAGAACCACTAAGAAAGGTTGCTAAGTCTGCGGGCATCCAACTCAAAACCAATTGGCAATGAGTGGAGCGGCACTTCCATATTATATTGTAAGTTCATTATGCGGAAATTAGTGACGTGGGACTATTGTCCTTTCACATCCTTCCTCACGTGTAAGGCCAATCATTGGGCCTCACACGTGGACCTACGCACGTGTGGGTCATGGGTGTGCAGGTGACATTCGGTCACGGTCCACCCCACGTACATGTCATACGAGTGACCAGTCATTCGGTCACGGGTGTACGTGTGACCAGTCATTCGGTCACGGTCCACCCCACGTACAGGTCATACGAGTGACCAGTCATTCGGTCACGGGTGTACATGTGACCAGTCATTCGGTCACGGTCCACCCCACGTACAGGTCATACGAGTGACCAGTCATTCGGTCACGGGTGTACATGTGACCAGTCATTCGGTCACGGTGACCACTAATTCGGCCTACACCCCGCATACGAGCCTAGCTCTGATACCATGTTAAAGTGTACGGGCATCCAACTCAAAACCAATTGGCAATGAGTGGAGCGGCCCTTCCATATTATATTTTAAGTTAATAAATTAATTCTAGTGATGTGGGACTATTTTCCTTTCACACGCCCCCTCACGTGTAAGGCCAGTCACTGGGCCTCACACGTGGACCTACGTACGAGTTACCAGTCCATCGGTAACAGGTGTACACAGGTCAGTATCGTCACTGGCCTAGACCGCGGGTGTACAAGTGACAAATAAACACTTCGGCTAGTAACTCGGCCTACACCCGGCGTACGCAGGTATGGGTCTGGGGCTTAGCTCTGATACCATGTTAAGGATCGAGCAAGAGAGAGGAGAGCATAAACACGGAAGCTTAAAAGACTACATTGATAATAATCTTGGTGTATCTTTCTCATTAATTCTTCAAGATATTTATACAATCACAAGACTTAATTCTCAATACAATTCCTAATATAATTCTCACAACCTAAAGTGCATATCTCCTAAATATAGACTCTCATATATTATTTCCTAATACATTCCCTCAAGATGGAACATGTAGATCACGAATGCCCATCTTGGACAAAAGAAATTTAAGCTGAGCTTTCCCTAACATTTGTGAAAAGTTCTGCCAATTTCGGTCCTCATTGTAGTTTAAGGACGTTTCGGTCCTCATCTTCGTAGTTTTAGGACATGTCGGTCTCCTTCGTAGTTTTAGGACATCTCAGTCCCATCTTCATAGTATTAGGACATTTCGGTCCCCTTCGTAGTTTTAGGACTTCTCGGTCCCATCTTCATAATTTTAGGACGTTTCGGTTCCAATTGCAGTTTAAGGACATTACGGTCCCCTTCGTAGTTTTTGGACATTGCGGTCCCAATCGGTTTTAGGACATTTCGGTCCCCTTTGTAGTTTTAGAAGATACAGGTTCCATTATCGTAGTTTAGGGACATTTCGGTCCTCTTCGTAGTTTAGGGACATTTCGATCCCCTTCGTAGTTTTTGGAAATTACAGTGCCGAGCATGAGTACCTTCGTAACCATCGTACAACTTCTAAAAATACATCCACCAGCCACCGTTCAGCACAGTAGAACCAACAATTCTAAGTCAACTATCTTTGCAATCAACGACCCAAGATCAGTTTTGAACTGATTTTTGTTTTTTTTTTCTCGTCAAAAGCCACTGATCGATCTTCACCGGTAACCATCAGGACATCAAGTTCAAGCCACTGATCCTGTTTACCCTTGATTTCACCACAATCAAGAGTTCTGATCACAACCCAACCAAAATCTCTTGTTCTATATTGGTTTTGAGCATACATTTGATCCCCGTGAACAAAAACCAACATCATGATATTCTTTGTCTTGCTCGTAAGAATGGTTTCTAAAGAAACCTAGTTTACAAGTGCGTTGTTTAGGTGGTGAAAACGAACACCTTAAAACCCACAGCCACACCAAGTTTTTTCACGGTAACAATTTTTTTTTTTTTTTTTCTTTCTCTTCTTCTTCTAACGCTTCTTTACCAGAACACATCTCCCTCTCACCTTGCTCTGATACCATGTTAAAATCTGCGGGCATCCAATTCAAAACAAATTGACAATGAGTGGAGCGGCCCTTCCATATTATATTTTAAGTTCATTATACAGAAACTAGTGATGTGGGACTATTGCCCTTTCACAAAAGCAGAATGGTTGATTACAACCCTGACAAAGAGATGGTCGAAATAATAATCATTGGTAGCCAAGAAAACCAAAAAACAGGAACCTGCAGAGAAGCTGAAAAAGTTGATAAAACAATCAATAAAAGTCAGTTCAAGCAATTTGACTTCGTGTCTTGTGCGGCTCAAGACGAGAAAGGAATTACTTATAATTCCGCTTCTAGTGCTTCATCCTCCTCTCCAAGTAACCAACAAATAAACCATAATAATACCGACAGGCACGACAGGATAATGCCAGAGTGGGAGAAACTCAAAACAGGATTACTTGAATTAACTTATGTTCGGGTCTTGTGAGAGCTGAATAATTGGTGGAGAAGGTACGCCTTACTGTGATGGTTTATTCTTCTTTGATATAATATTACCGCCCAGTTATCCCAACGTCCCGCCTGAAGTTCACTGTTATTATACATGCGCGCTGAGTTATCTACATGGTGCTGGCGTTAATACGTATAGAATAGATACACGTTGGTCATATTATCATAGTGAAAAATTGCTAGCTGCTCAATGGAGTCCAAATACATCGAATATACTGGATATTGTGTTATCTATTCAACTCGTGTTTCAAACCGAGAACCCGCAGAAAAGCAAACACGGTATGAACATAAACGATCCCCGTCTACAAAAAGGCTTTAAGATTGGTTTCAGGACGGATGAATCTTTTGACAGCAATGAAAGGCTATTTAAGGAAAACTGCCAGACAACGTTGGCTACTCTGAAGAACCCACCAAAGCATTTTGAAGAATTTGTTGCGCAACATTTTCGCGACCGCACCGAAACAATTTTAACTCTGTGTAACCGTTTCAAAATCAGACGTGGTAATTACCCCAAATATAAGACGAAGATGTGTAGGGTTCTTCTCAAAGCTTCTATGATTAATGTATACTCAAAGCTTCTAAAGGCGTTTATAAAGAATGGTTCTTATCTGGATGGTTTCGTTGGAGATATTAACTTGGATGACGTCGACGACTCTGATTATGTTGAGAAGCTCACTTGTAATAACACTTATAATTTTTGCGCTTCTTTTTATTTGCGGATTTGGTGGTGCGATTGTGGGTATAGTTCGAGCGATTAATAATAATAATTAAAAAGAAATTGAGAACCTAATAATAATTTACTCTTCTTTTCTGGAGTATTTGGCGAAGCAACAGGCGTATCTTTAGTTTTTCTTCGGGCAATCTGGACGTTAATCCCATATTTTCTTTAACTGCGTAGTCTGCATTCCCTTACTGTAGACTGTTGAAGGCACGTTTGTCTCCCTTGCCTTTTCGGCAAAAAGAACAATATAACTAAATTTATTCACTATGAAACATTGATTACCTCGGCCATGCAACAAACTAAACGGACTACTGCTTATAATTCAGGCATTCTTTCACCAGAAAATCACTGCCAAAACGCACTCAACCGAATTTAAGCTTTTATTGTGCACCGCAGAGAGGTCCAAGAATAATTGGCTTATGAAACTCAGTGTATGTTAACCTATGTTTTAGGTTACGATTCTTCGTGGCTGCTAACGGGGGACCGGAGTACCAAGAGATACTGTTTCGTATGAGACAAAAAAGTTATGTCCGATCCTGACCGTCGGATCACTCAAACGGTACCCCATTAGCAGCCATGCGATTCTTGATGTAAGCTGTTTTTTCATAAATTATCAATAAAGTGTTAACTTTATCAATAATATATTTTTTTAAAGAAAATAGTCTCAGTACATTTTCTTACGAAATTTCTCTTCGGACCGAAATTGCTCTTATGGTTTAATGTTCGACTTCCAAAACCATATTTCCCAGATGAGTGCATTTTTGCGGGATTAGCACTGCGTCCCTATTCCTATTTCTTCAAAGAAAATAAATATATCCTCAGCACATGATAAGAACTAAGAAACGAACTTATTTATGAGAGATGTCTTACTATCTAATTCAGTTTAAATTAGACTGAACAGAATTTCGTGTTTTTTATCCTTTTAGTTTATTTAATTGTAGCACTTAGATGGCATGAACTTCTAGAATTAGAATGTTAATCTGCCATTTTTAAAAGACAAAAGACAGAATTACTGCAAATTTAGTTGTTTCCTGACCATCTCAATGATCAAGATGATAAGTGTCATTAGACTACGACTTATAAATCATCTTTTGAACCAGCAGTACCATGACGGACCTCAAACTTAACTTTAAAGTTAGCAAGCACGGCAAAGGACACAATGAAAATGTAGCATAGGATAGGTGCATGTTGGAGCTATCATGGTGTTAGTCTGTTAGACCCTGCTAATGCTCTAGTTGTGTACGACTGTACGTGTACGACTGTACGTGTAACTACTGGAAACCCAGTAGTACACCCAAAGTGATAGTAACCAAATTCTAAGGCATACTAAGTAAGATAAACACCGAAATCTTTATTAATGAATCATTCAAAATAACAAAGATACAAGTTCTTGAATACAAGGAAACCCTAATCTCTCCCCTAGATTAAACTCTCCCACTCTCCAAAACTCTGATCCCTTATACATTGCCCAAGGACCTCTATTTATAGTCCATCTAATCCTAATGGAACACAACTCATTTTATCTCGTCGCATTCTCGCAGTAATGCTTTACATTTCTCCCAGACCTTTTTCCATAAAGTTTTTCCCTTTATTTCGCTTACTTCACATGGGCTTGACGGGACACCTGTCTCTTTCTTGCTCCATAACTTATCTATCTCGTGAATTGTCTTTTCAGCCAAGTAATCTTACTTCATCCCTTATGACTTCTTCTTTGATATCTTGTTGGGTACTTCAACTTGGTGCAAGTTTCCTCGTCTCCGCACTCACTCTCTTTGTACTTCGCAGGGGCGATCGTCAGCGAGATAATTCTGACATTTGACAAGTTTCTGACTGGGATCTTTTAGTGAGATTTTCTATCCCTATTTCTTCTCCTTATGTTCGACACGTGGCGAATCCTATTTCGTGTACCTAAATTTTGACTTTTCTTATTCTATTCGAATCATACGATAATGGAATAAGAACCGCTTCAGATTCCCTAGCCGCCACGTTCTCCACTTTCCTGCCTCCACGTGACCACGTTTTTTGGGTAACCGTTTATTTCCGGTTAATATACCTCGAACGTGCCGTCAACCTACCAAGCTGGTCATCTTTCTCGTGCTATTTATATCTGACTCTGACTTTAGTCTGGGGTTTCTTCTCCTCTTCCTCCTTTCTGTGTTTATATGGTCTTTGCGTTTTCTCCTTCTTATGCCATTGTTATCTCCTTCTCGACCCTCTATTCTTCTTTTGTCATTATGGCTTCCCAGAAGGTTTCCAGAACTACCCCCTCACTCAAGTCCTTTGAGGATTTCCAAGCAAATTTTCAGAAGATGGGCTTAACCTTAACTCCTGCTGTCGATTCTTCTGTTAGTCCACATGTTACTGCTACTCAGGACATGGAACTTAACTATGGGTGGATTCAATCGGGTACCTGGTCGGCCGACAAGATGATCACTACTGTCGGTCAGTTGAGGGCTGGTTTATCTTTCCCACTTTACGATCCTTCCAACCCTATCTTTTTTGAGATCCTGGGAAAGCTGCAATGTAGGGCCTTTCATTTTTCTAGTAACGCAATCCGCATCTCCAACGAGTTTAAAATTTGTTCTACTAATGGTATCTCGCAGGTTCCATTAGCAGCCGAAGAGTTTGATCCTCGTGACTTTAACGTGGATTCCTTCGTGGAAAAATATTCGGCGAAGTTCACAAGTACGAGAGAGCACCAGGAGTGGGGCATCGATCTCGTTCGAAAGACTGTCGCGGCTCCGATCAAAGATCTCTTGTTAGACGTGGATTCCCAGCTCCGCCTTTCTTGCGGTGATGATTGTGAGACGTTTTCTCTGGTGGTGGGTGGCCCTTTCGTTTGGGGTTTTGAAGAGAAGGGGGTTTCTCGTCAAGGCCTTATTTCTAAACACTGCTATCTCGCTGATTGTGATCCTTGGAGACTTCGGTGGTGTGTGCCATCCAAGGTATGACTTCCTTTGTGATAACCTTCTCACCAGGTATTCACTTTGCCCATTATCCTTCCTTTGTGATAACCTTAAATTCGTACTCTTTACTCCCCGCAGGACAATACTCTTCTCATTAAGCAGTCTACTTCGGGGTCATCAAAGGGGCGAAAAAGGAGTGACCACCCTACTCCGCCTCCTCCTTCTTCTCAGGTAGTTTTACTTCGTTATCATTGTTTCCTTGCTTATTCCGACCTTTCAGTTATCTTTCGTGTTAATATTCTAATTTCGCAGACTCGCGCTCCTCCTTCAGGCGAGCATAAAAGGCAACAAAAGGTCCTAGATCTATCTGCTTTGACCGATGTTCCGAAATCTGTCGTACTTACAAGCCTCTCTACTCCTCCCAAGCCTCAATATTCTCAGCCTCCCACGACTGCATCTCCAACAGTAGTTGATCCTCTCGTTCTTTCCAAGATTGAGTGCTCCAAGAAGCCCATTGAGGATCCTTCTGTCAGCGAGAAGAAGAAGCAAGCGGCTTCGTCGACGATGTCTAATCTCATTTACGATCCTGATATGAAGTTTCTTCAAGAGGTTTATGACAAAGCTCGCGAATATCCAGCTCTGAAGTCCCGTGCCTTAGAATCCTTGGTGACCTTTAACTCTGGCGATTTTCTTTCCCAAGATCCTTCTGTGATGCTGAACGCCTCTATGAACTTGTCTCTCCAGCAACATTCCGCCTTAATGTGCCAGGTAAATCCTTCGTATCTTCTCAGTTCGACCTTCCTCTCGCTCCGAGGCTTACTTCTAACTTTTGGTTCTTGGACTCACAGGAGGTCAATCGACATATGGCCTGTCTCGTGGAGATTAGATTCGTCCGCGAGAAAGCCAAGAAGGATGAAGCTCAAATCAAAACTTTGGCAAAGGATCTCAAAGAGGAGAAGGAGTACTCCAGCAAGCAAAGTCAGAAGATAGAGAAGCTTCTAAGTAAGTTCCCTAACCTCGCAAATTCGTTCTTTTCCTTTATCTTTACTTCTGTTATTTTCTTATCTCGTATTTCGTCAAGCTCGGTGCATGCAACGCCGAACGAGTGCCTCCGAAGCATCTTCCTCATTAGAAGATCTTCGTGCCGAGAACGTGAACCTCGTGACCCAGAATGACCGCTATGTGTCTGAAAACACAATTTTAAACGAGAAGGTCGAAACTCTTTTTTCGCAAGTTGATCGTCTGTCCATTGATTGTTTTCATAATGAGGAGCTGGATCACCATATTCATGATAACAATGAGTGCCTAAAGGTGGAACTTCAACGAGTCAACAATTCATTCCTTACCTCGTGGGGTCTCGACCTCTCATCGTCGGCTGCCTATAAGAGACTGAAAGAAGATTACGAGCGCGTGATCAACAATAAAAGTAGGATTGTGGATGATCTTCGCAAGTCACGTAATAAAGTATCCTGTTTAAACGAAGAGATTGACTGTCTAAAAAGGAAAGTGGAACTCCTTCAAGATCAGGTAGATAACTCATCACGCCCGAAGTTCATCAAATATTCCTCTCAAGCCAAGTCCGTCGAGCCTCGCAAAAACAAGGGTGCTCTTGTCATTCAGTCCGACAAAGATACCTCGAAGTCTGGTCATGGTAAAGGTTGGGACAATGCATATCACGAGTTATGTGTCCGCCTTCAAGAGTCGTATCTAACGATCTCCAAGATGGATCATTTGTATACTGACATTCACGAAACCTTGAATACCACAATCTTGTAGATGGAAGGTAGATTTAGGTGCAACAAAAAATATTGTTGATTATGTCAAACTTCCAGTTTCTGATCAAACTCTGTTCACTTTCTTTTGCAGAATCTGAAGAGCGCCACAAGACTCAAGTCCTTCGCCTTTCCCAAGAAAGGGATGAATTTCACACGGAGGTTTCTCTCCTCAAGACTGAGGTCGATGATTTGAATGTTGATATGTATGAGATGATTGATACTTCTGCGAAGGTAGCGAAGGCATCTTGCAAGAATACTCAGAATTACCTGACCTCTCTCTTTGGAAACTACTGCGACGAGCAAGGTATCCCTCATCCTACTTTTCCTCTGGAGGTATTCTCCGATGAAGAGCAACCAAAGGATGATAGGGTCATCTCGGGTGAAGAGGATAGATTCTCTGAAGAAGGCGAGGAGCAGAAGGTTGATAATACAAAAGTTGAGGAGGAAGAGTCCAAGGGTGCTTCTGCTAATACTGGTGCTGGTCTTACTGGAATGGGTGATGAAATCCCTGGGCAATAGTTGTTGATGGCGTCCTTCCTCAACAACATTCTTAGTTTTCTTCTTTCATATTTTGGTTTTATGCTTGACATACTTTGGTTTTATGCTTTACTATTCTGGAAACAATTTGTCTTTCTGGGCGCTCCCAAGATTGGGGGACGAAACATCTTAACTTTTTGGGTAGCACCTTGATTAAATTTATTTCCATGATTTTTATTTTTCCAAGTATATACTTACCGAGGGAATACTCAAAAGAATAATGAAATTTAAAGTATATACTTACCTCTTATTCTTTTGTGTGTTTCCGAGGCAGGGTAAATAGTTAATCAATTCTTTCCCAACTGTGCTTCAATCTTGTCGAATCCTTTACGAAGTATCTCGCTGCATCTTATCTTGTATTTCGCCTCCATCTTTCATGTCGTGTCTATCTTCAACTTTCTTATTTCGTTTTCTCTTGTCTTTGTCTCTTGGCTTTGCCTTCACTTTTCTCGTCGAGGTGAAACGTTAAGTCTCGCATGAATAATGTTAAAATGTAAAATTTTAGTTTCCTCCGACAGCCTTACCTTCGTTACCTTATTGCCTTTACAAGAATTATCTCGCCACCTTTAGTTCTTATTCACATTCTGATTGTTATATGTTACTTTATACAAGGTCTTAGTGCGCCTCCTAATTAAGGTCTTATTTTTCCTCATCCTTTTTGAAAGATTTTAACTCGACGAAGTATCAGGCACTTACTACCCTTGCGGATAATAATCCATCTACCTCGTCTTAACATTTATTTTATTTTTCTCTGCGACAATGCGACATGCTTAAATGTTCCCATGAACATTAGCCCCATGACATTATCGTCTTTTTTGGTCACACAGCTCCCTAATATGGAGGGTGACATCCCTTTATATTCCACCTGATTGCCCCTTCAAGGAGGTTAACCCTAACATGCATGTTGGTCTCCTCCCATCTAGTTATTACGACAGTCAGTTGTTTTCGTGGCTTCTTATCAGCTTCGCCGATATGGCTTGTGGTTATGAAGCCATACCCTAAGTGAGGTTTCTTTGGGATCGAGTGCATCGTAACCAAGACTTTCCATACGGACATGGCCGGTAACGCTCCAGACGTCCCAGGCACCCACAGATCAACTGAATACGTCGGCGCCTTGGTCATATTTCTGCACCCCTTACTGAAGGTCGTCATAAAAAGGGACCCTCAATGGATAGGTTTTATTATTTCCCCTAGCTTATCTCTCTGAGAGTTTTTCACGACATGCGTTAGGCCTTGCCTCTTGCACTCTCATGCGAACTAGGGTGCATGCCGTGGATTCTCAGCCTTCCTAGGCGAAGGTTTTAAGTTTTTTTAGAAACTGTTTATTTTATGAATCTTATTTACCTCCTAATGTGAGGTCTTACTTTGCTCTTGTGAAATTCACATTCATGATACGATTTATCAAAATTCACAAAAATTTCATTGTTATCCTTTTGAAATTTATACACTATCAATTGATAGATTTAATTAAGTACATTCATCTGGCTTTTATCATTCTTCCTTGATTATCAGTGTTCTTCTTCCATGCGAATGTGCTCAGAATGATATCTTTTCATTTCCTTCATATCTACTTCGTTTCTGACCTTAAATAACGTCGTGAATAGAGGCTTCCTAGTTGACAACGCATAGATGAATGAGCGCACTAAGTCTTCCTCTGAAATCCTTCCTTTTAGTTCTCTGCAGATCGCGTCCCATCTTTCCACTAGACTTCGCAGATTTTCATTTTCTTTTTGCCTTAACGAGAATAGTGCTGTTATTTCTGGTTTACATGGTTCGCTTCTTGCACATTTGTTCATTTATTCGGGTTGCAGCCTAATTGCCTTTTCTATTATTTGGGTATTATTTCCTCTCCATCCGTCCACCATCAATTGCTGCATTAGATACTTTTTTTCCTCGGAATTCCCTCCTGCTATTCTCTATGGCTCTCTTTAAGTCTTCTCGTTCGTTTTGTTCCCCTCGCCCCTTGTTATCTCGCCGGTAATCGTGACATCCTTCTGCTATCCCTTTCGGAGCATATTCTCCTCTTCATGTACTACTCCCCTCTTGCTTCCTTTTTAAATGATTGTTCTTAATTATAAGCTTCTCATTTGTTTTTCCAACCTTATGCGTTCCTTCACCAAGTCTTCCTTCTTTCATCTTTCTTGGTAGAGTTCCTCCTTTAATCGTTCCTTCTCTTCTTCTTCGTAAGCCGTTTTCCCTTTCCCTAGAGAATCATGCAATTCGACGCTTCCATCAGCCTCTTGTTCCAACGCCCTTTTACGTTTAGAAGTGTTTATCTTTGCCCCTCCTCGCGGGGTTCGCTTTTCTTTAACGCTAGGGGTTGGTGTCTCGCTTCCTTCAGCCGCATTCCCTTTCTTTTCCTTTCCACTCTGTTTTTCCTTATATGGACCCCTCTTTTCTGGAGTCATCTCGCGTTTCTTCTCACCATCACTCGTCATGTTTACCTCCTCGTCTGAGTCCTTCTATGTTGTGTCCAACTCTTCACATGTCCCAATTGTTAACACCATCAGTTGTTCCGCTATCCTTTCTTCGCATGCCTTCTTCCTTGATCGATTTTCCTTCTTTGCTTATCCTCATAGTTATGGACATCCTTCTTGACGCAATCTTGCGTGTCCAGGAGATCTCCTCTTATCTCGCCAATCGCACTTGGCATGGGAAATCATATCACCTGATGATATGTAGATGCAATCCCTTTTATCTCGTGTATCCATGGTCTCCCTATGAGTGCGTTGTAAGGTGAGTCTATGTCTATCACGTAGACTGTGACTGTCGTTTCCAGCTAGCCAGCAAATTTTTTTACAACTAGCTCTCCTTTTGGCTTGGATGCTTGATGGGGTTTCAAAGTTTTTGTAGTAAAAAGGTTCGTTGAGACTTGTGAAGGAAGATTTTTTTAGACTTACTTTTTATAAATAAAAAAAAATATAACAAACTCGAATAAAAAGTGTTGTGAGAATTATGGAGAGGCTGGGGCTAGGATTCCGCTATTTACCAATTCTAAAGTGATACTAATTATAATCATGCAATTTCACACGTTCAAATTGATTCTCAATTATTGCGAAAGTAGATTTTTAGAAACAACGAATGTTAATCCAAAGCATGAGACATCAAAACCCTAGGCTAAGCATGTTCCATCAAAATAAAATACAATTGTTTAACAAAAACCATAAAATCTATTTTAAATCTAGGCAAATAATCATAAATAAAAACTTTTTCATTGGAAAGATAGCATCCTCCGTCGCCCCAAGGACTGGGTTTAGCTCATCATTGTGGAAACGCGCTCAAAAGTTGATTTCATTGCTCAAAGTGTTTACAAATAATGAATTGGAGAAAAACTATTAAAAATCGGGTGTTTGGAACGTTTTTAATTGTTGCAAAACACTGTCACATAAAACGATAAAAGCCAACTGTCGCTGTTCAGCTTCTACGACCCTCGCCTCTGTGTCGTTATCACTGTTGATAAACGACTGTCTTCGTGAGTCTGTTCTTCGTGTTCTTCAATTCTGCAGCAACAGAAATGGTGTTCTCTGCAACTCGATTTTTCGGCTCTGTGATGCTCTATAACTCTCCAAACTCTCTAGAACGCTTCTATGTGATCCTAGGAACCTATTTATATCCAGTAGCACCAAGAAATCTCGCTATAACTCAAGATAATTCTCTCTTAACTCGGCCTTGATGAAAAATATTCTGGGAATATTTTCTTCCTTGATTTAGATTCTTACGCATTTCTACATCTGCAAAATCTCCTTATTTATCTTTGTCAAGGTCCAAAGTGTTGCTCGAGTCATCAAACATGAGCAGAACACGTTTAAATTCCTCACAACTCGTGCAAGCTCAGATTTTTCCTCTAACTCCCTGTTTGGATTAAACCAAGTTATCCAGCCAAATTTGATCGAAACAAACACTCATACCATCTCTGTTAGGACATATCACAACTACCCATGAAGTTTCAACGATTGAGTCGCACAAAAACTCCTCCAAAATCCGATCGAAAAATCTACTAGTGAAGTGAATATTTTTCCCGCCATTTTTATTTTTGAACTGTTGAAGATGAAGTGCCCCTATCCTTTGCTGGGGTGCGAATAGCAGATGGGTGCTGAGGACAAATTTTGGTGCTGAGGATGAATTTGGGATACGCATAACCTTGGGTGTCCCTTAGCCAAATATGGGGTCCGTATAGCAAATGTCCTCCAGGGGTCCAAATAGCACTTTTTGAGCAACTTTTTCCACACAAGTGTATTTCTCCAAAAACACCTACACAAACATAAAAACACCATAATAAGTACAAAATCAAGCACTAGAAATAGAGACATTGAGGACAATTCAGACACAAAAATGTGTATCAAATACCGCCAAACTTATTATTTGTTAGTCCTCGAGCAAATCTAATATAAAATGACTACACTTAGCACGTGCAGCAAGCTGTTAAACCACTAGGTGGCCCTAGTGGCGGAGTGTTGTCTCCGGAGGGTTTACCAGAGGTGTACCCACAAAACCTTTACTCCAGACTCTAGCTATCTAGCAGAACCTTGGAAAGAACTAAAGAATCTCCTTGGTTGGCATACTCTCATTGACTACAGGAGGAAGTACCCTGATGCGAAATTCCAATTGTTGTACATGAGTTTGCACTCAGCATACTAAAATTCATATATAAGTGACAGAGCTCTACTCAGATAGTTTCTGTACATCATAACCGGAGTCAACCAATCACATGGAAATATTAAGAAGATGGATAAAGAGATGGTTAAAAGTGAACGGTGTTTCCCATATCTGTCTGAAGGCCTCTGCCAAGGTGAACCTATCCTAATGGACTGAGATACCGGTTTGACTAATATCAACACAACTGGCATATACAAGGGGACCAGTGGTCGATAAACCTAACTCTAGGTCAACACAACTGGCATATACAAGGGCACCAGTGGTCGACTTTATTGAATTTATTCCGGTAGGTCTAATGGTCTGGTCTTTTTTTTTTTGGTATCTCAATCACTCTATTCCACCCTAGCAAAGGTAACAACTTGAATCTTGTGCCCCACCAAATCACTTAAAAAGGATTACACGAGATATGGCGAAACTACCATGTTTTTTTTTTTTAATTCTAGCACCTGAGCTTTGTGCTTTTATGAATAGACTCTTTAGATGTTTCCATCTAATCAGATTGGTTCCTCAACTCCTATAACCAAGATGTTCCCATCCACCTAGATTGGTTAGTGCCAACCTTAATAAGCATAAATTTCTAGGCTCTGGAGTTTATTTATTTCAACTAAAAGATAACAAAAAGTTTCTTCCCCACTCCCAAACTTAAATCTAACATTGTCCTCAATGTTTCTAATGAAAGAGCAATACCAAACAGTAAAGTAAAATGAGGAGTTAGTAAAGAGAGAAGTCGGAAATATAGTATCTGGGTAAAGAGAGAAATCAAAAACTAATATACAACAACATACAATCGCCTCGATGGTCAATCAAGGGTAAGCAGGGTCCTCCAGAGGGACCTACTCAATATCTCTTGTAGGAAAGGGCTCTAAAAAGGGTTTCAATCTCTGACCGTTAACCTTCGAAGAACTACTACCATCCGGTGTCTCGATCTCAACAACTCCATGAGGAAAGACAGTGCGAACAATAAAAGGACCCGTCCATCGAGAATGTAACTTCACAGGGAAAAGATGCAAGCGCGTATCATACAGAAGAACTTTTTGACCTGGAGAAAATGACTTTCTTAAGATATTTCTATCATGCACAAGTTTCATTTTGTTCTTATACTCCTTAGCACTATCGTATGTATCTCTACGAATCTCTTCCAACTCATTGAGTTGGAGTTTCCTATGGGCTCCTGCCCTGTGAAGTGAAAAATTTAGCTGCTTAACATCTCAATAAGCTCTATGTTCTAACTCAACAGGTAAGTGACATGCCTTGCCATACACGAGTCGATAAGGTGATATTCCAATGGGGTTCTTAAACGCAGTACGGTAAGCCCATAAGGCATCAGTAAGCCTAGACGACCAGTCTTTCCGATTAGGATTAACTATTTTCTCTAATATACGTTTTATCTCCCTATTGGAAACTTCTACCTGACCACTAGTCTGTGGATGATACGGGGTAGCTACCTTATGTGTAATACCATATTTCTTCAAAAGCCTAAAAGGTCCATTAAAAAAGTGCGACCCTCCATCACTAATTATATCTCGCGGTGTACCAAAACGTGTAAGTATATTATTTTTCAAGAACTCAATCACAACCCTATGGTCATTGGTTTTACACGCAGCCACCTCAATCCACTTAGAGACATAGTCTACAACGACAAGGATGTATAAGTTACCAAAAGAATTAGGAAACAGACCCATAAAGTCAATAACCCACACGTCAAATACCTCCACAACTAAAATAGGGTTCAATGGCATCATGTTCCTACGGGAAATGGTTCCTAATTTCTGGCAACGTTCACAAGTCACACAGTAACTGTGGGAGTCTTTAAACAACAAAGGCCAATAGAGTCCACACTGCAATATCTTAGCAGCAGTTTTCTTAGCACTAAAGTGACCCCCACAAGCATGATCATGACAAAAGGAAATAATAATGGACTGGTCACTCTCAGGTATACATCTCCTAATAATCTGGTCTGGACAATACTTAAACAAATAAGGATCATCCCAAAAGAAGTGCTTAACCTTAGATAAGAACCTAGAACGATCTTGTTTACCCCAATGTTAGGGAATTCGACCAGTAACAAGATAGTTAACTATATTCGCATACCAAGGTAATTGGGTAATAAAGAACAATTGTTCATCAGGAAAGCTATCCGTTATAGGAAGGGAATCATCAGGGGAACTAACAACTAGCCTAGACAAGTGGTCTGCTACAACATTTTCGGCACCCTTTTTGCCTCTGATGTCTGGAGAAAACTCTTGCAACAAAAGGATCCACCTAATCAATCTAGGTTTTGTATCCTTCTTAGACAAAAGATATTTCAAAGAAGCATGATCAGTATATATGATGATCTTAGAACCTATGAGATAGGGTCTAAACTTGTCTAAGGCAAACACAATGGCTAACAGTTCCTTCTCGGTAGTGGTATAGTTCAACTGGGCATCATTCAGAGTTTTGCTAGCATAGTAAATCAAATGAAGTAATTTGTTTTCTCTCTGACCTAACACAACACCAATTGCATAATCTGAAGCATCACACATGATCTCAAAGGGTAGGTTCCAGTTGGGTGCCTAGACTATAGGGGCGGTAGTGAGTAAATTCTTAAGCTTCTCAAAAGCCTCTAAACAAGCATCATCAAAGACAAACTTAACATCTTTTGCAAGCAAATTGCAAAGAGGTCTAGAAATTAGGCTAAAATCCTTAATGAATCGACGATAAAAACCTGCATGCCCTAAGAATGACCTAATATCTCTTACGGTTTTTGGGACCTGTAAAGTCTTAATAAGGTCAACTTTGGCTTTATCTACCTATATACCCTTAGAAGATACGATATGCCCTAAAACAATTCTTAAACGAACCATGAAGTGACATTTCTCCCAATTAAGCACTAAATTTTTTTCCTTACACCTAGTCAACACTAGTGACAAATGATGCAAGAACTCATCGAAAGACGAACCAAACACTGAAAAATCATCCATAAAGACCTCTAAGAACCCTTCTACCATGTCAAAAAATATGCTCATCATGCAACGTTGAAAAGTCGTAGGGGCATTACAAAGACCGAAAGGGATGCGTCTATATGCAAAGGTACCAAAGGGACAGGTAAAAGTGGTTTTCTCCTGGTCTTCTGGGGAAATAACGATCTGATTATATCCAGAGTAGCCATCTAAAAAGCAGTAGTGACTATGTCCAGCTAATCTCTCTAGCATCTGGTCGATGAAGGGAAGGGGAAAGTGGTCCTTCCTAGTGACCTTGTTCAATTTCCTATAGTCATTCTGGACTACAGTATTACCGGATTTCTTAGGTACAACCTGAACGGGGCTGACCCACTTACTGTCTGAAATGGGGTAGATAATGCCTGCATCTAACAACTTAAGGACCTCGTTTCGAACTACCTCTTTCATATTAGAGTTTAGTCGACATTGCATCTCCCTAGAAGGTTTGGTATCTCTCTCTAAATAGATCTGATGCATACAAACAGTGGGACTTATACCCTTAATGTCATCTATGGTCCACCCTAAAGCCTCCTTGTTGTTTTAAAGGACGGTTACTAGCCTACTTTCCTGGTCACTATCCAAGACAAAAGAAATAATCACAGGTAAAGTCTCAGACGGGCCTAAAAACCTATATTTCAGGGAATCTGGCAATGGTTTTAGGTCCAACTTAGGAGGCTCTTCTAATGAAGGAACTAGGGTAGACTCAGAAACTGGTAGTGGTTCGACTTTAGGTTTCCATCCATTACTAGTATCTAACAAAGGGGTTGAATCTAACAAAGCATTCACCTCATTAATCACATTATCATCATCAAAATCAATCCCAAAGTGAGCTAGGCATTTCTCTAATGGATCTTCTAACAAAGTGTTTGGTAATGACTCCTCGACTAATGTTCCTATCATGTTCACCTCTTCTATGTTCGAGTCATCTAGTTCAGAGGGTAGCTTACTAATATTAAAAATGTTCAGCTCAATAGTCATATTACCAAAAGACAATTTCATAATACCATTTCGACAGTTAATGATCGCATTGGATGTAGCTAAAAACGGGCGACCTAAAATTGCCGGTATCTGGTTCTCTGGGTCAAGGACGGGTTGGGTATCTAGAATAACAAAATCCACTAGATAAATAAACTTGTCAACCTCTATGAGAACATCCTCGATCACACCACGAGGAATTTTAACGGACCTATCAGCTAACTGAAGTGTCATCTGGGTAGGTTTCATCTCACCAAGTCCTAGCTTAAGGTACACATGATATGGTAGTAAGTTCACACTAGCTCCTAAGTCAAGCAACGCTTTCTGAACATGGTATTTACCTATTGTGCAAGAGACGGTAGGGGACCCTGGGTCTTTATACTTAGGAGTAGTGGTATTCTAAATAATAGAACTCACCTGACTAGCTAGAAAGGCTTTCTTCTGGACAATTAAGCTTTCGCTTTCGCTTACACATATCCTTGAGAAACTTGGCATAAGAGGGAGTCTGCTTAATTGCATCTAGTAGTGGAAGGTTGATAGTTACCTGCTGAAAAACCTCCAATATATCATTAAAATTAGACTCCCTCTTAGTTGGAACTAGCAGCTGTGGGAATGGGTCTCTAGGGATAAAGTCGAGCTCAATATGACCCTCATTGGTCTCTTTAGAACTCTATCAGTCTCCTCAGTTTCTGGTTCAGAAGGGTGAACTACAGCATGTTCACTATCAGGCATGGAAACCTTTTTGTCTATCACTCTACCACTCCTAAGGGTTTTAATAGCATTCACATGATCAGATGGTCTTTCACCTATTTCATTAATTCCTCTAGGGTTGGGTTGAGTCTGACTAGGAAGCTTACCTCTTTCTCTTAAAGACTCATTTATCTGACTAACCTGGGTTTTCAACTCGGAAATAGCCTGAGAGTTAGCCTGACCTATTCTCTTATTTTCTTCTAAAACTTGAGCAACATATTGCTGAAACTGCACAGTGTTACGAGTTAACAAAGCAAGAGACTCTTCTAAACTCATAATCTTCTTATCCGACGGGTTCTGAAACTGTGCCGGAGCTGAAGGATTCTTAGTGTATCCAAAACCTGGGGGAACCTGAGCATTACTAGACTGACCTTGATTATGGCCCTTGGACAAAGAAAGGTTTGGATGGTTTCTCCAGCCAGGGTTATAGGTTTCTGAATATGGGTCAAACTTCTGTCCGTTATCAAACCTAGTGTTGTTGTATTGGCTTGCTCTTCAACAGTATGGCCTTCCCAAAAAGGCTCATTTCTTCCACTACTACCACTAGAATGACCTAATTCTAAGGCTTCTAACCTTTTGTCTATAGCTGCTATTTTGGCATCTGACTCATGATAACCTTTTACCCTATTAACATTTCCTCTACTTAGAAGAATTGTTTTCTGGGGTTCCCTACTGTTTTCCCATTATTGGGTCTTATCGGCGATTTCATTCAAAAATGTCATCGCTTCATTAACAGTTTTATTCTCAAACCCACCTGTGCATAAGGACTCAACCATGGTTGTTGTTGAATAATCTAAACCCTCGTAGAGGATCTGAACTAACCTAACCTTCTCCAAACCATGATGAGGACATTGAGATATCAAGTCATTGAACCTTTCTAAGTACCTATATAAAGATTCTCCCTCTTGTTGGGCAAAAGTACATATTTGTGTCCTAATAGACGATGTTTTATTCCTTGGGAAAAACTTATGTATAAAAGCAGAAGTAAGTTGGTCATATGTTTCAATTGACTCAGAGTCCAAACTATACGGCCAAGATTTGGCTTTATCTTTTAAGGAAAATGGGAATAACCTAAGTTTCAATGCATCATCACTTAGGTTCTTAATTTTCATAGTACTACAAACTTCCTCAAATTCCCTAACATGAAAATAGGGTTTCTCATTCTCCTTCCCTAAAAACATTGGGAGCATCTGTAAAGTCCCAGGTTTCAGTTCATAATTTTCCTGGGTTTCATCTAACTTGATATAAGATGGTCGAGAGGTCCTAGTTGGGTTTAGTAAAGCTTTCAAATTTGTCATTTCTGGCACTACCAAAGGACTAGGAGTACTAGGGGTACTTTCCTCACGAAGAGACAGATTCTCAAAACTGAAGTTTCCAAAAACGGGGCTCTCAAAAGAAGAGTCTTCGAGATCCCCGCCTTCACAAGAAGAACTACTAGGTTTGTCACTAATCAAACGACCTAGAGTGTTTCTTTTCCAAGCCCGTTTAAAAACTTCGGGCATACACTAGAAAAACAAAATCAAAAAGAAAAGTCCTAAAACGGAAGGGATGTTCCATGCAAACACAAACAAGGATGACTCCACCACAGCAAACAAAAATCATGATGGCTCCACTTAGATTGTTTCTATACCAGCTTCTAATCCTTCGAACAGGAATTCGTTATAATTTAAGCAAACCCCTATGGAATCAATCCAAGTCAAAGTAAGTTGAATATAGGCGAGGGAAACTCGGTGGAGCTTTGATACCCAAGGCCTCACCGGTATTACAAGGCGGGGCAGTCACGCATTCAACTTACAGAAACCGTCAAGAACTTCGAAGTATGCTTAAAAGAGTAACCAATATTTGTCGAATGACTTTCCTGTTAAGCTCGTTACTCTATCGGTTTCGTTCTAGTCAAAATTTTAGACTTAGGTTCGCGTTTGGTGTCGTTTTCCTAAGGCGGGCAAGAAGAGAACGGTGATGAAATCTGAACCCTTATCTTGTATGGCCAGTCCTTGCCCTTTACTAGGAAATTAAAGCAGCCGTTTTCAAGTCCTCAACATATATGCATACGAAGGAAGACATTAACTTCTGACAGGGGATTCGCGAGTGTTTCGACAAACTTACTGGTGGATCTCTAAAAGAGTCACAAACTAATACCGCAAGTGCACGGTGTCGAGGTGTAGAACAATGCAAATACGGGTCGATCCACAGGGACAAGGTGTGTGTAGTTGAAGCTTAGAGTTTCACTAAAACTGAGTTGTAACAAAGAGTCTTGGTTGTGTTAAAACACACTTGAGATGATGGCAGTGACTGAACTGAAAAACAATAGAATGTAAAGCAAGTAAACAGGAACATGCTAGGGCTTTTGAATCCACCTCTAACTCACACTGACTATTCATCACTGACAGTAACTTTGTTTTTCTATAACCACCAGCAAGAGGGATGTCAATCCTCTATATATCAAGGGTCATTTTGATATGAAATCTCCTATCACAACTAAGGTATCTTCCCTAAGTATTAACTGTCTGTTTAAAGCACAATTAATCAAAAGAACAATATATAAAATTAAGCATGAGTTGCAGTTCAGCAACACTAGATGATTCTAACTACAATGGATGCCTGACATCCAATGTGAAAGACTAGTGTTGAAGCCCTAAGATGGAGTTTCACTATGAGCATTTACACACATCATGTCTACTGACAAGAGCATGAATAACAAGCAATAAGCTAGGGCTTCAACTCAATCCTAGCAAGTGATAAATTAAAACATGATGAATATGTGAAAATAAAAGTGAATTTGAAAGTGAAACAAAAACAGAACATGAACAATTGAGGAACTGGCTAGTCCAGTCCTCTTGGTGGTGCACTGGCTAGTCCAGGCATGGTTACAACACACACACACCATCCCTATTTATACAACAATCAAAAACCCCAAAAATTCCCAATTCAATGAAATTAGGGTTTGCATAGAAAAATGAAATTAGGTTTTACCTAATCACTGATAGCACTCAATAGCTTCGTCCCAATCTTCCTTGTCATTTTCTCTTGCTTCCCATACCTCCAATTTGTGTCTAGCTCGACCCCCAAAAATCCCCAATTCATAAAACTAGGGTTTCGAATAAAGTGAAATTAGGTTTACCTAATCTCTGAAAACGAATGATAACTCTCACCCATGCTTCCAATTCTTCTCCTGATGCTTCCCACGCCTCCAATTGCTCTCCTAACTCACCTAATTTACCAATTTTTCACACGTTAGGGTTTTGAGAAAAACGTGTATAAAAATGGGAAATTAGGTGGCTAGATAGGTTGTAATGATGGTAGTGGAGATGGGTTATGGTGTTTGGTTGATTTGAGAGGAGATGGTGGTGGTTGAGGTGGTGGTTGAGCAGGGCAGTGGAGTTGGTGGCGCTGGACATGGAGTTGCAGCAGAGAAGAAGGGGGAAGAAGAAAAAAAACACGATGGAGAGAAGGGTTTGTTTGGTTTTGGGTTATAAACCTAGATGCTAGGGTGTTGAGTGGGTTTAGCAATTTTTGATGAACAGCGAGGATGAGACGTTGGATGCGAAGATGGTGGATCGATCTAACGGCGAGATGGAAGGAAGCGGGAAGCGACCGTTGGATGCCCGATACAACGAAACTGACGGCTCAAGATGGAGTTAGGTGTTGTAGTGATTGACAGGAGCTTCAGACTTCGATGCACGACGATGAAGCGACCGTAGGATGCTGAGATGATCCAATCTGACGGCTAGAAAGGGAAACGGGTATGGATATAGGAATTGGATTTGGGTGAGGGTTTTGGGCCTTGGGTATGCCAATCCCATATCTTCTTTAAGAATAATTCTTCCTCTTCAAGCCCACTTCTAGTTTATCCGGCTCTTGAAAACATCATTCTTCGCTGCCTTCCTGCGGGAGTCTTGACCGTTTCTTTGCTCTTTTCGCTCAACAATTCATCCAAGCTTTATTTAGTACCTAAAAATACAAAATTAATTAATAAAAATATTTATTCTTGAAAACAATGAAAATAAAGAATATGGGATAAAATGTAGAATTAATGCACAAAAGATGAGTTAAATGCCAAGAAAAATATATAGAAATATGCACTTTTTAGCACTCATCAAATACCCCCAAACCTGAATTTTACTTGTCCTCAAGTAAAACAAAACTAAGGAAATCCTACCTATACCACTGTCGCTGGTCTCTCGAATGCATTTAGCGTATGCACTAAGCCTTTTAAACCACTAAGTGTCCCTAGTGGACGAGTGAAGTCTCGTGAAGGTTTGCTTAGAACGTACCTACAAAGTTCTAGGATAAAGTATAAGCTCATATTCCATGAAATGTGACATGTGCAAGACAGTAGAAGCTCACAGCAAAATGGAGATGTCAATCTAGCTATCAAAGGCACAATCCTAGCACTGATAACAACTAAAGACACGTGATAAGAGTGTAAAGTGTATCTACACATGCGTAAAGAAAGATCGGATGTTATGACTACTAATCACCAAGAGATAGTTTCTCAGGCTAAGAACCGAGGTCGAAATCTAGCTAGCTGTCCGGACTTTACGAGAATTGTGAATGAGTTGGAGGTATTTCACAATTACTCGCGTTGTACATCAATGGCATACACCCTCCTTGCTTATTACAATGAAACAACAAAATGACTATTTACATGACTCTTATTTACATTGACTACTCTCTTTTATTTTTGGAACAAGAGAGGATGGAATTGAAAATACTTGATTTTTTTTTTTTTTTTTAAGGAAACACTTTTGATACATGAGAAAAAAGAAACAAAAAATTACATGACACTTTGCAAGAGGTAGCCCTTTTTGATGCACCCAATTAAATTCGATGGTTGTTTTTCTTAATGTAACCTCCACCTTCTATCCCAACCAACCAAAGAACAAGCTAGTCAAGTTTCGTTCAGTATTCTAAAGTGATTGGCAACTAAAACTTCCGATAGAACACCTCAAGGATGAGGCTATACATGTATTGGTAGATCGTGCGCGTGCAAGTTTCTTATCACTATGTGAATTGTGCTAGAATCAGGGTGCCTAAATATCTAGACTAAGACTCCTAATATTACATATTTGCACAAGAGTCAACATTTCAAGATAAATGAGCTCCTTTTTATGTTTTTTTTTTTTTCAATTTTTTTTTTTTATTTTTTATTTTGATTTTTCATATTTTTTTTTTTCAAAAAGAATGAGTTCTTGTTTTCAATTATGGCATATTATCAAAGTATCTACTTTCACCCCCAAACCTAAACTAAACATTGTCCTCAATGTTTCAAAAGATGTAAAGAATTATAATACAACATATGGAGAGGATTATGCTGAGTAGAGAAAAAGGAAAGAGAATACCCGATTTCGGCGAAAGCAAGATTAGAACTCCGTTATTCAAGGCAAAAATCCAACATTTTTTTAGCCGAGATCATATTGGATTAGCACTATATATACAAAAGAAACAAAAGATTTAACTAAGAAACTATCTACTAGATTTTATACAAGAAAATTTGGTTTTTAATGGGATTGGACTTTTTGGGAAAATTTGGTTTTGTCGGGAGACATTTGGTTTTGATGGGAAAAAGAAAAATTTTGGTTTTTAGGGAAACATTTGGAAAACTTTGGTTTTTATGGGAGAAAAACATTTGGTTTTTAATGGGATAAGGAGACCAAGCCCACTGTTGGGTTTTGCGAAGCCCAGCTACGTTTTTGAAAAACAGGCCCACTGCTGGTGAGTAAAGCTCACTGTTGGTTTTTGGAATTTTGAAATTTTGGCCCACTTGAACTTTGGTTCAGGCCCACAGTTCAGAAACAAGCCCAGGTAACAATTTGAAATTTGGGCTCTTAAATAGCCAAAGGTCGAGGCCCAACTGGGCTTTGAAAACGTTTTCTGTTTTTGGGTCAAGCCCACAGTGTAAATGTTTAGTTTTCAAATGGATGTTAAGCCCACAGACCCAGAAATTTAGTTGGGCTTTGGCTAGCTACTAACTAAAATATGAGGCCCAACTGGGCTTTCAAAAGTTCAGTTTTCTTTAATTTAAACAACAGGCCCAAATCAATCTAAAACCACAAGCCCACAAGAAATTAAACAAACAAGCCCACAAGAAATTAATTACAAACCCAACAGAAAATATAAGCCCAAATGTTGGGTTTAATATTACAAGCCCACAAGAAAAATGGAAGCCCACAGTTTGGGTTCTCTTAATGGGTTTAGGCTTACTTGCTTAAGCACAGCCCAGTTGTTCAGTTTGGTTGCAAAATCCCAGTTGGGCTTTGGATCATCCTAAGCTTTGGCTTCAACACTCAAGGCCCAGTTGGGCTTGGTTCAATTTCCTCTCCTTCTGCAGCTTCAGTAGCAGCAGGAGCACCAGTTCAGGTTCAAAATGGTGAAGCCCAAATATGACAAAGCAAGCAAGCAAGGGCTTTGCAACAGCAGGTAGCAGCTTCACCAGCAATCAAGGCTCAGCAGCTTCACCAGTTCAGGGCTTTGCACCAGCAGCAGGGGCTTTAAGGCAGCACCAGGGACAGATTCAGCTAGCTAGCTAGCAAGCAAGGGCTAGACAACAGCTACAATTCAGTGCAAGAGCCTGGTTCAAAGTAACAATTGCACAGCAGCAGCAAGCGCAGCAGAGCAGCAGGGACTCAGCAGCAGCAGCAGTACAGTTCAACAACAGCAACAGGCAGCAACAGGGGTAGTTCAGCAGCAACAGGCTGCAACAGCAGCCACAGCAGCTCAGCAGCAGTCTTGGCCTGGCACAAGCAGGAGCACCACAGCAGCACAAGCACAGCAGCTCAGCAGAGGCAGTGAACAGGGAAGAAAGCAAAGAATGCAGGATGATGCAAGAAATGAAAAAAATGCTTAAACTAAGATGCTTATGATTACACTAATATGCAGATGCAGATGCATATGCTCTAAGTTACAGTTAGGCTAAGTTACAGCTAAAGATACAAAATTACAGCTACACTAAAACAGCAACATTAAAGCTATACTAAGTTACACTACAGGTGCAAAACAGAAAGGCAAGAGCAATTTTTTTTTTCTTTTTCTTTCAACTACACAGCACCAGTCCCCGGCAACGGCGCCAAAAACTTGGTGGCTCTCTAAAAGAGTCACAAACTAATACCGCAAGTGCACGGTGTCGAGGTGTAGAACAATGCAAATACGGTTCGATCCACAGGGACAAGGTGTGTGTAGTTGAAGCTTAGAGTTTCACTAAAACTGAGTTGTAACAAAGAGTCTTGGTTGTGTTAAAACACACTTGAGATGATGGCAGTGACTGAACTGAAAAACAATAGAATGTAAAGCAAGTAAACAGGAACATGCTAGGGCTTTTGAATCCACCTCTAACTCACACTGACTATTCATCACTGACAGTAACTTTGTTTTTCTATAACCACCAGCAAGAGGGATGTCAATCCTCTATATATCAAGGGTCATTTTGATATGAAATCTCCTATCACAACTAAGGTATCTTCCCTAAGTATTAACTGTCTGTTTAAAGCACAATTAATCAAAAGAACAATATATAAAATTAAGCATGAGTTGCAGTTCAGCAACACTATATGATTCTAACTACAATGGATGCCTGACATCCAATGTGAAAGACTAGTGTTGAAGCCCTAAGATGGAGTTTCACTATGAGCATTTACACACATCATGTCTACTGACAAGAGCATGAATAACAAGCAATAAGCTAGGGCTTCATCTCAATCCTAGCAAGTGATAAATTAAAACATGATGAATATGTGAAAATAAAAGTGAATTTGAAAGTGAAACAAAAACAGAACATGAACAATTGAGGAACTGGCTAGTCCAGTCCTCTTGGTGGTGCACTGGCTAGTCCAGGCATGGTTACAACACATACCCACCATCCCTATTTATACAACAATCAAAAACCCCAAAAATTCCCAATTCAATGAAATTAGGGTTTGCATAGAAAAATGAAATTAGGTTTTACCTAATCACTGATAGCACTCAATAGCTTCGTCCCAATCTTCCTTGTCATCTTCTCTTGCTTCCCATACCTCCAATTTGTGTCTAGCTCGACCCCCAAAAATCCCCAATTCATAAAACTAGGGTTTCGAATAAAGTGAAATTAGGTTTACCTAATCTCTGAAAACGAATGATAACTCTCACCCATGCTTCCAATTCTTCTCCTGATGCTTCCCACGCCTCCAATTGCTCTCCTAACTCACCTAATTTACCAATTTTTCACACGTTAGGGTTTTGAGAAAAACGTGTATAAAAATGGGAAATTAGGTGGCTAGATAGGTTGTAATGATGGTAGTGGAGATGGGTTATGGTGTTTGGTTGATTTGAGAGGAGATGGTGGTGGTTGAGGTGGTGGTTGAGCGGGGCAGTGGAGTTGGTGGCGCTGGACATGGAGTTGCAGCAGAGAAGAAAGGGGAAGAAGAAAAAAAAACACGATGGAGAGAAGGGTTTGTTTGGTTTTGGGTTATAAACCTAGATGCTAGGGTGTTGAGTGGGTTTAGCAATTTTTGATGAACAGCGAGGATGAGACGTTGGATGCGAAGATGGTGATCTAACGGCGAGATGGAAGGAAGCGGGAAGCGACCGTTGGATGCCCGATACAACGAAACTGACGGCTCAAGATGGAGTTAGGTGTTGTAGTGATTGACAGGAGCTTCAGACTTCGATGCACGACGATGAAGCGACCGTAGGATGCTGAGATGATCCAATCTGACGGCTAGAAAGGGAAACGGGTATGGATATAGGAATTGGATTTGGGTGAGGGTTTTGGGCCTTGGGTATGCCAAGCCCATATCTTCTTTAAGAATAATTCTTCCTCTTCAAGCCCACTTCTAGTTTATCCGGCTCTTGAAAACATCATTCTTCGCTGCCTTCCTGCGGGAGTCTTGACCGTTTCTTTGCTCTTTTCGCTCAACAATTCATCCAAGCTTTATTTAGTACCTAAAAATACAAAATTAATTAATAAAAATATTTATTCTTGAAAACAATGAAAATAAAGAATATGGGATAAAATGTAGAATTAATGCACAAAAGATGAGTTAAATGCCAAGAAAAATATATAGAAATATGCACTTTTTAGCACTCATCAAATACCCCCAAACCTGAATTTTACTTGTCCTCAAGTAAAACAAAACTAAGGAAATCCTACCTATACCACTGTCGCTGGTCTCTCGAATGCATTGAGCGTATGCACTAAGCCTTTTAAACCACTAAGTGTCCCTAGTGGACGAGTGAAGTCTCGTGAAGGTTTGCTTAGAACGTACCTACAAAGTTCTAGGTCAAAATATAAGCTCAGATTCCATCAAATGTGACATGTGCAAGTCAGTTTAAGCTCACATCAAAATGGAGATGTCAATCTAGCTATCAAAGGCACAATCCTAGCACTGATAACAAATAAAGACATGTGATAAGAGTGTAAAGTGTATCTACACATGTGTAAAGAAAGATCGGATGTTATGACTACTAATCACCAAGAGATAGTTTCTCAGGCTAAGAACCGAGGTCGAAATCTAGCTAGCTGTCCGGACTTTACGAGAATTGTGAATGAGTTGGAGGTATTTCACAATTACTCGCGTTGTACATCAATGGCATACACCCTTCCTTGCTTATAACACAAAAACACAAAAGATGACTCTTTACATGACTCTTATTTACATTGACTACTCTCTTTTATTTTTGGAACAAGAGATGATGGAATTGAAAATACTTGATTTTTTTTTTTTTTTTTTTAAGGAAACACTTTTGATACATGAGAAAAAAAAACAAAAAATTACATGACACTTTGCAAGAGGTAGCCCTTTTTGATGCACCCAATTAAATTCGATGGTTGTTTTTCTTAATGTAACCTCCACCTTCTATCCCAACCAACCAAAGAACAAGCTAGTCAAGTTTCGTTCAGTATTCTAAAGTGATTGGCAACTAAAACTTCCGATAGAACACCTCAAGGATGAGGCTATACATGTATTGGTAGATCGTGCGCGTGCAAGTTTCTTATCACTATGTGAATTGTGCTAGAATCAGGGTGCCTAAATATCTAGACTAAGACTCCTAATAGTTACATATTTGCACAAGAGTCAACATTTCAAGATAAATGAGCTCCATTTTTATGTTTTTTTTTTTTCAATTTTTTTTTTTATTTTTTATTTTGATTTTTTCATATTTTTTTTTTCAAAAAGAATGAGTTCTTGTTTTCAATTATGGCATATTATCAAAGTATCTACTTTTCACCCCCAAACCTAAACTAAACATTGTCCTCAATGTTTCAAAAGATGTAAAGAATTATAATACAACATATGGAGAGGATTATGCTGAGTAGACAAAAAGGAAAGAGAATACCCGATTTCGGCGAAAGCAAGATTAGAACTCCGTTATTCAAGGCAAAAATCCAACATTTTTTTAGCCGAGATCATATTGGATTAGCACTATATATACAAAAAAACAAAAGATTTAACTAAGAAACTATCTACTAGATTTTATACAAGAAAATTTGGTTTTTAATGGGATTGGACTTTTTGGGAAAAATTTGGTTTTGTCGGGAGACATTTGGTTTTGATGGGAAAAAGAAAAATTTTGGTTTTTAGGGAAACATTTGGAAAACTTTGGTTTTTATGGGAGAAAAACATTTGGTTTTTAATGGGATAAGGAGACCAAGCCCACTGTTGGGTTTTGCGAAGCCCAGCTACGTTTTTGAAAAACAGGCCCACTGCTGGTGAGTAAAGCTCACTGTTGGTTTTTGGAATTTTGAAATTTTGGCCCACTTGAACTTTGGTTCAGGCCCACAGTTCAGAAACAAGCCCAGGTAACAATTTGAAATTTGGGCTCTTAAATAGCCAAAGGTCGAGGCCCAACTGGGCTTTGAAAACGTTTTCTGTTTTTGGGTCAAGCCCACAGTGTAAATGTTTAGTTTTCAAATGGATGTTAAGCCCACAGTCCCAGAAATTTAGTTGGGCTTTGGCTAGCTACTAACTAAAATATGAGGCCCAACTGGGCTTTCAAAAGTTCAGTTTTCTTTAATTTAAACAACAGGCCCAAATCAATCTAAAACCACAAGCCCACAAGAAATTAAACAAACAAGCCCACAAGAAATTAATTACAAACCCAACAGAAAATATAAGACCAAATGTTGGGTTTAATATTACAAGCCCACAAGAAAAATGGAAGCCCACAGTTTGTGTTCTCTTAATGGGTTTAGGCTTACTTGCTTAAGCACAGCCCAGTTGTTCAGTTTGGTTGCAAAATCCCAGTTGGGCTTTGGATCATCCTAAGCTTTGGCTTCAACACTCAAGGCCCAGTTGGGCTTGGTTCAATTTCCTCTCCTTCTGCAGCTTCAGTAGCAGCAGGAGCACCAGTTCAGGTTCAAAATGGTGAAGCCCAAATATGACAAAGCAAGCAAGCAAGGGCTTTGCAACAGCAGGTAGCAGCTTCACCAGCAATCAAGGCTCAGCAGCTTCACCAGTTCAGGGCTTTGCACCAGCAACAGGGGCTTTAAGGCAGCACCAGGAACAGATTCAGCTAGCTAGCTAGCTAGAAAGCAAGGGCTAGACAGCAGCTACAATTCAGTGCAAGAGCCTGGTTCAAAGTAACAATTGCACAGCAGCAGCAAGCGCAGCAGAGCAGCAGGGACTCAGCAGCAGCAGCAGTACAGTTCAACAACAGCAACAGGCAGCAACATGGGTAGTTCAGCAGCAACAGGCTGCAACAGCAGCCACAGCAGCTCAGCAGCAGTCTTGGCCTGGCACAAGCAGGAGCACCACAGCAGCACAAGCACAGCAGCTCAGCAGAGGCAGTGAACAGGGAAGAAAGCAAAGAATGCAGGATGATGCAAGAAATGAAAAAAATGCTTAAACTAAGATGCTTATGATTACACTAATATGCAGATGCAGATGCTCTAAGTTACAGTTAGGCTAAGTTACAGCTAAAGATACAAAATTACAGCTACACTAAAACAGCAACATTAAAGCTATACTAAGTTACACTACAGGTGCAAAACAGAAAGGCAAGAGCAATTTTTTTTTTCTTTTTCTTTCAACTACACAGCACCAGTCCCCGGCAACGGCGCCAAAAACTTGGTGGCTCTCTAAAAGAGTCACAAACTAATACCGCAAGTGCACGGTGTCGAGGTGTAGAACAATGCAAATACGGTTCGATCCACAGGGACAAGGTGTGTGTAGTTGAAGCTTAGAGTTTCACTAAAACTGAGTTGTAACAAAGAGTCTTGGTTGTGTTAAAACACACTTGAGATGATGGCAGTGACTGAACTGAAAAACAATAGAATGTAAAGCAAGTAAACAGGAACATGCTAGGGCTTTTGAATCCACCTCTAACTCACACTGACTATTCATCACTGACAGTAACTTTGTTTTTCTATAACCACCAGCAAGAGGGATGTCAATCCTCTATATATCAAGGGTCATTTTGATATGAAATCTCCTATCACAACTAAGGTATCTTCCCTAAGTATTAACTGTCTGTTTAAAGCACAATTAATCAAAAGAACAATATATAAAATTAAGCATGAGTTGCAGTTCAGCAACACTATATGATTCTAACTACAATGGATGCCTGACATCCAATGTGAAAGACTAGTGTTGAAGCCCTAAGATGGAGTTTCACTATGAGCATTTACACACATCATGTCTACTGACAAGAGCATGAATAACAAGCAATAAGCTAGGGCTTCATCTCAATCCTAGCAAGTGATAAATTAAAACATGATGAATATGTGAAAATAAAAGTGAATTTGAAAGTGAAACAAAAACAGAACATGAACAATTGAGGAACTGGCTAGTCCAGTCCTCTTGGTGGTGCACTGGCTAGTCCAGGCATGGTTACAACACATACCCACCATCCCTATTTATACAACAATCAAAAACCCCAAAAATTCCCAATTCAATGAAATTAGGGTTTGCATAGAAAAATGAAATTAGGTTTTACCTAATCACTGATAGCACTCAATAGCTTCGTCCCAATCTTCCTTGTCATCTTCTCTTGCTTCCCATACCTCCAATTTGTGTCTAGCTCGACCCCCAAAAATCCCCAATTCATAAAACTAGGGTTTCGAATAAAGTGAAATTAGGTTTACCTAATCTCTGAAAACGAATGATAACTCTCACCCATGCTTCCAATTCTTCTCCTGATGCTTCCCACGCCTCCAATTGCTCTCCTAACTCACCTAATTTACCAATTTTTCACACGTTAGGGTTTTGAGAAAAACGTGTATAAAAATGGGAAATTAGGTGGCTAGATAGGTTGTAATGATGGTAGTGGAGATGGGTTATGGTGTTTGGTTGATTTGAGAGGAGATGGTGGTGGTTGAGGTGGTGGTTGAGCGGGGCAGTGGAGTTGGTGGCGCTGGACATGGAGTTGCAGCAGAGAAGAAAGGGGAAGAAGAAAAAAAAACACGATGGAGAGAAGGGTTTGTTTGGTTTTGGGTTATAAACCTAGATGCTAGGGTGTTGAGTGGGTTTAGCAATTTTTGATGCACAGCGAGGATGAGACGTTGGATGCGAAGATGGTGGATCGATCTAACGGCGAGATGGAAGGAAGCGGGAAGCGACCGTTGGATGCCCGATACAACGAAACTGACGGCTCAAGATGGAGTTAGGTGCTGTAGTGTTTGACAGGATCTTCAGACTTCGATGCACGACGATGAAGCGACCGTAGGATGCTGAGATGATCCAATCTGACGGCTAGAAAGGGAAACGGGTATGGATATAGGAATTGGATTTGGGTGAGGGTTTTGGGCCTTGGGTATGCCAAGCCCATATCTTCTTTAAGAATAATTCTTCCTCTTCAAGCCCACTTCTAGTTTATCCGGCTCTTGAAAACATCATTCTTCGCTGCCTTCCTGCGGGAGTCTTGACCGTTTCTTTGCTCTTTTCGCTCAACAATTCATCCAAGCTTTATTTAGTACCTAAAAATACAAAATTAATTAATAAAAATATTTATTCTTGAAAACAATGAAAATACAGAATATGGGATAAAATGTAGAATTAATGCACAAAAGATGAGTTAAATGCCAAGAAAAATATATAGAAATATGCACTTTTTAGCACTCATCACTTACCTCCCGTACCAGACGGGGGATGAACCTTTGTAGTCGACTCGGGCCACGACTCCATGTCATGTACGAACCCGATGCGCCGAGGTGATATCGTAATCACCGTCCTTCTCTATAAACAGTTTATATTTAAACTACCCTTCTGTAGGGTTTAAAAAAAATAATGTCCCAAAATTTAAAGTCCAAAGTCCAAAAATATAAAGCGAAAAAGAGAAAGAAAGTCTAAAAAAATAAAAATCTACAAAAATAAAAATGTCTTTTTTTTTCCTCTCTATAAAAAAAATAATCTTCTTCTTTCGCTCCTTTCGCTTTGCCTTTCACTCGAAGTCTTTAAGTATTCACCAAAAGCTTTGGCAAAATTTTCCTTCGCTCCAAATTCCGAATTCTGTAAGAAAAAGACAAAAACCCAAAAACGCAAAGAAGAACAAATAAAATAAAAACCTAAAAAAAAAATCTAAAAACTCTAGCCTAAAGACAAGTCCGCGTCGGCGGCGCCAAAAATTTGGCGCGGTTTTAAAGTTGTTGTAGTAAAAAGGTTCGTTGAGACTTGTGAAGGAAGATATTTTTAGACTTAATTTTTATAAATAAAAAAAAATATAACAAACTCGAATAAAAAATATTGTGAGAATTATGGAGAGACTGTGGCTAGAATTCCGCTATTTACCAATTCCAAAGTGATACTAATTATAATCATGCAATTTCACACGTTCAAATTGATTCTCAACTATTGCAAAAGTAGATTTTTAGAAACAATAAATGTTAATCCAAAGCATGAGACATCAAAACCCTAGGCTAAGCATGTTCCATCAAAAGAAAATACAATTGTTTAACAAAAACCATAAAATCTATTTTCAATCTAGGCAAATAATCATAAATAAAAATTGCACAAATTAAATAATTAAGAATTACCACTTTTTCATTGGAAAGATAGCATCATTCGTCGCCCCAAGGATTGGGTTTAGCTCATCATTGTGGAAACGCGCTCAAAAGTTGATTTCATTGCTCAAAGTGTTTACAAATGATGAATTGGAGAAAAACTATTAAAAATCGGGTGTTTGCAACGTTTTTAATTGTTGAAAAACACTGTCACATAAAACGATAAAAGCCAACTGTCGTTGTTCAGCTTCTACGACCCCCGCCTCTGTGTCGTTATCACTGTTGATAAACGACTGTCTTCGTGAGCCTGTTCTTCGTGTTCTTCAGTTCTGCAGCAGCTAAAATGGTATTCTCTGCAACTCGATTTTTCGGCTCTGTGATCCTCTGTAACTCTCCCAAACTCTCTAGAACGCTTCTATGTGATCCTAGGAACCTATTTATACTCAGTAGCACCAAGAAATCTCGCTATAACTCAAGATAATTCTCTCTTAACTCGGCCTTGATGAAAAATATTCTGGGAATATTTTCTTCCCTGATTTAGCTTCTCACGCGTTTCTACATCTGCAAAATCTCCTTATTTATCTTTGTCAAGGTCCAAAGTGTTGCTCGAGTCATCAAACATGAGCAGAACACGTTTAAATTCCTCACAACTCGTGCAACCTCATGTTTTTCCTCCAACTCCCTGTTTGGATTAAACCAAGTTATCCAGCCAAATTTGATCGAAACAAACACCCATACCAGCTCTGTTAGGACATATCACAACTACCCATGAAGTTTCAGCAATTGAATCGCACAAAAACTCCTCCAAAATCCGATCGAAAAATCTGTTAGTGAAGTGAATATTTTTCCCGCCATTTTTTATTTTTGAACTGTTGAAGATGGAGTGCCCCTATCCTTTTCTGGGGTGCGAATAGCAGATGGGTGTTGAGGATAAATTTGGGTGCTGAGGATGAATTTGGGCTACGTATAACCTTGGGTGTTCCTTAGCCAAATATGGGGTCCGTATAGCAAATGTCCTCCAGGGGTCCAAATAGCACCTTTTGAGCAACTTTTTTCACACAAGTGTATTTCTCCTAAAACACCTACACAAACATAAAAACACCATAATAAGTACAAAATCAAGCACTAGCAATAGAGACACTGAGGACAATTCAGACACAAAAATGTGTCCATCAATGCTACTCCATTAAACCCATATATGTTGTATGTTGATGGCACGAGATCCGAGTCCTTGTACCCCATGGTTCTAAAGGTATGATAAAATCGTATATCGACCGAGCTTCCCGTATCTACCAAGATTCTGTCAATTGCCCAGATTTTCTTCTCTTTGGTTTGATCTTCTTCCCATTTCGAGTACTTCCCAAAATTCAGTGTTACAACCAAGGGGTTTGTGTGAGAATTTCCTCCTTCTGGTGCATCCTTTGCTGAGAACGTTATTTCTATTTTCTTCCATTCCTCTAATGGTTCTCTTTCTGTAACGCTGAATATTTTGTTTCCTTCAAAGTCCCTCTTATGTACCCTTTTCAGTATGTTGTCATGAAAATTTTGGATGCTCTTCGCTACATGTATTATCGTATTACAGTTCGGATTTTGTGCTCCCCGACCTATTTCAATTCAGTATATCTGCCGATTATCACGAAGTGGTGGTGGTACATAGCCTTCCAGAAAATGCGTGAGTTTTCCCTGCTCTATCAGACGAAGTATTATTCGCCGAATGTTTCGACAATCCTTTATGTGGTGTCCATGAAAACGATGATATTTGCAGAACTCATGACTCTTGGTTCCTTGGGGTGGATCTCTTCCCAGATTGGGGGGTGGTGGGATCTCTTCTATTAATACTATTGCCTCCCATATCTTTTCCACAGTCGTGTTAAGCCTAGGGAGCTTCAAATCCTCGAAATCTAGTGTATTTGGTCTCCGCTCTCCAAATCTAGGCCCTTGATTATTCCTTTATTGATACCCTGCATTGTAACTTCGTGGATCATAATTCCTTTGTCTTGACTCCTCGTACCTTTGTTGATCGATCCATTCTTGATCGCCACTAGATACAACAACAAGCTTCGCTGGGACTGGAGTTGAAGGCTCTCCCTTTTCATGTTTCGAATCATTCTCCACGACATGCATTGTCCTTGGTAATATCCTTGAATTTCCTTCTTTCGCTGGCATCGGTGCCACTTCGCTAACTTACCTATGCTTTTCTTCCAAGGACATGTACTCCTCTTGGTACTCTCTTAATTCATTCATCGTCAAAGAGTTTCAGATAATGAATATTTGAGTGTACAACAGGTTAGTTGGGATTAAAGCGTTCACGAAAGCTAAAATGAAATTTTTCTCATCAACTCTCCCTGCAAGCTCGCTGCATACCGTTCTCCACCTCGTCACCAATCCTCGTAGGATTTCTGTGGGTCTCCTTATCAAATTGAATATAGTCTCAATTCCTGGCCTCAGCATGTTGTTAGTTATATATGTGGTCAGGAATATCTTCTGCAAGTCTTTGAACGACGAAATCGATCTTTCTGGGATCCCATCAAACCAGGCCAATGCTTCCCCGGCCAAGCTCGCCAGAAAGTATCTACAAAGTACCGCATCATTTCGTCCTCATTGCATCAACGAAAGGGTGTATTGCTTCAAGTGCTTCACAACACTCTCAGATCCACTGAATATGCTTGGTAACGTCGGTAACACGCATTTCTCTGGGATGTCCACGTGCATTATCTCATAGGTAAATGGAGATTTATCGGACTCTTCTATTGCCTCCGCCAGCTGCACTCTGCTGCCTCTTCGCGAATTGCTTATCAATGCTCTCATATATCGCAGCTCATTCAAGACGTCTTGGTTCAGATTCCCTCCGTTTCTCTCCTAGCGGTCTCCTCTCATCACACTGAGCCTTCCTTCCCCACGTCTCCTTTCTTCCTCATCCTTCCGATTGAATTCGCGCTGTCTTTCATCTTCTCTTCACCTCTCATTTTACTCGTGCCTCCGTCCTTCTTAGTACCTCCGCCTTTGATCTTCCCAGTTTGATATTTTCAATGCTATTTTCAACTATTTTTCTTCGCTGCTTTATCTTCATCACCTTCTTCTTCGCTCTCCTCCGTCATCCTCGCGGGTGTATCTTCCCCGTCGTAACTCCTTTTCTCCTGATGATATCGTTTCTACCTTTGAATTCGTGGCTTCGGCTGCTGCTTCCTCGTTCAGCTGGCGATTCTGCAACACCAACCTGGCGTTTTGTCTCATCAATCTGGCATGTTTCTCTGCTAGATCCTTGTCTCGTTCCCTATCAAGGCGGAGCGTCTCCCTTAGTTGTTCCAACGTCATGTCTTCTTCACCAATATTCTCCTCCATTTCCTCACGGGTCATCTCCTCTCCTGCGACGGTTTCTGTGTCGGAAATGTGTACAGATCCCTCTCTAAAGTTATCTTCATTAGCCTTCTCAGTCCGCCGCTAGTTCACGCCCTGTCTTTCTCCTGCAGCCGATGTTCCTCCTTTTTCCATTCTTCCTCCGCTTTTGGCCTCCAATCGTTGGCTTCTCCTCGTCGCTATCATGTGTGTCGCCCGATCTGGTGTTTCAGTCATCGATTTTCCCTAATTTTAATATTGGTTTTTCTCAAAAACCTAATATTAAAAAGGGATGTTTGCTAAAATATCTTACTCCTACAACTTTAGTTAAGATGTCTTGCCAAGATCTATTACTCCTAAAACTTTAGCTTCTCTACGCTCCTTAGATGAGGATGAATCCCCAATCTAAGTTCCCTGTTTCTAGTGCCAAAATGTAACTACTGGAAACCCAGTAGTACACCCAAAGTGATAGTAACCAAGATCTAAGGCATATTAAGTAAGATAAACACCGAAATCTTTATTGATGAATCATTGAAAGTAACAAAGATACAAGTTCTTGAATACAAGGAAACCCTAATCTCTCCCCTAGGTTAAACTCTCTCACTCTCCAAAAATATGATCCCTTATACATTGCCCAAGGACCTCTATTTATAGGTCATCTAACCCTAATGGAACACAACTCATTTTATCTCGTCGCGTTTTTCATAAAGTTTTTCCCTTTGTTTCGCTTACTTCACATGGGCTTGTCGGGACACCTGACTCTTTCTTGCTCCATAATTTATCTATCTCGTGGATTGTCTTTTCATCCAAGTAATCTTACTTCGTCCCTTATGACTTCGTCTTTGATATCTTGTTGGGTACTTCAACTTGGTGCGAATTTCCTCGTCTCCGCACTCACTCTCTTTGTACTTCGCAGGGGCGATCGTTGGCGAGATAATTCTGACATTTGACAAATTTCTGACTGGGATCTTTTAGTGAGATTTTCTATCCCTAATTCTTCTCTTTATGTCCGACACGTGGCGAATTCTATTTCGTGTACCTGCAGTACGTTCCATGGTCGTTGAAAATTAAATTGTTCTAAAGTTAATATATTCACACAAGAGTCAAGTTCTCATCAAAAACCCGAAAATGATATTCATCTCTTTATTCAGACCCCAATTGACAAGACACTGGACGCCATTTCCCCATGTATTTTATATCGTGGGTGGTTCATGCTTACCCACGTACGTACATATCTTTAGGGTTAGATTTTAGGGATAACAAAACCCTAGGTTTTACCATGCTACTAAGAACTGTCCCCAATAACTTTTCAGAGGGCATTAATCAAATATATCGCCCCTTCATAAAACCATCAACTAACACTGGCTTGATAAATGCAATGCACAGTGGTAATCATATCTATAACTTAGTTAAGTTTTTACTGTTTTGATTTTCTCTTCCTTAATTATTGCTATTCTCTGACAGTGATTTACGACGGCTCCAGATCCCCTGTCCCCTTCTTTCCTATCCCCTATGTCCCTCCAATAGTACGTCGACACGTGTCTCTTTTTAACTTCCCTTATTCCATACGGTTACAGGATTGGCTCCCGATCGTCTACGCCCAAACTTCTCTGCAAACTCTGTGCCTGCCAATGAACGGACGCCACGTGTTCGGTTTTCAACGTACCAAAATCAGAAAAATTGAATATATTAAAATTGTTAAAATTAAAAAAAAAAAATCCGAAGATAAAAATGGAAAATGTTTATCTTCCCTGAACTCTCTCATACGGTATCGTAGTCTTCAGAATAATTGATGAACACTTTTCATCTTCTTCGGCATTTTCAATCTATGATTGTTTTGTTTTAGTTTTAAATACATATGGAGCCTGGTAGAAATCGGCTACTATAACTATAGTGAAGGAACTCCTTACCACTGTATGACCAACACCCATAAGTTAAAATGTTTCATTCGCTATCTGTATTTGTTCTTTCTCTCCTTGGCTGGTAGTCTTTTATGCCTCCTCCATTGCAACCAAATGACTTTGGGGGATTGGTTTTTCTGTTCATAGTATTAATTGGAAGGATGAGTTTTAGCAAACATATCACGTAGCTGCTCTCTTCGTTTTCACTTTCAATAAAATCAAACTTGAGTGATTTAAGAAAGGAGAGTTATGTGTTGAGATCACTGCATATAGAGTCCTTCAGTTTGACACACTCGAACATTTTCCATAACCATAAATCTGATACGGTATGAGCGAGGAGATATTTGAGGGAGGATAAACATTTTCCATTTTTATCTCCGTGAGAATCTTTTAATTTTAACAACTTTAATATACTAAATTTTTCTGTTCTTGGTATGTTGAAAACCGAACAAGTGACGTCCGTTCATTCTCAGGCGCAGAGTTGTAGAGAAGTTTTGGGTGTAGACGATCCGGAGCCTACAGGATTTGATTATTTTGAGTAATAACAGGCGAAAAATAATTCCTTTCCTTTAATGGCATTAAGCAGGGTCCGAACCTGATATCTCTAATCAATAACGTTTTTCCATTAAAGAGAACATCAACAAAGTTCATAACTGATTAATATAAAAATTAAATTAATAGTACTGTAACAGCGTATAGCAGCTTCTCTGAATTGGGTTGCAGTCTTCGCATTTGTGCTGTAACTTGCTGCAGTCACTTTGTCTTTGCCTGCAATCTCAATTGTTTATGAGAATATGGTACTGTAACATAGTTTATGTCTCTGCAGTATGCTACAGTCTGTTTGATTTGGTTTGCAAAGTAGTGTAAACTGCTGCAGCATTGGTATTTTGGTCCGCAGACACAGTCATTGTCTTTGAGAATTTGTTATTGTAATGTATGTAACCTTATACTGGATTTTTTTATTTTTTTTGTTCTTTTAGATATAAACACTCTTTCAAGGAAACAAACAAACAAGTTCTTCAATAAAAGTACAACAGAAGATTCTAACCATTTCACCGTGAAATGACTCGTGCACCAGTTATACTGTAGCGCAATGTCTGTGACCATGGATATCTATAATTTGGATTTTATGATCGCCTTGAAGTGTTTTTGGTTGGACACTTCCATGAGAAAGCATTAGAGCTACAGTGGGTAGATAGATAAGCTTGTAGGAAATGCTTGGTTAAAAGTATAATGTCAAGAAAGTGCTAATTCACACCAACAAACTATTAAATCAATAAGCAACCATCATAAGGCCATACCAATTGTTGAAGAAAAAAATCAGAAAAATAAGTTTGCAATTTACTTCACCAAAGTTGATTAGTATTTCATCAAGTCCATTTTAAGCAGAAAGAAAAGGTACTGTGTAGGAGAAGAAATATAGCTCCAGAAAAAAATGCATATCAGAAGAAATATAGGTTCCGACCCTACTTAATTCCATTAAAGGAAAGGAATTATCTTTCACCTATAATTACTCAAAATAATCAGATCCTATAACCGTATGAAATAAGGGAAGTTAAGAAGGGACACATGTCGACGTACTATTGGAGGGACATGGGGCGATAGGGAAGAAGGGGACAGGGGATCCGGCGACACGACTTTAGAAAATTATAGTACTACTTTCTGGAGAGATAAGATATAGGTAATCGAAATTTGAGAGATGAAGCGATTTGTGCATTTATATACTACTTGTAATTAAGCGATTTGGAGTATTAAATAGAGAGAACTAATGTTTTATGGAGAAGCAATCATCTAGACCAGCAAGTAGTGTTTGGCATTACGATGAAATTTTGAACGTCAAATAAACTTATTCCCTCCGTCTCCTTTATATTAGAGACGGAGGGAGTTGATAGACGCATTTATGTGTCTAATATAGCTCATTTGTATATATTGTTAGTACTCGATATTGTACTTATTTGGTTATTTTATGTATTTGTAGGTGTTTTTGGAAAATAATCACTTGCGGCGAATTTGGCTAAAAATGTGGCATTTGGACCTCCGTTGATAACGTACCGGAAGCGCCTCAGAAGTGTACCAGAAGTATCCCAGAAATACCCCGGAGGAACCCCGAAAAAAGTGCGGAAAATGCCCCAGAGGACACTTGCTATACGGACCCTTGATTTTGGATAAGGGGTAACCTAATTACTAAGGAGTGACCCATTTCCAGGCATCTGCTAAAGGGAGACCGGAACTGGATAGGGGGAGGTCATCTTCAAAGTTTCAAAACTGGATTTTGGCGGGAAAAGAACTCTGCAGAAGAACAGTTTTAGGGGTTCGAATTTGAGCGAGTTTTAAGGAGATTCAACATCGGATTTTCACTGGGTTGGACTTCCTAGACTATAAAAAGATCAGTATAAGCAATTTAACCCAACCAATTGGGCTGGATAAGCCGGAAGAAGAGATCAAAGCTCAAACAGGTCACGTACGCTGCTGTTCAAGTTTCAAAGATTTGTGAGAGATATTTGGGAGAGTTTGACGCTGGAAATTAATGTATTTAGTCTTGTTCACGTCTTAAGAAGAGTTTGGTACCTATTTAATAGCTAACAGGGCGTGAAAAAGCAAAAGAGAACGGATTATCGTTCCAACTGGCAGATAATAGAAATCAGAGATTTGATAGAATTTAAGGGACTCTGTTGAGATATAAATAGGTGGTTTTCGAGTCTTAGAGGGGTTATAAAGTTTTAGGAGAGAATTGGGAGAGGTTTAGAGCACTACAGAGCAAGAAAATCCAAGTTGCAGAGATTCTGGTTCTGCTGCTGCTGCGAAGAGGAAGAACGTGAAGAACAGACTCTCCAAGATCGTCGTTTATCAACAGTACCATCGACTGTCCCCTGCGGGTCGTAGTTCTTCAACAGTGCAAACAGCGAACTCTCTGTGTCGTTGTTATACAACACTTGTGTTGTATCGATTATTTTCAGCACTACCCCTTTGTAACAGTGACGCTGCAACAGTATAACAGCGTTACAAACTTCAATTATCAATTATTTTCATCAATAAAAACACTTATTTAGCCATGAATACATCTTGTGAGTGTGTTTTTGAGATGAGGAGCTAAACCCAATCCCAGGGGTGACAGAGGAAGCCATTCTCACAATAATTATGTGGTAATCTCTATTTTATTAATTTATGCAATATTTTTATATGATTAATTGCATTGATAAAAATGATTTAAATGGTTTTTATTAATCAACTGTGTTTTTCCTTGATAATGCATGCTTAGTTTTAGACTCTTGATGCATTATACTTGTGATTAACATTTGATATTTTGGAAAATCTGCTCTTGGCAATATTTAGAATCAACCCAATTATTTAAATTGCATAGTAAAAAAATATTAGATCACATAAGTATTGTTGATTGGTGGAATCTTAACCCCTATTTCTCCATAAAGTTTTACTTCAGTTTGCTATTTTTCCTAAATTTTATTTAAATCTAGAAATTTTGTTACCTTCACAAGTCTGAAAAGAACCCCTTTTACCACTAGGTAAGTACCGTGTTGAGAAAGCGTTGCTTGACTTAGGAGCCAGTGTGAACTTACTGCCATACCATGTGTACCTTAAGCTAGGACTTGATGAGATGAAACCTACCCAGATAACACTCTAGTTAGCTGATAGGTCCGTTAAAATCCCTCGTGGTGTGATCGAGGATGTTCTTATTGAGGTCGACAAGTTTATTTATCCAGTGGATTTCGTGGTCCTAGATACCCAACCTGTCCCCGACCCAGAGAACCAAATACCTGTGATTTTAGGTCGCCCATTCTTAGATACGTCTAATGCGATCATAAACTGTCGAAATGGTATTATGAATCTATCTTTTGGTAATATGACTATTGAGCTGAATATTTTTAATGTAAACAAGCTACATTCTGAGCTAGATAGCACATGTATTGAAGAGGTGAACATGATAGGAACCTTAGTTCATGAGTCATTACCAAACATCGTATCGGAAAATACATTGGAGAGTTGTTTATCCCATTTTAGCCTGGATTTCGACGATGACAGTAACATTGAACAAGTAAATGCTCTGTTGGATTCTGTTCCTATGTTAGGTATTGATATATGGAAAGATAGGTTCGAACCATTACTAGCTTCTGAGTCTATCTTAATACCTTATTTAAAAGAGCCTCCTGAGTTGGAGTCTAATTATACATTTTTAGGCCCACCCGAGTCTTTCCCTGTGATTATAGCCTCCGATTTGGATAGTGATCAGGAAAGTAGTCCAGAGACCGTGCTTCAAGAAAATAAGGAAGCCTTAGAGTGGACCATAGAAGATATGAAGCAAGTTGAGGATGAACCACCTGATTATGACTTAGAGAAAGCAATTGACCTTTTTCAAGAACCGGATGGTCTAGAAATTAGGAATATTGTGACTAGTTTATCTAGAGACACCCAAAACTCTAAGTTTGGGGGTAGTGAACTAGAAGAAGCTCTAGAGTATTTTAAATACTCTCCGGATCCGGAAATTCAAGCCATAGTTAAAGGTCTTACGGAGAATAGTGATTACCCTAAATTTGGGGGTAGAGATTGTCAATTATCCCCAATAGAAGTCCCTAACTTGGGACTCAAGCCTAGTGCATCTGAGGTATCGCTTGAGTGTATTCAGACTCCACAACCTGATCCGCCTGATAAAGTCCAGGAAAAATCCATATGTTAGAGGCCCGTTTTTCGGATGAATCTGTTTGCCGAGACACTCATATGAAGCCCAATTGGGCACTCCAGATAAATCCAGTTGTCTTGCGAGAAACTTTAGATCAGGTTGTCCTCTTTCTGCTCATTTTTCTGATCTTGACCATTTGTCTCCTATTAGTGGCAGTTCTATTTGGTCTTATGGACCCACAATTGTTTCGACTATTGGTATACGACTTTGGAAGGTAAAAATTCTTTTTGAGGTATTTGATGTCTAGCTAATGACTATAAATTTAGCATTTACTGGGAGGCTCCCGCGTTCATGTGAGGAGTATTAAGTTGAAGGCCGTTGAATGGACTATCAACTTTAGTGTTGGACTATCGGTATTGCCATGAATATTTTCAACGAAGATAATTGTATACATCTAGGTAGAGTAAGAAATGGCGAGGACTCCTCCAACAGAAATGGATAATTCATACATGTTCCTCATGGACTTACATGGCAACAAAATGGAAGACTGTGAGATCAGAGTTAGGGTGGAGGCTGATAGAACCCTTGTCATTAGTTACAACACACCCGTTGTTACTTGCGAAGATGGTGTTAAATATATCTCCACGCATATAGAAAAGCTTGATCTCCCTCAGAACGCAAACATGGATGCAATCTCAGCTGTTTCTCATAATGGGGCTTTATTAGTTAGTGTCAACAAGGTAAGTCGATTGGGCACAACAAAGTATATCAAAGTTATTAACGCGGAGGTTTGATTGATTGGTATACATTACCAATAAAAAGGTTATTAAGGAAGATATTGCACTGATTAGATAGATTAGTACTAGCTATTAGCTGAAGGAGATGGATTATGATCATGATGTTTAGTTTAAAGTTTCTTTTATGAAGAAAGACAAGCCTGGTAGCTTGTTGTTCGTTCGTCTTCTACTTTTACGTAATCTGCTTTCATATGTATCTTAAACTGATGATTCATGAACTGTTACATCTCAGTTATGTTTTATGAATGTTCCTTGTTTGAATTGATTTTAAACCGTAAGTTCTTTCTTATTGGCCTTTCTTAATTAGGAAAATGAAGTCCTTGACTGTCAACCTTAATAATCCAGACTGTGAAAGAACGGCATGTTAGTAATTTTTGTTTAAATTTCCACCGTTCGTCTTTTTTGTATTTTCTTATTTCTTATGTCCATGCATGAAGTACTTATATCTTCGCTCCCATTGAAATTCTATTTTCTTTTCTTTTCTTTTCCGATGAACTCAATGTCTTATGTTATCCAAGGTTCCAAGGCCACACTACCAGCGGACCTGTATTTTTAAAATTTGACACACCTATTTGGAAAATTACTTGGTTCAACACGAGAACTGGTTCACGGATACACGAATACGACTGTGTCATGCAGATTGCAGATATAGGCTACAACTTTTCTTTTTCTATTTTCATTTATTTATTGAGATAGAAGAATATAATGAGACTAGATAGCAACAGATAGTGACTGGTGCACATAATTCTGTTGATAAAAACATACCACCATATTTACTTGGCAAAGATTTGAAGGAAATGAGGAGGCACAATTGAGTTGGCCAAAAATGGGACTAAAACTTGTGGTTCTGAAGTGAATGTTGGGAATATCTTTGATCTTGTTCTCCAACCAAAAACCTAAATTTAATTTTGTTAATCAAATCAAATACCCTTTGTTTATAGTGTTTTTTAGAGTTAAAGAGACATTTTGTGTTTTGGGCTACTTCTTTGTTTGATGTACGTGGGCGTTGGGGGCATTTTGCATTCTTTTATGTTATTGGCTTGTTGTTAATACAATGATTTTATAACTTTCGATGAAATATAATCCAAGTTCTCATTGCATCTAACGGTTTGGATTGCCAAAACTTACATAAACGAACTAGGAAAAAAAAAATTATACGAAATTTGGTGGCCTCACACACGCCCATTGGGTTTGCTTGATAAAATTATGAGTATCTATAATCATAAATAGATAAATGATTATAGCATAATCATTTTTATAATAAATTTTCGTAGACACATTTCTCAAATAATTGATTATCTTTAAAAAATTCTCTCAAAAGGAGGGGAAAAAACAATGATCTAGAAGTTTTCCCAAGTCCCCTAATGTTTTTTTAGCCCTCTCTCGATAGTTTAGAAAAAGAAGAAAAAATCCAAATCAATTTTCTTGAAGAAATTAATTTATTATAATAGTTTTAAATTATTGTGATTAATTAGTGTGATAGTAAATTTGTAATACAATTATTTCGAATAACCAGTAGGAATTCTTATCACCAACTGGGCGCCAACGCACTTCTGTATGACAACTCTATTCTACAAAAATATTTTTTTTCAGTTTTCAAAAATAATAATCGATCATTATAATGTATATATCTTTTTTGTTTTAAAACATTCTAGTTATTATAATAGTTATCCAACACATATATATTAGATGTATATTCTCGTGCATGATATCCTAACAGAGATAAATATCTCTCAAACTAGACAAGAAAGTAATTATAAAATATACGAGAATATACATCTAACATGCACACAGAACAATTTGTGACTTCATTGCATTAACCTAGTTGATTTGTATAATTTTCAGGACGTTAGTGATGCCCTCCTATCCATTTGCACCATGGTGAATTGACAAGGTTGTTCTTGCTGTAACTTCTATTAAATTTGCTCCGGAATTGAAAGCTGTTCCAGTCTATATACATATATAGATGAAGTTATGGGGTTTGGTCACAAGCTGACAAGTGTGGCTCGACATGGGTTACCACAATCATCATGAGTGTACCATTTCCAAAATGCTTTATATACCCGGAGAATATCCTGGGAATTCTACCGTGACTCACAGCTGCGGATCCACATCTGCCCGTTTATAACCCCAATGCCGAGAACTTTCTCCCTCGCTCCCCGAGTTTTTTTTGTGTCAACGTAGCATCATTCATTCGTACCATTTGCCATTCGAGTGTATCAATGTCTTCGATTGTATTGGGACCCAGCCCAACAAGTAGCTCCCACGTGGCAATATCTCAATGATTAATCTTTTATAAAATTTACTACAGTATTTCTTTTTTACTTTTAAGGCATTCAGCGTTGAAACAAGGCGCCATAGTAATATAAGATATGATTGAGGGCTAAATTGGTAAAATAGTTTGCTAAACCCTAATAAGATGTGGTATTTTTTCTTTTTACTCTGTTCTCACGTTTCCCTGAACTGTTGAATTGAAAACATGCAGAGAGGAATTTTGGGGGAAGGATCGGTGGTTTGTTAATATATGTGCCTAAAGGTGAGAGAGAGTCATGCGATGTTATGGTTTATATGTAATTATTATCAGGATTTATAGGGTTGACTACTTTTCTATTTGGATATGTTTATTTCTCTTCCTCTCAACTGATATTTGTAGTAATTATAATCAAATTGCTTTGAAAGTAGGAGTTTGATTATGATGATCTAGAATTCTAAGATATGAATCGGAACCATGGTAGATATTTTGAATTTTGGAATATGCATGTCTATGTTGTTAAACCGTTTCGGTTCTCTCTTTTCTTTGAGATTTTTTATACATTAGAAACTATTGATAATCCTTTCCTGATTGAAGTACTAAAACAAAAATAAACCTAAATAAATTAGATTAATAGTAATACCGATCACAATATAAAACCCAATAGTTTAAGTAAATTTAGGGATCGGTTTTAGAGTTTTTAGAGGATTGTTTTTTTTTTTTTTTTTTTGCGTGAATCTAATATTTAGAACAATTTTTTGGGGATTTTAATAAAGTGCCACATTTCCAATATGCAGTTTCTGAAAATGCCACCGTTTTTTTCAGAGTTTATTAAATGCCATACTCTTGACTTTTTTCATCCCGTTTTTTTGAGATAACGGTTAATGGCTGTTAGTCTCTGTTAGTGCATACGTGGCATTAAATAACCCGTACAAAATTACATAGAAGCCCCTGAATCAGTTAACAGGGATTGAGTTAATCAGTTATAGAGTAGTGAGTTAACCGGCTATAGAGTAGTGAGTTAACTCGCGACTCGGTGCACGTGAGAAAAACGTGCAAGATTTGCTAACGGTCGGAATACACGTGGGATCAATCTAAGAGAAACAATCTATACTAAAAATGAAAAATGGTATAATTTCCTCCAGAACAGGCTTGCAATTGAAGGACTGTCGCTAGGTGTGTTTACAAAACCAACTCCAATTATTGACAAAGCAAATTCAGAAAACAAAAACTGCTTCCAAAATTCTGTGAAATCCGTACACCCCGTAGTAACAAGAAAAAAGAGATTGGGTGCAGAACCTAATCCTTCAAGAGGCCTCGCTGCTTGAAACATTCTAGCATGGCAACACCAATCTTAGCTGGAGACTCGACCACGGTAACCCCAGCTGCCCTCAGGGTCTTGATTTTGTCATGGGCAGAACCTATCCTTCAAGAGGCCTCCTGACACAATAACTGCATTTGCAACAACAACAAAATTAGGATGACAAGGCTAATAACAGAGAAACCTCACAGCTTAAGTAAGATGCAGAAACAAATGAAACACGATACATGATATGCTCAGGCATCTATAGCTAACAGGCATACCTCCAGCATGACCCATATGACGACCGGGTGGAGCTGTAAGACCGGCAATGAATGCTACTATTGGCTTCTCAGTTCCACTTTCCTGTATCATAGATAACACAAATCAGTTCCACTCAACAACATGACACAATTTATGAATTAAAAAACTGTTCTGAATACTAATTTAGGTCCAAGGGCAAGTTTGCAACCCATAAGATTCTTCTTAATTGCCCTTTTTATACAAAAGATACTCCACAAATTTATATTTCAATATACCTTGATTAAAGCAGCAGCATCCTCCTCTGCAGTTCCTTTATCTGCAGCGCCAGCTCAACTCTCAGAACCAACCACTTGGTACCCTTCTCTGCATCACTAGCCACTGCATCATTGCTTCAATCTCACTCCATAGCAGCACCTCAGTTTCAGCTGCATCACTACTACAAGCCTACAAACAGCTCACTAGACTCTGTCTTCACTCCACCACCAGTCACTCTTCACCAGGATCACTTCAATTCCATCTGACCAGCTGCAACAAACCCCAATTCCAACAGCAGCAACCTGTAGCTTATTCTGCTCTTGCATTAGCTTTCTTTGCATCAACAACCAACATCAGCTGCCACCTCCTGCAATCTTGAACTCAAGGAGCAACAACATTTCACCAGCTTTCTTCCCTTGCTTCGCCAGTAGTCGCCAAACCCTTCAGCTTACAGCTCACAGCATCAGAATGGCAGAAGCAGCAGCAACATTGTCTCCCAAATGCAGTATCAACTTGTACCACCTGCACTATTTCTGTCTCAAGCCTTCCATTAACTGCCATCATCTGCAACATGCTCTTCTTGAATTCCAGATTCATCTCCTCAGCAACACAAACAAAACCCCAGTCCGAGACAAACCCATTTGAATAGCAGACAACACAAGGCAAGACCAACACTCCATTGCAGTACTGTTGCATCCATTCTACCAACATCACCACACAAACTCAGCTCGAAACCATTCACCAGTTCATACCAACAGCATCAGTTCACCCAACCAACAATTCATAAACCCATTAGCTCATTCAAATCCCTATAATTCCTAACACATGCATCTAACGGTTCCTGCTGCTCAATAAGACAACCACCCTTCACCAGCACATACTCCATCCCTCTTCCATGTATAGCAAAATCTTCATCTGAGTTCATCATTCTCTCTTATTTCAGTTCAATCCCAAGCCAAAACCCATTATTTCTCATCCTCCATCCATCCAATTTTCACTCAGTTCGAACCCTTGAGCTTCACATAACCTAATTCTGCCAATTCATCAACAACAGACTCATCTTCTCCATATTCTCATCAAATTCAGATGCCAACATAACCCATCTCTCAATTCCTTGTAAACATAACCCATCTCTCCAATTCCTTGTAAACTTGGAATCTCAGTTCCATTTCTTCAACAGCAGAATCAGATTCAATTATCTTTTTGAACTCAAAACCGTGTTTTAATCCAAGACCCATGTCTAACATGTTGTGTTGTTCTCAAACTCAATCCTGTAACAACCCCATATTCCTCCTTCATCGATCTATAACAGCAGCAGAGAGACATGCGTAAGAGGAGAAAGAATTGGGGAAGAAATGGATCCCTTCTTCTCGACCCCTAATTCAACCCATTAAATAACCCTTTACTCAGACACTAAACCTAAGCAAAATCCAGCTGAAAACTGACTCAAACCCTAATTTCTTCCACTAGAGAACAGAGCGGACAGAGAGAAAGAGAAAAAACTAGAAGAAAAATGAAGCGATACAAACTGTTTTCAATCCCACGAAGGATAAAGTAGTCATTTAGCCTGTGCTACGTGTAATAATTTCGTGCACGACATCTTGAGCCGTCCATATAAGACACGTGTAAGTAATCTTGACAAAGTCAAAAAAATTTGACCAATCATGTGGGTCCAAGGCGTTAGTGCTAACGGTTGTGGCATTAAATAAACTCTGAAAAAAAACGGTGGCAGTTTCTTGAATCGGGATTTGCAAGTGTGTCATTTTGTTAAAATTCCCCAATTTTTTCAACTATTGAAAGCTTAAATTTCCTATCCTAATTGTTTAGGGAGTCTTGAGTTGGATTTTTACTGGTAAATTTGGTTTTCATCACGAGTCTAATAACTTCAGGAATCAGTTTCAGAATGAAACTCGATAAGCACACCAACTCGTCTTAATAATGTATCAAAGAAGTTCACTGAATTATTAAAGGCCGGAAACCACAGTCCTAAGATGATCTCCACTACTAGGGGTTAAGGTCGTGAGTTAATACATAGGACATAAAACATCTTCTACCTCAATATTATCTCCAATGCTAGAGTCTTACCTTTTAAGATAAATGATATGGCCAAGTGGGTGCCAAAGATATTACGACATCTTGACTTCCACATAAGATGACCTCGAACCTAACACTAGAAATGCTCTATGTCTTTAGGAAGTTTTCAGAAGGTTTTTCTCTTGAAAGAAATTTTTTGCAATTTTTCCCCGCTAGAGTTGTATTAAATTTGAAAACCACACTACATAAATAGATACGCAAACTAGGTCAAGTTATTCCCGACTTCTCGGCCAATCTGATTCCTTACAAGAGTGAATATTGGACTGCTGAGTTTTACCAAGTTTGTGTGGAATTGTACTTGAATATTTACTGATTTGTTCGTTTGGAATGATATCTTTATTCTTGAGTAGATGGAACACTTTATTTGCATCGTTTTAATGGTACTTTGCATGTGGCATTTGTAGTGTTTAGATTTTTAGTTTGTTTACGTATATTCTTATCAATATTGTAAACCAACTGGCTTTAGCCCAGTTGATCAGGGGTTGGGCTCCCAATCTATAGATTGCGGGTACAATTCCCTCACTGATCGTGTGAAAATAAATAAATATGTATATATATGTGTACTATATGATTAAAGTGACTCTTACGCTCTAACGAGTCTAGCCGAGAGTTGGCGCTTTTTTAGCTGAGCTTGTCACTTCTGGCTCTTCCCTTCTGACGGAGTAGGGTACGAAGAGCGAGTTGGACTAGGAAAGAATTTAAAATTTTAAGAATTGGTTCTATAGTTTTAGGCTCTATGAATATTGATGACTTCATCTTTATAATTTAGATAAATTTATTGAATTGTTGAAGGCTATGATTTTAATGATTCAATTTTATTTGATTTTCACCTGTAAAGCAGGATCAAAAGAGGATAGTGCTACATATAATCTGAAGGAAATTATAATTTTAAAAATCCAATGGAAAATCGTCAACATCAGGAGATGGTCGAGATAAGAGTAGACTTAGGAGGAAGTAACAAAGAATTAGATAAAGAAGAGAAACACATTGGAAGGGAAAGTCATAATGAAGAGGAGGTGATCCAAATAAGAGTGGAAGGAAAAGGCAGAGAAGTAGCTGAAGAAATAAAAGTGAAGCAGGAGGTTGTAAGCAGAAAAGAGTTCAAACAATTCGATATAGTAAAATCTACTCCTGCTCTCAATGTTCCCTCATCTTGTCTGGCTGATCAGCAAATAAACCAGACCAATGTCGAAAGACACAACAGGATTATGCAAGAATGGCAGTTACTCAAAAAGGGTCTACCTGATTCAATCTATGTCAGAGTTTACCAACAAAGAACTGATATTCTCGAAGCATTTGTTGTTGGCGGAGCAGGTACTCCCTACAGAGATGGTTTATTCTTATTTCATATCATATTCCCATCTAATTATCCAAAGGTACCGCCCAAACTGTACTTCAAGACAAAGCCGCGTGGTGGCTTGTGCATGGATTTTCTAGAATACGGAGGTGGTATCAACGGCATTGATATTCGTCAAATAAAAGGTCTTGAAAAATGGAATTCAAAGAAATCAAGTATACTGGAAATGCTAGTAGCCATTAGACAATCATTTCACATTGAGAAACCTTATTTTCGGGATCATAATATGAACGACCTCCGTTTAGTAGAGGCCATTGAGAAGGGTTATAAGTTGGACGAATCTTATGATTGCGATGAAAGAGTCTTCAAAACGAAATGCTGGACAATATTGGGTATTCTTGCGAAACCACCGAAGGTTTTTGAAGAATTTGTTTGTCAACATTTCCGTGATCGTGCCGAAGCAATTCTAATAGCTTGTCGACCTTATTATAGGCTCAAATATGGTGATCATCCTATATATGAGACAAAGTTCTGCGATGAATATCGACAATCCATGGCTAATACGTATGTAAAGCTTCTCAAGGCGTTTATAAAGAATGGCTCTTCTTTGGATGATTATGTTGGAGACATTAATTTGGAAGATGACTTTGATTATATTCAGCCGCCTCCGCCTCCCACCAAGCCGCGTTGGCATCCACTGATTGCAAAGTATTGAGGTATTTGTTTGGGTTTTTGTATTGTTTGGTTTGTTTCCTCTTGTGGGCCTCTTTGATGTGGCTTGCAGTTTATTATGGGAGATGATACAGGGACCGACACTTTGTCCCGAGAAGATAGATTTATAGAGTCCAAGAGTTTGGCATTAGCTTTCCTAGCATACTTAACTAATATATCTGCTATACTACTAACATCTTTTCTATCAACACTAAGAATTTAAAAGTCATCAAAAAATTCAAGAAACTACCAGCTATCTCCAATAATTCCCTTGGTTGTCCAGCAGCAACTGTTGACTTCACCCATCACAAGATTATACATATTCTTGCTATCACAAAACAAAAAATCAGCATCTTCTTTTCATTTCTCTCTTTAGCCCATGCTGGCTATGATGGCCAGTGCCTCAGCTATTTCTGAGTCGAAGTGAAGCCTGAATCAAAAGTAAAATCAGTTACAATATTATCTTTAAGTTAAACAATTCCAATGCGAAAAGTGCCTGATTATTTCTTGGAGGATGCATCCAGTTGGTAATGATCAGGCGAGGTACTAGGAATTGGCACAGGCCTAAAGATATAACTACCATTTTTCTGTTGTGCATGCATTATTATCAAGAAATTCGATACTCCATTCAAGCAAAGACTTGCTAACCTGATTCACAACATTAATAGGGTTGGGTTTTATGTTATCAAAGAAAGCAATGCTCGTTAACCCAGATATTATTTACATGTTATCAAAGAAAGCCACCCTGAGATTCAGGGAACATACAGGTCTCCAAGAATCCCATTGGGTTATTTCAAGCTTGTCTAGTACTTTATCAGGCAGGGCATAGCAAGCACATAATTTAGTGCCTAGGCAGAGCAGCTTAACTAGGTTTCTAACCCCAGGAATTGTTGCCATGCAAAAGATGAAGGAATCATCTATAAAAAACAGTCGAATGATCTTTCCACAATCTAGACCCCGGATATAACTCCTTGTTGTTCAGCCCAAGAGAATAGTCTTGAAAGACTCTCAACAGCTGTAATAAACAATCAAGGAGACAAGGGGTTTGCTTATCTGAGACCCCTTGAAGGCTGAAAATGTTGACCTGTGGATCCATTTACAATGACTTGACTAGAAACAGTGGCCACATATATCTTTACTAGTTTTCATGAAGTGCAAAACTTCATGTGCAATAACAATGTTGTCAACAATCTGCCTTTTAGGAACAACGGCAGATTGTTGGGGGGGTATAAAATTATTTAGCACCACTTTATGCCTGCTTAGCTAGCACTTTCTGCACTTATTTGTGTAATGCATTGCTTGGGCTAATAGGCCTAAGTCAGCAGGCAAAACTGGATCAATAAATTTAGGGATTAGAGAAAATATAGGTCATATTCAGACCATCAGGACATTACCAGTTTCAAAAAAATTCTCAGTAAATCAGTTATACCATCTCCCAAAATGTCCCAATGTTTTTGAAAAAATCTAGGGGGTAACCATCAGGCCCTGGTGCCCCCAGGAATTCATTGATCTGAGAATAACCCAAACTTCGTTCTTATGTGGTATTCTAGTGAGAAGATAGTTATCATTAACATCAATAACATTAAGAAAGAATATCACCAAAAATATTTTGAATATTCGAATTTGAACTAGTACTTATATTGGCAAAATAATTTGACAGACAGGCACCAATCAGATCTTTATCTTCTAACCACAAACCACCATTATCTCTTAACCTATAAATATGATTAGTTCTTCTCTGAGAAGCTTTTATATGGAAAAATCTAGTGTTTCTATCACTTTCCTTAAGAAATTTGTCTCTAATGTTTTCCTTTATGTTTTCAATCTTGTTCCAAGTTTCATGCTCTTCTTATAATTTTTTTTTAAACCTTCCTAGAAACTAAATGCCCAGGCTTCCTAGAAGTTAGTTACATACAACAACTATTATTCTTTCTTCCCAAATGATATACTGTAGTCATATCTTCTGTTGTCGAAGCAAAGTGACGAGGCATTCCAAACAAAGCCAGACAAACACTTTCAGTAAATTTAGAGACTACTACAAGTAAAAGACGGAAGTGAATGATGCAAGATACCTTATTTTTTTAAACATATTTGTTCAGCCGCCAAGGCATTACTTCTTCCGCCGAATCTGTAGTATTCTTGGACGGGTCCGTTAAAATATCTCATGCCGATGAGGAAATCTTCCTAGTATGACTTGTGCCTGTATAAAGAAATTTCAAAAAATACCAAACATCAATAAAGCTTAAAATGAGATAACCCAGTAGAGAAAACTAGTTATATTAACTGAAACTGCACTTTACCTCATAGTCCTATCGTCAGTGGTTATTACAGACAGGTGCCTTGCAGTCAGTGGTGATTGATGGAAAAGTGAATAATGGGCACTCGACTGCGATGACATTAAGTAAACTGTACAAGTACCTAGAATCAGTAAGTCCAAATGTCCAATTCTGAATGCAGGGCAAGTGAAGCACATCAAAATCAAATTCTTTTAAACAAGCAAATTCAGAGAAAATTTTCTATTAATCCAACTATTCTAGTCAAGAAAAGACGCAAAGAACAGGAACCCATTACTACAAATTTGGCTTCAGAAGATCAAGCTAAGCCTAAAACATCCAAGCCTATGAGAATAAAGAAAATTCCAACATATTTATAGTGGAAACTTCTATTTACAACAGGAAAATATAATTAACAAGCACCAACGCCAACAAAAAGAAAATCCCCAAATAAAGACTAAACCCTAACAACAGATCAAATTCTGGCCCAAAAAATATTAACAAATAAATTTGATAACAAAGAAAACACTCCAATCTAACCTCAAAATGGTTACCTTCAGTCCTGGACTTTGCTGTCGATTGGATCGAAATTTCAACTTAAAAAACATCAGAATCTCAAGAAGTCTCTGAATTCGGACTCTCACAACAACAACCACATTGCCGAAGAAACCAAACATTTCACCTCAATTTACATAACCCACTTCATAAAAGTCAGATTTTCCGTATTTACAAATCATATTTGAAGTAAAGAAATGAGAATCGGATAGAGAAGCTACAGAGATGAGATGAGATATTTTTCACACAAACAGAAACAGCATTCAATAAGAGTGAAAGAGAACGCAGTAAACGATGGTTATTGGACCGCGGTCGGTGCCCTTTTTTTTTTTTTTTTTTTTTTTTTTGAAGCATCCATTTTATTTGTATTGTACGGTCAGGCAAAAAAAAAAAAGTGGTTTCTTAGGTCCATTCGTATGCAAAAGGTTAAAAATAAATTGATTGACCGATTAGGTGGTATGGCAAATGAGTTGCGCTATTATGGGAAAATAACTGAGCTACAGAGTTTCTAACGAACGATATTCATTAAAATGTTGGCGATAATATGAATATTGTTGGCGTTATAGTTACCATCGCTCGATTTTCTTTATATCGTTTTTGTCTAGCATTATCGCTTAATTTATGATAGCGATTTCCCTCCACTTTTCCTATATGTACCCCATGTACCTCTTCAAACCACTCACACCTACTTTAACATTTTTGCTTATCATTTTTGTATTTGTATCCGCAATTTTAAATTTCATAATCATCAATGGCAAGATCCAATGAAGAGAGGAATGATATTATGAATTGGTTTAGATTGCACAAGCCGAAGAAGGTTTCAAGAACTTAACGGATGAGGAAACTGAAGATAATAAACTAATCGACATTTTGATGCTCATACATTCGGACCAAATACCTAGACTTCGACAAAAGCAGTATTCTGGATAGAGTCGTGGATCAAAAATAAATAAAAATAACAACTCTTTGGAAAACTTAGATTGGAGACAGTTGTGTGCACTAACGGCTTGGTACATTTGGAAAGCACGATGCTTAAAGTGTTTACAAAACATTACACCATCACTTGTGGACACTATCAACCGTATTAGTTATATCAAAGCCTGCCATACTAGCTCAACCAAGTACATTCCCAACAAGAGTCCAAACCCAATTCATCTCATCAACGAAAATTTAGAAATTTCCAGTGTACATCATCAATGTTATGTTACAGTACTTGTAAAGAAGACGCAAGTTATTCCCCAACTGTCTGATCAAAGAGAAAACGGGAAAGAAAAAAGTGTTGCAAATTTGGTATTTGTTACTTGATTAGGCTTATTCCTATACACATGTCAAGTAGCTGGTCTTGCCATTTTAGCACCCACTATGGGTATTCCAAAGGGAAAAACACATGTGTTTAACTGTCAAATATACTACTTAGGTATACACGACAAAGTTTCTAAAGAGCGATAGAGTGTCCATCGCTATATGGTCTTAAGATCGCTCATTGGTCATTCCAACGCCAACGATAGTCATGTCGTCGCTAGTTGAGTTGATGATCGCTCATCAGTTCTTTATCCAACTGCTAAAATTTCCCTCCTATAAATAATCATCTCAATTCACACCATCTCCACTTCAAATTCGTTTAAACATGCCTAGTGCTCGCATAACCGAAGTAGTTAGTGACCCCTTCACTTGAGAAGAAGATGTTTCTCTAATTCGATGTTGGATTTCACTTGCAAGCGATAGAGATTTCAATTTAGAGACTTTTAACTTATGGGAAACTGTGTTTCAAAGGTTTATGACGTTAAGTCATGTAAATTCAAGAAGAACAAATGAGTGTCTTCAAAATCGTTATTGTTTCATCAATAACGATGTGAGAAAGTACGCGCAAATTATGTGGATGATAAAAGGGGATCATCTTGGGTTGTCAACTGAAGAACCAAAAAATAGAACATACCAAATTTTCTGAAAACAACAGAAGATGGTTTAGTCATGACGAATGTTACGAACTCTACAAGGTTCACGTGCATGGATTCAGTATTCATTAAGTATTGTGTTATGAAATTAAGGTTAATTTTTAATGAAATGTAAAACTAGTTTTGATTTGAAAATTAATCTAAAAGATAGTTTTCATTAATTAAAACAAAAATATCGCATTAGAAATATTTAAACTAAGTTGTGTCCATAAACTATTCATAAACTACTCATTTCCCTGGCCATTTCCTCCTTGACCAAAGATCCAATATTGCACGCGTTTTCTGGTCAAGAGTGTTGTTCAACATATCAGTTATTAAGACGGTTTAAGACTAACTTGGTGTTGAGTCTCTTCAAAATCATCATAACCTTGATAAGTAATGGATTCACTCAGGCGCAGGGGATCATTGATATAAATCTTGAAATGCATGTGGTTGAAATGTTGTAGCTTGATGAAATGGTTGAAATGCTAATGCGGTTGAGGAAATTGGGGTATACAGATTCGATTGCCTAATTGCTTCAATGTTCTTATCACCACCAGGAGTCATTGTGTCAGAAATAGCGATGTGTAACACAATCCTATTAAGGCTTAGCTGTAGCATTCTCCGAGCTTGTTCTTCTTCAAACTCAGGGATTGTTTCATACGTACGACAAGCAGACAAGGTTAAGGTTGGGTTTGGTAATGCTTCTTTTTTTCAAAAAGCACTTTCAAAATTCAAATATAATATTTATTTTTCATATTAGTGTTTGGTAAAATAATTTCAAAGTGCTTTTAACCCAAAACACTTCCAAAATACCTCAACTTTTAAAAGCCGCGGGAGATGAGCTTTTAAAAACTCTAAAAGCATAAGCTTTGGTCCCACCTAATTTTAATGCATGATTTTTCTTTTATATCCCTACTATATTTTATAAATGATCAAAATTGCCCTTAAATCTTTGATAATTAATATTTTATTCTCCATATCATATTCTTTAAAGATTGATATTTTAAATCTATATCACATTCTTTAAAGATTATTATTTTCACTTTAAAATTATATTTTATATACCATTTCAATTGAAAAAAATAAAAAAATATGAGCCAATATTAAATATATATTTGATTTTAGTATGATTTTTTTTATCCCAAATTATATCTATAATAAGAATAAAATATATATAAATATCTGATTATGTTTATATCTCATAAAATGGAATAATACTATATTAAAATATTATGTCTGTTTTTGTCATTTGTTACAACTACAATAAGTGAATCTATATTTTACCGAACACAATTTGATCAGTTTTTTAATCAACTTTAGATTTTAGTATAAAGTTTACCAAACACATAATTGCTTTCTTTACACTGCACAACGCAGCACAGCACAGCAGAAAGGCGCTTATAAAAAAGCCGCAGCATTACCAAACTAAGTCAAAAGCTCGTTCTATACAACTGTTGAATCCTCTGAACAATAGCAGAATGTTGACCATCTTCAATCTGTTCTTTCCAAATATCAGAATCGTACTTCGGTATGACCAGAAAAACATTACGGGGATTGATAAGAGAAGATTCTAAAACACGGAAATATGTATACCAACAATACTGAAAATAATAACATTGTTGGTTACTAAATTTTCCATATCAAATAATAAATAAATAATGTGAAGTATATCGGTTATTACCTCCAAGATTCCCAAAAAGCCATTAAAACTATCTTTGGCACGTCGAGAAATTACGAAGGGATATATAATGCTCTGACAAAATTGGAGACTCCCGGCCATATGTTGGTGCTTTCTCTAAATCTTCTAATGCTTCAAGAAAACCGATTAACACCACTGAGCTAGCATTTGGAAACAGAAATTGGCATAAGGTCCATAATACAAATAGACGTTCAAGCTCCTCATAATGCTTAGGGAAAAAATATTATTTATTTTCTAACATGTTCTCAGTCTTTATCCATAGCATAACTTAATCTACTGGCTGGGTATTAGTAGATCCTTTAAGTTTTCTGTTTCTTTTTCTTTTCTCACTCATATTTGTTTAGAAAGTAAAACTAAAGAAAATTTTGTTAAACTAGCAAAGCGAAGAGAACAAAAACACAGCGAATAAATCATAAGGGCAAGGAAGGTGTGAAGGGGAATAAGAGACGGTGCGGTATTCATAGGCGTTATGTCGACCATTAGCGATATTAATTCGATTGTTGGTGCTAGACTTTACATCGAGCGATATTCAAGGTAGCGCTGACGATTGAGACTTCATCCCTGACCGGTATTTTTTATTTCGTTCGCTAGAAACTCTGTCGCTTAGTGGTTTTCCCATAGTGCCGCAACTCATTTGCCATGCCACCAGGTATACCAAACAGGATTTTTAAACCTTATGCATAAGAGGCTTTATAAAGAGAGGTTCCGTACACACTATAACATGCACATTATCTTACTTGATTTGCAATATTTTTTCCACAAAACTCAAATACCAATTAATTCAATTTAAAGCCACTATTTATTTTGATGATAAGTTCCTCATATATCCCAGATAAGAATCAATTCAATAGAAAGCAATTTAAAGCTAATATTTATCCGAAATACAAAACCTCACTGTTACCAATATTAATTTTAACCATTTATCGATCTTAATTTTAACCATTATTTTCTAACAGTTGGATCATGAAGTGTTAGATTGTGGTGTTACACATTTCCAAATATACTCATTTTTAGTAAAAATCTGAAGTCGTATAAGGAAATTGATCCTCCCGTGCAAGGTCCTAGGAAAAATGACTTTCAACTGCACAACAGTTGATTCTCAACAAGAAAGAAACTCCCCAAGAGCTGTAGCTAAAATCAGATGGCATCACCAGCTCAAGAAGGTAATCTGCAACTTGGAGTTGAAACTACAATGGCATTCAAGCGGAGATCCAAGATTGTGCGTTGAATGATGTATTTCTTATTTCACCAAATTCAATGTTTTTTTGTTTGTACCAGTTTTTTTTTGGGGGGTGGGGGTTGGGATTCATGAACTTGTAATCTAACAAACAAGATTAACAATAAATTAACACCACCAAAAATGATTAGGAAAGCAATACAGAGATGTAGTATGCTTCCTTTAAAATTTTAGATCAGCACTCCACGACATTTCAAACTACATACCTAAAATTTCAAATTTCTCATGACAAATGATACAACAGTGGACAAGGATAAAACCGTCTCTCACAGTTTGTTTTCGTGGATTCTAGTGAGCCCAGTCTATTGGAAGAGGTGTAAGAGAAGGCACGGTTAGTGTGGTTTTTCTCCCGGTTGGGCCGGTCATAGAGACTTTTTGATGATACAATGTCCCTTTATTCAAAGAATAGAGACTTTTTGACGATACAATGTCCCTCAGTTCAAAGAACTTCACATCATTCAGTCGTCTTTTCAACTTATCTTTTGAACCCTGATTTTGGGCATATCTAAATAGGCATATAAAACAATAGTCCCATCTTGAGTGACCTTATAAGGGGTTCCCTATCGGTAGTTCAAATAACTATATACCCATAATACAAAAATCTAAAATCAGTTTTCTAAAAAATCAAAATCAGTTTCCCTTAACATCTCTTCTTCTTCCTCCTCCTCTAGCCGACTCTTCCCCCTCCTGCGAAAAAAAAATTTCATCATCGTGATTAATTGTCGATTCGTAAAAATTTGATAGTCAATTAAACTCAACCACATAATGACTCGTAAAACGAAAAGCAGGGACTAGGTAAACCAAACCGTCTTCTAATCCATCAATTGAAGAAGAAGAACCAATTGAAGATGAAGGTGTAGAAACTGAAAATCAACCACCAATTGAACCAACTGCATCTCCAACTCCGGAAATGAGGATAAGAAAGTAAGTTTTACAAACCCAATCTCCTATTTATTGTTTTTCATCGATCAAATGACGGTTACAGTGTTGGGTTCGGCTCAAAATTGAGTTGCGTTTTTAGCCGAACTGTTCTTCACAAAAGCTTCTTGTAAGTGTATATGGACAGTTCGGCATAAAATTTCATGAAATTTCAAGTCGAACCTAGTCACAGATAGAGATGCATAGGGATTCGGCGTATTCGATAATCATAATATGTGCCGAACCTAGCACATTTACGAGGTTCAACTATTACGATATTCTCAATATGTGTCGAACCAATAACAATATATTAACCCAAAAAATAACAAATTGATGTTCGGCTCATTCGATTTTCGAAATATAAGCCGAACCAGTAATTATTTTTTCCCAGGCTATTCAGGATGTTGTTCGGCTTACTATGAAACTTTCAAATAAATCGAACTAGTGTCTAGCAAAAGGGTTGGAATTTAAAATTATAGATTCGGCGCATGCAGTAAACAGATTCAGTGAGCCAAACCGTTCATCAATTGGTAAATTCAGCTCATAGATGTGAGCCGAACCTCAACTTGTTTCGCCGAACCATGATCCAAAAAATCATCTAAACAACCTTTACAATTCTGAAAATTATCTTTATCACTAAACAAAATATTTAATCACTAATCAATATTACTAACACTAATACGTAAAGGGCATATTTGCCATTAAAAAAATTGGGTTAAGGGATAATCTGATTTTGCTAATTCACAACATTTTTTTGTCTTTATGCAGTATGCCTAGTAAGATTTCAGTATGCCCAAAATCAGGATTTTATCTTTTTAAGAAGATGAATAAATGAGGGAAACCCCATGGACACTATAGTTTTAAAGAATCTTACAAAAAAAACTACAAAAATGTACTTGAGCTTACTAGACCAGCTTCAGAGAAATATGAATTTCTCAGCAAATCTGAAAAGCCAAAGAATCAATTTCCCAGTAGAACAACACCTCCTTGCCATTGTTTTTTAATTCGCAAAGGCGCTGCCTGGATTTCTACTCGTTACTTGAATCAGTTCGGTTAACTTATTAACTAATCAAACAATGCAGATTATAAAAAGCATGGCAATGGCAATTATAAACCAATTCTAGTGGAATTTTCTAAAGTAGTTCAGTTTTATTTTTCTGAGTTTCTGAGTTCTATTTCAAAGGTTGATGGCAACACAGGTAAAGAGTCCTTGGAAAATCAAAAACCATGGAGAGTATACAATCTCCTTGTCGGGAATATCCTGTATAATAATCACAGATTTAAGATCCTAATCTACAATAATAAAGAAATCACCCACTCCAGACAATTAGCCAATAGATCAATCGATTTGAACAGAAACCCAATACAAATCAACAAAATATAAAAGAGATCGAATAGAATTCTATTAGGTCAATGAATGAAACAGGTATAGTTCCCTAGGATGTTCTGGATAAACAAAAATATTCAATTCATTACAACCGAAATCACTAGAGGTTTAATAATCATCTAAAACTGAAACAGTAGAACAATTCTTTCTTTTCCCTTCATCAAACTGTAGAATTTCTTATGCTAAATATCTGAATCTCTCAATCCTATGCACAAAGGATTCAATATCCCTCTATTGCTCAACATTTCAATGTTTTGGTAATAGAGACAACACAAATCAATCCATTTAAAAGAAGTTTAAGCTAAACATTAGAGTTATGCCTTGATTTATGATATTTATCATTACAGATTTACAGTGAATTACAATTGAATCCAGTATATCACTTTTAAAGAAAAAATATCCATGAAAAATTGGAAGTTATGATTAAACAATTAGAATCAGTCTTTGATCCTCTTCATCAAACAAAGCAATTCACAATTTTGAGTCCCAATTCCAATACATGAACAACAAAAAGATGAAGAAATGAGAACAACCCATATTCAAAAGGACCTTCAAAACCTAACCCAAACTACCATACCAAATGCATATTTTTCCTCCTTTAATCCAAACCCTTCAGAAAAAAAAAACAACTACAAACCAAACCCTCGCATCTTTTGTTTTTGAACCCATATTATCGAATGTGAATGTAGCAAAAATTTGAGAGAACATATTGTACTTAAGCTTACTAGACCAGCTTCAGAGAAATATGAATTTCTCAGCAAATCTGAAGAGCCAAAGTAATTAATTTCCGAGTAGAACAACACCCTCCTTACCATTGTTTATTAATTCGCAAGTGGGCTGCCTGAATTTCTACTCGTTACTTCAATCAATTCATTAAATATTCAAACAATGCAGATTATAACACAGGATTTGGTCTTATACAGAAAGAAATTTCCATTCTATCACTCAATCTCTATGTTGAAACTCAATAGAATCTGAACCGAACAGAAACGAAATAAAGAAAATCAACAAAGTATAGAAGAGATTAAATAAATTCTATAGGACAGTGAATGAAACAGATATAGTTCCCTCAAATGTTCTGGATAAACAATAGGATTCAATTCATTAAGACCGAAAGGAATCTCAGAATTAGCATGGTAGTTAATCATCACTGGGAACTCAACAATTTCAAATCCTGATAAGAACCCTAATCTCTAAACGCATTGAATAACAAAATCCCTAAACAAATAATCCTAAAAAAAAAACGAAAGAAATCTTGGATGCTCAGATCTATAATATGGATATGGTTCAATTCCTTGACCTTCCACAAAGTAAGGTCTCGTAATGAGCTGGGATTGCATCAAAATCATCATCGCATCGTGAAATCAATAATCAATACAAAATAAAAACAGGAGATTCAGAAACTAAAACGCAGAAGAAGAGCAGATTTGAGGAGCCGAATACGGAGAGAGGCGGAGAATACGGAGAGAGAGAGAGGCAACGTGATGGAGTGACTTTAAAGAGAATTTTGATTAGGGTTTTGCTGGTTTAGGGCTTACTGGATATAACCGCCCCAGATACTACAGATGTTATAACCACACACAACACTTTTCTTGTTACACCCACGTCTATAGGTGCTCCTCTACCTGTATCTTTTCAAGCGAAGCTGCTACCCACCTACGGGATTTCCCACCCACATTTTTACACCCCTATGTGTAAGTTATACAAGGTTTGAAAAACGGCCGAATTTTCCGAAAAAACGTCCGATATAACGCTCACGCCCATATACCGTGCCCGTGAGGCTCACCAATACGCTTACCTAAATAACACCGATAAATAGGAAAAAATGGCGTTATTTAGACCCGTTATAACCGTTTTCACACCTGTGATTACCATTTTTCTAAAATTAATATTTCAGTTTTTTTCTTCTAAATAACATTTTAACACACGTTTTTTACACCGTATTTTCCGTTTTCATACCGGTTAAACCCGTTTTTAAGGAAAAAAATTTGAGTTGGAGAAATTCTTATACAATTTTTAATTTCAAACTTACAACTAAAATTTCATAAATAATCATTAAACACTTCAAATTTTATAAACTTACAATAAGTAACCTAGTGACAGTAGTGCTTGAAATTTTAAACTTAGACAAACCAACTTGTACCGTCATTTTTTTTCGACTTATTCAAGTATTTTCTGTTTTCTCGACGATTCTCAGTTGATTCCTCCTCCTCTTCCTCCGACTCATATTGGTTCGCGTAATGCATTTGGTTGTCGTAGTTAACAGTATCGTCATCTTCATAACCATAGTCTTCTTCCTCATTATCATTACGATTATCTACTTCATTATTGATATTAATATTCAAATTATACTCTTCATTAATTCCTCGAGTATCTTCTTCTGGACGATCTTCAGTATAATGAGAATTGTATATGGGATTTTCATTTTCATGACCTTGTGTATTGTCTCCAAATGTTAGGTTACTCACTGGCAACCTTTGATATGAGATTTCAACTTCTGGATCATGCCATTCGTATGGTGGAGGGAGAGGCTCTGGATTATTAGCTGCTTCCTCTTCCAATTCATTTAACCAATGTTCTTCCTGAGGTAAAACTGGTGTTTCATCATCCCCTGCTATCCAATCAAGCATATTTTCATATGTCAGCAGGCTATGAACATCGTGGACATCGATGTTATGTCGCTTTGCTTTACCTTGAACTCTTTGCTGCTCCAATCTTAAATTGTACTGAACATATACCAAATCGTTTATTCTTGACGAAACTAAACGGTTGCGTAGTTTGGTGTGAATTCTTTCAAACACACTCCAATTCCTCTCGGATCCAGACGATGTGTTTGTCTGGCTTAGTATCTTTACCGCGATCCTCTGGAGTGATGGAAACTGAGCATCGTATGACAACCACCAGCTTACAGGATCACCTTGCAGAGCAGCCAATCTTGCTGATGGTGATGCAAATTGGCCTTGCATCATTTGCATTCTTCCCGCCTAAAAATATCAAAAACTGTGAATAGAAATTCATATAATTACGAAATTAATTGTTAATAAAAATTCACACCTCTAGCATGCATGTCGCTTGTTCTTGAGGGCTACTAATCATTTTTGATATAACTTCACTGAGACAAATTTGGGGCTGAGAAATTTCATTGTTGATGAGATTGGCTGCTGGGTTGTAGATATAATATGGATTCAGAAAATGCGCTGCAGCATGAAGAGGAGAGAACTCAACTGATCTTTCCATCGTCGGTTAATCACACCTACAATAGAATTATTTCGAGTTTTACCCAAACCCCTTTTTATAGTTTCCACACATGTAGCAAGTGCATGAAACAAATAACCCATGGTAGGTTTATCTGAATCCAAGAAACGGATCATTTTCAATAAAGGACCAACCATCATGCATGCATTTTGGCATGTGTGCCAAAACATCTCATTCAAAATAATGTTTTTCACATCTTTAGCCGTACGAGTTTTTCCTTCTGGCGAGTTCAAAAATTCTTGGTCTACAAAAAGACTCTCGATTGCATTACATTGATCAATGATACTTTTGATTGCGATAAAATTTGTTGAAAACCTTGTTAAGCCAGGGCGCAATAGATTGCGTTCCCAGAATGTTGTATGAATCTAGCAAGAACCCAACCATGATTATAAATAAATTTACTGATTTTTCTAGCTTCTGAAATCACACCTTTAACAAAGGGGAACTTTTCAGTATCTTCCAACATTAAATCCAACACATGAGCTGCACAAGGTACCCAAAAAAATGTACCATACTCTATGGCCAATCTCATACCTATTAAAACAAAATGAGAAATGAATTAATAATATATAAAAATAAACAACTGTAATTAAATTAAGTTGTAATAGTTACATGCGGCTTTGAATTGGGATCCTTGATCAGTTACTATTTGAACAATATTTGTCGGACCAATATCTTCTATAACCGGTCTGAACAAACTCATCAAATACTCTGCTGTCAACCGATTATGCTCGATGTCAACGCTTTTCAAAAATGCTGTCCCATGGCCACTGTAAACTAAGAAGTTTACAATCGTATGGTTATTTTTGTTTTTCCAACCATCTGACATGAGTGTACACCCATACTCTCTCCAATAATTTCGTTGGACCGACACCACATCCTTCTGAATCCTTTGTTTTTCCTGCCTTAATAATGGGTTCGACAACTTATAGGAAGACGGAGCGCTGTATGATTTTCAGAAATTTGCAACTGCATTGGATGCCTCGTGGTACTGAGTTGAGTTGGCCACATTGAAGGGAATATCATTAGCATAGAAAAACGTCCAACAGAAGAATCAACTTTTTCCCGGCATGTTTTACTTCTCCCAAAATTCGCCATGCTAGGTTGAGAATCCCTATTAGTATTATATTGTCCTCCCATATCTACAGACATCCTAGGTGCTTGGTGTGGTGTACGCATTGAAGAACTAGGTATGTCCATAGAGGCCTGTGGACGCTGTGATGTACCTTCTCCGGCATTAGTATTCTTACTTTTTCTTCCAAAAAGGTTCTTCAACTTCGATAACCCGCCCATTTTCTTTTGTGTTACCGGCGCTTGTTCTTCTTCATCTATATCATGCACAGGGTTCCACGGTTCATTTTCATACATATCTTGAATTTCTGTATCTTCATATTCAGTTTCTGGTACTCGTTGCCGTTTTGCTTTGTTTCTGTCTGGCACCCATACTTTTGCTAAATTTTTAATCTCAGGTGGCACATGCATGCAGGGAGTAATTGTACCTCTTTTTTGTGCCAAATGCATTTTGAAACGCGAAATTCCCGCAGACACTTCTTTTTCACAAAAATTACACTTCAACTTTTTACCATCACTCATTACAGTACAATATGCATGAAAAACATCTCGTTTTGCAGATGTTGATCCTTCCATTATATTCTGTAAGTAGGAAATTTCACATAGCAATAAGTGACATATATAAATACAAGTTAAGTGGACATATTCCATCAATGTAAAAATGGTTAGAGTAGCATTATAATTAGAAATCACAAGTTGCATTAGTCATTTACTCAACTTGAATATTAAAATTTGAAATTAAGGATCGTGTAGCCTCTCATTTTTTCATGATTGAGAACAGGAATACAAACATACCATACATCAATTCATCATGCCATTTTTTTTTATAAAGAAACAATGATTTTTTACGTGCCAACTGATTCAAGTTGAATGAAAAATCTACAAAAAAATATTTAATATTACCTCTTAAACTTGTATTTGAGAAATTCAAAATGTAAAGCATTCCTTTGAGCAAGAAGCAGAGAACCAGAGAACCAGAGGTATTGATTTCATTTCAATTCTCTTCTTGTCCTTTTAAAGCATTCCTTTGGGCAAGAAGACATAATAGCTAGCAAATCGAAATATTCTTGAAACATTTGGAATCTCGTTGCATGCGTATATAAGCACAGGCTAGCTATGTCTTTGATCATGAAACCAACTACTCTTTTTACTTTTTTTTTTTTTTGTTTTATTTCTTTAACTTTTGAGTCTGAACTCTAAAGTACAGACCACATGTAGCATATACTGTACACACCTCCAAATGCAAAATAAAAAGATAAATCGACTCTCTGACTTCCCTCTCTCACTCTCTTTTTCTCTAGCTAGTCTCTGACTCTCTTCCTGTTGCATTCCTTGTTGGTTAGTCTTGTAGCAAGTAGCTAAGAGCCTAGGATATTATTTGACAACAAAGTTTTGACTGCTTTTGAATCCGAATATGCATTATTGAAATATTGGGGAATGCATCGAACTATTCGAGTGACAACTTGAACATATCAAGTGGATAGTGATAGTATGCGGGTATAAATATTGTCGGTAGACGATAACTACAATGCATTGTTATAAGTCATAGACTTAGGGTTGTGAATTTTACTAGATATCCATAAATTTGTATGTTAAAAACCCATAAACAAATAAATAAAAAATCAAATAAATAAATTAAACCAAAAAAAATGAAAAAACGTAGTAACAACGTTATTTAGACCCGTTGTAACCGTTTTCACATCTGTAATTACGTTACATAGGAAATTCAGATCACAAATTATTTATTTTTCTTATTTAACAGTTATCACACCCGTTATTTTAAAAAAAACGTCAAAAAAACGCGTTTTATTCCTATATAACGCGTTTTTGACCCAAAACGTGCTCACACCCGTCAAAACACGTTATAACGGTCACGCCTAGTACCTGTGACCTGGGCCGTGACCCGTTTTTCGAACCTTGAGTTATATACAACGTACATTTCATACTCATCCTACCCACCACAGGAAAAAATAATGGGTCCGCTTTAAAAGTAACCTATAAAAAATTGACACAAAGGATGTGAAATTTTTGGTGTATAAAACCAGTAGATTTTTAGTATTTTCGTTTTTCAAATCGGATGTGAAATCCCAGGACTCAACTCTGAACAGGCGGTATAAACTACTAGGTTGGAAAACAATAGGGGCACAGGGAATGCCAGATAAGCTAGGATTTGACAACAGACATGTGAATTGTTGGCGGCTTGCCTAGGGGTGTGGTGGACCAGTCATTTCACCATTGGATTCGTATGAGGTTAGGTTTTATAAACCCAATATCCAACGGCTGTTATTTGTTGGTCCATAATTGGTACATCATTTCTGGTACACCTTTAGCTTTTTCCAAATTGGTGGTTACATCGTGATTAAGGCTTATTCCTATGCACATGCCAAACATCAGATTTTTCCATATATATACCCATTATGGGTATGCCAAAGTGTTAAACGTATATGCATATATCAATTATAACATATAGGCATACATAAAAGACTTTCCAACGAGCGATAGAGTGTCCATTGTTATATGGTCAAAATATTGCTCGCTGGTCATTCCAGCGCCAACGCTAATCATTACATCGCTCGCTGATTTGATCATCGCTTAGCAGTTTCTCATCTAACAACTGTCATTTTTCTCCTCTATAAATATCTAATTTATAACTCATTTCAACTCACACCAGAGTTTTTAAATCTCTCGAGAATTTCTCAATCTCGAATTCTTTTCATCACTCTTCCAATTCCTCATAGAGCATGGTTGATAATATGAACATGGGTGAGTTCGTAGAAAACGAACATGCTGCCAAAAATCAAAGAGTTGTTAATCGTGCCAATATGCAAAGTGAAATTAGGAGAAGTCAGTTTATGAGGCGATTACGAAAATTCACTACTGCGGAAGATGAATGTATTTGCAGGAATTATATTTATTTTATTGATATTTTATTCGGAGATGCATTACATCCCCAAACATTTCAGCAAAGGATCTTTGGAAAATTTCAAGAAAAAACAATGAACCTCAACATCGTGATGTTTCAGAGTTGATTCATCGCTTCACTATAATCAATCAGGAAATTACTAGGTATGTTGTTTTACTTCAGCAAGAAGGTCCAAACATGAGGGATGGTGATACCATGATGGAACTTCAACAAAGGTGTCGTGGTGAATATATTGTCGTATTTACTAAAAGACTTCCAATTTGGTAGTTGTTTCGAGATTTTAAGATGTTTGCCCAAATATTGTCCAATATTTATGTTTTGATTTATTATTTATCCACTTAGGTTCTTGTGTTTTAATTTCTTAATTTTCTAAGTATAAGTTTTAATATTAATTAAGCTTAATTTTCAACAATATTCGTCAATTTTTCAAATAATCATTTTACAAGACATAAAATTAGACAATAATAATTTGAAATATAGATTTTAAAAATAAAAATTTGGGACAATGTTCTTCATCTTGTTAATCTTCTTCATTTCACAAAACTTCCAATCAATGCTCTCATGAACGGAGTTTCCTTTGTTTATCTTCTACTTTGGCTTCAAATTTGTTTTTCCTTGATTTTCATTCCCTTGAACTTTTCTTTTCCTTTTTTTAGTTGCGGTTTTGTCTTCGTTAATATCGAAAACTTGAAGACTTCTTTACTTCTTACTTATTTCTAACTATCACATATCTTCTTAACGGCACCTTCAAGCACTACTCTAGAAAAATCAAGTTGTGTTTGAAATTGTGCCATTTGGGAAAAATCGACAAAAATAAATAGATTAGATTGAGAAATAGAGAAATTTAGATTAACAAAAAGAGAAATAGAGAAAAAAAAATACACAAATTTTTGGGGTAAATTCTGAGTTTGAAAATTACCTATTTATAACGATAAAGAACTAGCCGTTGGCACTAGAGTCAATGTCGAGCAATATTCATGGCAGCGCTGGCGATATTGTCAATAACGTTCGCTAGAAACTCTGTCGCTCAGTGATTTTCCCATAGTGGTGCAAATCGTTAGCCATGTCACCTGGTATGCCAAACAACATTTTTTGGTTTGTGCATAGGAATAGGGCTAACAAATAACATGTAACTTGGTATATTAATTAAAAAAAATAACGAGTTAAAGTTTTTCTTTCCTTTGACCCTAGCCGTGCGATTTTGACTTAGTGTCAAGAGATTAGGGTTTCATCGAGCATCCATGGATACTGCTCCTCATCTAGATCCAGGTATTGATTCGGGAGATGGCTTATTACCACCTCTTCATTCTCTTTCTAATTCTCAAATATCAGGAAATCATAATCATAATTTGAATTCTTTTGAATCTTCTAAACCTAATTAGAGTGGTGTTGCTAATTAATTTAAAGTTATTTTGCCGAGATCGTCTGTGGGTTTATCTTATCGTCCTCCTACTGTGATTAATGGATTTCCTAAAGCTTTGATTAAACATTGTGATATTATTACTCATTTGATGAAAAGCTTGTGGCGGGTGGTTTTGTTGGGCGTCAACTTTCATTCAATTATGTTAAATGCTCTATTGAGAAGGCATGGAGAATAAAAGGTAATCTATCTATGACTATTCATGGTGAGAAAGCTTTCATTCTTAAGTTTTCACTTGACGAAGATCATGTGACTGCTTTGGAACATGTTCATGTGTTCATATTTGGAAGCCCCTGCATTGTTAGAGCTTGGGAGCCATTTATTGAAGATGAGCCGGAGAGTATACAAATCCCAGTATGGATGATCATTAGAAGGGTTTCTATTCATGCCTTTGACCCTGAAAGTTTGATTATCACACTAGTGTTGTTGGGAAGCCATTGTTGCTGGATGGACAAATTGCTGCTCAAACCAGAATGACAATTGCCCGTGTTTATGTAAAGATAATCCCTAAGTCTGAATTGAAGAAGATTATTCCAGTTTTATTTGGAAATGGGTAGGAATGTACTGTCAATGTTGATTATTTCTGGAAGCCTCCCCGGTTCACGATATGTTCGACCTTTTTCCATAGTGAAAGTAAATGCCTAAGAGGGTTGTTTCACCTGCGCCTACTGTTATGTATGTTCTTAATTTAAAAGAGAAATGTGGTAATCCTTCCACCCCCTTTTCTACTACAAAAAAAACAGGATGATGTGATGCACAATGTGGAATGAGAGTGGTCTCCAGTCACACATAAGAGAAAATCTATAAAGATTGTTGGTGATGATTGTGCAAGGGATATTTCTAATGATGTTCAAGCTTCTTATCATATGCATCCTTGGTTTGAACCTGTTAGTAATATTGTCGTCTCAGATCAATTGCATTCATTTCATAATCATTATCTCCATTACTTGATGATGCATTTGTTGAGGAAGTGGCAGCAGTAGGTCCTGGTGATCATATTATGAAAGAAATCATTAATACTCGTGGATGTGGTGTATCTAATGTGGGTATGGATGGATTTGAACCTCCTAGTGATGCATCCAAGAATGGTTCAAAAGGCTCTAGTAGAAAGTCAGAGGGAGTTCCTTTTATGAGTGTCAAAGGTACTGACCTAAAGAAAACAGGACGGTTAGGCAGTCACCTCTTATACTTTAAACCCATGATTAGTCTAGGATGTTGGAATACCAGAGGGATCACTGACCCTCTGAAGCATGTGGAGGTGAGAAAGTTAATAAGATTGAACAATATCAGAATTTATGATTTAGTCGAAACTTGTGAGTAGGTTTGAATAAAGATAGAGTTAGGAATAATATTCATCCCCCGTGGTCTTATCTTGATAACTATGATCATCATAATCTTGGTTTTGTTTGGGTTATATGAGACCCTAATCGGACTAGAGTTCCTTTTCAGTTTACTTCTGACCAGTTTGTATTTGCTAGAGTGTCCATGCAACATAGTCCTTAGTTTATTCTCACAATTGTTTATTGACATAATGCTAAGGATTTGCTAGAATACCTGTGGAATACTATTGTTAGATTTGCTGCACAAATAATCTTCCATGGTGTATCTTGGGAGATTTCCATGCATGTTTGTATGCTCATGAAAAAGATGGGGGTGTTATCTTTTTATTCTTCCCTCAGTAGCTTCCAAGGATGTTTGCAAGGATGGATCATTAAATGATAATGAAGTTGGGTTTGGGGACATTATTAGAGACGATATAGGTGAACCATCCAGTGCAGTGGAAGCTGGCTCTGCTCCAGGCTCTACACTACACCAAATTCCCGGATTAGTAACGGCTTTGTGGCCGTTACAAAATTCCCGTTACAAATGGCCGTTACAAAATGTTCTTAACAGGCAGAAGCCGTTACTAAATTTTTTTAAATTCGTAACAGGGCTAAGCCGTTACGAATTTTTTTATAGGCGTACTAGTCACACGCTTGGTCACACTTGGGTCGTAACACCTTTAGAATGTGTGTGTGCCATTCACATGCGTGGAATTATGTTTCCACCACGATGAGTTATACCAGAGGATATTTCCTCCCATGCGTGTGCGATTCACATGGGTACTTTTGAGGATATCTCAACAGTTCGACATATCGAGATTCATATTCAATTTTTTCTTTTCTCTCTTCTGATCCTTCTCTTTTCACTCCTCTCCTCTCAGGCGATGAAAACTTAGTTTCATCACAGATATCGTTGATTACTGATTGTTGATGAATGCATCTGTATAGATGATGAGGGTGGTTGTGTAATTGTTGAGGTCTCTATGTGAGGTGATGAATCAGGGAGATAGTTAGGGTTAGGTTTAGGGTTAGGGTTTATTCTTGAGGTGAAGAAATCATGGGAAGATGATGGATCTATTGAGAACCCAAGTGATTCATGGTGGTGCTATTAAATAAATTGTTGATTCAACTTAGTATAAATGGTAGGTTGATTTAGGGTTTCAAATGAAAAGTTGATTTAGGATGATTTAGATCTTAATTTTTCTAGGTATTCTTATTTTTATCTCTTTTTTTTTTGTATTTCGATTCTCAGATTCGTATTTTAAAGATCTGATGATTATAATCGTGTTTTATTTTTCATTTTTCAATATATAATTCGTATTTTGGATATCCTTGTTGTATTTACTTTTTTGGCTTCTTATTATCCCCTCTACCTAGATTGGTTCAAGCAACTAAGCTATTTCGGGTTTATTTTGTGCAGTTTAAAAGGAATATTGTTAGAGCATCTCCAGGCGTTAAAACAAAAGCTTCAGGAGGAGGTAAATCCGTGTATTTTCTAAAGATAATCGTTACCAAAATTATATTGTAAACAAACAGATGTTCTCAATGCCCTTCATTGTTTCTGATTAAACTTCTTACCTTCATGGTTTACTTGATTAACCCGAAGCCTAGAACCAGTTTCTATAAAAAAAAAATGATTTAGGTTCTCAATAGCTCGATCATGATAATTTTCTTCTATTATTTTCTCTTTTCTTTTCATATTTGCTGAAGCTAATTTTGTTTATTTATAATGTCGTATTATGTGACTAAATTGATTTGGTCATGCTTATATGTCCTTCTAATTAGATATTAGGACTCTTATGCTTATATTGTTCTCCTTTATTTTGTGAATGTAACTTATTAGGAAAAATATTGCTTCATGTGCTTCTTAGTAAAACTATAATTGACATGAATTTTCCAACTATTTAAAATACTCCGGCTGAAATAAATATATTTGCATCATCAGTCTTTTGTTGTGTTCATCTTCTATCAAAAACAACTGCAGTTAAAAATGTTTGACCCACTTTTGTGTTATTTAGGCATTCGAAAATCTTAGCATGGCTATGAATCTGAATTGTTGTATGTCACATATATACCAAATAGTAGCTCTATATAGGGTATGGATATTCTTGCTATTTCACTTCTCTATGATCTACAATGTTGAGAGCCCGTGACCTCTCTGTATGTTCAGTTTTTTTATGCTTGTAAATTTCATAACTTTGGTAGCCTTTCTTATAGATTTTCTACTTTGTTTCATGTATTATGGGTTAGGCATTATGAACTTAAAGCGAGGGATTATGAAAAATTTGATGAAGAATTCTTGGCAACTAGTGTTTGAGAAGTATCTGCAAGCTTTGAGTAAGTTACTATGTAGTGTATGAGCTGAACTTATAAGTAAAAATGACTTGGAACTTAATGTATTCCCTTGGAGTTTGATACTTCACAAAATATAATTTGGTACTTAAAGAATTTGAGTTCTTTTTTGATATGAATTGATTGAACGTGATGTTATGAATGTATTGATGGAATAAAGTATTGTTGAGTGTGGACGATGGATAATGTAAAGTGTATGCAGTTGGAATTCCGACGTACTTTCAGGATGGCAATGAACTGCGGGTCAATATTGACCTGGTCAAAATTGGTCGTTATTGACTAGTTTTGACCAGGTCAAGGTTGGCTGGCAGTAATTTCTTTGTTGTTACGAAAAAGTTGGTAACGGCTCTTAGCTGTTTCAACTTTCCACCTAGTAACGGCTCCGGCATGTTATTAATGTGCCACGTAGTAACGACTCGAGCATGTTGCGACCATGTTGTTACAAAAAATTTGTAACGGCCGTAAGATGTTACTACATGTCATTTCGTAACGGGATTAGATGTTACTAACACCGTTACAACCAAAAATTCGTAACGGATGCATTGTCGTTATGAAAAAATGCAACATCCACTTTTGAAACAGGCGAGGGCCGTTACAACCCAGATTCATAACGGCTTAATTATGTTCCGAATTCCAGAATTTGGTGCAGTGCTATTACATTGCATGAGCTTCAAGGTGTTGAAACATGTATTATGCTTGCGGTTACGAAAGGATGCACCAAATTTTATTTGCAAGATTGTTGTGTCTTACCTATCCAAGGATAATTCAAAACCCCCATGGACGTGCCATCATGTGTGGGAAGCTATTAGAAGATATCACAGTCAACTTCAGTCGTGCACTAATGTTCATACTTATCATGAAACAAATCGTGCTGCAGATTTTCTGGCTAGTTATTTGCGTAACTTAGAGTTTGTAGAGATCATTCCCAGATAATTTACTGAGGATTTGCAAATGATAATTAAAAAAGTTTCCGAGGGTAAAGTGTATCATAGGAACTGTTGAGCAAGTGTCTGTGTTGAGTGCTCCTTGTAGGGAACTGTGTTGGTGTTGTTTTTACTTCTGTTGGTTTTGTTTTTTTCTTGTTTCTTTTTTCCTGTTGGTTGGGGTCTCATTGATCCCCTCTCCTTCCAAAAGAAAAAAAGAATTAAGAAGAAAATAAAAAAACATGGAAATTGGTGGTACGAGGCTTAAATCGGTTTATGTTGTACGATTTAAAAAGTCAAAATATGATAGAGAATAGTAATTTGTAATTTGATGATGATGTGGCGAAATATATATATTATACGAGCTCGGAAATTCATAAATACACATATAATTTGTCTTAGGATGGAAATTCACGAAATTAAGTCATGGTTCCAAACTTACGGATGTTATAGACGGAATCACAAATCACAAGGGTATAATTTGCTAATTTACTGATTAGGATTTCCGCAAAGATAATACGATATGGGTAGTTTAAACTAATTAAGATTATATTTTACGATTGGAAAATGCTTTGGATGAAATTTTCCTTGGTTTAGTTCTTCTAAGTCGATTCAGTTTAGTGCCCAAGAAAATCTCTTCTTCTACTTATGCATGACTAATTAAGATTATATTTTTCCTATTTGGTGTAAGAAGGATATTAATGCAGAACGGAAGTGTGAATAAAGAATTTTTGTAGTAAAGTAGAAGAATAGATGAGAAAATCTCAATATTGGTTTATAATAATGTTATTTAATACAAAAGACTTGTCTTCTATTTATAGGGAAGACTTTTAACTCTAGTTGTATTCTAAAACTAAATAAATTCTAGAAATAAGAATTACCTAAAATAATAATAAAAATATAAATCCTAAATCTAACGGATGTCCTACATCAGGCCCGTCATCTTGAAAAGAATTCGTCTCGAATTAATAAAGAACTGAAGAACGTGTGCTACATCAGGCCCGTCAGTCACCTTCGAGTTCACCAAGTATTGTAAACAACCCGTCCAACAAATAATATACTTTGAGTACGTTAACGATAGTAAAGTGTAGCACCATAATACAGAGTGTTTAACACTAAAACGGTTGGCGACGTTGTACGGTATATCTTTTATAGTAATTTTATCGGAGTATGTTTGATCGACAAACATCTTTGTGGTTGATTTTTGATCTTCAACAATGGGAACAACTTGAATAATTTTTGAAACCTGCAAAAAGGTTATTGATGGTGATTCTATAATTGGTGAAGAAAGCGTTAGTGTTGGATCCTCTATCATTGGAGGAGTAACCTCATAAAGGTTATCAAGTTGTGACGAATCCAATTGATGTAACATAATCTTTAATTTTGCAAGCCGTCAATAATTTTCTTTCTGTAAATCCGCAATTTCACGAAATACATGATCAAAATTGACATAATCAAAATTGAAATTGAACATGATAACAATGCTTAATAGCTTGGTTTAGAAATATATGGATTAATGGGCTTGCTTAGCTAAGGTATGATAATGGGCTTGCTGTTGGCAAGGGAAGAACAGAAGAATAGCGGGAATTGAATTAATTAAGAGAAAAAAAGGTAGTGGAAAGGAAAAAGAATAGGACGTTTAGGGTGGTTGCCAGAACAGAAGCTCGGAACAGAAACTAAAAGGTAGTGGACGGAAATAATTAATTAATTATTGAGAGGAACAGCAGCAAGAAGAGTAGCGATGGAAAGATTTGGACAAAGAGCAGTAAAAGTGGACAGAAGGACGTGATGGACGTGATAGAGAGAATAAAAAGGGTATGGTAAAAATAAAGGTACCAGACGTCGTGAGGATTAGAGAGAGAGGTATTGGACGTGGAGAAATCGACTGTTTGAAATAGCTGACGCACGCTTTTTTCTTTTTTCTTTTTTTCAAAATAAAAAGATAGTTGATAACGGTTTTGAAGAAGAGACGCGGAGATCTCGACAAGTAGAGGTGATGAAAGGGTAAAGGAAGTTTAGATGAAAAGAATAACAGAATCGAAGCCGAAGCTCGTGATGTAACTTAATGCAAAACGGAAGAAGAATTTTTGTGGTAAAATAGAAGAATAGTTGAGAAAATCTCAATATTAGTTTATAATAATGTTATTTAATACAAAAGACTTTGTCTTCTATTTATAGGGAAGATTTTTAACTCTAGTTATAAGAACCCTAACTTGCAATCAAAGTAATTCTAAAAAATTCTAGAAATAAGAATTACCTAAAATAATAACAAAAATATAAATCCTAAATCTAACGGATGTCCTGCATCAGATATCTTATGTCAAGTCTTAATATGATTGCGAGAAAGAAAATTTAATTTAGGACACTTGGTGTAGCTTCATTTTCTAGACCTAACTATATGCTCTCAAAGCAACTGCAACGGTGCGATCAAAACCAAAAATCAAAGATAAAAAAAAAACGATTAAATTTGAGTTTAGTCTGTAGTGTGACGCTACAGTAGTCGAGTATATTTAGTGGAGCGGTTATATAGTCTTCGTTAGCTGTGGAGCGAAGTTATAAAGTTCGTCCAAATGAGGTGTATATATACATTACGCACCCTATGGGGCGTTTGTTCATATAAATGCCTGAAAGCAGGCAAGCTTTATATGTCCGCTCACTGTATGTACACGTAACTGACACATGTGGGAGTTAAAAGAGGCCAACATTATATCTCCGCTCACCATAATATTTCTTTTCGTGTCAGTGGGGCCAAACTAATACCTCCGCCTATCATGAGGCGTACATTTTAGCAACGCCTAGTGGGGCGTACATTTCACCCCCGCTCCTATCAAGTGAAGTTTATATACACGTCTCATCATGGAACGAGGATTATACATCCGCTTGTTGTGAAGCGTATTTTATAACTTCGCCTACTGTCAAACGTACACTATACGTTCGTTCGACTATATTTGGTTTTGGTCTTGGTCTTGGTCGCAGACCAAATATAGTCTGGAATTTGGTTTTGGTTCGTCTTTTAATCTTTACTCAGTCCCATTGTGTCTCGTTTTTATACTAAATTTACAGGTTTGATCGTCCATTGTGGTTGCTCTCGGCCACATGCACCGTCTGATAAGCAAATGATCACAAATAGAAAGTATTTGTACTCGTAGAAACTCGTCGATAGATTGTGTTCTGCATGATCTATGTAAGAGACACTTAAATGTTAGGTGTCTAGAACTATTTGACAATTTCTATGAGCTACTAGAGAAAATGAAAGCGATTAATGTGTGCAAAACTAAAAGTCTCTAATATCAATAATGGTAGCATGTGAGTATATTGCGACGTTAGGTGGTCACAAAATTATGCACGTTGCTATACAGGAGTTTATTTAAGACAATCACTTCATAGCTCTGTAAAGAGAATATACAAGGGCTAGTACAGCCAGATCCTCGCACCGTCATCATGGGTATACTTGGGTTATGTATATTAGTTGCCGGTATCGTTAATCTAGGGTCTTTTTGCCTCATTGATTGATTGAGCTACACTGATGATCAAAAAGGTGCATAATCAAATCAAATATTTATTTGTTATTCGCATGTCGTTTAGTTCTTGATTTAATCGCTAACCATTTATCCTACTCAGGTCCGAAGTACACATTCGTTCATGAAGCAACGTCATCCCTAGCTATATCATATTACCATTACATTATCATCGGAGGAGGAACAGCCGGTTGTCCACTTGCTGCAACTCTTTCGTCCAACTATAATGTCTTGCTACTAGAAAGAGGAGGATCCCCTTATGGAAATCCTAACATAACCAATTTGAGTTCATTTGGTTATAGTCTTTCAGACCATTTTGCGACTTCCCCTTCTCAGCGTTTCATATCCGAAGATGGAGTAATTAATTCGCGTGCGCGAGTTTTAGGCGGAGGAACTGCCTTAAATGCTGGATTTTACTTATGTCAAGGACTCGGGTTGGGACGGTAAACTAGTAACTGAATCGGAAAATGGGTCATTTCTCCAAATATTGTTAAAACATGATTCTAATGGACGAGTAAAAATTATTATGGATGAAATGGACAAAAAAAAATAGCAAGGATGAAACTAGATTCATCCTGTCTTAAACTTAAAAAATAGCGAGATGAAACTGGATACATCTTGATGTAAATTAAAAATAAAAAAAAGTATTTGAAAATGGGTAGGATGAAACTGTTTCATCCCGGCTATTTTAACATTTTTGTCCATTTAAACAGTATCAAAACCTAGATGTCTTTTTCATCCAGAAATTGTTTATTTTGATCTTTTTAACCAATTTTGTGTAACCGAATCTTATGAATGGATGGAAAAGATTGTCGTGTTCAAGCCAAAAGTTGAAGCTTGGCAATCTGCAGTTCGGGACGGATTGCTAGAAGCTGGTGTTTTGCCTAATAACGGATTTACATTTGACCATATTAATGGTACTAAAATTGGTGGTACCATATTTGACCTTAAAGGGAAAAGACATACTGCGGCTGATTTGCTTCAATATGCAAATCCTAAACGGCTCACTGTTCTTCTCCATGCTACTGTCAGTAGGATTTTGTTTAGGTCAAAAGGTACGGAATTTTCGAGAAGCATCTAACTTTCACCATATATTTTGATTATTCGATTGAAGTAATGAAGCTCTTGGTTTATATGCAAAAATGTATTGCAGGAAAACAGAAGCCAGTAGCTTATGGTGTGATATTCACTGATGCATCTGGTATTAAACACAAAGCATACTCAAACCAAAAATCGGGTTTAGGATCCAAGAACGAGATCGTATTATCAGCTAGTGCACTGGGAAGTCCTCAACTGTTAATGTTGAGTGGTGTTGGACCAGCTGATCATTTGAGATCCCTAAACATTACGATTGTGGTTGATCAACCTCTTGTTGGCCAAGGGATGTCTGACAATCCTGTGAATGCAGTCTACGTCCCTTCTCCTATAGAGGTTGAGGTATCACTGGAACAAGTTGTTGGCATTTCCGAATTCGGGAGTTACATTGAAGCACTTAGTGGCGCCAACTACCTGGAACGTTCTTTGCAGATTGGAAATGTTGCAAAGGATTTGGAAATGTTTTTACCTCATGTAAGTTGTTGCCTTGTTGGTATTCATTCTTCTGATGCCCAAAGTAGCATTTTCCTTCACACAGTGTCTTCTTTTCTTTTTCTCAAAAAAAGTACTTCAAATTTCAGTCTAAAATTATGGGTATTGTTTATTCGTAGAATCACCAGCTCCACACGACTAACGTACCACCAAAACAAAGAGAAGTGATGAAGAATGATCTTAATTCCACTGCATTTAAAGGTGAGTTCATAGTTGAGAAAATCATTGGTCCTTTATCAACTGGCCTTCTTGAGCTGGCAACCAAGAACCCAAATGCCAACCCAGTTGTCACTTTCAACTACTTCAAAGAACCCGAAGACCTCCAACGGTGTACTAATGGTATTAAAACAATCGAGAAGGTAGGCATTCTCTAAATTCAGGTACAACACTATCATTTAAGCTACAAGTCATTCGAAATTACTTGCGCCCGTATTTGAACGTACACTGGTTTGATCATTCTTAACTATTTATATACAGGTATGATAATATCTCCTTCCAGGCACTACTCAACCTAACTTCGAGTTTTCCCATAAATTTGGTACCCAAAACTGGTAATGACCCGACATCATTGGAGCAATTCTGCAAAAATACTGTGCTGACTATATGGCACTACCATGGAGGATGTCAAGTTGGAAAAGTTATTGATCAGGATTATAAGGTTCTCGGAGTTGATTCTCTAAGGGTCATTGATGGATCGACATTCATCAACTCTCCTGGCACAAATCCTCAGGCTACAACTATGATGCTCGGAAGGTATAATATTAACTAACTTCATCTTACACTGTATTGCCGATAACTAATTGATAGTCGACTATTGCCCTTTTTGTGTTGTTTTTATTATCAAAATGACAATGATTGAGAACATGGATAATGTAGGTACATGGGAATCAAGATTCTGAACGACAGACAATTGCCACTAAATGGGACTATGGACGGGCCTAATTAGATGATCGAATTAAACTACGTACGGAAGTAGTATTCGATGTATAACAATCAATATAGCTAGGCAAATGCTATATTTTGTTCAGAGTTTCTCTATGTACTTCGACCAGTAGTAATCTGGTAATCATAAATTGCAAATTTGAATAATGAATACAGTACTTGCTAGCTAGGATATTGTTACATGCACGCTATCCTTCTTGAAAGGTACTAATGGCAGATTTCACAAGTGAGCAAGACTGCTAACAGGGGGTAATGATTTACCTGGAGTACACCGAATTTCTAATAAGACAAAACATCTTTCACCAAAAAAATAGTATACATCAAATAAATTGGTAAGTCCCATTAGCGGCCATGCTATAACGTTACATTGTTGCTGACCATTCTCTAGTAGGTTGGATTCCTAAAAATAAATAGATACAAATAATCGGTATTTTGGATCATTGGATCAATGAGTAAAATTCTTTGGTCAAATTTTTTCCATTGGCCTTTCAATTGGGTCCAGTTTGGTCAAAAGATCGATGGAAGTTACTAGACAAAACCTTTTCTGGTACAAAATGTTGACATCCTAGAGAAAAAGAAAATAGACTTCTCTAGAATCGACGTTCTTCTTCCACTTTCTGGAACAATCGACAGTGATATAGAAATCTTAATCCTTAATTCTTCTGAATCTATATGTGATGAATCCAATCCTCATAACCATCCAATCCAATTCTGCAACATAACAAACATTCCGGAAAATCTCATAATCCCAAATCCCAAATTCACAGTTTTCAAATAAACCCTCGAAAAAAAACCCAAAAATCTCAACAACAATGTCGATGATTCCAAGTTTCTTCGGTAACCAGAGGACAAACGTTTTCGACCCATTCTCACTAGACATCTGGGATCCATTCCAAGATTTCCCATTCTCAGGTTCTTCCTCTTCTGCACTTTCGTTTCCGGCTCGTTCCGAAATCTCAAAAGAAACATCACAATTGTCAAACACTAGAATCGACTGGAAAGAAACCCCAGAAGCTCATATATTCAGAGCAGATCTTCCTGGTATTAAAAAAGAGGAAGTGAAGGTTGAAGTTGAAGAAGGAAGAGTGCTTCAGATAAGTGGTGAAAGAAGTAGAGACATGGAAGAAAAGAATGACAAATGGCATAGAGTTGAACGCAGCAGTGGTAAGTTTTTAAGGAGATTCAGATTGCCTGAGAATGCAAAAGTCGACGAAGTTAAGGCGTCTATGGAAAATGGAGTACTTACTGTCAGTGTTCCTAAAGTTGAAGAGAAGAAGCCTGAAGTCAAATCTATTCAGATTTCTGGTTAGAGTGAGTCTCATTACCAATCAATGAAATGCGTCTCTGCGCAATCTAGTATGTTGTGTGAAATGTGAAGAATAAATGTGGTAGTCCGTTTAATAGTGTCAGTGTGTCTGTAATGGTTTAAACTTGTTTGTTAATGAATTAATTATGTTAGAGTTATCATCATACGGGTGATGCACCTTTACCACTCTTTGAAACCCACTCATTCAATTCTGAGCTTGAATGTTATTCAATGCATCAGTCGCAGTTCTATCCTGCATGGGAGCATTTTTTGTTTGAGATCTTATTCTGTCACTTTTTGTTTGTTTGAACGATTGCAGCACGAATCGGATGAGTGTGCATTGAACTCACTGGAAGCAATGCACCACATGTCTGGAATTGGAATGCTCTGGTAAGACAACGATTTTGTTTGTTCGTTAATCTTTAAGAGTTCTTTTGGCTTCTTAATAGAGTTGGTTGAAAAACCTTTTACTTGGGAAAAAATTCTCGTCTCAGTTTCTGGTTTGCCTGATTGAAAATTTGCCTCTTGTTACTCAAAATTGAGGTACCAAGAGAAACCTATTACTAATTGCTATAACAGTGGGTCGGGACACAAGCAGATATGCACTGTTTTTGTGTTGCATTTTTTTTCTTCTTTTTTTTAATTTAAGCTCTTATACTGCTTTTTTAAGCTATTGGTTTTGCAGGTGCCACTGTAGTACAATGGTAAAGTTACTGAGTGATGATACCAGTGACATGAGTTCGAAACTCGCCGACATAAGAAATTTTTACCGATCAAAAAAAAACTTCTTTTAGCAGCCATACTAAAATACTTGAGTGTGCATAAGAAATTTTTTCGGATTTAGAGTTTCCTTGTTGTCCAAACATCCTTGGTCTATAAATACTTGAGTGTGCATTTCTTGCAAACTATCCTAAGAGTCAGAAAAACTTCACTCGTGTTGTTTATGGTGGAGCCATCTATCCGGAGAAGAAAGTACCCTAATTAGGTGAAATCTCTTATGACCGCTCGTTTAAAAACTTATGTGGGACCAAGAAGCTCTGCGAGTATCGTTGGTGGGGAACTGGATAATTTCATTGCTATTTTTGTTTTTGACTATTGACTTTATTGACTAACGGTTGTTGGAACTTTGATTATACCCAGTTTGATTATTCTTGAGAGCCTTTTCCTCTGACATAAATGTTACTTAAACTAGATCAAAGTATCGACTGGATCTTTAGAACTGTTGTTAGTATAAAGACATCTTGTGATAATTCATTGTTAACAAACTCCGTTTTGTAAGTGATTGATCACAAGAGGATTCAATTTTGTATTGTGCAGGTGTTGAGAAGGCAATTGGAGATTAGAAGACAAGAAGATTTTTTCTCATTAGTTTTCGTATCTTGAGAATTTTGTGCGCACATCTTGATCGGCTGGGAGACGACTTAGATTTGATTTATCTAATCAGAAAATTATATTGATCGACAACTATCATTTGGTGGTATTCTTCAATATCCGAATCTGATAGTTGTGAATCTCAATCTAAGTTATTGATCCGGATTGATTTTACCAGACAAAGGATTTTATTAGATTAAACATAAGAGCCTTTGTAAACAACTCAAGACATCTTTTACCAAAGACTATTGAAGTGGTTACCTGACAGTTTTATTCCTTTGCTGTTTGGAATACGATAAAAAGGAGTAAAGCAACTCAAGGTAGTGGATTCTATCTTGTGATTCACGTGCGTGACCAAAAGGTCGAAGACGCAAGGATATTGAAGAAACTAAGTAACTAGGGATAGTTTACTTGGTCTCAACTATACGAAGTTGGATTTTGTTCTTCGAATAGCGGCTTAACTCTGAGAGTATTCAAAATTAGACAAGGTCTCGAGGTTTTCTACATTTGCAGTTTCCTCGTTAACAAAATTTTGTTGTGCGATTTACTTTATTTTCGCATTATACTTATCTTATTATAATAAAGTAAATCACTCATGTACGTTAATCCTAACCACTTGACTTTGATCCTATAGTCAATTGATCTTGTACCGTATCAATTGTCAAGTGAATATCAAGTTGTCGTATTGTCTTGACTATTGTCCATAGACGATCACACTTGGTATTGGACTTATAGGTTGAAAGATAGTGGTGTATTTGGTTACCCTGGTCTTTTCACTTCTCTACATATTCACAACACACATTTAATCTTCTCTACATATTTTTAACAAAAATTCAACGCCCATTTAATTGCCATGCCTTGTGCTCAAGATCTTACTCGATAAAGAAATAGAAAACCACTTATAAGTAAACACACTGTCAAGCTATACCAAGGAGACAACAAGATTCCGATGAAGATAACAACGCCACTATATTATCCGGTCAAGAATTAACATCCAGTCAAGGTCATGTGTCTACAAAAACAGAGCCCAATGGGTGGTTAGTACGAAATCCACAAAGTTTATCAACAACTTCCTCATGGTGTTAAAACTAGTGTTGATCGGTTTGCTTGGACTACCGTGTACTATGCACGAGCATATAAAATTTTGCCCAAACTGGTCGGTATATTGATAGAGCGTTGGTGGTATACTACACACATGTTTCATTTTCATGACTTCAAAATAGGTATCTTCATATATTTTGAATTATATTTTTTTATGTAAAAAATACGAGGATTACAAATGAAAAGAACAATTTAATTTTTTAAAGGCAGAACCCATTAGATTTTCATACTTGAGATACCTTCTGGGGTGGGAGATGATGTTCCATTTGACCAACAAAGTTGGTTGGCAGAAGTGCGATACAAAGATACACTTCCGTTGTATTTTTAGGTAACAACACAACAAAATCATAGAGGTTTAAGAAGTGGCGGAATTCTTATTCCAGTTTAAAGGAATTTATATTCATCAAATTGCATGGTGGTAAGGATCCTGATTCGGAAACTCATGACTCTGCTAAAGATACAAAACTTACAAGTTATTTATTTTATGGGTACTTGGTTCATATTTTTCCCAATTCAAACTCAAGTACTCAAGTGAGATGGCTAGAGTCATTTCAAGATATATAAAAGGCTCCGAATAAGGATTGGGGCTCCTCTATATTATCCGAATTGTACATTTGTCTCAATATCACATGCTTATGTGTGCCAAACATATAAGGTGAAAAAGCTAACAACACCACCCAATATTTCTCTTAGCAATCTGTATGGACTAACTTTGAATTACTTTTAAGAGAATCAACAAGACTCAATCAATTAAAAGTATATCAACGAGTTTATATCTCCCTTCTTGTTTTGATTTACTCGAGCTAATAGAAATCAGCGAGTCTTTAATCAAACACAAGGAATAACTTGGATGGTACCAAAGACCAATATCCAAGGATCAATCAATGACAATCAACAACCAATGGTTGGATTACTCTAATTGATGATCTAACGCACAACCTGTATTATTTCAATTATAGAGGTAAAACAATATAATGCAGAAATGGAAATAACACAGACACAAGAAATTTTGTTAACGAGGAAACCGCAAATGCAGAAAAACCCCGGGACCTAGTCCAGATTGAACACATACTGTATTAAGCCGCTACTGACACTATCCTACTCCAAGCTAACTTCGGACTGGACTGTGGTTGAACCCCAATCAATCTCCCACTGATCCAAGGTACGGTTGTGCTCCTACGCCTCTGATCCCAGCAGGATATTGCGCACTTGATTCTCTTAACTGATCTCACCCATAACTAAGAGTTGCTACGACCCAAAATCGCAGGCTTTGACAATAAAAAAATCTGCCTCCCACAGACAAGTCTATCAAAGGATCAATCTATCTCCCACAGATAAACCCTAAAGGTGTTTTTCCGTCTTTTGATAATAATCAAGGTGGACAGGAACCAATTGATAATCCAGTCTTATATTTCCAAAGAACGGCATAGAGTTATCAATCACCTCAAAACAATTTTAATCGTATGGTAGGGAAACAAGATGTTGCGGAATCACAAACAATGAGACGAAGATGTTTGTGATTACTTTTTATATCTTGCCTACCGGAGATATCAATCTCAATACAATCAATCTGATTGTACTCGTACGATAGAAGATGCAAGATCGGATCACACAACTACGATAAGAGTAGTATCGGTCTGGCTTCACAATCCCAATGAAGTCTTTAAGTCGTTAACCTGGTTTTAGAAGAAGAAAACCAAAGGTTAAAGGAGAATCGACTCTAGTATGCAAACTAGTATCACACGTGAGGTGTGGGGATTAGTTTTGCACAATACTAGATGTATCCTTTATATAGTTTTTCAAATCAGGGTTTGCAATCAATGTTTGCTTAGTAACAAAGCATTCAATATGCGCCGTTAGATGAAAACCTGATTTAGATTCAAGCTAATATTTCTCAACCGTTAGATCGAAAACTTAGCTTGTTATACACACTTGACGATGCACACTTCTAGGTTTGTTGACCGTGCCCAAACGTATGGACTTGTTGGTTCAACAATAGTTAACCAAAAGGTTATCCATATGATCATTTCATATCAACCATGTTCTTCTTCATAATAACTAGTTCAAATGACTTCAAATTAACTAGTTAGAGAGTTGTTCAATTGCAAGGAAATCTCATGTACTACACAAGACACAATTGAAGCAAAGATGATTTGATTCACTTGAATCGGTTCATGAACTTTTACAACCACAGTTTGCAAACTGCATTCCTTAGTCTTTTTAAGTTTAAGTTCAGAAATCATCTTCAGATAATAACCTTCTCAAGTTCGCAGACTAGGTTCGCGGACTTAAGTTACCGGACAGAGTTTACAAACTCCAGTAAAAATTCTCGGGTTTGAGAACTTCGGAAGTTCGCGGACTTGGCTCATGCCATTCTTCCGGTTCTCTTGATTAACAAAGTTCGCAAACTTTGGTTCAAGGAATATGACTTATACATAAATGTGTTTCCACAACAATGCTTATGTCCACCATTGGTTATGTAATCTAAACTCTCATTTCAATCATTGAAACATTCTTAGAGGACGTTATATAGTTGTTATACCATTTCTCGTCAAAGCAATTTTCAAGATGATTGAAACATATCATGACTTTTGTCACATGGTAAAGATAAACTTGATTGAAGCGAAAAGCTTACCAACACATATTTTGAGATATAGATAGGAGAGGTATACTAGGCTCGAAATACCAAATATGTATAATCCAAGTCTATATATATAGCATACGACTTCTTGTCTCAAAGAGTAGGAGATAGAGTAGATAGACTTTTGAGTGACAGATAAGTTCAAGTCTTCACATACCTTTTTATCGAGAAGTTCCACCGGTTCCTTGAGTAGTTCTTCTTCTTGTATGATGAATCTCCATGAAGTCCTTAAGCTCAACTACACTTTCTATCCTAGTCCGAGACTTAGCTATAGTAGACTAGAAATCAAGACTTATAGTTTTGATCACTAACTTTGACAAACATGCTTGAGATAGCAACGCATGCGAGTTCGATCGAGCAATGCTCTAACAATCTCCTACTTTGTCAATTTTAGTGACAAAACTATGAATACATATGGAATACAAAAAAGATAAAGAAACTTTAGTAGCTCCTATTACACATGTATAATCTTCAACATTCCTCGAAATCTCCGTCACTTCTAAGTACTCCAATGATCCCAAAGGTTGTAAGTTTAGCATCACCGTTGTTGAAGATCCGCAGATATAACAATGACAAAGCATCGGTCTCGATCATTGTTATATAGTGTCATAGTATTACTACACAGTGTCAAAGTTCAATTGTATCAAAACTTCAACAATAATACTATGGTGATATGTATCACTCCCCCTTAGTCAATACTCCATCTCACATGGAAACCACTCCCCCTTACACAATGATCCTAAAACCAATGTATTTGTAGTGTGAATTACATATTAATTCTCCCCCTTTTTGTTAATAAAATTGGCAAAGGTACAAGAACGGGATCATAATGAAATTTCCGAAAGAGACATTTCATGACTAAAAGAAAAAATACATACCAACTAATTTAGATGCAATCATAAAGCCAAAGCTAAATGCATTCATCAAGGAGTTTAAAGATACAAGATAACCCCTCTAAAATTCCACAGCCGCACACCCCTCAAGATATGACCATTAAGCACAAGTTCAAAAGAACTCTCCCCCATTTGATGTCATTCCCGAAAGAACAACAAGAGCGACCTTAATTTCAAAAGAAAAGAAGGATTTTTATTGGACACCAAAAACCATGAGAATGATTTTATATATCCAAAAACTCAATCAAATTAATCACAAGTAAACCCATGATTAATTTAATCGGAATACACAACCAAATTAAACACAAAAAGTGATCAATTCAATTAATTGTGCTCAACATAAGAGAACTTATGGAGACACGAAAATACTCAACTAGATTAATTACAAGAGAACCCATAATTAATCTAATTGGAATACACAACCAAACTAATTACAAAAGTAATCAATTTAATTGTCATTTGTTTTGCTCGACATAAGAATACTTACGGAGCAATAACTAAATAACCAAACAAGATGATTAATTTAGTTAAATATGCTCGACATAACATATCTCACGGAACAACAACTAAGCTAAGAAATTCAACTTGGTTGTATAATGCTCAACATAAGATACATTACGGAGCCTCACAGTAATACATAAAATACGGATCAGGGATGATCAATACTGCGGAATACACAAGGATTCATTCTATCTTCAATCACTATTTGCATAACGACAATCAATAGACATAATCCTTGAAAACAAAAGATTTTAACCTATCTTCCATCAAAGATTGACAATATAGGCTTAACTTTTGTATTTATCAAAAGTACATTCATTCTTTTACCAGTACGTGAATACCGAACACGAATGACTTTACTTTTGACAAAGTATGGGACAAATATAGTTCACGGACGTAAACACCAATCCCATAACCCATTGCAATATAACAAATCATAAAGACTAATACTGCAAAAACATCATCCTACAAATATTTTTAGAATTTAATACCAATAAACCTAAAAAAGAACAAGAAGATGAAAAATAATAGCTATGTGTAGTCACAATCATTGCTATTCAAGGCACTAGTTATTCTTCCAACTAAACTAAAAAGAAGACATACTAGGCAACATGAAGCTTTTGCTAGGCCTCTTCAGAGAATTCCTTCTCGTTGTTGAAAAAACCATTGATAATGGGATCATTCAATTCCTTCAACTCTTTGGCACATCGGACATCTTAATTCGTATATAGGCACATCGGAAACTCAAGAACAATTGATCAAACTATTGGATCAAATAGAGTTAAGAGACATTGAAACTAGACATATATACCTAAGATAGTTACACATATTTGGGGAGACCATAAGCTTCATTCCTAATTTTTCTCAGCGCACAACAAATTCATATTCCCATGAAATAGTGATAGAAACACAAGTACCTCTTGGGAAACAATATCTATATCGTCCAATGCAACGTTCTCCAATTTGTCCACTGCAACAATCTACGTATCGTCAGGCCAGTCAACAAACTCCCCAAGGTTAGCAAGATTATAAAAGATCATTAAACTTCGATGGTTCTCCAACTGGATTTTCATGTCCATGGTTTGGAAATCAGAGTGAAGGACATGATGTTGAAGGGTCCAACTTGCAGGATCATATGAATAATTTGGGAATTTAATGCAGGGGCACGTATTACAAGAACTTGAATGAATCCGAATAGTTAAAATTCCGCTTTATTTTAATAATTGTAAACTGAAGTTATAATTAGTTAACCTACTTATGTAACCGTCACATGTAACGTTACTAATTTATCCATAAAGTAAATTAAAACTTAATTTGAGACGTTATTTAATTAAAATTCAAAACAATTTCATTGATATCCTGCTCGAGTAATATGTGTACTTTTTAATTCCCAAAACAAGACATAAAAAAATCCTTTAATATTGAGTAATGAGCTTCATAAATAAAAATTGTTATTTTCCATCTTCGCCATTCTTCTCGAGCTTACAATACGATATCATTATTTGTATCACCCCTAAGTCGAACAATGAACAAGCCGAACAAAGGCTGTAAATTCTCTAACTTCTTTTTTTATATCCGCGATTTGAGAAAAAAACCCATCCGCATTGCGGTTATTGAAGGATATAACGCACACACTCAGTAACCCATTTTGATGTCGTTTTGCACCCCTAACCGTATATAAAGCTACGTAGTTTCGACAAGAAGACAAATCTTCACCTTTCGTAAATTCCGCGATATTAATACACGGTGACCCATTACTCGTAAAATTTATTGCAGAAGCAAGGTTATTAAAAGACTAAATAATCAAAGCAAACCCACATTACTGACCAACGATGGATAATCATCTTTTTTAGAGGTACTAAAAACAACTCCACGAATGAACAAAAGGTTGCGTTAATGATAAAGATATCTGGAAAAACCGCTAAAAACAGAGTGTACATGTAAAGGAAATGAAAGAATTATGCTTTAATTTCCCCGGAATGGAGTACTGAGTTACTTACGAGCGTAGAAAGAAGGTGTTTTTCTGGAGGTCAATTCGATTTAATTTATAGGAAAGGGTTGATAGTCGTTGGATGCACTAGCCGTTGCCGGCTCAGTTAAGACGGCCGGCTCAAGACGAACGTCATCTCTGCTTGAACTGAGGCTTAGCTCACTCTGGCCCGATGGGTTTGTCTTCTCCGGTCGTCTCAAATTGATTCGCTCGACTCAACCTCAAACACGATGGACGGACCATTTTAGTTGAGAGTTTTCCCATCATTTTACTCATTTGCCCGTTCCACTGTGGATGTATAACTGACAAATCTGCTTATTTGACCATCCTATTTTGGACTCGCTCTAAAGGGTGTAATTTTGGAGGTCAATGGAAACAGGTTATTCAACACAAAATTTATCAATTAACCCAATAACGACAATTTCTGGGTTTAAAAAAACATGTAAAATTTGATATTGTTTGGATAGACGAGATTGTAAAAATAGCCAGGATATAAAAATAGCCAGGATATAAACAGTTTTATCCTGCCCATTTTTAATTATTTTTTCTTATTTTTAATTTATAACAGGATGCATTCAGTTTCATCCTCGTTCTTTTTTAAGTTTAAAACAGATAAATCCTGTTTCATTCTTATTATCTTTTTGGTGTCACATTTCATCCATATTAATCTTTACTCATCCATTAGATACATATTTTAAAAATATTTAGACAAATGACTCATTTTGAGGTTATTCAACTTCGTTAAACTCTGTGGATGGCCAAATGTTTTCAATTGGCTTGGGTAATTGGGTCCACTTTGGTCAAAAGGTCGATGGAAGTTACTAGAAAAAAAAATCCTTTTTAATTACAAAAGGGCAAAATGTTGGCATCCAAAAGAAAAAGAAAACAGACGTCTCTAGAAACGACACTGTTCGCCAATTTTCTGGAATAATCGACAACGATCTTAATCCTTCCGAATCTATATAAGAGATGAATTCAATCGACATAACCAGTCAATCTAATTCATTCTGCAACATAACAAACATTACGGAAAATCTCGTAACCTCGCTCCCGAATCCCAAATTCACAGTTTTCAAATTAAACCCTCGAAACCTAAAAATCTCTACAACAATGTCGATGATTCCAAGCTTCTTCGGTAACCAGAGGACAAACGTTTTCGACCCATTCTCACTAGACATTTGGGATCCATTCCAAGATTTCCCATTCCCAGATTCTTCCTCTTCTGCACTTTCCTTTCCTGCTCGTTCTGAAATCTCAAAAGAAACATCACAATTGGCAAACACTAGAATCGACTGGAAAGAAACCCCAGAAGCCCATATATTCAGAGCCGATCTTCCTGGAATTAAAAAAGAAGTGAAAGTTGAAATTGAAGAAGGAAGAGTGCTTCAGATTAGTGGTGAAAGAAGTAGAGAGAAAGAAGAAAAGAATGATAAGTGGCATAGAGTTGAACGCAGCAGCGGTAAGTTTTTAAGAAGATTCCGATTGCCAGAAAATGCAAACATTGAAGAAGTTAAGGCGTCTATGGAGAATGGAGTACTTACTGTCAATGTTCCTAAAGTTGAAGAGAAGAAGCCTGAAGTGAAATCTATTCAGATTTCTGGTTAGAGTGAGTCCCATTACCAACCAATGAATGAAATCTCTGCTTTAGTCTTGTGTTGAGTTTTAGTTGTATGTTGTGTGAAATGTGAACAATAAACAAGAGGATCATGTTATAAGTGTCAGTTTGCCTGAAATGGTTTACACTTTTCTTGTTAATGAATATTCTAAGCTTGTTTCTAGTCTAATTGTGCTTGGAATTGAATTCAGACTTCTTAATTTGCAAATGATTCTTGCCCATCCTCGCGTCAGTTTAGCATAAACCAGCTAGATAGCTAGATAGTCCGGGTGCCTAGATGAGATGGCATATAGGTGTCTGTTCTACAAACAATGAATGTCCTTCATTACAATGAATGTCTTTTAGTTGTGTTCTTTGCCATTTTTGTGGATTCGTGTATTTCTGCTAATACAAATGGACCAATAATGTATTTGTGAAAAAATCAGTTATGTTGGAGTTGTTATAATTCGGGTGCAGTGCAGGTGCATCACCCACTCATTCAATTCTGAGATTGAATGTTTACCAAAATCTTTATGACTTAGGGGGATGTTCAGTGAGTGCATGATTGATTTTCTGTTGCATCTACGGCATGTGAATGAATCAATGTGGATTCTTTGGTGCCGGATTTCTTTTACTGGGATTGCACCATTTAAAAAAGCCTTAACCAGATGACGAGCGGAGTTCTATGAGGTAAATTTTGACCCTACACGGTTTCTTTTCTTTTTTCTTTCTTTTGCCAATTCAAATTACAGTCGTTATTTCTGTTATGTAGACCTCTGAGCTTTCCAACTTAGGTGCAAGCGTATAGAATCAGTGTTTCTACTCAATGAACACTTACAGGGCATTTGGTCTAGTGGTTTGAGAGTTCCCGAGTTCAGCTCATTCTTCAAATGCCGCCCCCATTTCGTTCTTCTAGCTCAGTTGGTAAAGCATCAGTTGCTGTTCAGATGCCCCTATGCATTGCCGTCCTTACAGGTCAGTGGTAAAGCGTCAATTGCAGTTCAATCCTGCATGGGGAAAGAATTTCTTGTTTTGAGATCTTATCCCACACTTTTTGTTGTTTGATTGATTGCAGCATAAACCGAATGAATGTGCATTGGATTCACCGGAAGCATGTGCACTACATGTTTGGCATGCTCTGGTAAGAGAACGATTTTTGTTTGTTTTTTAATCTTTGAGATTTCTTTTTCTTCTTAATAAATTTGGTTGAAAAATCTTTTGCTTCAACGATTAGCGTTTCATTTTTTAATTTAAGCTCGTATACTGCTTTTTAAAGCTTTTGGTTTTGCTGAATCTCATCCTAATTAGGTTTTGGTTCAACAATGGCCTGAAGCTTGATATTCCAGCTTATAATTCATCACTAGTTAGGTTTTTGCGGTTAGGCAGCCCAACCTATGACTCCAATGGCTATGCCAAGATACCCAATTTTGAAGATAGATCTACTGATGGAGCAAACACGGCTCAAGAGATATTGCTTTCATGTGAGCTTCACGAAATACCATTTTCGTAATACACTAATTAAGATTACGATTTACCGTTGACGAAATTTTCCTTTGTTTTAGTTCTTCTAAATCGATTCAATTAGGTGCACTGAAAATTTGTTCTTCTGCGTATCTATTGGTTGGCTAAAGAAAGATCTACCAGGTGTAAACTGCTGACATCAAGTGCTGCCATGATGGCAAGAAAGAAAAGAAAATTTAACCAAGGACACCTGGTTGTGTATGTTCACTTTCTGGACCTAACTATATGTTATCAGCCCCACCATGTTATAAGCAAATGACCAGAAGCAGAATGTATTTATACCTGTATACACTGGTAGCTAGATTATGTTGTGCTTATTCTGTGTACCAGACACTTGCAAATGTTAGTTGTCTAGAGACTCTAGACCATGTTTTGATATTTATTTCTATCGAGGTAATAGAGAAAACGAAAGCGAATTAATGTGCGGAAAAGCAAAAGACCGTATAACTTACTTTGGGTTATGCACGTTAGTATCTCTCAACAGTGAAACTATGGCAGCATACAGTATTAGGTGGTCACCAAGTTATGCACGTTGCTACACGGGAGCTAGTTTATTTAAGACCATTACTTGGGTTCATAGCTCTTTGATTATACAAGGACTAGTATATAGCCTGATAAAAATGATCGATGATTAACTAATCGTATATATCTTTATATCCTTACACGATTAATCATGGGTATTTTTGTGTTCTGGATATTAGTTGTTAATATAGTTAATTTAGGGTCTTTATGCCTCTTCGTCAAGGGATTGAGCTACACTGATGATCAGAAAGGTGTACAAGCGAATCAAATAGTTTTTGTTATTTCATATTTTATCATTTAGTTCTTGTGTAATCTAATCTCTAACCATTTATCTTATATTTATCATATTCAGGTCCGAAGTATGCATTCGTTCATGAAGCAACGTCATCCCCAGCTGTATCATATTACCATTACATTATAATCAGAGGAGGAACAGCCGGTTGTCCACTAGCTGCAACTCTTTCGTCCAACTATAAGGTCTTGCTACTAGAAAGAGGAGGATCACCTTATGGAAATCCTAACATAACCAATTTGAGTTCATTTGGTTATAGTCTTTCAGACCTTTCTACGACTTCCCCTTCTCAGCGTTTCATATCTGAAGACGGTGTAATTAATTCGCGTGCGCGAGTTTTAGGTGGCGGAACTTCCTTAAATGCTGGATTTTACTCGCGTGCTGAGCCACAGTATGTTAAGGACTCGAGCTGGGATGGTAAACTAGTAAATGAATCTTATGAATGGGTGGAAAAGATTGTCGCGTTCAAGCCAAAAGTTGAAGCTTGGCAATCTGCAGTTCGAGACGGATTGCTAGAAGCTGGTGGTTGCCCAATAACGGATTTACATTTGACCACAGTAATGGTACTAAAATTGGTGGCACCATATTTGACCGTAAAGGGCAACGACATACTGCGGCTGATTTGCTTCAATATGCAAATCCTAAACGGCTCACTGTTCTTCTCCATGCTACTGTCAGTAGGATTTTGTTTAGGTCAAAAGGTATGAAATTTTCGATGAAGCATCTAGGCTTGGAAAAAGCCTCTAACTTTCACCATTTTGTTTGTATGCAAAAACGTATGTGCAGGAAAACAAAAGCCAGTAGCTTATGGTGTGATATTCACTGATGCATCTGGTATTACACACAAAGCATACTTAAACCAAGAATCAGGTTTAGGATCGAAAAACGAGATCGTATTATCAGCCGGCGCACTGGTAAGTCCTCAACTATTAATGTTGAGTGGCGTTGGACCAGCTGCTCATTTGAGATCCCTCAACATTACAGTTATGGTTGATCAACCACTTGTTGGCCAAGGAATGTCTGACAATCCTATGAATGCCATTTATATTCCCTCTCCTATAGAGGTTGAGGTATCACTCGTACAAGTTGTTGGTATTACTGAATTCGGGAGTTACATTGAAGCAGCCAGTGGCGCCAATTACTTGGAACGTGCTTTGAAGATTGGAGATGTTGTAAAGGATTTGGAGATGCTTTTACCTCATGTAAGTTGTTTGTATTCATTCTTCTGATGCCCAGAGCAGCATTTTCCTTCAGATACCGTCTTCTTTTCTTTTTCTCAAATAAGATGCTTCAAATTTCTACTTTTCTATCTCAGTCTAAAACTATGGATACTGTTTATTCGTAGAATCAGCAACTCCACACTAACGTATCACCCAAGCGAAGAACTTCATTAGAAGTGATGAAGAATGATTTTAATTCTATTGCATTTAAAGGTGGGTTTATAATTGAGAAAGTCGTTGTTCCTTTATCAACTGGCCATCTAGAGCTGGAAACCAAGAACCCGAAGACCTCCAACGGTGTGTTAATGGTGTTAAAACAATCGAGAAGGTAATAGCATCCAAGGCATTCTCTAAATTCAGGTATGACACTATCATTTACACAGCCTGTTTGGATACCACTCGATAAGTAATAACAACCAATATAGCTATATTCTGTATCAAGAAATAAAGAGTGATCCTCTACATTTTATTTTGTTCAGAGTTTCTTGTGTATTCAAATTAAACTTTGTGGATGGTCAAATTTTTTCCATTGGTTTAGGGTGACCTTTCAAATGGGTCAAAAGATCAACGGAAGTCTTTTCCTAGTACAAACCGTTGCCAATTGCCATCCAAAGAAAATAGACGTCTCTAGAATCGGCATTGTTCTTCAATTTTCTGGAACAATCGACAGTGATGTAGAAATCTTAATCCTTGATTCTTCTGAATCCATATAAGTGATGAATTCAAACGTCATAACCATCCAATCCAATTCTGCAACATAACAAACATTCCGGAAAATCTCATAACCCCAAATCCCAAATTCACCGTTTTTTCAAATAAAACCCTCCAAACAAAACCCAAAAATCTCAACAACAATGTCGATAATTCCAAGTTTCTTCTGTAATAACCAGAGAACAAACGTTTTCGAAAATGGGGTACTTACTGTCAGTGTTCCTAAAGTTGAAGAGAAGAAGCCTGAAGTGAAATCTATTCAGATTTCTGGTTAGAGTGAGTCCCATTACCAACCAATGAAATGTGTCTCTGCATTAGTCTTGTGTTGGGTTCTAGTAAATGTGAACAATAAGAAAGAGGTGATGTTGTGGTAGTCTGTTTATCAGTGTCAGTGTGCCTGAAATGGTTTAAACTTTTCTTGTTAATGAATATCCTAAGCTTGTTTCTAGTCTAATTGTGCTTGGAATTGAATTCAGACTTCTTAATTTGCAAATCATTCGTGCCCATCCTCGCACCAGTTTAGCATAAACCAGCTCGATAGTCCTTCATTAGGCTTGGTTTAGTTGTGTTCTTTGCCATTTTTGTGGATTCTGCTAATCTAAGTGGACCAGTATTTGGGAAAAAATCAGTTATGTTGGAGTTGTCACCCACTCATTCAATTCTGAGCTTGAATGCAAAATCTTTATGACTTGGGGGCATGTTCAGTGAGTGCGTGATTGATTTTCTGTTGCATCTATGGCACGTGAATGAATTAATGTGGATTCTTTGGTGCAGGGTTTCTTTTACTGGAATTGCACCGTTTAAAAAAGCCTTAACCAGACGATGAGCGGAGTTCTATGGGGTAAATTTTGACCCTAGACTCTTCATTTGGTGATACAGAATATAGCTGCATTGGTTGTTATTTATCTTCCACTAACCGAGAAATAAAATAGACAACAGTAAAAAATAAAATAGTGGGGGCATTCCGAGAATTGAACTCGGGACCTCTCGCACCCTAAGCGAGAATCATACCACTAGACCAAATGCCCTGTTGGTGCTTATCATTTTTTTGACCACTAGCCAGTTAATGGGATACTAGTTTTTCTTTTGCATTTTATTTTGTTCAGTCCTTCTCTGTGTCATAAGTATATATGAATAAACATATATACGAAAATCATCTTCCATTAGGGATTTATATATGATTTAAAGTCATATATATATATATCATGATAACAAAAGTTGCAAAGTATAATTTATGATACAGAAAATGAGACGATCATATGAACCAAATTAGAAATTGCCTTTTTTAATTGGACTTACGAAACAAGGGAAGACCGGCGAACTCTTGCACTATGCACTGAAGTAGATGAAATCCACTCATTTCTGGCATGTGTACTTCACTTGTGATAAGATCAAAATAACTTGGTTTCTCTCTAAGCATTTTTAAAGCTTCAAACCCCCCTCGAACACCCGTCACTGAAAGTAAATACAATTAAGATTTACAAATTTAGTGTATATATGTGTAGAAATGCCCACTACTATATAAAACCAAAAATTTACGTATTGGTTATACAACAAGAAAGCCGTAGGAAACTTGCTAAATTGTTGAAAATTTGGCAACTATGTAAATATTGGGAACAATGGGCATGAGAATGATCTCCTATTTATTGGCCACTATTAAACCAAAATCTTTTGTAGGACCGTGAATTTGATTATTAACTTAAGATTTTTCTTTATTTTGCTCTTGTTTTTCTTTTCCTAATCTACAATCCCAAAATTACCAACATTGCAAAATCAATTCATTTCTCTTTTTTGAAAAATGAATTAAAATTGTAAAAAATAAATTAAAAAAAAAAAAGAAATTCCTACTTGGTTTTTGTTATATCTCTTTAACACAAATTTTTTTTCTTTCTAAATCTTCTGTAAATTATGTGGCCATAAAACTAGTACAACCGTTTTCATGGTGGGAGGGCTGATAGAAGAAGAATCTGAAGATAGGGTTTGTGTGCGACTACTTTCGTCCCGTACTTTTCTGAAACGAAGCGAAAGTATCATTTTTTCTGAAACATAATGTGAAAATATCACTTTTTTTTCTTCCTGAAACGGAAAATTAGTCGATCTATAAACCAAAATACGGTTGCATGATGTGTTATGCATCATTTGTGGTGGTTTGCATAATGGCTATGCATTCAATTTCGAGAATTGTGTCTAAAGTGAAAGTATCACTTTTCTGAAACAGAGGGTGTACATCGTTTTATTAGTTGCAACGGAAAATTAGTTAATGCATAAACCAAAATATGGCTACAAAAGGTATTATGTATCCTTTGTGGTGGTTTGCATAATGGATATACATGTAATTTTCTAAAATTGTGCCTAAAATGATAAATACCTCCGAAGTTTTCATAAAAACTATAAATTTGATATTATTGTTTATACTCGTTGCTTAGATTTTTTTATGTTAGAGCACTGCTCGGTCGAACTCGCATGCGTTGCTATCTCAAGCATGTTTGTCAATGTTAGTGATCAAAACTATAAGTCTTGATTTCTAGCCTATTTATAGATGTCTCGGACTAGGACATAGTTTGTGTAGTTAAGCTTAGACTTCACGACGCTTATCACTTGAAGACGAAGAACTACTAAGGAGAGCTTGTGAAACTTCATCGACAAAAGGTATGTGAAATACTTAAACTCATCTATCACTTGGAAAGTCTATTTCTACTCTATCTCTTATATTGTGATATAAGTCGTGTTACGATATAGTTTTCTCTATACACATTTGAGATTTCGAGCTGAGTATATCTCGCTTACATATTTCTCGAAATATGTGTTGGTAAGCTTTCGCTTCGACCAAGTTCATCTTATATCATGAGAAAATTGCTTTGATGCTAATAGTGTGTGAAAACGGCTATTGTCATTATAGAAGAATGTTTCAATGATTGAAATAAAGAGTTTAGAATCATGTAACCATCTTTGGATATAAGCATAGTGTGTTCGCACATTAGTGTATAAGTCCAAAACCGGGAGTCTGAAGTATGCATACTTGTGTGTATACAAAAAGGTTGTAGGAGACTGGGTAAGTATGCGTACCCGTACGCATACTAGCGGAAGTTCACGTCCGTGAATTTCTGCCGAGTTTGAACACCAAAACCAAACTCATCCGGTTATCTAAAGTACGCGTATCCGTACGCATATTGGCGGAAAGTTTCACGTCCGTGAATTTCTGCTGAGTTTGAAAACTAAAACAAACTCAAATCTGGTTGCTTAAGTACGCATACCCGTACGCATACTTAAGTAGGTTACTTTCTAAAATTGGTTTTACATTAACCTAAAACATTTATCAATAAGGAATGCAATCTTTCCAAACCTTGGCTATAATGTTCATGTATCGATTCGAGTGAGTCAAACCGATTTTACTTCAATTGTGTTCTTGTATAAAATCCATGAGAATATAACAATTGAAAAACTCTTTAACTAGTTTCATTTGAACTAGTTCTGGTTAATATGAATAAGGTTGATATGAGAATAATCATATGGCTAACCTCGGTTAACTATTTGTGAACCAACATAGTGTACACGTTTGGGTACGGTTACATAAACCTAAATGAGGGTACATTTCATTTGTGTGTAACAAGATAAGTTCGATAAAACGGTTGAAAGATATTAACCTGATTGAATCAGGTTTTTCATCTATCGGTGAATATTGAATGCTTTGTTACCAAGGTAACTTGGATTTCAAACCATGATTTGAAAACTATGTAAAGGAAAACTCTAGAAACTGGGAAACCTATTCTCCACACCTTCTGTGTGCTTGATGGTTTATCAAAAGTGATGATTGTAGTTGTAGTGGTAAACAGGTTCTTTTCAGACTTGTGAAGGTAACAAAATTTCTAGATTGAAATTAAACAAGCAAATAAAAAGAGTTGTTCAAAGTTATAGAGAAAAACACCAAGACTAGGATTCCACCAATGACCATTTTAATAGTAAACTCTAAATAGTTCTTATGCAATTTTATCTTTAAAATCAATTCTAATATTTGCCTCAAATAAGTTTTTGAAATAATAATTGTAATTAAAAAGTATAAAACATCAAAAGTTACTAAAACCCAGCATGCTTCATCAAGTCAATTCACAATTACTCAATAAAAACTATTAATTCAATTTTAATTCGTGCAAATAATCAAATAATAATATTGCAAATAAATGTAAAAATTAGAATTATACCAATAAATTTTGTGCCAATGGCTTCCTCCGTCGTCTCGGCTAATGGGTTTAGCTCCTCATCCCAAAAACACACTCACAAGATAAATTCATGGCTAAAATAGGTGTTTTTATTGATGATTATATGATGAAATAGGAATTAGCAACGCTGTAGAAGTGTTACAGCGTCACTGTTACAAATGGTGTAAGTGCTGAGAAGAAACGATAGAACTAAAGTGCTGTAAATAGCGACACAGGGTGTAAGCTGCTGGAAAGAACGATACAAGCCGTGTGCTGTAAACAGCGACACAGCGTGTTCTGGTTTTAAGACTGATGAAGAACGACTGCCTTAGCAGGTCTGTTCTTCCTCTTCTTCTTCCTCCTTGAACAGCAGCAGCAGCAACAATCAATGGTATCTTCCTCGTTTCGGCTCTGAACTCTCTCCTATTTGTCTCTAAACTTTTCTAACCCCTCTTATGACTCGAACCAACACTTATATAGCTACCAAACCCCCAAAAATCTCGATTGAATCCGACTTCTTCTTTTTCTCTCTTCTCTGCGCTGTTGAGAAAATATCTCTCTCTGATCTCCCTGTACGCGTTTGTTAGCTATATATTTGCCACCAAACTCTTATCAAGACTAGAACAAGACCAAGTAAAAGTCTAACTAGCATGAAACTCTCCCTGACTCATTTACCCATTCTCTGTACATATCGGGAAGATACGTATCTCTATACCAACTCTGTTTATCCAGCCCGGATTATCCAGCCCATTTCGATTGATAAAAACGCATGTACCAACTCTGTTTAGTCCATTAACATCCAGCCCAAACGAATTTGGTGATCGAATCTGTCCCAAAGGGCCCCAAAATTCCAACCCTGTTTGCTGTTCGTGAAGCATTTCATTTCCCGCCAAAATTTTCTTTTGAATTTGAGAAGATGACCTCCCCTTATCTGTGGCTGGTCTCCCTTTAGCAGCTGCCTGGAAATAGGTCACCCCTTATCCAAAATCAAGGGTCCGTATAGCAAGTGTCCTCTGGGGCATTTTCCGCACTTTTTCGGGGTTCCTCCGGGGTATTTCTGGGTGTCTCCAACATACTTCTGGGGTGCTTCTGGTAGTTATCAACGGAGGTCCAAATGCCGCATTTTTAGCCAATTTCTCCACAAAGCCTTATTCTTCCAAAAACACCTACAAATACATAAAATAACCGAATAAGTACAATATCGAGTACTAAAAATATATACAAATGAGCTATATTAGACACATAAATGCGTCTATCAAATACCCCCAAACTTATTATTTGCTAGTCCCGAGCAAATCAAAACTACAAAATAAAATCCTAACTCACTGTCGCAGGCATCGTCGATTGCATTTAGCGTATGCAATAAGCCTTTAAACCCCTAGGTGGCCCTAGTGGCCGAGTTATAGTCTCGGGAGGGCTTACCAGAGATATTCCCACAAAACCTGTACTCCTAATTGGTCACAAGTATCCAAAGAGCTATGAGGACAAACATATTATCAACCTATCTCCAAGTAAGTAGAATGCCAGAGAAATTAAAGGTGTCAGCTCTAAAGCTGACTGAAGAAAAGGGGAGACACATCTGCATGACTGCTAGATAAAGAGATATCCGCTATACAGCTAGATAAACATTGTAAGATGCGTCCGCTGCTTTACAGCTGGATAAGATTAGGAGAGAGATAAAAATGAGAGGGACATCTGCTATACAGCTGGACTAATTACATGTGATGAGTTAAACCAGTGCTAGAAAGATCTTGTGCCAGATTGAAAGCGGACTAACAAAGCAACAAAATGTATCTTTCTTCGACTCTCTCATAGTGCTCAGTAGAAACAACGTCTTCTTCGGTCTTCAACTGTTGATGATAAACTATCGAACCTCATAAAACCTTGATAATTAACTCTTCTCTTCGATTTCTTGCTTGACTTATAAATTTCTTCTTCCCTATGGCCTTATTGAACAAAAAGAACGTAATGATGTTTCATATTTTTTTTATTTTTTTATTTTTTTTTCAAATAGAAAAAATTACAAGACAAAAATTGACATGGCCATGAGAGAAGGACTTTCAAAACTTGGCTCTTCGCAACTTGTGATGTCTTGGTATCATGGATTCTAACAACTTATATCATTTGCTCTTGTAACTTCTTGTAACTAAGTCTTCAACTTTGATTTTTGAATTATTATTTTCTATTGTTGCTTCTAAACCTTAAAACGTCTTCACTCTCTTCATAGATTTTGATGTCGCTCTGCTTGTTGATGATGATAAGTTTCTACTGAGAGAGAGTCACAATCCAGTAACTAAGACTACATTGTGAGGTTGCTTTGTCTTTCTGGCATTCCCTGACCTACTTGCCTTTCCATCATGTATGGTTAGGTCCATCACGGTTACCCTCTAAAAAGAACAAGTTCTCTCCTGAATTTCAAGGATCTCAATGTCTTTTTCTCTAATGTCTCAATAAGTTGTTATCTGTAGCATTCCAATTTCTATCTTTTCGGTGAGAAACAATATGTAAACTTAGCTAACCGGATACCATGTGACGCTAGAAGTTTCAAAAGTGCAACACAAAAGTTTCTCCCATACCCCCAAACTTAAATCTAACATTGTCCTCAATGTTTCGCATGAAAGAACAGTACCAAAAATATAAGTAACATGAGGAAATAGTAAAGAGAGAGTTCGGAAAGATAGTACCTGAGTGAAGTGAAACCAAAAACTGAATACAAAAATTATACAACATACAAATCGCCTCGATGGTCAATCAAGGGTAAACAGGGTCCTCCAGAGGGACCTCCTCAACATCACCTGTAGGAAAAGGCTCTAAAAAGGGCTTCAATCGCTGACCGTTAACCTTTGAAGAACTACTACCATCCAGTGTCTCGATCTCAACAGCTCCATGAGGAAAAACAGTACGGACCACAAAAGGACGGTCCACCGAGAGCGCAGTTTCCCGGGGAATAGATGCAAACGAGTGTCATACAGAAGAACTTTTTGACCTGGAGAAAATGACTTCCGTAATATGTTTCTATCATGCACAAGTTTCATTTTGTTCTTATACTCCTTCGCACTATCGTAAGCATCTATACGAATCTCGTCCAACTCATTGAGCTGGAGTTTCCTATGGGCTCCTGCCTTGTCAAGTGAAAAATTTAGCTGCTTAACAGCCCAATAAGCTCTGTGTTCTAACTCAACAGGTAAGTGACATGCCTTGCCATAAACAAGCCGATAAGGCGACATTCCAATGGGGTCTTAAACGCAGTACGGTAAGCCCATAAGGCATCAGTAAGCCTAGACGACCAGTCTTTCCGATTAGGATTAACTGTTTTCTCTAATATACGTTTTATCTCCCTATTGGAAACCTCTACCTGACCACTAGTCTGTGGATGATACGGGGTAGCTACCTTATGTGTAATACCATATTTCTTCATCAGAAGCCTAAAAGTCCCATTACAAAAGTGCGACCCTCCATCACTAATTATAGCTCGCGGTGTACCAAAACGTGTAAGTATATTATTTTTCAAGAACTCAATCACAACCCTATGGTCATTGGTTTTACACGCAACCGCCTCAATCCACTTAGAGACATAGTCTACGGCGACAAGGATGTATAGGTTACCAAAAGAATTAGGAAACGGACCCATAAAGTCAATACCCCACACATCAAAGACCTCAACAATTAAAATAGGGTTCAAGGGCATCATGTTCCTACGGGAAATGGTTCCTAATTTCTGGCATCGTTCACAAGTAACGCAGTAACTGTGGGAGTCTTTAAACAACGAAGGCCAATAGAATCCACACTGCAATATCTTAGCAGCAGTTTTCTTAGCACTAAAGTGACCCCCACAAGCATGATCATGACAAAAGGAAATAATACTGGACTGGTCACTCTCAGGTATACATCTCCTAATAATCTGGTCTGGGCAATACTTAAACAAATAAGGATCATCCCAAAAGAAGTGCTTAACCTCAGCTAAAAATCTAGAACGATCTTGTTTACCCCAATGTTGGGGCATTCGACCAGTAACAAGATAGTTCACTATATTCGCATACCAAGGTAATTGGGTAACAAAGAACAATTGTTCATCAGGAAAGCTATCCCTTATAGGAAGGGAATCATCTGGGGAACTAACAACTAGCCTAGACAAGTGATCTGCTACAACATTTTCGGCACCCTTTTTGTCTCTAATGTCTGGAGAAAACTCTTGCAACAACAGAATCCACCTAATCAATCTAGGTTTAGTATCCTTCTTAGACAAAAGATATTTTAAAGCAGCATGATCAGTATATATGATGATCTTAGAACCTAAGAGATAGGGTCTAAACTTGTCTAAGGCAAACACAATGGCTAATAGTTCCTTCTCGGTAGTGGTATAGTTCAACTGGGCATCATTCAGAGTTTTGCTAGCATAGTAAATCACATGAAGTAACTTATTTTCTCGCTGACCTAGCACAACACCAATAGCATAATCTGAAGCATCACACATGATCTCAAAGGGTAGGTTCCAGTTGGGTGGCCTGGGGTATGGGGGCGGTAGTGAGTAATGACTTAAGCTTCTCAAAAGCCTCTAAACAAGCATCATCAAAACAAACTTAACATCTTTTGCAAGCAAATTGCAAAGAGGTCTAGACATCAAGCTAAAATCCTTAATGAAACGACGATAAAAACCAGCTCCTAAGAATGACCTAATATCTCTTACGGTTTTTGGGACCGGTAAAGTTTTAATAAGGTCAACTTTGGCTCTATCCACCTCTATACCCTTTGAAGATACAATATGCCCTAGAACAATTCCTGAACGAACCATAAAGTGACATTTCTCCCAATTAAGCACTAAATTCTTTTCCTTACACCTAGTCAAAACTAATGACAAATGATGCAAGCACTCATCGAAAGACGAACCAAACACTGAAAAATCATCCATAAAGACCTCTAAGAACCGTTCTACCATGTCAGAAAATATGCTCATCATGCAACGCTGAAAAGTCGCAGGGGCATTACATAGCCCGAAAGGCATGCGTCTATACGCAAAGGTACCAAAGGGACAGGTAAAAGTGGTTTTCTCCTGGTCTTCTGGGGCAATAACGATCTGATTATATCCAGAGTAGCCATCTAAAAAGCAGTAGTGACTATGTCCAGCTAATCTCTCTAGCATCTGGTCGATGAAGGGAAGGGGAAAGTGGTCCTTCCTAGTGACCTTGTTCAATTTCCTATAGTCAATACAAACACGCCAACCCGTGGTCATTCGGGTCGGGATTAACTCATTGTTATATTCTGGACTACAGTAATACCAGATTTCTTGGGAACAACCTGAACGGGGCTGACCCACTTACTGTCTGAAATAGGGTAGATGATGCCTGCATCTAATAGCTTAAGAACCTCAGTTCGAACTACTTCTTTCATATTAGGGTTTAGTCGACGTTGCATCTCCCTAGAAGGTTTGGTGTCTTCCTCTAAATAGATCTGATGCATACAAACAGTAGGACTTATACCCTTAATGTCTGCTATGGTCCACCCTAAAGCTTCCTTGTTGTTTTGAAGGACGGTTACTAGCCTACTTTCCTGATCTATATCCAAGTCGGAAGAAACAATCACAGGTAAAGTCTCAGACGGGCCTAAAAACATACTTCAGGGTATCTGGCAATGTTTTAGGTCCAACTTAGGAGGCTCTTCTAAAGAAGGAACTAGGGTAGACTTAGAAACTGGTAGTGGTTCGAACTTAGGTTTCCATCCATTACTAGTATCTAACAAAGGGGTTGAATCTAACAAAGCATTCACCTCATTAATTACATTATCATCATCAAAATCAATCCCAAAGTGAGCTAGGCATTTTTCTAATGGATCTTCTAACAAAGTGTTTGGTAATGACTCCTCGACTAATGTTCCTATCATGTTCACCTCTTCTATATTCGAGTCATCTAGTTCAGAGGGTAGCTTACTAATATTAAAAATGTTCAGCTCAATAGTCATATTACCAAAAGACAAATTCATAATACCATTTCGACAGTTAATGATCGCATTGGATGTAGCTAAAAACGGGCGACCTAAAATCACTGGTATTTGGTTCTCTGGGTCAGGGACAGGTTGGGTATCTAGGATAACAAAATCCACTGGATAAATAAACTTGTCAACCTCTATGAGAACATCCTCGATCACACCACGAGGAATTTTAACGGACCTATCAGCTAACTGAAGTGTCATCTGGGTAGGTTTCATCTCACCAAGTCCTAGCTTAAGGTACACATGATATGGAAGTAAATTCACACTGGCTCCTAAGTCAAGCAAAGCTTTCTCAACACGGTACTTACCTATTGTACAAGCAATGGTAGGGGACCCTGGGTCTTTATACTTAGGAGTAGTGGTATTCTGAATAATAGAACTCACATGACTAGCTATGAAGGCTTTCTTCTGGACACTGAGCTTACGCTTTCGCGTACACAAGTCCTTAAGGAACTTGGCATAAGAGGGAATCTGCCTAATTGCATCTAATAATGGAAGGTTGATATTAACCTGCTTAAAAACCTCCAATATATCATTAAAGTTGGACTCCCTCTTAGTCGGAACTAGCAGCTGGGGAAACGGGGCTCTGGGAACAAAGCCGGGCTTAACAGGACCCTCATTGGTCTCTTTGGAGACTCTATAGTCTCCTCATTTTCTGGCTCAGCGGGTGAACTACAGCATGTTCACTATCAGGCATGGCGACCTTGTTGTCAACTTTCTTTCCACTCCTTAGGGTTGTGACAGCATTCACATGATTGTACGATTTCTCTCCTTTGGGTTAGGATCAGTATGACTAGGGAACCTTCTTCTTCTCTCTCTCTCGATAAACTTAGCTATTTGGCCGACTTGAAGCTCTAATTTAGCAAAAGACTGGGCACTATTCTTAAAATTCTGTTTGGTTTCCTCTTGAAAATTACCCTGGATTTTTACTAACATTTCCTGCTTTGTGATAGCATCTCCTGGCTCTTCCTTAATATACTAAGGGTTTCCTCTAAGCTAGTTATTCTATTCTCAGATGGGTTCGGGTCTGACCTGAAGAGTTCTTAGTAAACCAAAACCTGGGGGAGGCTGAGAATTACTAGACTGGCCTTGATTCTGGCCCTTAGACCAAGAGAAATTAGGATGGTTTCTCCAACCAGGGTTGTAGGTTTCTGAGTATGGGTCAAACTTCTGACGGTTCTCAAACCTAGAGTTGTTATAGACAGCATGGGCTTGTTCTTCACTAACTTGACCTTCCCAAAATGAATTATCGGGCTCTATTCCACAACTAGAGACTTGAGAGGCTCTATTAGGTTCAACAAGGGACCTATTTTTAGACTGACCCATTTCTAAAGCTTCTAACCTTCTGGACAAAGCAGCAAACTTAGCATCTGACGCAAAACTCGTATCTACCATATTGGTGCTACTTCTATTGACCAAGAGTCTTTTAGGGGGTTCAACACAAGATTCCCACTGTTGGGATTTTTCAGCGATAGCTCCTAAGAAGGTAAAAGCATCATCAGCATTTTTACTAGTGAACTCACCAGCGCACATAGACTCAACCATGGCTTTGGTCGAATAGTCTAAACCATCATAAATAATCTGTACGTTTCATATTATCAAATCCATGGTGAGGACACTGAGATAGGAGATCATTGAATCGCTCTAAAAACCTATAAAGAGACTCTCCCTCTTGTTGCACACTAGCACTAATTTTCTGCCTAACAGCTGCAGTTTTATGCTTAGGGTAGAATTTCATATAGAAGGCAGCGATAAGTTCCTGCCATGTTTCTATGGATTCAGACGGTAGGTTGTTCAGCCAGGTCTTGGCTTTGTCTCTCAAAGAAAAGGGAAACATCTTAAGTTTCAAGACTTCATCGGTAAGGTCCTTTATCCTAATTGTCCCACAGATTTCCTCAAAGTCCCTAATATGAAAATAAGGGTTCTCATCATCTTTTCCTAAGAATATAGGGATCATCTGAAGAATACTAGGTTTATCTCAAATTAGCCGTAGTGGCTGGCAATTTAATGCATGAAGCTCGGTTGGTCCTAGTTGGGAACATGTAATCTTTCAAAGTTGCCATCGCTGGCACAACTGAGTACTAGGGGTACTTTTGTCACTCAGAGATAAATTCTCAAAACTGAAGTTTCCAAAAACAGGGCTCTCAAAGAAGAGTCTTCGAGCTCCCTGCTTAAATCAGAAGAACTACTAGGTTTTTCGCTAATCAATCGACCTAGAGTATCTCTTTTCCAAGCCCTATTAACAAAATCGGGCATACACTAAAAAGAATTCAAAAAGAAATAAAATCCTAACAAGAAGGTTCTAGCAATCACACAGCAGGCTGACTCGACTTTACCACAACAAACCTAAAGATTTCTAGCAAACAACAGCATGATGGCTCCACGATTGTTTCTAGACCAGCTTCTAATCCTTCGAAAGGGAATTCGTTACAATTTAAGCAAACCCCTCTGGAATCAATCCGAGTTTAAGCAAGTTGAATCGAGGCGAGGGAAGCTCAGTGGAGATTTGATACCCAAAACCTCACCGATCCAATGCGGCGCAGTCACGCATTCAACTCGCAGAAACCGTCAAGAACTTCTAGGTGTGCTTAAAAGAGTAACCAATATTTTTCGAATGATTGTCCTGTTAAGCTCGATACCCTATAGGTCTCTTTCTAGTCCAAATTTTAGGCTTAGGTTCGCTTTAGGTTTCGTTTTCCTAGGGCGGGCAAGAAGGGAGCGGTGATGAAATCCGAACCCTTATCTTATATGGTCCAGTCCTTGCCCTTTACTAGGAATTTAAAAACAGTCCATATTCAAGTCCTCAGCATATATTCACCTTAAGGAGTCCAGTAACCCGCTTGCAGGAGATTCACGGGTGTTTAGAATTTTACCTCCCGTACCAGACGGGCGAAGAACCGCTGAAGTCGACTCGGTTCACGACTCCTATGCCGTGTGCGAACCCGAGGGGCCGAGACGATATCGTAATCGTCGTCCTTCCCTGCAAACAGTTTATATTTAAGGGTACCCTTCCGTAGGGTTTAAAAATAAAAATAAAAATGTCCAAAAATTAATGTCCAAAGTCCAAAAAAAAAAAAAAAAAAAAATGTCTCTCTTTTTTTTTTCTCTCTTTTACAAAATAAAGAAAATCTTCTTCTTTCGCTCCTTTAGCTTTGCTTTTCGCTCCCAAACTTTAAGTAAATAACCACAAGCTTTGGCAAAATTGTCTTTCGCTCCAATCTTCAAAAATCTGCAAGGAAACAAAAAAAAAACCAAAAAAACGTAAAGAAGAACAAAAATAATAAAAATAAAAAAAAAATCTAAAAAAAATGCTAACTAAACACAGGTCCGCGTCGGCGCCGTCAAAAATTTGATGGTTTATCAAAAGTGATGATTGTAGTTGTAGTGGTAAACAGGTTCTTTTCAGACTTGTGAAGGTAACAAAATTTCTAGATTGAAATTAAACAAGCAAATAAAAAGAGTTGTTCAAAGTTATAGAGAAAAACACCAAGACTAGGATTCCACCAATGACCATTTTAATAGTAAACTCTAAATAGTTCTTATGCAATTTTATCTTTAAAATCAATTCTAATATTTGCCTCAAATAAGTTTTTGAAGTAATAATTGTAATTAAAAAGTATAAACCATCAAAAGTTACTAAAACCCAGCATGCTTCATCAAGTCAATTCACAATTACTCAATAAAAACTATTAATTCAATTTTAATTCGTGCAAATAATCAAATAATAATATTGCAAATAAATGTAAAAATTAGAATTATACCAATAAATTTTGTGCCAATGGCTTCCTCCGTCGTCTCGGCTAATGGGTTTAGCTCCTCATCCCAAAAACACACTCACAAGATAAATTCATGGCTAAAATAGGTGTTTTTATTGATGATTATATGATGAAATAGGAATTAGCAACGCTGTAGAAGTGTTACAGCGTCACTGTTACAAATGGTGTAAGTGCTGAGAAGAAACGATAGAACTAAAGTGCTGTAAATAGCAACACAGGGTGTAAGCTGCTGGAAAGAACGATACAAGCCGTGTGCTGTAAACAGCGACACAACGTGTTCTGGTTTTAAGACTGATGAAGAACGACTGCCTTAGCAGGTCTGTTCTTCCTCTTCTTCTTCCTCCTTGAACAGCAGCAGCAGCAACAATCAATGGTATCTTCCTCGTTTCGGCTCTGAACTCTCTCCTATTTGTCTCTAAACTTTTCTAACCCCTCTTATGACTCGAACCAACACTTATATAGCTACCAAACCCCCAAAAATCTCGAGTGAATCCGACTTCTTCTTTTTCTCTCTTCTCTGCGCTGTTGAGAAAATATCTCTCTCTGATCTCCCTGTACGCGTTTGTTAGCTATATATTTGCCACCAAACTCTTATCAAGACTAAAACAGGACCAAGTAAAAGTCTAACTAGCGTGAAACTCTCCCTGAATCCTTTACCCATTCTCTGTACATATCGGGAAGATACGTATCTCTGTACCAACTCTGTTTATCCATCCCGGATTATCCAGCCCATTTCGATTGATAAAAACGCATGTACCAACTCTGTTTAGTCCATTAACATCCAGCCCAAACGAATTTGGTGATCGAATCTGTCCCAAAGGGCCCCAAAATTCCAACCCTGTTTGCTGTTCGTGAAGCATTTCATTTCCCGCCAAAATTTTCTTTTGAATTTGAGAAGATGACCTCCCCTTATCTGTGGCTGGTCTCCCTTTAGCAGCTGCCTGGAAATAGGTCACCCCTTATCCAAAATCAAGGGTTCGTATAACAAGTGTCCTCTGGGGAATTTTCCGCACTTTTTCGGGGTTCCTCCGGGGTATTTCTGGGTGTCTCCAACATACTTCTGGGGTGCTTCTGGTAGTTATCAACGGAGGTCCAAATGCCGCATTTTTAACCAATTTCGCCACAAAGCCTTATTCTTCCAAAAACACCTACAAATACATAAAATAACCGAATAAGTACAATATCGAGTACTAACAATATATACAAATGAGCTATATTAGACACATAAATGCGTCTATCAGTGCTACTAGTTGCATAACTAGAGTCGATTCTCCTTTAACCTTAGGTTTCTTCTCGAGACCCTATAGGTTAACGACTTGAAGACTTCATTGGGATTGTGAAGCCAGACCCAACTATTCTCTTTGTAGTTGCATGATCTGATCTTGCTGTTTCTATCGTGATTGAGTGCAATTGTAAAATTGGATTGAGATTTATATCTCCGATAGGCAAGATAGAAAAGTAATCACAAACACCTTCGTCTCATCGTTTGTGATTCCACAATAACTTGTTTCGCTAGTCGATTAAGTTTATTGTGAGGTGATTGATAATACTAGGATGTTCTTCGGGAACATAAGTTCGGTTTATCAATTGGTTCCTGTTCACCTTGATTTATCAAAAGACGGAACAAAAACTCTTGGCTATTTCTGTGGGAGATAGATTTATTCACTCCTATAGACTTTTCTGTGTGAGACAGATTTATTTATCAAGTCTTTGACTTTGGATCGTAGCAACTCTTAGTTGTGGGTGAGATCAGCTAAGGGAATCAAGTGCGTAGTATCCTGCTGGGATCAGAGAAGTAGGGAGCGCAATTGTACCTTGAATCAGTGTGAGATTGATTAGGGTTCAACTAAAGTCCAGTCCGTAGTTAATTGGTAGTAGGCTAGTGTCTGTAGCGGTTTAATACAGTGTGTTGTTCAATTCGGACTAGGTCCCGGGGTTTTTCTGCATACGGATGAGTGAATTTGTACACTTTTATTGAAAAATTCCCTAGTTTTAGGAAGTTTAGGATAATGATCTCCAACCTTGGGTTGTTGATTTACATTGATTGACACTTGAAAATTGGTCTTTAGTACCGTTCAAGTAATTCCTCTTATATTCAATCGGGCTCGCAGATTTCTATTTGCTGATTGCGGATTGAATTAAGAGTTAGATATATTAAACTCTTTGATATACCTTATTCTAGATTGAGTCTGGCTGTCTAGTTGATTCTCTAGAAAGTGTATTGGAGTAAGTCCTCTCAGATTGTCAAACGAATAACTGAGTATGGTTGTTAGACCCCCGCATATTCATTTTATAACCTTTCCAACGAGATAAAGTTTGTAAAATTCCAAGACACGATTTTTTAGATATGTTATATTAAAGTTTGCTTTCCAATTATACCCCTAAAAATATAAGATCATAAGGAGTTATAGTAATTGGACTAAAAGGGACAAAGACTAACCATGGACACCAAATCCAATCTTTTTGTATCAATTGATCACTTACAATTTACAAAAAAGTTGCCATATAAAGGTCCTCCCTCACTTCGCTCGGTCGGCCAAATGAAAGGAGTTTCTAAAAACCTAATAAAAAGTCATGATGCTGCAAGTGGTCTATTTCTTTAAACACTTTAACTTAAAATTCTTTGAAGCCCAAGATCAACTTGGTAAGGTTGTGAAATCGTGAATCACTGCATGTTTTTTTTTTCTTTTTTTTTTTAAGAATGGAAGCCCTTCATAGAAGATTCAATACTTTAATGCAAGCCAAATCGGTGTATAAAATTCTAAATCGAATGAATTAACACGTAACTTGTATAATTACAAGAAAAAAAAATTCACTTAGAAAATTAGGGATGTTTTTTTAATTTTATGGAAGAACCTGACCAATCATGTTTTTTTTCGGTTATGAAACAAGTTCATATATGTAATTCCTTTAAAGAAAATGTTATAAAACATTGTTTCCTAGGATGAAATCATACCTACATCTTACACATAATCAAGTGAATAATTACAAATATTATGTTGATGTCGTATTTACGAAGTTCCAAAATATGAGCATTTATACTTAGTAACTCAAAAAGTTCCTTGACACTTTGATAATAGTGAAATGACCAAGTCTAACCACTAGAGTATTATTTATATACAACTTCGCATGTTATGTTTTCAATATAATCCGACTTGAAAGATATGTTATTAATGGAAACAAGATCAAGTCAATATTACTAACCTCAGGTGGAAGGATGATGTTCTCGTTGTGGTCGTTACTTATTCACATTCTTCAGGTCTTCAGAATAATACTTATACGTCTCAACATATTCCTAGACTTTCTAGTCTAACCTAAACGAAGTTGACTCCAGTATTTAATCAAGCGACTCTATATGAGTTTTGATACTAAAATATGACAACCAAACTTGACATACCCACGCTTGGTGGGTTCAACCGACCTATGATCTAACAGTTTATAAAACAGAAAGATTCGATTTAGCTTAGGGATAGATGTTACAAATATATACTTCTCTCTCCAAGAACGTTTCTCTCTCTTATCTCTCCAAAAACTCTCCCTTAACAACTACCATTATCATCTTGCTCAGATGTGGTCCTTTTGGACCAGATCTGAGCATGGATTGTCATTTTTCTTTAGTTTTAGTAGATTTTATAATAGAATAAGATGTTGGTTTATTTTGGCACATTTCTTCAACATGTTGGTGATTTTATCTTCGCTGTTTGGGCGATTTTTTCTTCACTTTGAGAGCGATTGTATCTTCACTTTGATGGTGATTTGTACAATCTTTGTTGGTTGTTCATGGCTTGTTATTCAAGATTTGAGAACATCGACGATTCAACACGGCATCGCTTTGAGTTCATCTTCAACAAAAGGGATTTAGGGCATCCGGGTTTTTCGTTCATATATACAAGATTAAGGACTAATCACTCCTTTCTTTTTGGAGTATCTCTTGTTATAGAAGAAAAACATTCAAAATGGTCGGAATTGATTCCGGATTACACCATATTTTCTCTCTACTTTTCATACGAAAATTGGGTACCTTTGCGTTATTTTGTTCTTTCTCTTCGCGAATTACATGCAATTGGTATCTTTATTAGTATTTGGGTTTTAATTTTCTTATATTTTGATTTTCTTTCTCGTGTAAACAATCATATATTTCACCTTTTTGGATTGAATGAAATGTGATCTGATTGTTCATCAAAAAAATAAAACAGAAAGATTCGAAAAATATAATTAAATTTGAATAGATAACTACGGTTAAATCAAAAGTATAATGACGACATATCCATATTATCTGATGGTGGTAAAGGTGTTTATTCATAATTTGTTTGCTCACTGCGCGATCAATTATTTCCCCTGCTAGTGTTACCATGCATGAACTCCTTCAAGCATGTAGAGGAGGGTCAGGAGGTACATACATTCCAGCACTATCTAAAACCTCATGTGTTGTAGATAATTTTTTTTTTTTTGCATCTACTTAATATTTAATCTTATTAATTAATTTCATTCTTTGTGATTTGGTTTTTCATGGTAATAGTTTACCTGGACAAGCATCAAGTATGGCACAAGCAAAGTCAAATCTAGAATTGATAGATCCCTTATTATCTAGAGTGGTTGCTGCAATTTCGAGATACACACATTCTCCACCTTCCTCAACTCGGGTTTGACCACTGCACATTACTTCTCAATCTTAATGTTGATAACGGGACCATAAGTAAATGCTAGAAATTTTTTGAAGTCTGGTTAAGGGACAAGACATGCAAAGATATGATTTTTAAGTCCTGGGACAACAGTACTACAGGATCTCTTACTCATATTATCAACATGATACTGAGTCAATCCAAAAGAGATCTTTCAAGATGAAATAAATTGGTTTTTGGGGACATTCAGGATAACATAAACAGTCTGCACCAAGAATTAACAAGATTTCAAGGATAAAGTATAGAATGCAATAATATTGAAGAGGTTGTTACAGGTGGAACATCAAATTGAAGAATGAAAGCAAAGGGAGGGACAATTTTGGAAGCAGAAACCGGGAGAGAACTATCTTTTGGAGGTAGATGGCGCAACAAAAAACACTTCAATATGATAGCCAATCAAAGAAGATCAAGAAACAGGATTGAATCTTTGAAAGATTTAAATGGTAATTGGGCTCTGGAAGAAATGAAATGGGAACACTCTTAAACAAACATTTCATGGCTGTTAGCACAACCACTCATCCACAAGTATATGAAGATCTTATAAAGTTAGTACCAACAATTACCAGTGCTGAAGATAATGTTTTTCTGACACGAGTCCCAGACATGGAGGAGATTTATAATATCCTAAAAACTATGAAGCCTAGGAAATCACCTTGACCTGATGGATATCCACCGGGTGTTTTTCCAAACTCGGTGGGATGTTGTTATAAGGGAGATGTCACTAGCATAATCTAGAGATTCTTCATGACCAAGAAAATATCAAGAAGCATCAACAAGATCAATATGTGTTTAATTTCTAAAGTGAAGCTACCACCACAACCGGCAGATTACATGCCAATTTCCTTACGTAACACTACTTACAAACTTATCTCAAAAATCCTGGCAACCAAAATGAAGATTTTTCTCGACAAGATTGTATCTCCAATGCAGTCAGCATATGTGTTAGGTAGGAAGATTTCAGACTACGTAACTTTGGCTCAAGAACTTATTCATTGTATGAAGAGGAAAAAAGGAAATAAGAAAAGGTTATATGGCATTGAAGTTGGATTTGTCGAAGGCGTTCGATAGAGTGGAGTTGTTTTTCTTAGTAAAGGTCATGAAACAAATGGTATTTAATGATGACTAGTGCATGCTGGTGTATCTATGCATAATTACAACATAAATTCAAATTCATTTGAATAGTGCCCCTTGTTCTTCTTTCAAGCGTACAATAGGATTAAGGCAAGGGGATACTCTATTCTCTTACCTTTTTATTTTTACCATGGAAGTGCTCAGCAGAGCCCTTTCTCATGAAGAACATAACAAGATGATTTAAGGTATCAAAATCACCAGACAGGCCCCTCAGGTATCACACCTTTTGTTTGGGGAAGATTGTTTGTTATTCACTAAAGCAAACAGTCATACCGTAAATAATCTTCTTGATGTGGTTCATGCTCTTATGCAAAGTTTAGGACAACAAGTGAATTTCCAAAAGTCATTTGTTTTCATCCAAGATACGTTATAATCTTTATCAGAAGACTTAAAGTAAATAAGATGAATTTAGACGAGAAGTATCTTGGGATTCCATTATTTCTAAATAGAAGAAAAACTATCTTGTTATATAATTGCTCGGTCGAACTCGCATGCGTTGCTATCTCAAACATGTTTGTCAATGTTAGTGATCAAAACTATAAGTCTTGATTTCTAGTCTACTATAGCTAAGTCACGGACTAGGATAAAAACTTTAGTTGAGCTCAAGGACTTCATGGCGATTCATCATACAAGAAGAAGAACTACTCAAGGAACTGGTGTAACTTCTCGATAAAAAGGTATGTGAAGACTTGAACTTATCTTTCACTCAAAATTCTATTTACTATATCTCCTACTTCTTGAGACAAAAAGTCATATGCTATATATAGATTTAGATTATACATATTTGGTATTTCGAGCCAAGTATACCTCGCCTATGTATATCTCGAAATATGTGTTGGTAAGCGTTTCGCTTCGACCATGTTTATCTTTACCTAGTGATGAAAGTCATGATATGTTTCAATCACTTTGAAAATTGCTTTGACGATAAATGGTGTAACAACTAAATAACGTCCTCTAAGAATGTTTCAATGGTTGGAATGAGAGCTTAGATTACATAACCAATGATGGACATAAGTATTGTTGTGGAAACACATATGTGCATAAGTCCTATCCCTTGAACCAAAGTTTGCGAACTTTGTTGATCAATAGAAACCGGAAGAATGGCTTGTTGCCAAGTCCGTGAACTCAGTCCGCAAACTGCCGAACTTCTCATCCCGAGAAATTCTGTTGGAGTTGAAAAAATTGTTACGTGAGTACCAGTCCGCGAACCCTGTCCACGAACCGGATGAAAGTATTTTCCAAGATTTTCTGCTGGAGTTTGTAAACTCTTCCCGGTTGCTTAAGTCCGCGAACCTAGTGTGCGAACTTAAGAAGGTTATATATCTGAAGATGAGTTCTGAACTTAAACTTATAAAGACTAAGGAATGCAGTTTGCAAACCGTGGATATAAAAGTTCATGAACCGATTCGAGTGAATCAAATCATCTTTTCTTCAATTGTGTCTTGTGTAGTACATGAGATTTTCTTGCAATTGAACAACTCTCTAACTAGTTCATTTGAAGTCATTTGAACTAGTTATGGTGAAGAAGAACATGGTTGGTATGAAATGCTCATATGGCTAACCTTTTGGTTAACTATTGTTGAACCAACAATGTACACGTTTGGTTACGGTTATCGAACCTAGAAGCTTGCATTTAATTTGTGTATAACAAGCTAAGTTTTCGATCTAACGGTTGAGAAATATTAGCTTGAATCTAAATAAGGTTTTCATCTAACGGTGGATATTGTTTGCTTTGTGACCAAGGCGAAACCCTGAATTGAAAGACTATATAAGGGAACATCTAGGAACTCTGCAAAACTAATCCCCACACTTCACCAGTGATTCTAGTTTGCTTGCTAGAGTCGTTTCTCCTTTAACCTTTGGTTTTCTTCTTTTAAAACCAGGTTAACGACTTAAATACTTCATTGGGATTGTGAAGCCAGTCCGACACTACTTTTATCATAGTTCTGTGATCTGATCTTGCATCTTCTATCGTACGAGTACAATCAGATTGATTGTCTTGATATTAATATCTCCGATAGTCAAGATATAAAAATTAGTCACAAACATCTTCGTCTCATTGTTTGTGATTCCGCAACATCTTGTTTCACTACCATACGATTAAGATTGTTGTGAGGTGATTGATTTATCTAGACTGTTCTTAGGGAATATAAGACCGGATTATCAATTGTTTCATGTTCACCTTGATTATTATCAAAATACGGAACAAAAACTTTAGGGTTTTTCTGTGGGAGACAGATTGATCCTTTGATAGACTTGTGTGTGTGAGACAGATTTGTTTATTGTCAAAGTATGCGATTTTGGGTCATAGCAACTCTTAGTTGTGGGTGAGATCAGCTAAGGGAATCAAGTGCGCAGTATCTTGCTGGGATCAGAGGCGTAGGGAGTACAACTGTACCTTGGATCAGTGGGAGACCGATTGGGGTTCAACTACAGTACAGTTCCAAGTTAGCTTGGAGTAGGCTAGTGTCTGTAGAGGCTTAATACAGTGTGTGTTCAATCTGGACTAGGTCCCAGGGTTTTTCTGCATTTTCGGTTTCCTCGTTAACAAAATTTCTGGTGTCTGTATTATTTCAGTTTTCGCATTATATTGTTTTATCTTTATAATTGAAATAATATAGGTTGTGCGCTATATCATCAATTAGAGTAATCCAACCTTTGGTTGTTGATTGTCATTGATTGATCCTTAGATATTGGTCTTTGGTACCATCCAAGTTATTCCTTATATTTGATTAGTACTCGCAGTTTCTGTTTGAGGAAATGAAATCAAGAGAGAGAGATATAAACTCGTTGATGTACTTTTAATTGATTGAGTCTTGTTGATTCTATTAAAAGTATATTTGAGTTTCTCCATACAGATTGATAAGCGAAATATTTGGTGATGTTGTTAGACCCCCACATTTTCAATTGGTATTAGAGCAGGCAAACACGTTCAAGACCTTACAAGTCTGTGTTTGTAGCGATCTGACTCTATGGACAGGGGTGCTATCTCTATTAACGTACCACCAGTCTTCGATGGATCTAGTTCCTTATGGTGGAAAATTGCTGTGCGATATTTTCTTCAAGCGCGTGATTTTCAATCATGGGTATATGTTGTTAATGGCTATGATGTTCCCGTTGTGGCAGTTGGAGATGTAAACGTTCCCAAAAATATTGGTGAATATAATCCTGCCGAGATACTTGTTGCAAAGCAAAATTCCGACGTTTTGAATGCCATCATACATGCCATCACCCCAAATCTTTAGCACCATGTGTCAAATTTCACTAGGTCTAAAGATGCTTGGGATATCTTAGAAACCGTATTTGAAGAAAACTCCAGTGAAAAGGAAGCTAGGCTTCAAAGCCTTAATTACGATTGGGAGAACCTTCGTATGGAAGATGAAGATACATTTGATGAGTTTAATCACTGAGTTTCTGAAATTTTTAATGCATCTTTTGCATTAGGTAATACTATTCCTGAAAAGGACATTATGATGAAAATTCTCAGATCGCTGCCATATAGATATGAGTATAAGAAGCATGCCATCGTTGAGGGAAATAACCTTGATAATCTTTCCAGAATTACATTGGTTGGAAAGCTAAAGATCTTTGATCATGAGAATACATCCAAAATAGGAAAGGATGTTGTCTTTAAAGCACAAAAGAACACTAAGTTACTTGATAAAAGTAAAAGTGTTTATGTCTCTGAGGATGATCAGTCTGAGGGTGATTTTTCGGATGAAGATCTTGAAAAATCAGTCTCCTTGATCACAAGACAGTTTAGTGATCTTCTATTGAAGAGAAGTAAACGGTTTTCAAGAGACAAACCTAGGTCGTCAGATAAACCCCACAATCGCGTTCCTCCTAAAAACAGGGATGCTGACGAGGCTGATGACGAGGATATGCCACAGTGCTTTAAGTGTAAAGGTTTTGGTCATTTTGCAAACGAGTGTCCAAATCGTAGAAAATACATTGGGAACAAAGGTCTTGCTGTAACACTTGATGAGATGTCTGAGATCTATGATTCTGATGAAGATAGGAAATCAAGTATTGGTCTTCTATGTGAAAACATTGATTTTGATAATTGTAGAAATACATATATCAACCTTGATGGTTTCGGTGAAGAAGATAATCCAATCAAGATGGAAGAATCAATTGACCCATCCTTTGGAAACTCTAGTTGTAATGTTTCAGGCTCTACTATGTGTCTGGCTACTTTCACACCGCAGATGCCTGAATACTATCCAAGTTTGACGTGCTATTTTTGTTCTCAGAAGGGTCATGAACTATCAAGATGTTACAAGTACAAACATCAAGTGAGGCACGCCAACAAACTTAAATGAAGATCAAATCGATTGGCAAGGAAGCTTAAACTTGCTCAGAAGACTGCTGAGGTATGTAGGATTTTATCTTCGTCTAAGAAGTTGGTTTCCAAAGACAAAATAAAACCATTAGAGAAGAAGGTATGGTCAAATCACTTTGATAGACAGAAGTCTGAGGATTCCTCTCAAGAGGAAAATGGTGGACAAATTGTTGTTCACTACAGCACAAATTAATTATGTTGTTTGGTAAATCTTGTCTCATGTGCCTGATCAAAAAGAGATAAAATTGTGTACCTCTCAGGCTTTAGGAAAAGTTTTTTTTCTTAGGATTGTTTTTCCTGTCTATCAAATAAAGTAAAGGGTTATTATCGACAATTCTACTATTTATAGGGTTTAGAATTGGGTGTTCACGAACCTGTTTAAAGGTTGAGAACCCTACATTTCTTTTTCCTCTATGATATCTTTTATATCTTAAGACTGCTTGATGAGATTGTGAATTCTACTCACAAAAACCAGTTGTTTATAATTGTTCTCTAAGCATCATGTATTTGGATGGAAAAGATGTCAATATGATTGTTAAGCCGTCAATCAAAGAAAAAGAGAAATCTCCAGTAACTCCTTTCTTGAAAAGAAAGATGAGGAATACAAGAAAGCCAAGGGATGTCCCTTCTAACTCTCAGAAGTTTTCCGATGTTCTTGATGAGTTGAAGGAAGTAAGAAAGGATATTAGTGAAATAAAGGCTTGCGTTTTAAGATCTTTGGAAATTCAAAAGGCCCTGGTTCGACATCATCAGCCAAGACGGTTTGTTGGTATTGAATCCTTCCTCCACGAACCTTATATTCTGATGGCTGTTGACGACAAGGAGTTCGGTAATGATAAGGAATTTCTCAAAGATATTGTTGCCTAGTATGTCTTCTTTTTGGTTTAGTTGGAAGAATAACTAGTTCTTGAATAACAAATGATTGTGACTACACATAGCTATTATTTTTCATCTTCTTGTTCTTTTTTAGGCTTATTGGTTTAAATTCTAAAAATATTTGGAGGATGATGGTTTGCATTATTTAATCTTTATGATTTGTTATATTGTAATTTGTTATGGGATATTGGTGTTTACGTCCGTGACCTATGTTGTCCCATATTTTGTCAAAAGTAAAGTCGTTCATGATCGGTATTCATGTATTGATTTAAGGATGAATAGACTTTTGACATATACAAAAGTTAAGCCTATGATAGACACCTTTTTGTGTCTAATTTGATCTCAATACTATATATTGTTGGCACTCGATTTTGTACTAATTTTGTTATTTTATGTATTTGTAGGTATTTTTTGGAAATAAACATTTTTGGAAAATTCTGCTCGAAAAGTTGATTTTGTCACCCGGAGGACAAGTGTTGTTCGGACTCTCGCTTTTGGATAAGGGGTAACCTAATTACTAAGGGGAACCCCCAGGTCACCCCAAGGCAGCTGCTATTCGCACCCAAGTTCTGGTTAGGGGGAGGACATCTTCTTCCCAAATTCAAAAAAACAAAATTGGCGGGAAAAAATTGTTATCAACTGGCAGATTTAGGGTTGGAAGTTTGGACGGGATTAAAGGAGATTCAATGGCCCAAATTAAATGGGTTTTTTCCTAGGGCCTAGATAGAGCTGGTATGGGTGTTGGATTCGGTCAAAATTGGTTAGATAACCGGTGGTAATCAAATCAGGGAAGATATTCTAAAATAAGAAAAATATTCTATTCTTGGAATTCTTGGATGGAAGAGACGTGCATGGGTTGATTTTATTGGCTGGAAACAATCCCTACAGCTCAAGGATGACGCGTGAGAAGAGATAAAACATGGAACAATCCGTAACAAATCAGAGAATTAAAGAAAAAAATATCGGGAATATTTTCATTCACTGCCGAGTAATGGGAAGATTTTTTGGATTAATGGAGGAGATTCAATGGTTCAATTACGTATAAATATGTTCCTAATGTGCTATAGAGAGGCTGTCGAGAGTTGGGAGGAGAGAAGGAACGCTGCAGATAGAGAACCATGATTTCTCTCTGCTGCTGCTGCTGCCATTGATGAAGATGAAGAACACGAAGAACGGACTCGCAGAAACAGTCGTTTATGAACAGTGTCTAAGACGCACACTCGTGGGTCGTAGTTCTTCGTACAACAGCAGTTATCGTATATCGTTCCTTTTGTAACAGCTGAACATCGCCTTTGCAACAGTTATTTCTGTTGCGATTTTTCTGTTCAATTGTTTTACTCATTTTTATCATTTGTAAACAACTTTTTGAGCAATAAATAATTATTTTGAGAGCATTTTTACTATCATGAGCTAAAACCCAACACTGGGACGACGGAGGAGGCCAAACTTCATACTTGGGGTAATTTTATTTAATTCTATATTTACTTTTTGCACCAATTTTAATTGAATTAAGATTTTAATTAATTATTTGTGATTTCATTTGATGGTTTATGCTTAGTCCTAGGGATTTTTGATATGCCATGCTTAAGAAATACAAGTAATATTTTATAAAATCTATCTTGGCAATAAACTAGAGTTAATATTTGTTTTGTTTTGAACTATAATCGCCTAGAATTAAATTCTGAACCACTTGAAAATGAAAAATGGCCGAATCATTAGTCCCAGTACTCTCGCCCATTGTGACAATTATTGTGTATATATTTATTATTTTAGAAAACTTTAATCTTTACAAGTCCGAGCAACGAACTTTTACTACCACTTTCAAAATACTACAACAAAAATGGCGCCGCTGCCGGGGAAGAAGATGTCCTCCCCCTAACCAGAACTTGGGTGCGAATAGCAGTTGTCTTGGGGTGACCTGGGGGTGCCCCTTAGTAATTAGGTTACCCCTTATCCAAAAGTGAGAGTCCGAACAACACTTGTCCTCCGGGTGACAAAATCAACTTTTCGAGCAGAATTTTCCAAAAATGTTTATTTCCAAAAAATACCTACAAATACATAAAATAACAAAATTAGTACAAAATCGAGTGCCAACAATATATAGTATTGAGATCAAATTAGCCACAAAAATGTGTCTATCAAATACCCCCAAACTTATTATTTGCTAGTCCTCGAGCAAAATTTATTCTTGAAAAGTGACCGAGTTAATCTCGGGTGGGTTTATCAGAGGTGTACCCACAAAAACCAATACTCCAGACCCTAGCTATCTACGCAGAACCTTGGAAAGCACTAAAGAACCTCCTTGGTTGGCATACAATTATTGACTCTAAGAGGAAGAACCCTGATGCGAAATTCCAATTGTTGTACACGAGTTTGCACTCAAGCATACTAAAATTCATATAAGTGACAGAGCTCTACTAAGATAGTTTCACGATGGACATCATACTCGGAGTCAGACTAATCACATGAAAAGATTAAGAAGATGGAAAAAGAAAAATGTAGATGGTTGAAAAGTGAACGGTGTTTCCCATATCTGTTTGAAGGCCTCTGCCAAGATGAACCTAACCTAAATGACTGAGATACCGGTCTGACTAATATTAACACACTGGCATATACAAGGGAACCAGTGGTCAATAACTTAACTCTAGGTCAACACAACTGGCATATACAAGGGAACCAGCAGTTGACTACACATAACAATAACCATTTTTTTTTAACTTAACGACATGAATAGATCTTTTGGATCCAAGCGCATGCTTCTTGTCAGCAGATTACACGATAGTTCCCACGGGTCCTGCATTCCACGCTTGCTTAGGCGACGGAAACAGGGAGAACACACGCATATTGCTATCCAAGTGTTAATACTTATTCCGATTGGTCTAACTGGTCCGGTCTATTTATTTATTTATTTTTTATTTTTTTTTTTATTTTTTTGAAAAGGTAACTCAGTCACTCTATTTCACCCTAGTAAAGGTAACAACTTGAATCGTGTGCCCCACCAAATCACTTGAAATAAAAGAAAACTAAAAATAGAAAGTGAAAAGGACTCGACGAGATATGGCGAAACTATCATGTTAATTCTAACACCTGAGCTCTGTGCTTTTATGAATAGACTCTATAGATGTTTCCATCTAGTCAGATTGGTTCCTCAGCTCCTAAATCAAAAATGTTTCCATCCACTTAGATTGGTTAGTGTTATCCTTAATAGGCGTAAATTTCTAGGCTCTGGAGTTTATTTATTATACAACTAAAAAGTTTCTCTCATACCCCCAAACTTAAATCTAACATTGTCCTCAATGTTCTAAAGATGAAACTAAAAGCATGAACAAGGAGAAACTGTTACCACTTGAAGCAAAAGAGATAAGGAAGGATATTACCGTGTCGCAAGAATATTGGGTTACCTCCCAAGAAGTGCTAAGTTTAAAGTCTTCAGCCAGACGTAGGAAAGGTTTAGTCAACTCGAACCATATAACAATAGCCGGAATAACTGTGGGTCTTTAAAACCAAAAAGAGCTGACAAAAGGAAACTGCAATGAACCAAGAAAATGAACAAGACTAGCATGCCCTTACCTAGTTTTTGGATAACTATCGCTAATTGCGGTTCAGGTTCAGGTTCTATGAAGGGGTCTAAATAGACAATTTTCCTCGGATGCATTTCCTCATAGGTAGGATCCAAATTATTAGGTCCTAGAGTCTAGAAAAACTCAGATAAGAACCTGGAGTCACAAAATAACCTAAATAATTTAGGATCCTCTAAGTCAATTAGGTATGACTTACAAAGTTGACCGCAGTCAGAGTAGTGGTCATTCTGAAGCAAATGTGTCGATTCTAATTTCCTAAAGTACTTAGGCTTAGTCTCAGAACTTAATAAGTGACACATTTGAAATCTATACGTTCCCACAATTGGAAGAAAACTATTTGGTGGGAAAACAAAGTCAATCTGGGTATCATAGCCTGGGCAAACCACATCAACCAGAGGATGGGTTTCTAACGACTGAACCTTTTTCAGGACATCATTAGGTTCGGGAAAACGAGTATGAAGGTAATCTTGTAAAATTGTCGAGGCAGAGATATTAAGTCCTAAGTGAAGGGACTTTCTGAGAGTTAAAGGTAAGGCACTATGAAGGTGATAATCACCCCCAAACTTAGAGTTTTTAGTGTCTCTAGATAGACTAGTTACAATCTCCCTAATTTCTGGATCATTAGATTCTTGAAAATGGTCAATTGATTCTTCTAATTTATTATCAGGTAGTGCATCTTTACTCATCTCTACGAGTCTATGTTCTTCATTCAAGATTATTGTTTCTAAGTCGGTAGACTCTAAAACAGCATTTTCAGAATAAACTCGTTCCTCTAAACCACTATCGGCTTCGTAATCAAAAGGAAATACTACATCATCTAAAACGGTGGTATTCCTAATCAAATCCTCGTCCTCTTGAATAGGTGAATAATCATAAAAATTATTTGGATTTGAAGTAGAAATAATATAATCACTATAAAGCTCAATTGGATTACTAGACTCCTGATCACTATGCCTACATATTTCAGATTCTTCATTACTGCTATCCTCATCATCATAGTACGAAAATGATTGAACCTTATCTAAATAAGTAGTGTCTTTTATTCTAACCTCGTCCTCTAAATTAGGCAAATATTCATTATTGATATCAAGGGTAAAATTAGAAACACTATTTTGGAAATTTAGATTATTTCGAGCAAGTCTTTCGTTCGTCTCAGCCATCAACTTGAGGGATTCCTCTATAGAAAATTCTCTTTTGTCAAAAACTAAGTTATTCATTTCTGCTAACTTACGTGTCGACTCTTCTAATTTCCTGAGAGACTCTTCTAGAGAAGGAATAGGAACTGAAGGATCATAAAAAGGACTACTTTTCAATAGTTTGATTGTATCCTCTAGAGACGAAGAACTAGTACTATAATCTTCTTGCTCGTAATACTGATGCATGTGTGGATAGTAATTGGGCTCACCAGGGTATGACCCATATCCTTCCAAAGGATGGCGTTCCCAACCACTATTCCCAACATGGTCATAAAAATGATGATGTCCATATTCAAATTCAGGTTGATACTCATTGTATTGGCTTCTATCATACCATCTCGACATTCTTAATTGCAAAGGAATTCTACACAACCACAAACAAGGCCGACTCGACTCCACCAAAACAAACCTAAAGATTTCTAGCAAACAAAAAGCATGATGGCTCCACTTAGATTGTTTTCTAGACCAGCTTCTATTCCTTAGAAAAGGAATTCGTTACAATTTGAGCACACCCCTCTGGAATCAATCCGAGCTAATGTAAGTTGAATTGAGGCGAGGGAAGCTTAGTAGAGCTTTGATACCCAAGGCCTCACCGCATTAGGCGGCGCAGTCACGCATTCAACTCACATAAACCATCATGAACTTTGAAGTGTGCTTAAAGAGCAACCAATATTTTTCGAACGAGTTTCCTATTAAGCTCGTTACCCTATCGGTCTCGTTCTATTCCAAATTTTAAAGCTTAGGTTCGCGTTCGGTTTTGTTTTCCTAAGGCGGGCAAGAAGGAAACGGTGATGAAATCCGAGTCCTTATCTTGATTTGGCCAGGCCTTTCCCTTTACTAGGAATTTAAAAACAGTCCGGTTCGTCCTCAAACAATTATCACCTTAAGGCAGACAGTAACTCGCTTACAGGAGATTCGCGAGTGTTTCGATGGACTTACCTCCCGTACCAGACGGGCGATGAACCGTTGCCGTCGACTCGGGCCACGACTCCTATGCCGTGTGCGAACCCGAGGGGCCGAGACGATATAGTAATCGTCGTCCTTCCCTGCACACAGTTTATATAATAATTTTTTTTTTTTTTTTTAATAATAATACCCTTCCGTAGGGTTAAAAACAATAAAGTCCAATTGTTTAAAGTCCAAAGTCCAAAATAAATAAATAAAAAAAAAAAATTACAGTTTGCCTCACACACTCTAAAAAAAATTAAAAATTAAAAATTAAATCCTAAAATTGTCCTTTTTTTCTTTTCTTTTCGCTTTTCGCTTTAAGCTTTTTCCTCTCCAAGTCCTTAGTGCTCCACTTCGAACCTGTAAATCAAAGACAAAAAGACAAAGTAAAAAGGAACAAATAATAAAAAAAATAAACCTAAAACTTCTACCTAAGCACAAATCCGCGTCGGCGTCGCCAAAATGATTAAATATTTTTCGTGGTTGTAGTAATAAAGGTTCGAACTCTAAGACTTGTGAAGGTGAAGGATTTTTAGATTTATAAAAATTATATATACAAAAATATTAACAATGGTGCAAGAAGTACTGGGGTTTAGGATTCCACCGAATTCATTTCTTAAGGTTCAAATAATGATTCTTTTAACAATTATAGCTCAGTAAATATATAAAATATATTGACTCTTATTTTTGCCAAGATAAATTCTCCAAATATTAGATGTAAATGTTAAGCATGAGGCATCAAATCATCTAAGCTAAGCATGCCGCATCAAATCAAATGACAACTAATTTTTTCAAATCATAATTTCAATTAAAACTAGTGCAAAAGTCATGAGAAGAATTAAATATAATTACCCAAGTGTGAAATAAGGCTTCCTCCATCACCCCAGTGTTGGGGTTTAGCTCCTCATATTAATCATAATCTCAAAATACATGTATTAAGCTCAAAAAGTTGATTAAAGGGAGTAAAACAAGTGAACAGAAAAATTGCAACAGAAATAACTGTTGCAAAGGCGCTGTTCACCGTTACAAAAGGAAGAACGATAAAAAGATAAACTGTCGTTGTATCTTTTAAGACCCACACTACGACCCACGAGCCGCTGTCGCTTAATACATGTATTTTGAGATTATGATTAATATGAGGAGCTAAACCCCAACACTGGGGTGATGGAGGAAGCCTTATTTCACACTTGGGTAATTATATTTAATTCTTCTCATGACTTTTGCACTAGTTTTAATTGAAATTATGATTTGAAAAAATTAGTTGTCATTTGATTTGATGCGTCATGCTTAGCTTAGATGATTTGATGCCTCATGCTTAACATTTACATCTAATATTTGGAGATTTTATCTTGGCAAAAATAAGAGTCAATATATTTTATATATTTACTAAGCTATAATTGTTAAAAGAATCATTATTTGAACCTTAAGAAATGAACTCGGTGGAATCCTAAACCCCAGTACCTCTTGCACCATTGTTAATATTTTTGTATATATAATTTTTATAAATCTAAAAATCCTTCACCTTCACAAGTCTTAGAGTTCGAACCTTTATTACTACAACCACGAAAAATATTTAATCAGCCTATATTGTCAATTCTTTGATGGAAGATAGGTTAAAATCTTTTGTGTTCAAGGATTATGTCTATTAAAAATTGTTATGCAAATAGTGATGGAATATAGAATGAATCCTTGTGTATTCCACAGTATTGATCTTCACTGATCCATATTTTATGTAATACTGTGAGGCTCCGTAATGTGTCTTATGTTGAGCACGATACAACCAAGTTGATTAATTTTTGATTAGCTTTGTTGGTTGTTCTGTAAGGTACTTATGTTGAGCATTCTTGAACTAAATTAATCATCTTGTTTGGTTATTTAGTTATTTCTCCATAAGTCTTTTTATGTCGAGCAAAAAAAATGAAAATTAAATTGATTATTTTTGTAATTAGTTTGGTTGTGTATTCCAATTAGATTAATTATGGGTTCTCTTGTAATTAATCTAGTTGAGTATTTTCATACTCCGTAAGATTCCTCTTATGTTGAGTATATGAACGACTATCCTATTCATTTTCTAATGGTTATGTTAGTCGTATGCTCCGTAAGTTCTCTTATGTCGAGCGTAATCAATTAAATTGATCACTTTTGTGCTAATTTGATTGCGTATTCCGATTAAATTAATCATAGGTTTACTTGTGATTAATTTGATTGAGTTTTGGATATAGAAAATCATTCTCATGGTTTTTGGTGTCCAATAAAAATCCTTCTTTTCTTTTGAAATTAAGGTCGCTCTTGTTGTTCCCTTGGGAATGACATCAAATGGGGGAGAGTTCTTTTGAACTTGTGATTAATGGTCATATCTTGAGGGGTGTGCGGCTGTGGAATTTTAAAGGGGTTATCGTGTATCTTTAAACTCCTTGATGAATGCTATTAGCTTCGGCTATATGATTGCATCTAAATTAGATGGTATGTATTTTCTTTTAGTCATGAAATGTCTCTTATGGAAATTTCATTATGATCACGTTCTTGTACCTTTGGCAATTTTATTGACAAAAAGGGGGAGAATTAATATGTAGTTCACACTACAAATACATATGGTTTTCGGATCATTGTGTAAAGGGGAGTGGTTTCCATGTGAGATTGAGTATTGACTAAGGGGGAGTGATACATATCACCATAGTATTATTGTTGAAGTTATGATACAATTGGACTTTGACACTGTGTAATAATACTATGACACTGTATAACAATGATCGAGACCGATGCTTTCTCATTGTTATAACTACGGATCTTCAACAACGGTGATACTAAACTTACAAACTTTGGGATCATTGGAGTTCTTGGAAGTTACGAAGATTTCGAGGAATGTTGAATATTAGACATGTGGAATAGGAGATACTAAAGTTTCTTTATCTTTTTTGTATTCCATATGTATTGATAGTTTTGTCACTAAAATTGACAAATGGGGAAATTGGTAGAGCATTGCTCGGTTGAACTCGCATGCGTTGCTATCTCAAGCATGTTTGTCAATGTTAGTGATCAAAACTATAAGTCTTGATTTCTAGTCTACTATAGCTAAGTCTCGAACTAGGATAAAAAGTGTAGTTGAGCTTAAGGACTTCATGGCGATTCATCATACAAGAAGAAGAACTACTCAAGGAACCGGTGGAACTTCTCGACAAAAAGGTATGTGAAGACTTGAACTTATATGTCACTCAAAAGTCTATCTACTTTATCTCCTACTTCTTGAGACAAAAAGTCGTATGCTATATATAGACTTAGATTATACACATTTAGTATTTCGAGCCGAGTATACCTCGCCTATCTATATCTCGAAATATGTGTTGTAAGCGTTTCACTTCGACCATGTTTATCTTTACCTAGTGACGAAAGTCATGATATGTTTCAATCACTTTGAAAATTGATTTGACGAGAAATGGTGTAACAACTACATAACGTCCTCTAAGAATGTTTCAATGGTTGGAATAAGAGTTTAGATTACATAAACAATGATGGACATAAGTATTGTTGTGGAAACACATATGTATATAAGTCATATCCATTGAACCAAAGTTTTCGAACTTTGTTGATCAAGAGAAACCGGAAGAATGGCTTGTTGACAAGTCCGCGAACTCAGTCCGCGAACTGCCGAACTTCTCATCCCGAGAAATTCTGCTGGAGTTGACAAACTTTTTACGTGAGTACCATTCCGCGAATCCATTCCACGAACCGCCGGAAAGTCTTTGCCGAGATTTTCAGCTGGAGTTTGTAAACTCTGCCCGGTTGCTTAAGTCCGCGAACCTAGTGTACGAACTTAAGAATATATATCTGAAGATGATTTCTGAACTTAAACTTATAAAGATTAAGGAATGCAGTTTGCAAACTGTTCATGAACCGATTCGAGTGAATCAAATCATCTTTGCTTCAATTGTGTCTTGTGTAGTACATGAGATTTTCTTGTAATTGAACAACTCTTTAACTAGTTCATTTGAAGTTATTTGAACTAGTTATGGTGAAGAAGAACATGATTGGTATGAAATGCTCACATGGCTAACCATTTGGTTAACTATTGTTGAACCAACAATGTACACGTTTGGGTACGGTTAACAAACCTAGAAGCGTGCATTTAATTTGTGTATAACAAGCTAAGTTTTCGATCTAACGGTTCAGAAATATTAGCTTGAATCTAACGGTGGATATTGTTTTCTTTGTGACCAAGGAAAAACCATGATTTGGAAGTATATATAAGGGGACATCTATCAACTCTGCAAAAATAATCCCCACACTTCACGTGTGATACTAGTTTGTGTGCTAGAGTCGTTTCTCCTTTAACCTTTGGTTTTCTTCTTCTAAAACCAGGTTAACGACTTAAAGACTTCATTGGGATTGTGAAGCAAGACCGATACTACTTTTATCGTAGTTGTGTGATCTGATCTTGCATATTCTATCATATGAGTACAATCAGATTGATTGGCTTGAGATTAATATCTCCGATAAGCAAGATATAAAAAGTAGTCACAAACATCTTCGTCTCATTTTTTGTGATTCTGCAACATCTTGTTTCGTTACCGTACGATTAAGATTGTTGTGAGGTGATTGATTTATCTAGGCTGTTCTTCCGGAATATAAGACCGGATTATCAATTGGTTCCTGTTCACCTTGATTATTATCAAAAGACGGAACAAAAACTTTAGGGTTTTTCTGTGGGAGTCAGATTGATCCTTTGATAGACTTGTCTGTGTGAGACAGATTTCTTTATTGTCAAAGCCTGCGATTTTGGGTCGTAACAACTCTTAGTTGTGGGTGAGATTATCTAAGGGAATCAAGTGCGCAGTATCCTGCTGGGATCAGAGACGTAGGGAGTACAACTGTACCTTGGATCAGTGAGAGACTGATTGGGGTTCAACTACAGTCCAGTCCGAAGTTAGCTTGGAGTAGGCTAGTGTCTGTAGCAGCTTAATACAGTGTGTGTTCAATCTGGACTAGGTCCCGGGGTTTTTCTGCATTTGCGGTTTCCTCGTTAACAAAATTTCCGGTGTCTGTATTATTTCAGTTTCCGCATTATATTGTTTTATCTTTATAATTGAAATAATTTAGGTTGTGTGTTAGATCATCAATTAGAGTAATCCAACCTTTGGTTGTTGATTGTCATTGATTGATCCTTGGATATTGGTCTTGGTACTATCCAAGTTATTCCTTGTATTTGATCAGTACTCGCAGTTTCTGTTTGAGGAAATCAAATCAAGAGAGAGAGATATAAACTCGTTTATGTACTTTTAATTGATTGAGTCTTGTTGATTCTATTAAATCTGATTGCTCTGTTTCATGGCTGATTCTCAGCTGAATTCCAGGGATTAGAAATAGATACTCAATTTATTTTATTACTCTGTTTCATGGATGATTCTCAGCTGAATTCCATGAATTAATAATAAATAATCACTGATCGGGCATCTGTGCCACCACCGAGTAAGCCCCGAGAAAATGGTGTGAGTGTACTTAGCAATAATGCACGGACGGGCACTTGAATGCACGAACGAGCAATAGGGGGACCGGGCCCACCGGTCTGCAGGTCATACCGTTGTGGCTGGTCCCGCGCCTCCTCTTTTTATTTTTTCTTATTTTCTTATTTTTTCTAATCTCATGAAAACTCCTTCATTCGAGCAAACTTTCTTGTTTGAGCAAAACTCTTAGTTTCTCCATATTTTCCTTCAGATGATGAAAAAATAGTACAAAATAGGGAAGGGTATCACGGGACCGAGCCATATAGCCGGACGGCCATGCCCTAGCGGTGACCGGTCCCACACCTTATAATCCCGTATTTTCATTATTATTTCCTTCATCTCATGAAACTCCTTCGTTTGAGCAAAAAACCCTAGTTTTCCATATTTTCTCAAATATTGCTCAAACCATCAAAAAGCCAAAAAGTCAAATGGTTACATGACCGGCTAGGCTACTCACAACAGATATTAATATATTATTATTTTAATATTCTCAAAATATTGGTCGCACGAGCAAAGTTCTACTCGCTCATTCGAGCAAAATCGAGAATTTCGGTCAAGATCAAACTCTTCTGAAAATCCAAAATATTGCTTAAACGTGTACCAAAAAATACCAAAATTCTCAGGACTGAGACACGGACACTATGGTGACACGGGTATGCCACCTTGACCGACCAAGGTCGGACCTTAGGCTTGCAAGGATCCGGTCCCACACTCTTTCACAATTTTAACCTAATTAATCTTCTACAGTTCATAATTGGGTTCAAACTCTTTCCAACCAACATGGAACTTGTTCAATCGACCACAAGCTGGTCCCACGACCACCAAGGGTCGGTCTCATACCCCTTGGTCGGTCCCTCGTCTCTCCATAATTAGGTTTATTGCCCAATGCTCAGACGAGCACTATTTTTAATAAATGATTAAACCAACATTTAATCATCCTTTCACCTACTAGTCTACAAAGGACTTTGGTGCATGCTCACTCGAGCACCTGGGCGTTACATGTTGGCCATCATCCCATGTAGTCGGTCCCTCTCTCACTAAGTGATCGATTTTCAGTAAATCATCAATTGATCAACAATAAATCGAAATTAGGGTTTTGAACTGAACGTTCTACAAATCATAATTCTGAGCAAGTTCAAGCACTAATAATTCTATGTTGATCCAGCAATCAACATATTGAATAATTATATAATATTCGGTCCAGCTGCCAATATTTTAAATTAATATTTTATTTTGTCATGTGTGCAATATTTTCTCAGACTATCAATAATGATTCAACTATCAATATTCAGTAATCCATCAAATGAGCAATATTTGCTCAGACAGATAGTAATATTATAATATTTAATGATTCATCAACCGAGCAATATTCACTCAGACGAGAAATATTTACTCATGCTATGAACTATACATATATATGTCCCAGCAGACATGTTCAATCCGTGAATCATAGAGCACTCGTCAATCATGCTCGATTCAAAAATACTCAGACTCATCGTCTAATCAAGTCAACAACTGACTAATTAAATATACGTCTGCCTTGCATACTCCACGTTCGTGATACATCAATCATGTCACATGGGGGGGATATTAATTAGGGTTTTGGTCTGGCAGCCTACGACACGTGTGTTCATCCACGATGAGAAATGTGAGTAAGTCGTGCAAGCAGTTGAGGGAGTTAGCAAAGTAGTGGGTGGACAATCAACCAAGTCTCTGCACGACCTGGAACTGGTTTAACCGATTTCCCACTTTCCCTCTCTTTCACCTGAGCAACTTTCACACTTACTAGAGAGTAACGTGTCTACATTCTGGCAATATAAATAAGTCTCTGAATTCATGATTGAGGACAAGATAAATAACGTTCGTCTAAACCAAGAATTCTCAGTAACTCTCAACAAAGCAGAATTCACTCAATCATTTGGAACTTATTTTCATCTGAACCCAGCAGTTCATGAAACTTGCAGAAACCTACAACACATTCACAATCCTTGATCACCATTGATCTCACACACTTCTCAGCTTTCCTCCTACAAATCGACCATCTTCCCTCTTTGCGACCAAATTGACTCTGGAACGACCATTTCTTGGTTTGGCCGGAGTCCTACAGATTGATCTCTCGAACTCAAAGCACTCCTGTGCAGTGCATCTGTTTGAGGTTAAGAAGTTTGCTCGGCCGAGGAGTCCCCGTCCGCGTAATCGTCTCTTCACTTCTTAAAAAACCAGCAAACTGTTTTGCCCCATCAACAAGTATACATAGATATATATACTGTGAAAAATTGATCGAAAAATCATTCCGAAATTCTACGAGGAATCTCACCGAAACAAAGTTGTCCGAATATCTCAGTCTCAACTGAAATGAGCGGAGATCCAGGATTAACTATATATTCATTAACCGGATACCCACACTTGAATGGTAAATTATAAACCAAAATTATGACATGGAATTTGTGGTATGATCCCATGATAAAATTGTCCCAGTATCTTGCTGTTAAAAACTGATGGTCATATGATTATAGTAGTTGGTTGTGTCGAGAATGGCAAGCGGGCGTAAATCTACCGTACCTTCGAGAAATGAAACCCAGTAATGAATCGCATTTCTAGCCTACCCCAACTGGCCAGGGACAAAAAAAGCTTTGTTTTCGGTTTTCGGTTTCGGGCTTATGGTTATAGGAACATGCTAATATTGCTCCACCCCGGTCGGTAAAATGACTCTCTAGTCTCTACCTAGTCCCGAAGTGAAAGTTAAATGACTTTGAGAGTGAGATGGAAGCACAGAACATAACTAAGCTAAACTGAACTAAAATCTAAAACCACTGGAGAAGAAGACACAGCCGGTCTGCAGTAATGGAGACATTACCAGTGGAGATTCTACCACCACCATTAACAGAACTAATCGCATCACTAGAAAAAGCAACCTTAATGGCAAAACAATTACCAAACACAATAGAACAAACACAAATCTTCCAAATTTATTCGTCTCTTCAAAACACTCAAAATCAACTCACTTCTTTCCTTTTCAATTTCAATTCTTCCCATCCACAACAACCCCACCTCCTACAACAACCCCCGCAATTAGAAAATTCTGTATCTTCAGCCATTGGTGGCGGTGGTGGTGATGATGAAGTTGAACCGATGCAAGTTGGAGAAGATGAAGAAGAGGATTCTGAATTTATTATTGATAAAGTTGAAGAACGGATGAAGAATTGTGTGATTCACAGTAATAAAAGACGGAAAAGGAATTTATCATCTCCTTCATCAATTCAAGGGTTTGATCAAAGAATTTATTATAATGATACGATTTGTAATAGTAATACTACTACTAATAATGGGGTTGTATTAGTGCAAGGTTTTGAAGATGAATTTGATCCACAAGCAACAAGGTTAAGATCATTGGAGTTGATTTATCAGTTTCATGCCTGAGTAATCCAAGCTGGAATCTTCTAATTTGGGGTCAATTTCTTTAACCCTAAACCCTAATTTTATTTTGTTTCTTTGTGTTTATGTGTCTGTTTTTTTTTTTTTTTTTCCTTTAGCAAATGTGTATTAATGAAATAATTGCTTTGTTGGTCTTAGCTTCCTCTCATGCTATGAACTTGCGCGTTTCGAGCATTTTGTAGAGGTAATGAATTTGTAGTTAAGATGATTATAATTTGATTGCTTGTAGGTAGGGAATAGGAAAGCAATGACATTTTTGAATAAGGAAAAATGTGAACTTAGAAAGAATTGGGAAACATTAACACAACTATTGTACAGAAAACATTGGTATACACGTTTGCTTTGACATGACACGAAATCTATGACTGAGTAGTGAACATCTTCTTTTGCATTACGAAGTTCTTAACTTGATCAGATGTGGAATTGCATAACGTGCATGTTCATGTTTTGAAGTTCACATAAACCTGTAGGGTGATAGGGGGTTTAGTGGATACTCAACACCTATTTTTTGCTTCTTTCAACATAAGTATGTAGTTGAAGATGCTGTTATCGTGAGCTTTGCGCTTGACCAGAATTAAAAAAAGGGTTCAAGTTAAAATGCGAATGCTATGAGTGAGTCCTGTTTAGGCTACAGACTGCTATTGTATTCTGATGAAAGTGTTAAGAGTCTAATTTGGTGAAATACTGAAAAACGCTACAACATCTGAAGAGAGATGTGTTACTGAAATCACAAGGAATAAATTAAAGTTCATAGTTTGACTGAAGAAATGGTTATGATTCTGACATTACTGCATAAACTTTTTGGTAGCAAATCACTGATGAAATGAACAACACTTGATGAGAGGAGGCAGAGCAAAAGAAGAGTGGATTTGAAAGTTTGTGGGAGGCTAAGCTTAATAGGATCATCTTTATGGCTTTTGTATGGTGTCCAAATCACTACATGTTTTCTAAAACCGTTCAGATTCCTACAAGAAAGTGGAATTGGTTGATTAACTTCTCTGAACTTTCTAACCGTTGCGAGCCTAGTAATGGGCTATGAAACAATTCCAAACCTATAATGATCTTAGCCTAGTTAGGTATGGAGTATCTATGTAGATTTTGAATATCCCAGTTTGTGCTTCTTTCAACATAAGTTATAGATCAGAGTTTAAGTTGAAATTTGAATTTTATAAGTGAGTTCTGTTTAGGCTACAGGCTACAGTTGTGTTCTCAAGCAAGTATCAGAGTCTAATCTGGTGAAATAGTGGAAAACACTGTGACATCTTATGAGAGACACAAAACATATCTAGACTACTTGACATATGGATTGAAGAAACAGTTCTGAGTTTCACTCATGACTCAGGTAGAAAAACATATCGCACATAAGTGTAATCTTCCGCAGAGGCAAGCTGATCTGACAAAAGAAGCCTTGCAGAGGTTCTTTAAAGTTTCAGACAACTTTCTGGCAGACCTAAAGCATAGGTGTTACAAGTGAAGTGTACATTAGAATTTCCAGAGATTGTGTATCCAAGTGAAGTGGAGCATAGGTGTTACAGCAAGAAGCAGTATTTTGACCTGAGTTTTCTGCGCTACACTCTAGGTTATCTGAGGTTTTTGGTGGTGAAATAGCTTGAGAGATATTCGTTAGCTTTCCCAGTAGTACACATCTGTTCCATGATATTGCTTGAGATATTTGAAAAATCATTAGTTTTCCCAGTAATTCATCTTAGTACTTCTGTTCTATGATTCCGCTGTTGAATTTCTTGATTTCTGTAAGTACTCTGGATAAACTTTTTGATGCCTAGTTGACTGAAGATTCATATACTGTATATTTTTTTTTTCAGTTGATTGGTTTGTTTATCAAAAAAAAAAAAAAAACTACCAAAATTACTCAATTTAATCAAACATTAATAAATTCCATAAAAATCCCATGATTGCCGAATTGAAAAAAATTATAAAAATCCCTACTGTAAACAGTTTTAAAGAATTTAACCTCAAAAAGACTTGTAACCAAAACTAGTGCATGAAAATAAGATAAGTTGCGGCACCAACTAAACCGACAAGGAGACTGCAAGAGAGAAACGACGAAGAAGATTTAGAGGGTGGTGGCGGAGTTGCTAAAGGTGGTGAAATAGCTGGAGCGTGGGCAGCAACTTGAATTTCAACCTTCTGGCCGACTTTACAGTGACTAGGGATACCACAGATGAAATAGAAGTGATCATCATCCCCCATGATTGGAATAGCGTCGTTCCCTGTCCAGTAGGTGGCGAGTGGAGCTGTTTTAGTACAGTTTTTATAGTCTGAAGACGTCACTTGTAAGACATTGTCGCAGTCAGGATTGTAGACGAAACCTAAAACAAACAAACAAACGTATATACTACATTAAGAAAAGATGAAAGAAAAAAAAAAAAAACTTAACAGATAAAAATCGACAGAAGAACTATAAAGAAGAAACTTACGAAGGGTGTCTCCAGCGTGAAAAGTCTTGGAAGAAGCCCACTCATCGTAATTGACGTCTCCCATGATTGTCCAACCAGCAGTATCACCAACATCATAAGTTGCAGCCATTGATGAAGCTGCTGCCATCATAGTTACCAGGAAGAAAACCAAAGCTTTGCTACTGAAACCCATATCTTCTTGGCTTAAGTTGATGAATTGAACAAGACTTAATGAGAGAGGAGGCAGAGACAAAGAATTGTGAATCTGTATGTTTGTGGGAGGCTAGCTTATCAGGGTCATCTATTTATAGCTTTTGCATTGTCTTCAAACCCGTTCGTGCTTGAAGTTGTTTCCATAAACCACTCTGCTTCCTAGAAGGAACTAGAGAGAACAAAAAACGGAAGTTATTTCTATATCGGGTGAATCCATTAATAGGCCTAGTATTGTTTCCATAAACCACTCCAATGATATGTTATGGACTATTCATATCAACTAAGGGTCAATCTAAGCATGTCTACTACCAGCATACTGACTTTATATAGGTACGCGACCTAGATACTCATTCACGCAAACAACTGATCACATATTGAAGTCACAGACACAAACCACATGACTAAATAAAATGGTTCAAATTAAGATAACAAACACAAATAGGTTCAAGAAATAACTACTAAGATTATAATCTTGAATGCACAGCCGGATCCATTAAGATGTCTGAATATAGCTAGAAAGCTTCTCCACGGCTGAATGCACAGCGGGATCCATCATTGATACAAGCATATGACTTGTGGTGCCATCGACCTCCATGGATATCTGAACCAATTACAACTGGGATATCCCGTCATTGCCACCATTATTCACTTCACACGCACTTGTATCGAAGTCGGGGTTGAGAAAATCCTTCCCACCATATATTGCCCCCTACATTTATCAAAGTAATATAGAAAGCCATTGATTAGTATTATTAAAACAAGATCTTTACTGTCAAAACTAGAAAGTAACCAAATCAAATTATTATGTAGAATATATTCACGAATAATGTGTAAGAAAACATGCCTGATCAATATTAGATTGCTCGAAATCCTGGAAGTAATGTGCAAAATCCTCATTTTCCATTAAAGGAGGAAGTGAGCTTCCAAGGCTAGAATCGTTCCTTAATAGATCATATAATCCTTCAAATGGATCTTCTTCGTCTTTCCCAGCCTGCTCCGGTTGTTGCGCCTCTTGTACCAATGGTGCTGGTGTCACTGGTACAGTTGGTACTTGAGTTTCTTCTTGTGGGGAAATGGATTGATGATTTGCATTCGGAATTATGCCACCTCCAAAAGAAGCTTTATCTTGAGGAACAGTAAAACCATTAGTATTCATGGAAGGTGGTTGAGGGATCGGATTAGAAACTTCCACTGCCGCAACTGAGGATGGTTCGGTGTTCAGGTAATCAGGGTTTGAGTTTGGTTCTTCGATTACAGAATAAGCTGATTGCATGGCGGGGGATTTATGAACAAGACCAGGTACTTCCATCACTGATGATGTTGGCATGTTAGTGAAGCTATAGTCCATGTTGTCTATGTTGTTGTCATTTGAGGGTGTACTAACCATAGGACCAATATGTAGTGTTCCACGAGAGTTGGTGTTGTCATTGATAATCTGAATTCCTGTAAAGTTGGTTGAATTGAGGGTAGAGGGTTGGGCTGAATTACCAACGAATGATGAACCGATGGTTGAAGTTGTTCCCATATTTGCCACATATGCATTATTATTCTGCCTCTGAAAGTTACCTCTTTCGTAGATAGGGCCAGTGCTGGTATTAAGTAGTCCAGCACTTTGGCCATTGTTTCTCCACCTCATTAGATTTTGCTGATGAACTAGTTGCATGGTGCCCCTACCACTTCTTCCGCCTCCCATTGACATGTTTAAAATCGATCGAGATGGCCTAATTGTGGTGGTATTCTGGTTTCCATTTGCAATGTCAACAATGTTTTGCTGATTAAATGACGACGCATTTCCAGCAGCAACACTAGTTGTAGGCCTCGGTTGTTGTGTCGATGCCATTAAGCCTTTGTTGTTGTTGTTCATAGGAGTGATCGATGATTGACCAAGTTGAAATCCTGCAGCAACCATAGAAGCACTAAGATGTGAAGTGTGGGTTTGAGTGTTGAGACCCTTAAAATTTCCATCTCCTGATCCCGATTGAAATGAGCCAAATGAGTATTTGGGTGTTCTTTGAGAAAAGTTTTGTGGTAAATTCATCGGCGCAGGCTCATCCGTAGCAAAGTTCGAGTGAAATGCTCTACTGGCTAAGGACTTGACAGTACTTGGCTCGATATATCGGTTGTTTTCTATAAGCTTTTTCACAAATATCCTGTATTTCTGGAAAATATAATCAAGTACATAATTAGGAAATAAATAAAATGAGTACTAACTACTACCATTATTTTTGAGTGCCGCTAGCTATACCGACCGATAAAAACACGAGAGAAATCCAGTGAACCTTTTCTGGCACGTGTCACCACAATGCCACACAAAAGGTTCTTTTTTACTCATTTAAGGTACAGTTTAATGTTGTGACAATGTTTAAAAGTTGTTAATGACAATTATATCGATCCGATATCCTTGTAGTAAATCAATGAGATGCTTCTTCTCTCTCTCTGTATGCATATATCATATATAGAACTACGAACATATCAAACCATAGATTCTATTGTAATTATTATTCATTCTATTGAATCATCGGATATCCTACCTGATTAACTTGAAAAATGACCAACATTCTTAAACTCTACATAAACAAACAATGAGGTGGTTGATATATATAATTGATACAACGTGTGTATGAACTTAAACACATGCATGCTTGCCTAAAAATCTTTCATTAAAAGTACTAAAATAATTTTGTGTTAAATAAAATTGATTTCGGTATATCGATCAAGAAAAAGTAGATTTTCGTATCATGTTTGATCGTCGAAACTAGAAATATAACTTGTAAGCAAACCTGTAGATGGCTCGCTACATTTTCTCTAGTTAAGCCAGGGATTCTCATATACTCGAGTATTCTCTTTGGCACACCCTCTATTCATCAAAAGAAAGGATCCATTGTTAATCAGTGTTAGAAAAATACACATGCATGATAAAAATCAATATTTTTTTGAATGTTGTATTAACTATTCCAAAATAGAGAATGATGAGAAGGTCTTACTGTCGACGCCTAATTTTTCAATGGCATCAAGGAAGTGATTGTGTAAGTCAGCAGTCCAGATAACTCTTCGCTTCTTTGGAGCAGCAGACCGAGCGCGAGTTCTTTTACCATCCCCTGGGTGTTCTCTTGAAGGTTCCTTCCTCTTCCTTGATACTTCAGCTCTGGAATTTCCTTCATTATAATCAGATGATGATGACACAGGAACCCTACTAGTAGTCTTCTGTTTTTCTCTTGGTGAATCTTGACAAAAACTTTCCATATCTTTTTCGTACCCCTTTGGGTCTACCTTGATTTTAATAACATGCTGCCATAGTTTCTCAAAGTCAGAACAAGTCACAGGCTTGTACAGATAATAACCAGCACCGTTCTCTAGCGCTCTTGTCACCATTTCGGCTTTTATATCTCCAGACATCACTGTATAGATACATTTACATGTACACAGTAAAAAAATGATTTTAGAAACACTATTTAAACTATCAACGATGCTTAGCTAGAATGTGAAGAAACATGTACAAATTATTTCGATTGATATGCATGTATGTAGTTTTATGAAAAACACAATGAGGGGAAAATAGGATACTGATATGACATTTTATCTTGAATGTTTTGATGATAAAAGAGGATTAGATTAGGTATAGCACTTCAATTAGACTTACGGAGCACGGGCACGGTAGCGTATTTCCGCTTTATGCGGCGGAGTAATTGAATTCCATTCATTTCTGGCATATGAAGATCACTTATGACAAGATCGAAATGACGGGGCTTCTCTTTGAGCAATTTTAAAGCCTCCCTTCCTCCTCGAACACCAGTCACTGAAAGTAGAAACAATTGAAAGTTACCCATTGTAAATTTTAGGATATCAAATCTCTTATCACGAATACAACTTTGACACTCTACTAGAGCCTAGAGGTACATATCCAGTGATCTTGATACTACAAAAACTCGATTTCCAAAGGCCTAGTTTAAAAGTATTGAAGTTTGATTTACTTCTATTTTTTTTGGAGGGAAAAATAACGGAAACTATGTAAAAATTAATTGAATTTATAAAGCTCCCCCTTTGCCTCTTATTTATATTGGTTACCCTAAAATGATAAAAAGTAAAAAAAAAAAATACACGAAAATTTTAGTTTTAGTTTTGTTTAGTTTTTTTTATTTTTTTCCCCTTTCTTTCAACTAATTTAGCTTGTTAGCCAAAAGAGTTAAAAACTACATAAAGTGAATTTGGAGCCCGAAACTACATAGTAGTACAGTGGAATTTTATTGCCTTTTCTTGTGAGTAATTCTAGGCATACCGCCTCTAGACAATTTTAAAACAATCTCCCTCACATTAGCCTTCGAAGGATTTGCACGGGTCATTTATGGACCTCACAGATCCAAAAAAAAATGTGAGTAGTTGTTTTAGTGTTGTCCATGGGGACCGTACACTAAGAATTTTTGTTTCTTTTTAGGACTGATGAGAGGAAGTTGGATGTTCCTCATAAAACAAAAATTTGATGATTTAATAGGAAATTTTTTTATTAATGGGAAAAAAATTGGACCCCAAAGAAAAAATTCGAATTATATGCATCATTAATCAAAATCCATAAAGAAAACCCTTAGATATTGTTTGAGGTGTATAATTCGGGATTTAGTTTCGGGTTCGCATATAATATTATACGGAGTCAATTCAACCTCTAAACTCTTAAGGAAATTGACTTGATGTTTTTACGCGTCAGATTAGCATTAACTCCTTTTCCTACTTTAAAATACACAAATATCTTTACAAATGAATGAAAAATAAGAGACATCAAACAATTATAAAAAAAATACAGTAGGATTTAGTTTTCGGTTCAATATAACATTATATAATTGAGTCAATTTAATTTCTGAACTTTTGAAAGATTTTATCCAAAAAATGCGAAAAAAGAAAGAAAGAAAAAACTTCTTAAAAAAGATTAATTGATCTGGCGTCTTAACGCGTCAAAAATTATTAATTTTGTTTCCTGGTTTAAAATAACATAGGTATATCTACAAATGAAGAAAACAATAAAGGTTATTAAGAAAATGCTCGCTCGATATCTAAAATGAAATAAATACTCGATGAAAATTGAAATCTATAAGATTTTTATTAGTTATTGAAAATAAATGAAAAGAAAAAGAACAAGCTCAACTTCGATAATGAAAGAAAACGTGAGGACAAATTTGCAGTCACTAGCTAGTGATCAACGTTTGGTCAATGACATCAAGAGTGAACAATTGAAAGGAAAGATGAAAAAGAATCCAATTACCAATAACAATACATGCAAAACAAAGATTAAATCAAATACTTTCTCAAAAAGAAAAAAAAAAACATCAAATCAAATAACTTTGAGATATTACCAAACCCTAATTAACTAACTCTCTAATCACAATCCCTTAAATAAAAAAAGGCACAACGAAAAAAAATACCAAATCAAAAACACTACCTTCGTAATTGAACTTTTGAAGCATAATGGAAGTTATAAAAAGACATGCAGTATTGTCATCCACCACCATTACACGAAGACCTGCCGGAGCATCATCTTCTATATGATCACTAGTATTGGGTGAGCTATGAGCACTGTTCAACGACAACGAAAGTCTCTTACGAATCACATCAAGATCTTCAAGATCATCAAAATCACTATCACAAGAAAAATCAATTGCATCCATGTCAAGTACTCCTGAATTTATCTAAAGAAATGGTGGAGTATTTAGGGAAAGGGAAGAAAACTTTGTGGTTTTTTAACTCACAATAAAAGTTGCTTTTATAGGGGATCTAGAGAAGCAAATAGAGGTTTGCGAGTTCACCCAGATGCCGTGTTTATTATCTTGTCAAATTATTTCAGCCTGTTAGAAGAAATGTACAAAATTTGTTACGAATTCAGTTTCAAAAGCGTGAAAGTGCAGTTATTATGGGACTAATACTAGTCTCAAAGGTATCAATGTAATTATGTTGCCCATTTAAAGAATGAAATTAAAACTTGTATCATTTGTTAAATGCCTAATCTTTTTTTTTCCAAAAAAAAGATTACTACCATATTTTATTCTATATATATATATACACCGTTGCTGTATATATATTAGTTTACATTAAACCTTTAGAAATGTTGTTTCACTTGGCTTTTGTATCCACGGCTGCTAATAGCGGATACAAGTGTTGCAAAGGCGGGCACTAATATTTTTTCACGAAAAACTTTTTTACCATTTTATGTTATAGAGATTGGTATCTGCCCTAACAATACTGATATTTGTAAGTTATGTTTATACTCCTGTTTTGGTAGACATATTCCATTTTTTTATCGATTAGAAGAAAATAGGAACGTGCTTATTTGGTCGGAAAATAAAACCAATTAATAGTTCCAGAAAGGATTAATATGCCTGCCCATCAATCAATCTGGAAAAACAGAACATGAAAAAAATCCAACACGCATTGATAAGGTTTGTACACAGGCATGAATGGTGTTCAATGTTCCACATTCTGAAAGCTTCATTAGCAAAATGTCGGACTCTCATTAACAAATGCTGGGTAGTTTATTTACACAACCATGCACATCATCAAGAACGTTTTTATTTCGGTGTCATTGCGCGAGTTCTTGGTGTGTGACGTCTACACCGTGTATTGAGAGCTACATCATCATCCTTTACCTACCCCATATTAATGAAATGAGATTTTCTTTTACCAAATGTTTAGGGATGCTGTAATAAAAGCTTTTTCCTTGACATTAGACATACAATTTTCTACCGAAGCAGTAGAAAATAAGTTGTTGAACATGAGAAGGGCTGATAAATGACATTTTCTTGTACATTGACAGGAGCTATATCTGTATGCGATCAGTCTTAGGAGGATTTTGTGACAATATGCCTATTTATGTCATGAGAGCCTTCGGCAAGCTTGCCCCAAAATAGTTTAGCCACTTTTCTGTTGTTGCAGTTACTTACCCGGTTCCCGCAATTTTCAAAATGGTTCTCAGAGCTCTTTTCACCCACCAAATGGATATTGTACACTTGTGCTGCATATTGTTTGTTGATTTCAGATTGGGTGATTCGAGTCAGTACATTTTCTTATTTCCATGAAGTTCCAATTCAATTCTGGTGAACCTTTTTTTTCACTTTTTATGTGTACGAGGTACTATAGGTGGACTGTCGAAAAAGTTAATCTGCCAAGAAATACCCAACACGTGTGCACTTATTAATTTTTCATGGGTTTTTCTATTGAAAAATTAAGGTTGTTTTTATTTTCATTATCCGGTTTAATAAAGTGTCACCGTTTTTTTTCAAATTATATAAAGTGCCACAACTGTTATAAGTTCCGTTAAGGTCCACCCAAATTAGTCAATCTCGTTGGAACCAGTCAATATCTCATTAGAAGAGATTAAAAAATGGTTGAAATTACTTTGTTATCCTTAAAGATATAGAGCTTTGCGCCTCCTCTTTTTCTTCCCCTACTTCTTCTCGACAGACCCTCCTTCTTTTCGTTGGAACCAGTCGAGAGATTCTTTTTTTTCTTTTTGTTGGAACCGGTCAATATCTCTCGACTGTGATCTCTCTCAAAATCGGTTATGTCATTCGAAGGTATACATATAAATATTTCTGCTACGAACTTCAATTAGTCTTGACAGTTGATTCATTGTGATAATCAATAAGTTGGATCTGTTAATGAGTAGGAATCTGATTCTCGATTGGTTAATGAATCATCAATAAGTTGGATCTGTTTTGATTGTGCTTATCTAGCTTAGTGACGTGTTAGAACCTCTGTTTTTCTGAATTTCCTTATCTTAGTCAACACTAGGTAATGGATACGTGGCGAACTCCGCTGTTGACACAGTGTTCGTCTGTATCTCGTTGGGGGTATATTTGGAAATGATGTTTGATGAAACTCTTAAGACTTATCTGTTCGAGAGTTTGGTATGTGGACACTGTAAGAGAAAACAGACGGGAATCGACGAGAGCTTCTTGTGAAAATGAAATTCATCGAAATGCTTAGAAAAAGTCGTAACCAATTCTGATTCATCTTGAGTGTTTCAAAGTGATGAATTTCATGTTATAATCTACTGATTTCCATGGAGATTTGGAAGTAATCAAAGAAGGGTTTTTCTTTGTTCTTGTTTGATGGTTAAAGGTACGATTTCAACCTTCCCGATCAATTGAACTTATATAATCTCTTCTCCAATGAATCAATCACTCTAGTGTCGTGAATTTTACTACCAAATTGAGCATGAAGAACCTAGGGTTTCATTGGGTTTGTTTTCAACTATGCCTGGTACTGAAGCATGATAGTATTGGAATTCGAAATAAGGGGGAGATTAGCGAATTTTGTGAATATGTGGAGCATCAAAACCTTGGGTTTTCTTTTGAAACCTTTTATGTTGTTGTTTTTTTAATCTTGTTTTTAAATTTCTTGTTGCTGGTTCATGTTTAGGATAGAACTCTGCTGGAGTTTGGAGTTAAGTATGTTCTGATCTTATAAGTCATAGTAAATGTCAAATGTCATAAGAACATTGTTTGAAATGAAACAGACCACATCATATCAGAAATTTGTGTGTTGTCCTGCGACATCTCGGCTCGATTTTAGGGCACTTTAGGTAATAAACTAAGTTATGAATTTTTTTCATGAAATTTGGTCATTTGATAGATAAATCAACTGGGTTATTAAGTGTTATGCTCTGAGCTAATTGATGTAAGATATGCATATTCTTAATCAGATCTACTATACAATGATTTCGACTTATATGCTTCACAAACTAGCCTAAGACTTATACTGATAAGCATTAGTTATCTTTTGAACAAATATTCCAGCATGATATTCGATGTTGTAGTTAAGATTATGCAATTTGAAGTATGCCAACTTGTGTATAAACTGCCCTGCACTTTTGGCAGTTCTACTTTTAAGAAGAGTTGACACTTGAAACTTGTTTTAACCTTAGTTCTTAAACAGGGATTATAGCACATCGAATTATCAATCTGTAGAGGTTTAGGTTGCTTGATTTGGAGTGGAAATTGATTAAGTTGTGATACTTTTTAGTATTCTTTATGAAATCTGGAATTTTTCTTGTAACTGCGGTGAGTAGGCGTCGTTATGGAATTTTATAGGTATGCTAGAGTTCGATTTGGTTCATGATGTCTTAACGAAGGTTGTAGAGGTGATTGTTGTCTTTCTAAAGAGCTATTGGTTGCTTAATTTGAATTAACGATGAATGTTTTATGCACCCTGAAACTTTGACCCTCGTGCTGTTTACAAGAGTGTTAGAGGTTGAAATTGAAGTGAGTTCTAACCACACTACTTTGTGCAGGTTGTACTATGAATAGGTGTCTTTGAATTCAGTTGGCGGATTGCGAAGTTTGAGGTTTGAGTAGCGGTTGAGGTGGGAACTTGCATTACTTTTTCGTAACCATTGATGGCTTTACAAATTATGTTTATGCACTCCTACAAATTCATGCATTATTATTTTCTATTCTTGAAAATTCTGTAGATTCTGTTACTCTTTCTATCACTTGGAAAGGACCTGGTTTGTGCTTGTTCGCCTCTGTGATTGTGTGGGAAATAAGAATTTCTTTTTTGTGGTATATAGGACTCTGCTCCTTCTTTTTATAACTACTTACATTCAACTTTTATTGCTTAGAGTGGGTCATCATGGTCATGGTGATATCAATAGATAATGAGTGTGGATAGCACAAATATTATACATTGTTCGATGAAGGAGTAGTTCCATATACATGATGGTACTTGCATGTGCTGTTTTCTTTTGATGTTTAGAATACTGGCTTGTTTACTCCAGTGAATGAATTGTGTTATTATCTTTGAAGAAAACTTGCATTCTTAAAATTCAACTTTGATGATTATGTTAAAGTAGTGTAAGTATCTATTGGGCTTGTTTAGCTCACTCTTTCCACCTCGTTGTTAGTAACAGGTAGCTCTGATGTAAGTGGTGTTGGTTCGGCCGAAGGAGAAATTGACGTTTGGGTCGATTAAGTGGACTTAACTTATGCTCTTGTGAGATCGTTGCTGGTCTCAGTGTTATTTTTTTACAGTCTTGTAACTTCTGAAGGTGTTTTCTCTTTTTGAGTATTTTGTGTGTAAGCTAGTCTCTAACTCCTGAATGTATATAATGTGCATAATGTATATTAAAAAACAAAACACTGTAAATTAGATGATTGTGTATAATATGGAAAGTCTAGTTTATGTCTTGGTTCATCTCGGAAATGTTTAGCTCAGTTTAATATAGTTTTGGGTTTAGAATCCTAAATACTATCTTAAGGAGAAGGGGCGCTTAGTGAAAGTTATAATTTAAAAGACACTAATAATTAAAATTATACTGAATATAGTAATGGTCCTTTAATGTGTTGTGTGTGTTGCGTGTGAGTAGTGTGCTTATAATATGTCTTGTAAACTTAGATATTAAGACTTATATTCTTATGTGGTGGCAGAGTATGGCAGAAAATTCTGAAAATCACAGTTTGGGAGGTGGATCAGGTCAGCCGATTGAGAGTAGTAATGTGGAGCTATAATGAAGTCAATGGAAGATCTGAGGAAACACCAACTATATATTATTGGAAGAAAGGCTTGGAATTTTTCCTCCAAGACAAAATTCGGGGAGTACAGGCCAGACTTCAAACCAAGGATATTTGATCATGCCGGCACGAAATCAAAATCAACTTGGACAGTTACTTCAACAGTATGCAAAGCTCGCTCCAGAGGAATTCAATGGCAGTCCACCAAATCCTGAGAAGGCGAAAGAATGGTTGCAACATGCAGAACATGTTTTAGAACATGTAACCGATGATAGAGTTATGTGGGTCAAGTTGGAGGACCAACACGAGATTGGTGGAAGGCAGTAATGAAAGCGGATGGTGAAGTAATGACCTGGAATAGGTTTAAAGATTTGTTTATGGACAAGTATGTGCCTGATGCAGCAAGAGATAAAAAAAATTCTGAATTCATGTCACTAACGAAGGGTGGTATGTCCGTCAGTGCTTATAATGATAAATTCATAAGGTTGTCGCGATACGGAGCGGATTTGATAACCACTGATGAGGTTAAAGCGAAGAGGTTTATCAGAGCATTGGATCCCGAGATGCGAAAGCACCTCTCATGTTTACGAATCAAGACTTACGAGGATGCTTTGAATCGGTCTCTTGATTATGAAAAAGAGATGGAAGATCAACTTGCAGCACGGGTTAGAGAGAGACCACAACAGCTTTTAGCAAGATCAGGTCCAGCAAAGCGGCCAATGTTATCAGCGTCTAACCAGATATACTTCAGACCACAAGTAAGACCATGGTCAGCAGGATCAACATCATTACCACCTAAAACACGTCCACCTACAGTTAGACCTCAAGGGAGATGGGTACGTTTTCATCAAGTACGCCCGACTGCACAAGCAAGTTCTAATTTGAATTCTTACAATTGTTTTACCTGCGGTGAAGGGGGCCATATCAAGAAAGATTGTCCAAGGAACCTCTCAACAAGGTTAAATCAACAAGGAGCGGTATATGCAATGGAGTCAGTAGTAACTCCTAATCAAGAAACATTAGAGGAGAGTCAAGTGTTCTACACAATGGTAAAAGGGGATGGTTCGGCGACCGATCAAGTAGTTGAAGGTAAAATATTATTGTTCAATCATCTAGTTCATGTATTGATAGATACTGGTTCTACTCAATCGTTTATTAATCTCAGCATAGCAACTGAACTAGGGTTAGACATGGCATGCAACAACAAATTATTAGCTTTGGCTACACCATTAGGGAGAAAAACCTTTCCTTTTCGAGTATGCAAGAAGTGTGTGATGATGGTTAATGACCAAGAATTATTTGCAGATTTGGTAGTGTTAGAGATGTGTGGTTTTGATGTCATATTAGGTATGGATTGGGTAGCTAAATACCATGCTAGTGCGGATTTTTATGCTAAAGTAGTTACATTTCATTTGCCTGGTCAATCTCCATTTGCTTTTGTGGGTTCTGTTAAGTCACAAAGTCTGTTTCAGAAATTGGAAAAGGCTGGTGGTGAAAATGGGTTTGGTCTGCTTGCTTGTGTCACTGAAGATACAGTGACAATAGAGTATATTCTGGTAGTGTGTGAATTTAAAGATATAATTCCAGATGTTTTGCCAGGGCTACCTGATGTAGTTTTTAAGGGGTAGTAAAGTTCGTTCAACTCGGATTGTGTGGACTCGATTTTAGACTCCAATTAAAATAGAAAACTTGAAGAGAAATTGTTATCAAGATTATAAAAAGCACTGAGACTTAGGATTCCACCAATCTCCAATTTTTATGTGATTTAATCTAGTCAATATTTATGCAACTCTTTACGTTTAAAGTGATTCTAATATTTTCGCCTAGACAAGTAGATACTCAAAACAATAATAGTTGTAAATCGAAAGCATGGACCATCAAAAGACTTAACCTAAGCATGACCTATCAATTGAGAACACGACCACTTAATCAGAATCATATATTCGATTTCAGTTCAGTGCAAATAATCATAAAAGAATTACGAAAATTAAATTAAATAGAATTTACCACATAATAATTGGAAAAATGGCTTCCTCCGTCGCCTCAGCAATGGGGTTTAGCTCCTTATGTTAATCACGTGCTCAAAATAGGTGTTCATAGCTCTTAAGGGTGAAAAACAAGAGAAAACTAACAAAGCAACGAGTTTGTAACATATATAATTGTTACAGAACTCGCTGTTACAGAGGCTGCTAAGCAAAGAAAACCCTTACAAAAATAATTGTTACAAAACTGCTACAATATATGAAAGATTAGCCGACGGTTTTCCTATCTTCTTCTTCCTCGTTCTGCTGGTGATGTAGAACTTCTCTGCAACTTTTGTTTCTCTTCTGCAACTACTCCAAACGACCCCCAAAGTGTTCGATACCCTTTTTCAGACTCCCACCGCTTCTTTTTATACACCACTGCCGAATAAATCCCGAGAATCTTTCCCTGCCTTTCAACCAAAGTTTTCGGCTTTTGTTTCTCTCCTACACGTCTCTGCCTTGTTCAATTCTTTCCTAAACTCCGTCCAAACTTGATAGAAATAATTCTTGGTGAATATCTTCTCCATACCTTCACGTAACATCCATATATATCCAGAAAGCCGAGAATATTTGGTCTTTCCCTGTTTTGAGAATAATTGAGATAAACTTATCCTTTTTACGTATCCAACTCATTACCAACCATGTTTTGTCATCACAGGACCAAACCAAGTCATTCCCACTGAAACCGCGACAAAAATTCCGATAGAATCTCGTCCAATTCTTTCCATGTTCAAACCGAAAACTAACCTTCCCTGTTTAACGAAATCCGGATTATCCAGCCCAAGTTATTCAATCAAAAACATCATACCAGGCATGTTTAGTTAATTCAAGTCCATCCCATTAAAATCTGGTGATTGAATCTCGTTAATACCCGTTCAATGATCCAACTCTAATTCTGTGTTCTCGCTGCAAATTTTCCCGCCAATTTCAGTTTTTCAAAAGCTAGGGGATGACCTCCCCCTGTCCAGTTCGGGTGTCCCTTTAGCAGCTGCCTGGAAATGGATGCCCCTTAGTAATTAGGTTACCCCTTAGTAATTGGTTACCCCTTATCCATTTGAGCCGATTTTTCCAATAATGTTTATTGCCAAAAATACCTACACACATAAAACACCATAATAAGTACAAAATGAGCACTATCAATATATAGAATCGAGATAAATTAGACACAAAAATGTGTTTATCAAATACCCCCAAACTTATTATTTGCTAGTCCTCGAGCAAAAAATAAAATAAAATCCTAACTCACCGACGCAGGCATCGTCGATTGCATTTAGCGTATGCAATAAGCCTTTAAACCCTTAAGTGTCCCTAGTGGCGGAGTGTTGTCTCCGGAGGGCTTACAAGAGGTATACCCACAAAACCTTTACTCCAGACCTTAGCTATCTACACAGAACCTTGTAAGGCACTAAAGAATCTCCTTGGTTGGCATACTTATTGACTACAGGAGGAAGTACCTTGATGCGAAATTCCAATTGATGTACACGAGTTTGCACTCAAGCATACTAAAATTCATGTAAAGTGACAGAACTATACTCAGATAGTTGCACTATGGACATCAATATCCGGAGTCATAAACTAATCACATGGATAGATCAAGAAGATGGATATAGAAAAACATAGATGGTTTTGATGTTTACTAAGTGAACGGTGTTTCCCATATCTGTCTGAAGGCCTCCGTCAAAATGAACCTATCCTAATGGATTGAGATACTGGTCTGACTAATATCAACACAACTGGCATATACAAGGGAACCAGTGATCGATAATCCTAATTCTAGTTCAACACAACTGGCATATACAAGGGTACCAGTGGTCGACTTTATTAACTTTTTTTTTTCTTTTTTTTTTCTTTTTTTCAACTTTTTTTCAACTTTTTTTTTTTTTTTTTTTGATCCGTTTGGTCTAATTGGTCTGGTCTTTTTTTTTTTTTTCTTTGTAACTCAATCACTCTAATTCACCCTAGCATTGGTAACAACTTGAATCGTGGGCCCCACCTATCACTTAGAGAAACATGGTTTAAAAACAAAATAAAATAAAAATAGAAGTGAAAAGGACTCAACGAGATATGGTGAAACTATCATGTTATTTCTAACACCTGAGCTCTGTGCTTTTATGAATAAACTCTTCTAGATGTTTCCATCTAATCAGATTGGTTCCTCAACTCCTACGATCAAAATGCTTCCATCCACTTAGATTAGTTAGTGCAATCCTCAATAGGCATAAATTTCTAGGTTCTGGAGTTTATTTATTCATACTGCAACTAAAAAGTTTCTCCCATACCCCCAAACTTAAATCTAACATTGTCCTCAATGTTCTAAAGATAAAATTAAAAGCATGAACAAGGAGAAACTGTTACCATTTGAAGCAAAAGAGATAAGGAAAGATATTACCATGTTGCATGAGATTGGGTTACCTCCCAAAAAGTGCTAAATTTAAAGTCTTCAGCCAGACGTCAAATACCACAAAATGGCTAATTACCTTTCAAATCATATATCAATAGTCGAAACAACTGTGGGTCAACAAAAGCAAATAAAATTGCCACAATTATCAGACAACTGCACCAAATCAGAAAAATGAACAGACATAGCACATCCTCATCCAAGGTTTCCTGCAAGACAACTGGGTTTTTCTGTTGTGCCCATTTGGGCTTCATATGAGTGTCTTGACAAATTGACTCATTCGAACAACAAGTCTTTAGAATTTCCTCCTGGACAATATCAGGAGGATCCGGTTGCGGAGTCGGAAGTGACTCAAGTAATACCTCAGGTACACTAGGCTCGAATCCCAAGTTAGGGACTTCTAATGGAGATAATTGACCATTACTACCCCCAAACTTAGGGTAGTCAGTATTCTCGGACAAACCTCTAACTATTGCTTGAATTTCTGGATCCTCAGAGTCTTTAAAATACTCAAGAGCTTCTTCTAGTTCATTACCCCCAAACTTAGGGTCAACACTACTCTCCGTAAGGCCTAGCACTATGGCTTGAATCTCAGGGTCCGTAGAGTCTTTAAAGTACTCAAGAGCTTCTTCTAGTTCAAAAGTTTGGTCACCTAACTGACTTAAGAGAATTTCCTCATCAAGTTCATCTAAGGAATCACCAAATAAAGTGTCGTCCCAATTATCCTGAGTTAGATCCTGAACTAAAGTGCTAATCATATTCACTTCTCTAAATCATCGGAAGGTTGTCTATTAACATTAAAGACATTTAGTTCAGTGGTCATATTACCAAAGGATATGTTCATAAGTCCGGTCCTACAGTTGATGACAGCGTTAGCTGTGGCTAAAAATGGGCGACCTAAAATCACCGGTATTTGAGCACTAGGATCCTGAACAGGCTGAGTATCTAGAACAACGAAATCCACTGGATAAATAAATTTATCAACCTCAATCAGAACATCCTCTATGACACCACGAGGTATTTTGACAGACCTATCAGCTAATTGCAATGTCATTTTAGTCGGTTTCAACTTACCAAGACCTAGCTGGTTGTATACATGATAAGGGAGTAAGTTCACACTAGCTCCTAAGTCAAGCAATGCCTTATCTACTGAATAATTACCGATCACACAAGATATGGTGGGGCATCCAGGGTCTTTATACTTAGGGGTGTTTGGTTCAGAAGGATTGAACTTACCTGACCAGCTAAAAAGGCTTTCTTATGGACATTAAGCTTACGCTTTCGTGTACAAAGGTCCTTAAGGAACTTGGCATAAGCAGGCATTTGCCTAATTGCTTCTAATAAAGGGATGTTAATGTTTACCTGCTTAAATATCTCTAGTATTTCGTTGAAAGTCGACTCTCTCTTTGTTGGAGCTAACAACTGTGGATATGGGGCTTTGGGTACAAAATGAGACCTGTCGGGAACCACATTGGCATCACTAGAAATTTTATCGGTTTCTTCAGTTAGTGGCTCCTTCTGGGGCTCATCTTGGGAACTAGAAGGTGGATCTACAGTATGTCCACTATTAGGCATGGCTACCTTATTGTCTACCGTTTTACCACTCCTAAGGGTTGTGACAGAATTCACTTGATTAAATGGTTTTGCACCTACTTCATTAACTCCTCTAGGGTTGGGTATCGGTTGACTAGGGAACTTACCTTTTTCTCTTAGAGACTCATTGATCAGACTAACCTGGTCTTTCAATTCAGAAATGGCCTGACTATGTTCTTGTCCTATCCTATTACTAGCTTCTATGCTTTGTGAAAGCAATTGACGCATATTTTCAGTATTTTGAATAAACGAGGTGAGAGTTTCCTCTAGACTTAAGATTTTCTTATCAGACTGATTCTGAAACTGAGTTGATCCTGAAGTATTCTTAGTATAGCCAAAACCTGGGGGAACATTAGAATTACTAAACTGACCTTGGTCCTTAGACCATGAAAGGTTCGGATGGTTTCTCCAACCAGGATTATAGGTTTCTGAATATGGGTCAAACTTCTGACGGTTATCAAACCTAGTGTTATTATAGAGAGCATTGGCTTGCTCTTTATTATTCTGGCATTCCCAAAAAGGCTCTACTCTACCACTAGTGTGACCCAATTCTAAAGCTTCTAACCTTTTTGCTATAGCAGCAATTTTGGCATCTGATTCATAGCCTCCTTCTACCCTATTAACGTTTCCTCTACCTAGAAGAATTGTTCTCTTGGGTTCCCTAAATATTCCCATTGCTGGGTCTTTTCGGCGATTTCATTCACTCAAAATTCCATACCGCCCCCCCCCCATCAACAGTTGGTTTCAAAAACCACCAGGGCCATAGAGACTCAACCATGGTTGTTGTCGAATAATCTAAACCCTCATAAAGGATTTGAACTAGCCTAACCTTTTCTAAGCCATGATGAGGACATTGGGATAATAAGTCATTGAACCTTTCCAAATACCTATACAAAGACTCTCCCTCCTGTTGAGAAAATGTGCAGATTTGCGTCCTAATAGACGATGTTTTGTGCCTAGGGAAAAACTTATTCAAAAAGGAAGATGTAAGTTGTTCATATGTTTCGATTGATTCGGAAGCCAAACTATACAGCCACGACTTGGCTTTATCTTTTAAGGAAAAGGGGAATAACCTGAGTTTCAAAGCATCATCATCAAGGTTTCTAATTTTTAGGGTACTACAAATTTCCTCAAAGTCCCTAACATGGAAGTATGGGTTTTCATTTTCTTTCCCTAAAAATATTGGGAGCATCTGTAGGGTCCCAGGCCTAAGTTCATAATTTGCTTCAGTTTCAGCTAACCTGATACAGGAGGGACGAGTAGTCCTAGTAGGGTTCAACAAAGCTTTTAAAGTTGCCATTTCTGGCACTATCAGGATATTTGGGTTCTATGCAATCACAAAACAAGGCTGACTCAACCAAATCAAACCTAATTTTCTAGCAAACAAAAAGCATGATGGTTCCACTTAGATTGTTTCTAGACCAACTTCTATTCTTTCGAAAAGGAACTCGTTACAATATGAGCAAACCCCTATGGAATCAATCCGAGTCAAAGTAAGTTGAATCGAGGCGAGGGAAGATCATTGGAGCTTTGATACCCAAGGCCTCACCGGTTACAAGGCGGCGCAGTCACGCATTCAACTCACAGAAACCATCATGAACTTCGAAGTATGCTCAAAAGAGTAACCAATATTTTTCGAACGACTTTCCTATTAAGCTCGTTACCCTATAGGTCTCGTTCTAGTCAAAACTTTAGGCTTAGGTTCGCGTTTGGTTTCGTTTTCCTAAGGCGGGTAAGAAGAGAACGGTGATGAAATCTGAACCCTTATCTTGTATGGCCAGTCCTTGCCCTTTACTAGGAAATTAAAGCAGCCGTTTTCAAGTCCTCGACATATATGCAAACGAATGAATACAGTAAACCTGCTGACAGGGGATTCACGGGTGTTTCGAAAAACTTACCTCCCGTACCAGACGGGCGAAGAACTGCTGAAGTCGGCTCGGGCCACGAATCCTATGTCATGTACGAACCCGAGGGGCCGAGGCGATATCGTAATCACCGTCCTTCTCTGCACACAGTTTTTATTTAAACCAACCCTTCCGTAGGGTTTAAAAATAATAATGTCCCAGTCCAAAAATAAAGTCCAAAAAGTGTCCAAAAATAAAAAGAAAAATTACAAAAAATAAAATCCTATTTACAGTTTCTAAAAATAAAACAAAATAACTATATACAAAATCTTCTTCACTCCTTTTGGATTCCTCTTTTCTTTCCTTCTTTGGCGATGCTTTCCTTTTATACTACTTTTTCTTTCCTTGTAGCTTCGCTCCAATCTGAAAAGAATCGAAAAATACCAAAGGAGTAAAAGAGAACAAAAATTCTAAAAGAAATAAAAAAAATCTAAAACCTAAAACCTAATACAAATCCGCGTCGGCGGCGCCAAAAATTGATGTAGTTTTTAAGTGGTAGTAAAGTTCGTTCAACTTGTGTGGACTCGATTTTAGACTCAAATTAAAATAGAAAACTTAAAGAGAAATTGTTATCAAGATTATAAAAAGCACTGAGACTCAGGATTCCACCAATCTCCAATTTTTATGTGATTTAATCTAGTCAATATTTATGCAACTCTTTACGTTTAAAGTGATTCTAATATTTTCGCATAGACAAGTAGATACTCAAAACAATAGTTGTAAATCGAATGCATGGACCATCAAAAGACTTAACCTAAGCATGACCCATCAATTGAGAACACAACCACTTAATCAAAATCATATATTCGATTTCAGTTCAGTGCAAATAATCATAAAAGTATTACGAAAATTAAATTAAATAGAATTTACCACATAATAATTAGAAAAATGGCTTCCTCCGTCGCCTCAGCAATGGGGTTTAGCTCCTCATGTTAATCACGTGCTCAAAATAGGTGTTCATAGCTCAAAAGGGTGAAAAACAAGAGAAAACTAATAAAGCTTACAGAACTCGTTGTTACAGAGGCTGCTATTGCAAAGAAAACCTTACGGAAATAATTGTTACAAAACTGTTACAATATATGAAAGATTAGCCGACGGTTTTCCTATCTTCTTCTTCCTCGTTCTGCTGGTGATGTAGAACTTCTCTGCAACTTTTGTTTCTCTTCTGCAACTACTCCAAACGACCCCCAAAGTGTTCGATAACCTATTTCAGACTCCCACCGCTTCTTTTTATACACCACAGCCGAATAAATCCCGAGAATCTTTCCCTGCCTTTCAACCAAAGTTTTCGGCTTTTGTTTCTCTCCTACACGTCTCTGCCTTGTTCAATTCTTTCCTAAACTCCGTCCAAACTTGATAGAAATAATTCTTGGTGAATATCTTCTCCATACCTTCACGTAACATCCATATATATCCAGAAAGCCGAGAATATTTGGTCTTTCCCTGTTTTGAGAATAATTGAGATAAACTTATCCTTTTTACGTATCCAACTCATTACCAACCATGTTTTGTCATCACAGGACCAAACCAAGTCATTCCCACTGAAACCGCGACAAAAATTCCGATAGAATCTCGTCCAATTCTTTCCATGTTCAAACCGAAAACTAACCTTCCCTGTTTAACGAAATCCGGATTATCCAGCCCAAGTTATTCAATCAAAAACATCATACCAGGCCTGTTTAGTTAATTCAAGTCCATCCCATTAAAATCTGGTGATTGAATCTCGTTAATACCCGTTCAATAATCCAACCCTAATTCTGTGTTCTCGCTGCAATTTTTTCCGCCAATTTCAGTTTTTCAAAAGCTAGGGGATGTCCTCCCCCTATCCAGTTCGGGTGTCCCTTTAGCAGCTGACTGGAAATGGATGCCCCTTAGTAATTAGGTTACCCCTTAGTAATTGGTTACCCCTTATCCATTTGAGGGGTCCGAATAGCAAGTGTCCTCCCGGGGTGCCACGCGCAACTTTTCGAGCCGATTTTTCCAAAAATGTTTATTGGCCAAAAATACCTACATACATATAAAACACCACAATAAGTACAAAAATGAGCACTATCAATATATAGAATCGAGATAAATTAGACACAAAAATGTGTCTATCACTACCACCCAAGAGAGACATAGATTTTACATTTGATATACTGCCGGTAACTTCTTCGATTTCGAAAAATCCTTATCATATGTCTCCTTGTGAAAAGAATGAATTAAAGACACAAATAGAAGAGTTATTGAGGTTAGGATTCATTCAACCTAGTTTTTCTCCATGGAGTGCTCCTGTTTTGTTTATGAAAAAGAAAGATAATACGTTCAGGTTGTGTGTGGATTATAGAGAGTTGAATAAGGTCACTATTAAGAATAAGTATCCACTTCCAAGGATAAAGGATTTGTTCGATCAGTTGAAAGATGCTAATTTTTTTTTGCTAAGATTGATCTTAGGACATGGTATCATCAGTTTGAGAATCAAGGAAAGTGATATTCCAAAAACAGCATTTATGACAGCGTTAGGGAATTATGAATATCTTGTTATGCCTTTTGATTTGTCTAACGCACCAGCTGCTTTCATGGATTTGATGCATATGATAATCTGGCTATCACTAGTGGAAAATGGATATTTAGCAACTGATAGACACATTTTTGTGTTTAATTTGATCTCAATACTATATATTGTTGGCACTCGATTTTGTATTAATTTTGGTGTTTTGTGTGTTTTTTAGGTATTTTTTGGAAATAAACGTTTTTGGAAAAATCAGCTCGAAAAGTTGCCAGGGGCATCCTTGAAGGTCATTTGTTATTCGGACTCTTATCATTGGCTAAGGGGCACCTCATTTACTAAGGGGCACCTTCTTTACTATTGATACCCAGGACAACAACTGCTATTCGCACCCCCAGTTTGGTTAGGGGGCAGTCATCTTCTTCATTTGAATTTAGATTTTTGGCGGGAAAATATCTTTTCTCTTTGGCAGATTTACCAATTGATTTTTGGGCGTGCTGGAGATCGATTCAATGGCTGGAATCTTTTGGAAAGATTTGATTGATATTAACAGAGTTAACATGCATGTTGGAATCAATCAAAATGGGCTGTACACGCTGTTTGATTCAAAATAGGAAATAATATTTTCATAAAACAGAGGAAGAGATACAGGGATTTTTTTGGTTGTATTCCGGGAAATATATATGCAGTAAAGGCAAGATATTGATTGTGGATTATACATTATTAATGGGGAGATATTTTGAAGCACTTTCCAGCGTAAAAATGATCCTCGTGAACTGGCAGGAGAAGAAAATATTGAAAATATTTTCTATAGTAAAGAGGATGATTCTCGAGTTATTGTGAATGATTTCTTCCTCCTGTTGTGTATAAATAGCATCTTGGGTTGGTAGAGAAGGGATGTGTCGAGTCTTGGGGGCTGAGAAGAGCCAGAGAAGAAGAAATTCGAGTTTTCCCAAACTCGGTTTCTGCTGCTGCTGCTGCTGATGTATATGAAGAACACGAAGAACGGACCTGCATAAGCAGTCGTTTTTCAACAGTGAAATAGACTCACGGACGTGGGTCGTAGTTGGGTCTTAGACTACAGTAACAATAGCACTTCTTCTTTGTCGTTCATTTTGGACGCATATTCACTGTTTTAATATTTCATCTCCATTTTCATCCTTGTAATCACCCTTTGAGCAATAAATAAATATTTTGAACGTGTTTTTATCATATGAGCTAAACCCAACTGGGACGACGGAGGAGGTCGAATTTCATCCATGTGGTAATTTCATTAATTCTTTTATTTACTTTTTGCACTAATTTTAATTGAATTAAGATTTTAAATTAATTACTTGTGATTTCATTTGATGGAGTATGCTTAGTCCTAGGGATTTTTGATATGCCATGCTTAAGAAATACAAGTAATATTTTATAAAATCTATCTTGGCAATAAACTAGAGTTATATTTGTTTTGTTTTGAACTATAATCGCCTAGAATTAAATTCTGAACCACTTGAAATGAAAAATGGCCGAATCTTTAGTCCCAGTTTCTCGCACCAGTGTTAATATTTTTTTGTATATATTTATCTTTTTTATTAAGTTTAAAAAATTATCCTTCACAAGTCCGAGAGTTTGAACCTCATTATACAACCACGAAAATCTAATCATTTTGGCGCCGCCGACGCGGAATTGTGTTTAGGTAGAATTTTTTTTTTTTAGATTTATTTTTCTTTGTTCTTTTTTACGTTCTTTGGGTATTTGTCTATATGATACAGGTTTTGAGGCTTGGATCGAAAAGAAAAGAAGAAGAAGTTATCAAAGATTTTTGGCGATTTCATAAAGACTAGGAACAAAGCTTAAAGCAAAAAGAACGGAAAGAAGACGAAGGACTTTTTTTATTATTATTTTTTAGATATTTTTTTATTTTAATTTTTTTTTAGAAACTGAATTAAATTTTTTATTTTTGGACATTTTTTTTTCGGACATTGAACATTGGACATTATTTTTAAAACCCTACGGAAGGGTTATAAATTAAAAAAAAATAAATACAAACTGTTTGCAGGGAAGGACGACGATTACTATATCGTCTCGGCCCCTCGGGTTCGCACACTGACACCGGAGTCAGTGGCCCGAGTCGACTACAACGGTTCTTCGCCCGTCTGGTACGGGAGGTAAACTTCTAAACACCCGCGAATCTCCTGCAAGCGGGTTTACTGTTTCCTTAAGGTGAATATATGCTGAGGACTTGAATACGGCTGTTTTAAATTCCTAGTAAAGGGCAAGGCCTGGCCAATACAAGATAAGGGTTCGGATTTCATCACCGTTCTCTTCTTGCCCGCCTTAGGAAAACGAAACCAAACGCGATCCTAAGCCTAAAATTTTGACTAGAACGAGACCTATAGGGTAACGAGCTTAATAGGAAACTCGTTCGAAAAATATGGTTGCTCTTTAAGCACACTTCAAAGTTCATGATGGTTTCTGTGAGTTGAATGCGTGACTGCGCCGCCTTCTAATGCGGTGAGGCCTTGGGTATCAAAGCTCTACTAAGCTTCCCTCGTCTCTATTCAACTTACTTTGACTCGGATTGATTCCAGAGGGGTTTGCTCAAATTGCAACGAATTCCCTTTCGAAAGATAGAAGCTATTCTAGAAACAATCTAAGTGGAGCCATCATGCTTTTTGTTTGCTAGAATTTATAGGTTTGATTTGGTCGAGTCAGCCTTGTTTGTGATTGTGTAGAATTCCTCTGTAGTTTGTGTTTCCTCGGTGATGAATCCTTTTCAGGAGACGCCACCTGAGATGACGTTACGAGAATATATGTCTAGAAATTCTCGTTATCAAGAGACGTCTTCGGAAATGACTCTTGGTGAATATATGCGTGGGAGCGATATATGGATACTCCAACTTTTATTGAGGAATCACCTCTAACGATCTATGAGAAATATTATAAACATAGACCATGTAGTTGGGAACAAAGCTTGAGAATTCGTGAACATCAAAAATTATATTGTGATGATGATGAGGAGGAGGATGGTGATGATGATTATAATGATATTTAGTTCAAATCCAAATAATTTTAATAATTATTTACCTATTCAAAAGGACGAGGATTTGACTAGAAATACCCCCGTTTTAGACGATGATTACGAAACCGATGATGGTTTAGAGGAAAGAGTCTACCCTGAGAATACTGTTTTAGAATCTAGCGATTTAGAAAAACTAGTCTTAGAAGATGATAAACTCGTAGAAATGAGTGAGGATGAACCCAACTTAGAAGAATCTATTGACCATTTCCAGGAATCTGATGACCTAGAAATTAGGGAAGTTGTGACTAGTCTTTCTAGAGACATAGAAAACTCTAAGTTTGGGGGTGATTATCATTCTCCGTGTGCTTTAACTCTTAATACCCTCCTGTAGGACTTGACATTTGTGCCTCAACATCTTACAAGATTATCTTCATACACGTTTTCCCGAACCTAATGATGTCCAGAAAGAAGCTCAGTTGTTAGAAACCCATCCTCTGGTTGATTGGTTAACCCAGGCTATGATACCAAGATTGACTTTGTTTTCCCACCAAAAACTTTTCAACCAATTGTGGGAACTTTTGATTTTAAGATGTGTCGGTTATTAAGTTTTGAGACTAAACCTAATCACTTTAGGATATTAGGGTCGACACATTTTCTTAAGGAAGACCACCTCTTTCACTGTGGTCAACTATGTAAGTCATATCTGATTGACTTAGAGGATCCGCAATTATTTAGGTTATTACTTCGTGATTCTAAGTTCGTATTTGAGTTTTTACAGACTCTAAGACCTAGTGATTCGGATCCCATCTATGAAGAAACGCAACCAATGAAAATATTCTATTTAGACCCTTTCATAGAACCTGAACCTGAACCGCAATTAGCGATAGTTTTCAGGAAACTAGGTAAGGGCATGCTTTTCTTGTCCATTTTCTTGGTTCACTGCAGTTTCCTATGGTCATCTCTTTTTGGTTTTGAAGACCCACAGTATTTCGACTGTTACTTTATGGTTCGAGTTGACCAATCCTTTTCTAAGTCTGGATGAAGACTTTAAACTTAGCACTTCTTGGGAGGTAACCCAATCTCATGCAACACGGTAATATCCTTCCTTAACTCTTTTGCTTCAAATAGTAACGTTTCTCCTTGTTCATGCTTTTAATTTCATCTTTAGAACATTGAGGACAATGTTAGATTTAAGTTTGGGGGTATGGAGAAACTTTTTAGTTGCAATAAATAAACTCCAGAGCCTAGAAATTTACGCCTATTAAGGATATCACTAACCAATCTAAGTGGATGGAAACATTTTTGTTTTAGGAGTTTAGGAACCAATGACTAGATGGAAACATCTATAGAGTCTATTCATAAAAGCACAGAGCTCAGGTGTTAGAATTAACATGATAGTTTCGCCATATCTCGTCGAGTCCTTTTCACTTTCGATTTTGTTTTCTTTTATTTCAAGTGATTTGGTGGGGCACACGATTCAAGTTGTTACCTTTGCTAGGGTGAAATAGAGTGACTGAGTTACCTTTCCAAAAAAAAAAAATTAGACCAGACCAGTAGACCAATCGGAATAAATACTAACACTTGGATAGCAATATGTGTGTGTTCTCCCTGTCTCCGTCGCCTAAACAAGCGTGGAATGCAGGATCCACGGGAATCACCATGTAATCTGCTGACAAGAAACATGCGCTTCGGTCCACAAGGTCCAATCATGTTGTTAGTTCTTAAATAAATGTGGTTTAATAAAGTCGACCACTGGTACCCTTGTATATGCCAGTTGTGTTGACCTAGAGTTAGGATTATTAACCACTGGTTCCCTTGTATATGCCAGTGTGTTAATATTAGTCAGACCGGTATCTCAGTCATTTAGGTTAGGTTCATCTTGGCAGAGGCCTTCAGACAGATATGGGAAACACCGTTCGCTTTTCAACCATCTACATTTTTCTTTTTCCATCTTCTTAATTTTCATGTGATTAGTCTGACTCCAGTATGATGTCCATCGTGAAACTATATTAGTAGAGATCTGTCACTTATATGAATTTTAGTATGCTTGAGTGCAAACTCGTGTACAACAATTGGAATTTCGCATCAGGGTTCTTCCTCTTAGAGTCAATGTATGCCAACCAAGGAGGTCTTTAGTGCTTTCCAAGGTTCTGCGTAGATAGCTAGGGTCTGGAGTAAAGGTTTTGTGGGTACACCTCTGGTAAATCCTCTGGAGACAACACTCCGCCACTAGGGCTACCTAGGGGTTCAAATGATTTTCCTTTCAAGAATAAATTTGCTCGAGGACTAGCAAATAATAAGTTTGGGGTATTTGATAGACACATTTTTGTGTCTAATTTGATCTCAATACTATATATTGTTGGCACTCGATTTTGTACTAATTTTGGTGTTTTGTGTGTTTTTTAGGTATTTTTTGGAAATAAACATTTTTGGAAAAATCAGCTCGAAAAGTTGTCAGGGGCACCCTTGAAGGTCATTTGTTATTCGGACTCTCATCATTGGTTAAGGGGCACCTCATTTACTAAGGGGAACCTTCTTTACTATTTACACCCCAGGACAGCAACTGCTATTCGCACCCCAGTTTGGTTAGGGGCATCATCTTCTTCATTTGAATTTAGATTTTTGGCGGGAAAATATCTTTTCTCTTTGGCAGATTTACCAATTGATTTTTGGGCGTGCTGGAGATCGATTCAATGGCTGGAATATTTTGGAAGATTTGATTGATATTAACAGAGTTAACATGCATGTTGGAATCAATCAAAATGGGTGTACACGTGTTTGATTCAAACAGGAAATAATATTTTCATAAAACAGAGTAAGAGATACATGGATTTTTTTGGTTGTATTCCGGGAAATATATGCAGTAAAGGCAAGATATTGATTGTGGATTATACATTATGATGGGGAGATATTTTGAAGCACTTTCCAGCGTAAAAATGATTCTCGTGAACTGGCAGGAGAAGAAAATATTGAAAATATTTTCTATAGTAAATAGGATGATTCTCGAGTTATTGTGAATGATTTCTTCCTCCTGTTGTGTATAAATAGCATCTTGGGTTGGTAGAGAAGGGCTGTCGAGAGTCTGGGGGGCTGAGAAGAGCCAGAGAAGAAGAAATTCGAGTTTTCCCAAACTCGGTTTCTGCTGCTGCTGCTGATGTATATGAAGAACACGAAGAACAGACCTGCATAAGCAGTCGTTTTTCAACAGTGAAATAGACTCACGGAAGTGGGTCCTAGGTGTGGGTCTTAGAGGTACAGTAACAATAGCACTTCTTCTTTGTCGTTCATTTTGGACGCTTTCTGTGGGTCGCAGATTCACTGTTTTAATATTTCATCTCCATTTTCATCCTTGTAATCACCCTTTGAGCAATAAATAAATATTTTGAACATGTTTTTATCATGATGAGCTAAACCCAACACTGGGACGACGGAGGAGGTCGAATTTCATCCATGTGGTAATTTCATTAATTCTTTTATTTACTTTTTGCACTAATTTTAATTGAATTAAGATTTTAAATTAATTACTTGTGATTTCATTTGATGGAGTATGCTTAGTCCTAGGGATTTTTGATATGCCATGCTTAAGAAATACAAGTAATATTTTATAAAATCTATCTTGGCAATAAACTAGAGTTTATTTGTTTTGTTTTGAACTATAATCGCCTAGAATTAAATTCTGAACCACTTGAAAATGAAAAATGGCCGAATATTTAGTCCCAGTTTCTCGCACCAGTGTTAATATTTTTATTGTATATATTTATGTTTTTTATTAAGTTTAAAAAATTATCCTTCACAAGTCCGAGAGTTTGAACCTCATTATTACAACCACGAAAAATCTCAATCATTTTGGCGGCGCCGACGCGGAATTGTGTTTAGGTAGAATTTTATTTTTTAGATTTATTTTTCTTTGTTCTTTTTTACGTTCTTTGGGTATTTGTCTATATGATACAAGTTTTGAGGCTTGGATCGAAAAGAAAAGAAGAAGAAGTTATCAAAGATTTTTGGCGATTTCATAAAGACTAGGAAGAAAGCTTAAAGAAAAAGAACGGAAAGAAGACGAAGGACTTTTTTTTATTATTATTTTTAGATATTTATTTTATTGTTAATTTTTTTTTTAGAAACTGAAATTAAATTTTTATTTTTGGACATTTTTTTTTCGGACATTGAACATTGGACATTATTTTTAAAACCCTACGGAAGGGTTATAAATTAAAAAAAAAACTAAATACAAACTGTTTGCAGGGAAGGACGACGATTACTATATCGTCTCGGCCCCTCGGGTTCGCACACTGACACCGGAGTCAGTGGCCCGAGTCGACTACAGCGGTTCTTCGCCCGTCTGGTACGGGAGGTAAACTTCTAAACACCCGCGAATCTCCTGCAAGCGGGTTTACTGTTTTCCTTAAGGTGAATATATGCTGAGGACTTGAATACGGCTGTTTTAAATTCCTAGTAAAGGGCAAGGCCTGGCCAATACAAGATAAGGGTTCGGATTTCATCACTGTTCTCTTCTTGCCCGCCTTAGGAAAACGAAACCAAACGCGATCCTAAGCCTAAAATTTTGACTAGAACGAGACCTATAGGGTAACGAGCTTAATAGGAAACTCGTTCGAAAATATTGGTTGCTCTTTAAGCACACTTCAAAGTTCATGATGGTTTCTGTGAGTTGAATGCGTGACTGTGCCGCCTTCTAATGCGGTGAGGCCTTGGGTATCAAAGCTCTACTAAGCTTACCTCGTCTCTATTCAACTTACTTTGACTCGGATTGATTCCAGAGGGGTTTGCTCAAATTGCAACGAATTCCCTTTCGAAATATAGAAGCTGGTCTAGAAACAATCTAAGTGGATCCATCATGCTTTTTGTTTGCTAGAATTTATAGGTTTGATTTGTTCGAGTCAGCCTTGTTTGTGATTGTGTAGAATTCCTCTGTAGTTTGTGTTTCCTCCGTGATGAATCCTTTTCAGGAGATGCCACCTGAGATGACGTTACGAGAATATATGTCTAGAAATTCTCGTTATCAAGAGACGTCTTCGGAAATGACTCTGGTGAATATATGCGTGGGCAGCGATATATGGATACTCCAAATTTTATTGAGGAATCACCTCTAACGATCTATGAGAAATATTATAAACATAGACCATGTAGTTGGGAACAAAGCTTGAGAATTCGTGAATATCAAATTATATTGTGATGATGATGATGATGAGAGGATGTTGATGATGATTATATGATATTTATAGTTCAAATCCAAATAATTTTAATAATTATTTACCTATTCAAAAGGACGAGGATTTGACTAGAAATACCCCCGTTTTAGACGATGATTACGAAACCGATGATGGTTTAGAGGAAGAGTCTACCCTGAGAATACTGTTTTAGAATCTAGCGATTTAGAAAAACTAGTCTTAGAAGATGATAAACTCGTAGAAATGAGTGAGGATGAACCCTTAGAAGAATCTATTGACCATTTCCAGGAATCTGATGACCTAGAAATTAGGGAAGTTGTGACTAGTCTTTCTAGAGACATAGAAAACTCTAAGTTTGGGGGTGATTATCATTTTCCGTGTGCTTTAACTCTTAATTACCCTCCTGTAGGACTTGAAATTTGTGCCTCAATCATATTACAAGATTATCTTCATACACGTTTTCCCGAACCTAATGATGTCCAGAAAGAAGCTCAGTTGTTAGAAACCCATCCTCTGGTTGATATGGTTAACCCAGGCTATGATACCAAGATTGACTTTGTTTTCCCACCAAAAACTTTTCAACCAATTGTGGGAACTTTTGATTTTAAGATGTGTCGGTTATTAAGTTTTGAGAATAAACCTAATCACTTTAGGATATTAGGGTCGACACATTTCTTAAGGAAGACCACCTCTTTCACTGTGGTCAACTATGTAAGTCATATCTGATTGACTTAGAGGATCCGCAATTATTTAGGTTATTACTTCGTGATTCTAAGTTCGTATTTGAGTTTTTACAGACTCTAAGACCTAGTGATTCGGATCCCATCTATGAAGAAACGCAACCAATGAAAATATTCTATTTAGACCGTTTCATAGAACCTGAACCTGAACAGCAATTAGCGATAGTTTTCAGGAAACTAGGTAAGGGCATGCTTTTCTTGTCCATTTTCTTGGTTCACTACAATTTCCTATGGTCATCTCTTTTTGGTTTTGAAGACCCACAGGTATTTCGACTGTTACTTTATGGTTCGAGTTGACCAATCCTTTTCTAAGTCTGGATGAAGACTTTAAACTTAACACTTCTTGGGAGGTAACCCAATCTCATGCAACACGGTAATATCCTTCCTTAACTCTTTTGCTTAAAATAGTAACCGTTTCTCCTTGTTCATGCTTTTAATTTCATCTTTAGAACATTGAGGACAATGTTAGATTTAAGTTTGGGGGTATGGGAGAAACTTTTTAGTTGCAATAAATAAACTCCAGAGCCTAGAAATTTACGCCTATTAAGGATATCACTAACCAATCTAAGTGGATGGAAACATTTTTGTTTTAGGAGTTTAGGAACCAATCTGACTAGATGGAAACATCTATAGAGTTTCGGACTCTTATCATTGGATAAGGGGCACCTCATTTACTAAGGGGCACCTTCTTTACTATTGATACCCAGGACAGCAACTGCTATTCGCACCCCCAGTTTGGTTAGGGGGCAGTCATCTTCTTCATTTGAATTTAGATTTTTGGCGGGAAAATATCTTTTCTCTTTGGCAGATTTACCAATTGATTTTTGGGGTGCTGGAGATCGATTCAATGGCTGGAATCTTTTGGAAAGATTTGATTGATATTAACAGAGTTAACATGCATGTTGGAATCAATCAAAATGGGTTGTACACGCTGTTTGATTCAAATAGGAAATAATATTTTCATAAAACAGAGGAAGAGATACAGGATTTTTTTGGTTGTATTCCGGGAAATATATGCAGTAAAGGCAAGATATTGATTGTGGATTATACATTATTAATGGGGAGATATTTTGAAGCACTTTCCAGCGTAAAAATGATCCTCGTGAACTGGCAGGAGAAGAAAATATTGAAAATATTTTCTATAGTAAAGAGGATGATTCTCGAGTTATTGTGAATGATTTCTTCCTCCTGTTGTGTATAAATAGCATCTTGGGTTGGTAGAGAAGGGATGTCGAGAGTCTTGGGGGCTGAGAAGAGCCAGAGAAGAAGAAATTCGAGTTTTCCCAAACTCGGTTTCTCTGCTGCTGCTGCTGATGTATATGAAGAACACGAAGAACGGACCTGCATAAGCAGTCGTTTTTCAACAGTGAAATAGACTCACGGACGTGGGTCGTAGTTGGGTCTTAGATCTACAGTAACAATAGCACTTTCTTCTTTGTCGTTCATTTTGGACGCATATTCACTGTTTTAATATTTCATCTCCATTTTCATCCTTGTAATCACCCTTTGAGCAATAAATAAATATTTTGAACGTGTTTTTATCATAATGAGCTAAACCCAATACTGGGACGACGGAGGAGGTCGAATTTCATCCATGTGGTAATTTCATTAATTCTTTTATTTTCTTTTTGCACTAATTTTAATTGAATTAAGATTTTAAATTAATTACTTGTGATTTCATTTGATGGAGTATGCTTAGTCCTAGGGATTTTTGATATGCCATGCTTAAGAAATACAAGTAATATTTTATAAAATCTATCTTGGCAATAAACTAGAGTTTATATTTGTTTTGTTTTGAACTATAATCGCCTAGAATTAAATTCTGAACCACTTGAAAATGAAAAATGGCCGAATATTTAGTCCCAGTTTCTCGCACCAGTGTTAATATTTTTATTGTATATATTTATCTTTTTTATTAAGTTTAAAAAATTATCCTTCACAAGTCCGAGAGTTTGAACCTCATTATTACAACCACGAAAAATCTCAATCATTTTGGCGCCGCCGACGCGGAATTGTGTTTAGGTAGAATTTTTCTTTTTTTAGATTTATTTTTCTTTGTTCTTTTTTACGTTCTTTGGGTATTTGTCTATATGATACAGGTTTTGAGGCTTGGATCGAAAAGAAAAAGAAGAAGAAGTTATCAAAGATTTTCGGCGATTTCATAAAGACTAGGAACAAAGCTTAAAGCAAAAAGAACGGAAAGAAGACGAAGGACTTTTTTTATTATTATTTTTTAGATATTTATTTTTATTGTTAATTTTTTTTTAGAAACTGAAATTAAATTTTTTATTTTTGGACATTTTTTTTTCGGACATTGAACATTGGACATTATTTTTAAAACCCTACGGAAGGGTTATAAATTAAAAAAAAAACTAAATACAAACTGTTTGCAGGGAAGGACGACGATTACTATATCGTCTCGGCCCCTCGGGTTCGCACACTGACACCGGAGTCAGTGGCCCGAGTCGACTACAACGGTTCTTCGCCCGTCTGGTACGGGAGGTAAACTTCTAAACACCCGCGAATCTCCTGCAAGCGGGTTTACTGTTTTCCTTAAGGTGAATATATGCTGAGGACTTGAATACGGCTGTTTTAAATTCCTAGTAAAGGGCAAGGCCTGGCCAATACAAGATAAGGGTTCGGATTTCATCACTGTTCTCTTCTTGCCCGCCTTAGGAAAACGAAACCAAACGCGATCCTAAGCCTAAAATTTTGACTAGAACGAGACCTATAGGGTAACGATCTTAATAGGAAACTCGTTCGAAAAATATTGGTTGCTCTTTAAGCACACTTCAAAGTTCATGATGGTTTCTGTGAGTTGAATGCGTGACTGTGCCGCCTTCTAATGCGGTGAGGCCTTGGGTATCAAAGCTCTACTAAGCTTACCTCGTCTCTATTCAAATTACTTTGACTCGGATTGATTCCAGAGGGGTTTGCTCAAATTGCAACGAATTCCCTTTCGAAAGATAGAAGCTATTCTAGAAACAATCTAAGTGGATCCATCATGCTTTTTGTTTGCTAGAATTTATAGGTTTGATTTGTTCGAGTCATCCTTGTTTGTGATTGTGTACAATTCCTCTGTAGTTTGTGTTTCCTCCGTGATGAATCCTTTTCAGGAGACGCCACCTGAGATGACGTTACGAGAATATATGTCTAGAAATTCTCGTTATCAAGAGACGTCTTCGGAAATGACTCTTGGTGAATATATGCGTGGGAAGCGATATATGGATACTCCAACTTTTATTGAGGAATCACCTCTAACGATCTATAAGAAATATTATAAACATAGACCATGTAGTTGGGAACAAAGCTTGAGAATTCGTGAACATCAAAAATTATATTGTGATGATGATGAGGAGGAGGATGTTGATGATGATTATAATGATATTTATAGTTCAAATCCAAATAATTTTAATAATTATTTACCTATTCAAAAGGACGAGGATTTGACTAGAAATACCCCCGTTTTAGACGATGATTACGAAACCGATGATGGTTTAGAGGAAAGAGTCTACCCTGAGAATACTGTTTTAGAATCTAGCGATTTAGAAAAACTAGTCTTAGAAGATGATAAACTCGTAGAAATGAGTGAGGATGAACCCAACTTAGAAGAATCTATTGACCATTTCCAGGAATCTGAAGACCTAGAAATTAGGGAAGTTGTGACTAGTCTTTCTAGAGACATAGAAAACTCTAAGTTTGGGGGTGATTATCATTCTCCGTGTGCTTTAACTCTTAATTACCCTCCTGTAGGACTTGACATTTGTGCCTCAATCATATTACAAGATTATCTTCATACACGTTTTCCCGAACCTAATGATGTCCAGAAAGAAGCTCAGTTGTTAGAAACCCATCCTCTGGTTGATATGGTTAACCCAGGCTATGATACCAAGATTGACTTTGTTTTCCCACCAAAAACTTTTCAACCAATTGTGGGAACTTTTGATTTTAAGATGTGTCGGTTATTAAGTTTTGAGAATAAACCTAATCACTTTAGGATATTAGGGTCGACACATTTTCTTAAGGAAGACCACCTCTTTCACTGTGGTCAACTATGTAAGTCATATCTGATTGACTTAGAGGATCCGCAATTATTTAGGTTATTACTTCGTGATTCTAAGTTCGTATTTGAGTTTTTACAGACTCTAAGACCTAGTGATTCGGATCCCATCTATGAAGAAACGCAACCAATGAAAATATTCTATTTAGACCGTTTCATAGAACCTGAACCTGAACCGCAATTAGCGATAGTTTTCAGGAAACTAGGTAAGGGCATGCTTTTCTTGTCCATTTTCTTGGTTCACTGCAATTTCCTATGGTCATCTCTTTTTGGTTTTGAAGACCCACAGGTATTTCGACTGTTACTTTATGGTTCGAGTTGACCAATCCTTTTCTAAGTCTGGATGAAGACTTTAAACTTAACACTTCTTGGGAGGTAACCCAATCTCATGCAACACGGTAATATCCTTCCTTAACTCTTTTGCTTCAAATAGTAACTGTTTCTCCTTGTTCATGCTTTTAATTTCATCTTTAGAACATTGAGGACAATGTTAGATTTAAGTTTGGGGGTATGGAAGAAACTTTTTAGTTGCAATAAATAAACTCCAGAGCCTAGAAATTTACGCCTATTAAGGATATCACTAACCAATCTAAGTGGATGGAAACATTTTTGTTTTAGGAGTTTAGGAACCAATATGACTAGATGGAAACATCTATAGAGTCTATTCATAAAAGCACAGAGCTCAGGTGTTAGAATTAACATGATAGTTTCGCCATATCTCGTCGAGTCCTTTTCACTTTCGATTTTCAGTTTTCTTTTATTTCAAGTGATTTGGTGGGGCACACGATTCAAGTTGTTACCTTTGCTAGGGTGAAATAGAGTGACTGAGTTACCTTTCCAAAAAAAAAAATTAGACCAGACCAGTAGACCAATCGGAATAAATACTAACACTTGGGTAGCAATATGTGTGTGTTCTCCCTGTCTCCGTCGCCTAAACAAGCGTGGAATGCAGGATCCACGGGAATCACCATGTAATCTGCTGACAAGAAACATGCGCTTCGGTCCACAAGGTCCAATCATGTTGTTAGTTCTTAAATAAATGTGGGTTTAATAAAGTCGACCACTGGTACACTTGTATATGCCAGTTGTGTTGACCTAGAGTTAGGATTATTAACCACTGCTTCCCTTGTATATGCCAGTGTGTTAATATTAGTCAGACCGGTATCTCAGTCATTTAGAATAGGTTCATCTTGGCAGAGGCCTTCAGACAGATATGGGAAACACCGTTCGCTTTTCAACCATCTACATTTTTCTTTTTCCATCTTCTTAATATTTTCATGTGATTAGTCTGACTCCAAATATGATGTCCATCGTGAAACTATATTAGTAGAGATCTGTCACTTATATGAATTTTAGTATGCTTGAGTGCAAACTCGTGTACAACAATTGGAATTTCGCATCAGGGTTCTTCCTCTTAGAGTCAATTGTATGCCAACCAAGGAGGCTCTTTAGTGCTTTCCAAGGTTCTGCGTAGATAGCTAGGGTCTGGAGTAAAGGTTTTGTGGGTACACCTCTGGTAAATCCTCTGGAGACAACACTCCGCCACTAGGGCTACCTAGGGGTTCAAATGATTTTCCTTTCAAGAATAAATTTGCTCGAGGACTAGCAAATAATAAGTTTCGGGGTATTTGATAGACACATTTTTGTGTCTAATTTGATCTCAATACTATATATTGTTGGCACTCGATTTTGTACTAATTTTGGTGTTTTGTGTGTTTTTTAGGTATTTTTTGGAAATAAACATTTTTGGAAAAATCAGCTCGAAAAGTTGTCAGGGGCACCCTTGAAGGTCATTTGTTATTCGGACTCTCATCATTGGTTAAGGGGCACCTCATTTACTAAGGGGAACCTTCTTTACTATTTACACCCCAGGACAGCAACTGCTATTCGCACCTCCAGTTTGGTTAGGGGCATTCATCTTCTTCATTTGAATTTAGATTTTTGGCGGGAAAATATCTTTTCTCTTTGGCAGATTTACCAATTGATTTTTGGGCGTGTGCTGGAGATCGATTCAATGGCTGGAATATTTTGGAGAGATTTGATTGATATTAACAGAGTTAACATGCATGTTGGAATCAATCAAAATGGGTTGTACACGTTGTTTGATTCAATACAGGAAATAATACTTTCATAAAACAGAGTAAGAGATACATGGATTTTTTTGGTTGTATTCCGGGAAATATATATGCAGTAAAGGCAAGATATTGATTGTGGATTATACATTACTGATGGGGAGATATTTTGAAGCACTTTCCAGCGTAAAAATGATTCTCGTGAACTGGCAGGAGAAGAAAATATTGAAAATATTTTCTATAGTAAATAGGATGATTCTCGAGTTATTGTGAATGATTTCTTCCTCCTGTTGTGTATAAATAGCATCTTGGGTTGGTAGAGAAGGGCTGTCGAGAGTCTGGGGGGCTGAGAAGAGCCAGAGAAGAAGAAATTCGAGTTTTCCCAAACTCGGTTTCTGCTGCTGCTGCTGCTGATGTATATGAAGAACACGAAGAACAGACCTGCATAAGCAGTCGTTTTTCAACAGTGAAATAGACTCACGGAAGTGGGTCCTAGGTGTGGGTCTTAGAGGTACAGTAACAATAGCACTTCTTCTTTGTCGTTCATTTTGGACGCTTTCTGTGGGTCGCAGATTCACTGTTTTAATATTTCATCTCCATTTTCATCCTTGTAATCACCCTTTGAGCAATAAATAAATATTTTGAACATGTTTTTATCATGATGAGCTAAACCCAACACTGGGACGACGGAGGAGGTCGAATTTCATCCATGTGGTAATTTCATTAATTATTTTATTTACTTTTTGCACTAATTTTAATTGAATTAAGATTTTAAATTAATTACTTGTGATTTCATTTGATGGAGTATGCTTAGTCCTAGGGATTTTTGATATGCCATGCTTAAGAAATACAAGTAATATTTTATAAAATCTATCTTGGCAATAAACTAGAGTTTATATTTGTTTTGTTTTGAACTATAATCGCCTAGAATTAAATTCTGAACCACTTGAAAATGAAAAATGGCCGAATATTTAGTCCCAGTTTCTCGCACCAGTGTTAATATTTTTATTGTATATATTTATGTTTTTTATTAAGTTTAAAAAATTATCCTTCACAAGTCCGAGAGTTTGAACCTCATTATTACAACCACGAAAAATCTCAATCATTTTGGCGGCGCCGACGCGGAATTGTGTTTAGGTAGAATTTTATTTTTTAGATTTATTTTTCTTTGTTCTTTTTTACGTTCTTTGGGTATTTGTCTATATGATACAAGTTTTGAGGCTTGGATCGAAAAGAAAAAGAAGAAGAAGTTATCAAAGATTTTTGGCGATTTCATAAAGACTAGGAAGAAAGCTTAAAGAAAAAAGAACGGAAAGAAGACGAAGGACTTTTTTTTATTATTATTTTTTAGATATTTATTTTTATTGTTAATTTTTTTTTTAGAAACTGAAATTAAATTTTTTATTTTTGGACATTTTTTTTTCGGACATTGAACATTGGACATTATTTTTAAAACCCTACGGAAGGGTTATAAATTAAAAAAAAAAACTAAATACAAACTGTTTGCAGGGAAGGACGACGATTACTATATCGTCTCGGCCCCTCGGGTTCGCACACTGACACCGGAGTCAGTGGCCCGAGTCGACTACAGCGGTTCTTCGCCCGTCTGGTACGGGAGGTAAACTTCTAAACACCCGCGAATCTCCTGCAAGCGGGTTTACTGTTTTCCTTAAGGTGAATATATGCTGAGGACTTGAATACGGCTGTTTTAAATTCCTAGTAAAGGGCAAGGCCTGGCCAATACAAGATAAGGGTTCGGATTTCATCACTGTTCTCTTCTTGCCCGCCTTAGGAAAACGAAACCAAACGCGATCCTAAGCCTAAAATTTTGACTAGAACGAGACCTATAGGGTAACGAGCTTAATAGGAAACTCGTTCGAAAAATATTGGTTGCTCTTTAAGCACACTTCAAAGTTCATGATGGTTTCTGTGAGTTGAATGCGTGACTGTGCCGCCTTCTAATGCGGTGAGGCCTTGGGTATCAAAGCTCTACTAAGCTTACCTCGTCTCTATTCAACTTACTTTGACTCGGATTGATTCCAGAGGGGTTTGCTCAAATTGCAACGAATTCCCTTTCGAAATATAGAAGCTGGTCTAGAAACAATCTAAGTGGATCCATCATGCTTTTTGTTTGCTAGAATTTATATGTTTGATTTGTTCGAGTCAGCCTTGTTTGTGATTGTGTAGAATTCCTCTGTAGTTTGTGTTTCCTCCGTGATGAATCCTTTTCAGGAGACGCCACCTGAGATGACGTTACGAGAATATATGTCTAGAAATTCTCGTTATCAAGAGACGTCTTCGGAAATGACTCTTGGTGAATATATGCGTGGGCAGCGATATATGGATACTCCAAATTTTATTGAGGAATCACCTCTAACGATCTATGAGAAATATTATAAACATAGACCATGTAGTTGGGAACAAAGCTTGAGAATTCGTGAATATCAAAAATTATATTGTGATGATGATGATGATGAGGAGGATGTTGATGATGATTATAATGATATTTATAGTTCAAATCCAAATAATTTTAATAATTATTTACCTATTCAAAAGGACGAGTATTTGACTAGAAATACCCCCGTTTTAGACGATGATTACGAAACCGATGATGGTTTAGAGGAAAGAGTCTAGCCTGAGAATACTGTTTTAGAATCTAGCGATTTAGAAAAACTAGTCTTAGAAGATGATAAACTCGTAGAAATGAGTGAGGATGAACCCAACTTAGAAGAATCTATTGACCATTTCCAGGAATCCGATGACCTAGAAATTAGGGAAGTTGTGACTAGTCTTTCTAGAGACATAGAAAACTCTAAGTTTGGGGGTGATTATCATTTTCCGTGTGCTTTAACTCTTAATTACCCTCCTGTAGGACTTGAAATTTGTGCCTCAATCATATTACAAGATTATCTTCATACACGTTTTCCCGAACCTAATGATGTCCAGAAAGAAGCTCAGTTGTTAGAAACCCATCCTCTGGTTGATATGGTTAACCCAGGCTATGATACCAAGATTGACTTTGTTTTCCCACCAAAAACTTTTCAACCAATTGTGGGAACTTTTGATTTTAAGATGTGTCGGTTATTAAGTTTTGAGAATAAACCTAATCACTTTAGGATATTAGGGTCGACACATTTTCTTAAGGAAGACCACCTCTTTCACTGTGGTCAACTATGTAAGTCATATCTGATTGACTTAGAGGATCCGCAATTATTTAGGTTATTACTTCGTGATTCTAAGTTCGTATTTGAGTTTTTACAGACTCTAAGACCTAGTGATTCGGATCCCATCTATGAAGAAACGCAACCAATGAAAATATTCTATTTAGACCGTTTCATAGAACCTGAACCTGAACAGCAATTAGCGATAGTTTTCAGGAAACTAGGTAAGGGCATGCTTTTCTTGTCCATTTTCTTGGTTCACTACAATTTCCTATGGTCATCTCTTTTTGGTTTTGAAGACCCACAGGTATTTCGACTGTTACTTTATGGTTCGAGTTGACCAATCCTTTTCTAAGTCTGGATGAAGACTTTAAACTTAACACTTCTTGGGAGGTAACCCAATCTCATGCAACACGGTAATATCCTTCCTTAACTCTTTTGCTTAAAATAGTAACCGTTTCTCCTTGTTCATGCTTTTAATTTCATCTTTAGAACATTGAGGACAATGTTAGATTTAAGTTTGGGGGTATGGGAGAAACTTTTTAGTTGCAATAAATAAACTCCAGAGCCTAGAAATTTACGCCTATTAAGGATATCACTAACCAATCTAAGTGGATGGAAACATTTTTGTTTTAGGAGTTTAGGAACCAATCTGACTAGATGGAAACATCTATAGAGTTTCGGACTCTTATCATTGGATAAGGGGCACCTCATTTACTAAGGGGCACCTTCTTTACTATTGATACCCAGGACAGCAACTGCTATTCGCACCCCCAGTTTGGTTAGGGGGCAGTCATCTTCTTCATTTGAATTTAGATTTTTGGCGGGAAAATATCTTTTCTCTTTGGCAGATTTACCAATTGATTTTTGGGTGTGCTGGAGATCGATTCAATGGCTGGAATATTTTGGAAAGATTTGATTGATATTAACAGAGTTAACATGCATGTTGGAATCAATCAAAATGGGCTGTACACGCTGTTTGATTCAAAATAGGAAATAATATTTTCATAAAACAGAGGAAGAGATACAAGGATTTTTTTGGTTGTATTCCGGGAAATATATATGCAGTAAAGGCAAGATATTGATTGTGGATTATACATTATTAATGGGGAGATATTTTGAAGCACTTTCCAGCGTAAAAATGATCCTCGTGAACTGGCAGGAGAAGAAAATATTGAAAATATTTTCTATAGTAAAGAGGATGATTCTCGAGTTATTGTGAATGATTTCTTCCTCCTGTTGTGTATAAATAGCATCTTGGGTTGGTAGAGAAGGGATGTCGAGAGTCTTGGGGGCTGAGAAGAGCCAGAGAAGAAGAAATTCGAGTTTTCCCAAACTCGGTTTCTGCTGCTGCTGCTGTTGATGTATATGAAGAACACGAAGAACGGACCTGCATAAGCAGTCGTTTTTCAACAGTGAAATAGACTCACGGACGTGGGCCGTAGGTGTGGGTCTTAGAGGTACAGTAACAATAGCACTTCTTCTTTGTCGTTCATTTTGGACGCTTTCTTTGGGTCGCACATTCACTGTTTTAATATTTCATCTCCATTTTCATCCTTGTAATCACCCTTTGAGCAATAAATAAATATTTTGAACGTGTTTTTATCATGATGAGCTAAACCCAACACTGGGACGACGGAGGAGGTCGAATTTCATCCATGTGGTAATTTCATTAATTCTTTTATTTACTTTTTGCACTAATTTTAATTGAATTAAGATTTTAAATTAATTACTTGTGATTTCATTTGATGGAGTATGCTTAGTCCTAAGGATTTTTGATATGCCATGCTTAAAAAATACAAGTAATATTTTATAAAATCTATCTTGGCAATAAACTAGAGTTAATATTTGTTTTGTTTTGAACTATAATCGCCTAGAATTAAATTCTGAACCACTTGAAAATGAAAAATGGCCGAATCTTTAGTCCCAGTTTTCTCGCACCAGTGTTAATATTTTTATTGTATATATTTATCTTTTTTATTAAGTTTAAAAAATTATCCTTCACAAGTCCGAGAGTTTGAACCTCATTATTACAACCACGAAAAATCTCAATCAGCAACCCACATCAGATTCCCTCGTTGACTGCAGTTAGACCGTTGACCAAAGATAGCGGTCTCTGGTTTGGTAAAAACACGGAAAAATTATGAGAGGCTAATCATCCGTCTCTGAACTAGAAAAGTTATTTACTATTTTCCCATCAATGAGCTACCGGTTCGACGACCCTCGACCTCCGCTTCAGATCTGGTCGTTTCATTTTGCACGGTCAAGATTGAAATTTTGTATTATCAAGCCTATATATATTTCGATATCTTTCTCTCACTTCACTTCGCCCAAACCTTAACACCACCTCTTCCTTCACCACCACCACGAACCAGAGTTCACCATGAATTTTTTCACTTGAAAACCTAATAGAAACCTAATGGAAACTCGATAAAGCTTCACATCTCTTTATTTTGTGCAGGGTTTGATTTTTCAAACAACATCAGGTAAAGTTAGGGTTTGAATTCAAGTTCTATTATTTTCTTTTCTTATAAATTTATTTTTTGATCTGGTAGATTCTCTTTATTGGATTTTAACCATTTTTCGATTTCAGGTTGATTTCTCAATTTGGTGCGGTTATTAGGGTTCATCAGGTACAAAAATTGAGTTTTAAAAAGTTTTCTTTTCTTTTTGTTGATTTGGTTGATTCTCTTCATTGGTTTTTAACTATATTTTGATTACTGGTTGATTTCAGGTTGATTTCTCAATTTGGTGCGGTTATTAGGGTTTGATTTTACAAACTTCATCAGGTACAAAATTTGGGTTTTAATTTTTTTTCTTTTCATTCAACTTGATTTTATATTTGGGTCTAGGTAATTGGTGGATATGTTTAATTGTAACTGATTTTGATGTGAAAATTTTATCTGAATTTGGGGTTTGTTTAAATTCAGTTGTTAACTGATTTAGTTGCTGACTAATTTTGTCTCAATTGATATGGAAGGATCCTCTGGTAGATACTTGGAATGGTATATTATATATTCTGATTTTACTTAACGTATGAAACTTGCTTTCGTAATTGTAGTAGTTTGGATTTCATGAATTGAGTAGCATATTCTTATTGAAAGAAAAGTGAGATTTATGAAGTCTATATATCTACAGACTACCACCTTTACTGCTGTCACTTGTGAGTACTGATGATATCCTGTGCTATGATATAAGTAATTGATTAGTTCATATATATCATATCAGTCACACCATTTTTCTTGGTTAGCAGGTCATACCATCTCTATCCATCATATTACAAAGTGATGTTAAGAATCTGAGTAAAAAGTGATAGGAACTGTGTTAGGTGTCAGATATTGGGATGGGTTGGTAATTTTTGTGTGAATTTGTCATCTTTTAGTTCAAGTTGTAGCTGGTTTTCATTGAATGTACCATAAATATTGCGTATCTAAAGTGGTTCGCTAATTTTAGCTTATGATTTTATTACTTAAGATGTTCAGTTTGTTATCTGTATAAGCTAGAAACCGTGTAGACAATATGACTAGTTGTTACATTTTTGTATCAGATTTTTTATTCTCGGTACTACTTTAATAAATTTAGAAAGCTTGCGTCATATGGGTATGTAAAAAAGATATTTCAAACAATTAACATGAGAATTTTAACCTTTATATTTCATTACCATGGATTTTTAGGTCTCTCTTTTGTTTTCAGTGAATGATTTTAGGGACTGAATGATCTGTGTGCATTCCCTATGTGCATATGTAGTGTCCAAATCTAATAAACGTTAAGGTCTTTGTCTGTCAATCATGATAAATATTCATATCTGATGCCTAAATATTCACCTTAGCTTCTGCCGTGAGAATGTTATTCTGCATCTTTATTACATGAATTTGATAATAGGTGAGTGTGCCATTGTCCAACACAAGAAAGATATTTCATAGCTTATAGCTTAGTTCAACATTTTACTCTTTGTAAGGAATGTTATTTGCATCATCTGACCTTTTCTAAACTTCAACTTGTTGACAGGCTGATCCTTTTGACAAGTTCCTCAATGTGAAAATCCTTGAGCAAGGTTGACAGAATCAATTCATTTGGATTTGGTGTTTGATGAGGAGGAAGATGAAATTGTTTTTAAATTATTGAGCAGTGGTCGTAAAGTGCATCTTACTGGTTACCATGATGGTAATGGTAATGGTGGATATCAAGGTGAATCATATGTTTCTTTTCTTTTGTCTTTAGCTTATGTCTTGTATCAAGAATGAGTACTTAGGGCTTGTTCTTAGATATTTTGTACTTTTACTTGGTTTAGGATAAGCAGAATCGTTCTCATGGTTAATGTTATATTCTGGTTACAGAGTTATGAAGCAGCATCTGAAGCAAACAAGGAAAGAGATGATCCCAAAATAAGGAGGAGAAGGAAGTCGAGGCCAAGAAATACAATGACGAAAAGGTAACTGGTTGTTTTTCTTTAATCCAGGATGATGCGGCTTGACTTCTTTAGATATAGCCTACACTACTCTTACAAGGCCCATGAGACCTGACTTTGAAACAGCTAACCGCGTTCGCTCTTACAAAGTGAAAAGCGCAGCCGAGCTTGAGGAGCTTGAATAAAAAGGTCGATCAGTTTAGCTTTCTTAGTTTTTCATACCAGCATGTGAGGTTGAGATAACATTTATTATTAGTAGTATTAACGAGTTTAAGTATTTACTGTTTCTCAAAACATCATGTGACGAAGCCTCGGGAGTTCCACTTTGCAACTATGAATGGGTTCCTCCTGCGATAACAATTTTTGAGTTGTTTAACAAGGTAAAGACAACATAATCACTTTTCTCTTCTTCTTTTATGAAATTATCTATCTATAATTGGATACAATCATTACCTAAAATGTTCTCTTAGAACTTTCATTGAACTCAGAAGGTCATCGCAATGAGCAGCTACTTCCAAGGCTTACAACACCGAACCCATTTCATCACCAGAGGTACACATCGAACCATTTTATGGTCAAGGTTTGTGGTCGTATCATGTTTTTGCCCTATAACCAGATATAGGGATGAATTTAGTTGCACCAATGTCCTATACTTCAAATTTTCTTGATCATGCTCACAAGTCCCTCTCATCTAGTTCAGTTTGAATGAAGTGCTAATGGGTGTTGTAACTATATTCTTGTTTGAGATTCATATTTGTTTGGAATATTGCACACAAGTCCCTTCAAATCTGATGCTTATGAATTGTAACTGCCGCATTTGGGTTACTGTAATACCCGGTGGGAAATTGTGAGACGTTTTTGTCTTAATTTAGGAGTTCAATTTTGTGCACACCAAAATGCCAATGGTTTGATTTTGAGTTTTATCTGTTACTTGCCTTAGAAAGATCTGTTTTTTTTAGTAAAATAGTCCATATTGAGAAAGCAAACAATTTAACCACCAGCAATTGTACTGCCTTATCTTCATACTGCTTTATTCACTTTGTTTGTGACTTGACCTTATGTTAAAAGAGATTATGAAGTATGCTCTGTAACTTATTTTGTTCTACCGTGTATTGAGAACTGAATAAATTCATTGTACTGATGTTGATTGGCTTTGCAGGAGCGATTGTCTTCGTCGTATGTGAACCAGGGACACAACACATTTCTCTACTTGATATATGAAGTATTGGAAAAGTTCATCATCGGATGAGCTTATTGTTTTGTTGTTAGCTATCTTGGAAATGTATTTTTCTGAACTCATAGTTTCATCATTTTTTTGTGTAATTTTAAACCCAATGGATAAAATGAATGAATGTTAAAGTTGTCATTTTGATTATAAATTTCAGTTAAATTTAAAGTTGCACTTGAATATCAGTTAAATTTCAGTTGTATTTGAATTTCAATTAAATTTGAGGTTGCATTTGAATTTCAGTTTGACATTAATTTGAGTTTACTGTAGTTTGACTTAACTTGACTTGACTGTTTGACATAATTTGACTTGGATGTTTGACTAAAATTCCAGTAAGATTAATTTAAATTCAGCCATTCAGACATTTCAGCTGATCTGAATCTATATTTTTTTTATATTATAATTCAAATCTACAACCAACATCGCGAGTCAACATCTAGTTACTGTAGGATACGGTCTCTGTTCAGAGACCCACGCAGTTAGGGTCGTGCAATTAAAAATCTCTTTATAAACGACCCATTCAGAGAACCCTAGAACAGGTCGTTTAACTCATATATATGACGTGTCCTGGCGGTCGAGGAATTGGTGTTTTCCACTAGTGTATTTTTGAATGAATGTGTAATTATATTTATTGATGATATATTGATTTATTCAAAGACTCGTGAAGATCATGAATTACACTTGCAGAATGTTCTTCAAACTCTGCGTGAAAATCAACTTTATGCAAAGTTTAATAAATATGAATTTTGGTTGAATGAAGTTAAATTTCTTGTTCATGTGGTTTCAAGTGGGGGAATTGCAGTAGATCCTTCAAAGATTGATAGTGTTCTGAATTTGCAACAACCAAGGACAGTATCAGAAATCCGAAGTTTCTTAGGTCTGGCAGGTTATTATCGTCGGTTTGTGAAGGGTTTTTCTGTTATTGCTTCTCCATTGAGTCGGTTGATACAGAAAGGGGTTAAATTCGAATGGATGGCTGAGTTTGAGTCTGCATTTCAAGAATTGAAGGGCCTTTTAACTTCGCCACCAGTTCTGACAGTACCAAGTCCAAGGGCAGTTTATGACGTTTATACAGATACATCTAATGTTGGACTTGGGTGTGTGTTGATGCAGAATAGGCAGGTTATCGCGCATGCTTCCAGGAAGTTAAAGGTTCATGAAAGAAATTATCCTACGCATGATTTAGAACTGGCAGCGATTGTATTTGCTTTGAAGATTTGGAGACACTGCCTCTATGGTGAGAAATTTAACTTGTATTCTGATCATAAAAGTCTGCGGTACTTGTTCTCGCAGAAGGATTTGAACATGAGGCAGAGACGCTGGATAGAGTACATGAAGGACTATGATTTCATATTATTGTATCATCCGGGTAAAACAAATGTGGTGGCTGATGCTCTTAGTCGTAAGAGAGAGGGACTTCTAGCACAACTAATGGTTAAGGAATGGTTGTTATTGGATGAAGCTACGGATTATATTTTTCAGGAATAAGAAAATGGTAGTGTATGCAAAGGGTATCTGGCTCAAATGACAGTACACTCTACTTTGGTTCAGAGGATAGCGAAGGCTCAAATGGAAAATCAATACTTTGTTAGGTATTTAGACATGGCTAATGACAAAGACAACAAGGACTGAAAGCTGCATTCTGATGAGACTCTGCATTTTAGAAATCGTTTATGGGTTCCGAAGAAGACAGGTTTGGAGATGAGAAATGAAATATTAAATGAAGCACATCGATCTCATTACACTATTCACCCAGGAGGCACAAAAATGTACATAAATCTAAGAAGAAACTTTTGGTGGCCTGGAATGAAGAAAAATATTGTCGAGTATGTGAAGAAATGCTTGACATGTCAACAAGTTAAAGCTGAAAACAAGTTACCGAGGGGTCTTCTTCAGCCATTATTTATTCCAGAGTGGAAGTGAGAGCATATCACAATGAATTTTGTTAGCGGTTTGCCCAGAACTAGTGACGATATGGATTCAATTTGGGTTTTGGTGGACAGGTTAACGAAAACAACTCATTTTGTACCAGTCAAGACTACTTATTCAGTTGACAAGTTATCTCAGGTATATGTTTCCAAAATTGTTCGATTACATGGTATTCCGTTATCCATCATATCAGATAGGGGTGCTCAATTCACGTCGGATTTTTGGAAGGGGCTTCACAAAGCATTTGGTACCAATGTCAGTCTTAGCTCGGCTTTTCATCCGCAGTCAGATGGACAGTTCGAACGGGTTATTAGGATATTGGAAGATATGCTTAGGGCATGCGTACTAGATTTTCAAGGTAGTTGGAAAAGTCATTTATCGTTGGCTGAATTCGCTTATAACAATAGTTACCAGGCAAGCATTGGTATGGCACCATTTGAAGCGTTATATGGGAGACCGTGTGGATCACCGATATGTTGGACATAAGTTGGAGACAGTTTTTTAACTGGGACGACAGTAATTGCAGAGACCACGGAGAAGATTAGGATCACTAAAGAACGTCTTCGAGCAGCCCAGAGTAGGCAGAAGAGTTATGCAGATCATGGTCGACGTCTACTATAGTTTGAGGTTGGGAAGTATGTTATGTTACGAGTATCACCAAGAAAAGGTGCTACTAGGTTTGGATTGAAGGGAACACTCGCACCACGGTTTATTGATCCATTTAAGATTGTTGAGAAAGTTGGGGAAGTAGCTTACAGGATTGCATTACCCGCGAGCATGGGTCAGGTTCATAATGTATTTCATGTTTCTATGTTTCGAGGTTACGAATATGATCCCTCTCATGTTTTGGATTGGCAATATCTGTCATTAGAAGTTAATGGTTCATATAAGGAAGGGCCAATAGAAATTTTGGACCACAAGGAGAAGGTTTTGAGAAACAAATTCATCCCATTAGTGAAAGTGCTCTGGATTCATCACAATATCGAAGAAGCTACATGGGAGAAAGAATCCGATATACGAGCACAATACCCAGAGTTGTTTGCTTGAGGTATGTTAACTTTTTTTCGAGGAAGAAAAGTTCTGTTAGGTGAGGTGATTGTAGAGATCTTGTGATTTATCCTTCGTTTATTATTTTAGCTAGGCTTGTTTAGTAATAATTGGGATGATGTGGCTTGAAAATTTTCTGAAACCAACCCTGAGGTTGGTTAGGCCTTGTTTGGTAATAGTTTTTTTTTTTAGGATGTTAAAGGTCTGTATTGGTGTGCTTGTTTTTGATTGTGCTTATCTAGCTTAGTGGCGTGTTAGAACCTCTGTTTTTCTGAATTGCCTTAGCTTAGTCAACACTAGTTAATGGATACGTGGCGAACTCCACTCTTGACACAGTGTTCGTTTGTATCTCGTTGGGGGTATGTTTGGAAATGATGTTTGATGAAACTCTTAAGACTTATCTGTTCGAGAGCTTGGTATGTGGATGTTGTAAGAGAAAACAGACGGGAATCGACGAGAGATTCTTGTGAAAAGAAATTCATCGAAAGGTTTAGAAAAATTTGTAACCAATTCTGATTCATCTTGAGTGTTTGAAAGTGATGAATTTCATGTTATATTCTACTGATTTACATGGAGATTTGGAAGTAATCAAAGAAGGGTTTTTATTTTTTCTTGTTTGATGATTACACTGCACCAAATTCCCGTATTAGTAACAGCAATTCGTAACGGCTTATGAGCCGTTACGAATTTCCCGTTACAAATGGCCGTTACGAAAAATTCGTAACAGGTGGAAGCCGTTACTAATTTCTTAAAAATTTGTAACAGGGCTAAGCCGTTACGGAATTTTTTATACGCGTGCCAGTGACACGCTTGGTCACACTTGGGTGGTAACACCTTCAGAATATGCGTGTGCCATTCACATGTGTGCCATTATGTTTCCACCCACGATGAGTTATACCAGAGGATATTTCCTCCCATGCGTGTGCGATTCACATGCGTGCTTTTGAGGATATCTCAGCACTTAGCCAAATCGAGATTTCATTTTCAGTTTTTTCTTTTCTCTCTTCTGCTCCTGTTCTTTCTTCTCCTCTCCTCTCCTCTCGTCTCATCTCCACACTCGTTAATTTTATGATCTTTGAAGAACTGTGTAAGATTAACGAGTTTAGATTTCGATTTTAGTTTCGATCTGCATAAGTCATCATCAATTTTTCGATTTTAGGGTTTTATCATCTGTTAAATCAGATTTTTGGGTTTCATCTGATACCAATTTTTTTTCCATTTCATTTTAGGGTTCGTCGGGTTGGAGCTTTCAAGAACTGATCTTGAATCTCAGATTTAGGTATATGTTTCTTCTTTTTGTCTGTTAGATTTTCTCTTCCTTATCTTTTTTTCTTCTTCCCTGTAGAATCACATCTGTTAATCAATTTTAGGGTTTGATTTCATCATTTGTATTTCATCTGTGTAAGTCTTTCGTCATATGTTTTAGGGTTTGGGTTATTTCGATTTTTGGGTTTCAGTTTGTTAATCATATTTAAGGGTTTCATTTTGTTAATCAGTTTTAAAGGTTTTAGTTTGTTAATCAGTTTGAGGGAGTTTCACTTGTAAATAAGGTTTGTTTACAGGTACTGATTGGTTTCGGTTTTGTTATACCAAGGTTAGATATTCCTAAAATTGAAGTGCGATTTGAGAATCTGTCGGTGGAAGGGGATGTGTTTGTTACAAATAGAGCACTTCCTACTTTTTTCAATGCTTTTTTGAATGCTTTGGAGGTAATTTTTATTTCAATTTCTTCCCATTATCGATGCCTAATTGTTGCACTTCCACTTATTAGTATTAGCCAAATATGAGCCTGCCTTCATTTATAGAAAAATAAAATGAGTTTCTCTTTGTATATTTGTATGCAACTCACTTAGGAAAGAACTCGACTTAATGTGGCAGGTCATTAAGGAGTGTGTGGAAGCAGAAGCATGGTTGAGAGAGAAGCAGCAGCATGAAGACTCTCTGCCTAAATATGCTAACCTAGTGTTGTTGTCTGCTGACGTTAATAGGAATGTAGAGGCCCTTGATAGGTATCAATTTACACTTGGTCAAGAATTAACGTTAGCAGATGTTGTTGTATTAACTTATGCATGTGATAGACCAGCCACTCTTGATGGTTTAAGTATGTTTTGGTTACCAGAACTTCGTAAATTGGAGGTTTGTGTTTTCTTTTCTATTATTTTGATTTGATTGTTCTGGAATTACTGTGTTGAGTTGGATTTCATTTCTAGAATCATGTCATACACTGTTCTTATGGCTAAATTTCTATGTTAATTATGACAGGTCATTGATTACTATACTTTTCCTCTGGAAAACCCAGTTGTTGAAGGACGGCGTGCCATTATTCGTAATATGTGGACTGAACGTATACAAGGAACAAAGCAGAAAGTAGAAGTGGATAAGATTTCATTTTCCTCTTTGTTTTATGATTATCTTTTCTCCATTTCAAATATTTATTGTTCTGAAGATATGAAATTGTTTGAAACTCTTGTAGTTTGGTAATATGCGATTGGTACTGCACTTGACGAGTCTCGTGATTCGCTGAGGTCCACCATTTTATTGGATGGGTCTTTGTTTGAAACTCTTGTAAGCAAGTTTGGCTTTGTTATTGATTCCCTCATCCACTTTCTCCTGAGTGATGAATATATTTTGTTTGTTTCGTTGGAACAGGTTTTGCAGGCCAGTGATGACGAAACCCAAGCCAGCAGCGCCAAAGCCACCTACTCCAGCAGAATCACCATCACCTCCACCACAAAGCACAGCCGAACCCCAAACCGATGGTGCTGACGTCGATGCGAGCGCAGGGGAGGGTGAATTCACTGCAGGGAAGCCGATGGACACAGACAAATCTGGAACTGCTCCTAGTCCTGCATAATTTTTACATATAGTCCTGGGTTTTTACAAACTGGACAAGGTCTTGATTCAATCTCCACTACATTTGAAAAGGTTTGCAAAATCGTAATTGTTTTAATTTTGATGTGGGCAATCATGAACTGATTTCAAAATCTTATAATAAGTTTAATTTATGTATTGCCAGCCTGACGTGATTGTGAACTGTGCTGCGTTTTCTCTACCTCGTGTATGGGAAAAAGATCCAACAGCAGCCATGGCTATAAATGTACCATCTTCTGTGGTGAAATGGTTATCAAACTTTGGTCCTACACAAGGAAACCAAGTATGCACATCTAATAATTTTGGTCCTTGTTTGATTAGTTTCAGGGGTTTTAGTCTTGAGAACAGTTATTGCAATAGTTGGACTTATTTGTTTTTTTAGTAGTCTGATTATTTTTTGTGTGTATGTTACCTTAGGGGGATTTTCCTCGACGTTATGCTGATGCTGGTCCGCGCCAAAGGGCTCAGCTAGATTATGGGGAAGGTGGCAGTGCTTCTCATTACGGGGAAGCTTCCAATGACAGGTTTGTGAGTTCCATCTTACTGCTAGTAGCTGTAGTTGGTTTCTTTTAAGCCTCTATTTATAATACCCCGCTATGATTTAGGCTTGGGAGATCTCACCTGGGGTATGGTGATAGCAGCAGAAGTTCTCTCTCTGCTCAGGACTCGCATGGGATTTATGGCAGTCGTCAGAGTCTATGTTATAGTGGAGGTAGGGAGTTTAATTATTTATTTTTGGTGTTGTTTCGAGTTCGAGTCTTTCTGGGTGGTCTGAGTGTTTACCAATTGTGTGTATGATTCATATTTACATGAATGATATGGTGTCAGGTTCTTATGGTAGCAATAATGTCAGTGGAATGTACACCAGCTACGCTGGTGATTATATCTCTCGTTGACCTGATGTATGCATTAAACCTTTTACCAGTTCTGTAGTTTAAAGCTTTTCTCTTGACAGCTTATATTTACTTGTGTTTTGGTGGCAGGTTGGCAGTAGCTCTTACTAGTCATCACTATATTCCAGTCGCATCTTGGGTGGTAGCAGTTACCTTGGAGGTGGTGGTAGTAGTAGTGGTTCTGGATCATATTATTAAGGTAAGTCGATCTATTCCGCATTATCAGTAGTTTGTGTTGTGGATTGGTAACTAAACCTTAGCCGATTTAGTAACATTGGAAAAGAAACCTAAGAGCTCAAGATTTTTTCTTGTCTTATATATTTCGTGATGATTATGTCTGGTGGTATAAGACGGTGCTCCTTTGTAGCAGTCCGACTGATCATTGCAGTATAGACGGCTCTCCGAGATTTTAGCTGGGGTATGTGATTGAAATAATTGCGAGGTATTGTGCTGGTAGGAAGTGAACTGCAGTTGGGTTGGCATCAGATGGAGTAAGTATAAATTGAACTATAGCTTATTTCTCTAAAATTTCTTTTGGTTTCTGTGCATCTACTTTTGGTCCTGAGAATTGACTTTGTAATTGCAGACTTTGCGAGTTGCCTGGCTCAGCTGACAATAATTTTTATGAGAAGCTTCTAGTATCTGGTCTCAAAGTGGATGGGCTAGAATGAGAATCTTGTTTCCAACCTTTTCCAGTGGTTAGTAAATTTTCTATTTTCTGTTACACTTATGCTTGTTTGCATTTACTTGTTGCGTATTTTGAACGTTATTTCTTCCAGTTTACTTGTCATAATAATACAACCTGTTGTATTATGCAGGATTGCCTACTGCCTACATCGAGTTTTTTGATTCCCAAGCTTTCAACAAAGCAAGCCTGCAAAGGATATATAACTTAGTTGTGGTTAATCAAATGATGCTCTATTTGATCAGAAAGGGTGGAGAACAAAGCATCTTCAAGATTTGTAAGTTGCAGTTATTCAAGTTTTGTAGGCAGTTAGTAAGTTTCTGTAATCGATTAGAAATTTGGAACCTTCCATGTATTCCCTTAGAAATCTGATACTTAACAAAAAAAAAAAAATTGGTACTTAGAGAAATTTCAGTAAAATTTGGTACTTACAAAAATTTCAATTATTTTTTTATATGAATCTGATATGAATGTGATATGAATAGATTGTTGAGTGTGGATGATGAATGTATTGAAAGGTGTATGCAGGGTATTGCATTTAGAATTCCGGCTTATTTCCGACGGAAAATGAACTGCCAGTTATCCTTGACCTGGTCAATGTTTCCTGGCAGTAATTTTTTGATGTTACAAAAAAGTTCGTAACGGCTAAAACTTGAGCATGTTACGACTGCGTTGTTACAAAAAAGTTCGTAACGGTTCTGGTCTGTTACTAAACTGCCACGTAGTAACGGCTCCTACATGTTACGACTGCGTTGTTACAAAAAATTCGTAACGGCTCTCAGCTGCTACCACGTGGCATTTCGTAACGGCTCAGCTCTGTTACGAACGCCGTTGCGACACAAGGACGTTACGAAAAAATTGTAATACGTCCTTTTGAAACAGGCGAGGGCCGTTACAACCCCGATTCTTAGCGGTTTGGTTATGTTTCTAACCCAAAATTTGGTGTAGTGTTAAAGGTACGATTTCAACCTTATTTCTCCTTGTCCCGATCAATTGAACTTATATAATTTCTTCTCCAATGAATCAATCACTCTACTGTTGTGAATTTTACTACCAAATTGAGCATGAAGAACCTAGGGTTTCATTGGGGTTGTTTTCAACTATGCCTGGTACTGAAGCATAATAGTATTGGACTTCGAAATAAGGGGGAGATTAGCGAATTTTGTGAATCTGTGGATCATCAAAACCTTGGGTTTTCTTTTGAAACCTTTTATGTTGTTTTTTTTATCTTGTTTTTCAATCTCTTGTTGCTGGTTCATGTTTAGGATAGAACTCTGCCGGAGTTTGGAGTTAAGTATGTTCTGATCTTATAAGTCATAGTAAATGTCAAATGTCATAAGAACATTGTTTGAAATGAAACAAACCATATCATATCAGAAATTTGTGTGTTGTCATGCGACATCTCAGCTCTATTTTAGGGCACTTTAGGTAATGAACTGAGTTATGGATTCTTTTCATGAAATTTGGTCCTTTGATAGATGAATCAACTACTTATTAAGTGTAATGCTCTGAGCTAATTGATGTAAGATATGCATATTCTTAATCAGATCTACTATACAATGATTTTGACTTATATGCTTCACCAACTAGCCTAAGACTTATACTGATAAGCATTAGTTATCTTTTGAACAAATATTCCAGCATGATATTCGATGTTGTAGTTAAGATTATGCAATTTGAAGTATGCCAGCTTGTGTTTCAACTGCCCTTCACTTTTGGAAGTTATACTTTTAAGAAGAGTTGACACTTGCAACTTGTTTTAACCTTAGTTCTTACACATGGATAATAGCACATAGAACTATCAATCTGTAGAGGTTTAGGTTGCTTGATTTGGAGTGGAAATTGATTAAGTTGTGATACTTTTTAGTATTCTTTATGAAATCTGGAATTTTGCTTGTATTTGCGGTGAGTAGGCGTCTTTATGGACTTTTATAGGTATGCTAGAGTTTGATTTGGTTCATGATATCTTACCGAAGGTTGTAGAGGAGATTGTTGTCATTCTAAAGAGCTATTGGTTGCTTAATTTGAATCAACGATGAATGTTTTATGCACCCTGAAACTTTGACCCTCGTGCTGTTTACAAGGGTGTTAGAGGTTGAAACTGAAGTGAGTTTTAACCACACTACTTTGTGAAGGTTGTACTGTTTGAATAGCTGTCTTTGAATTCAGTGGGCGGATTGCGAAGTTTGAGGTTTGAGTAGTGGTTGAGGTGGGAACTTGCATTACTTTTTCGTAACCATTGATGGCTTTACAAAATTATTTTTATGCACTCTTACAAATTCATGCATTATTATTTTCTATTCTTGAAAATTCTGTAGATTCTATTACTCTTTCCATCACTTGGAAAAGACCTGGTTTGTGCTTGTTCGCCTCTGTGATTGTGTAGGAAATAAGAATTTCCTTTTTGTGGTATATAGGACTCTGCTCCTTGTTTTTATAACTACTTACATTCAGCTTTTATTTCTTAGAGTGGGTCATCATGGTCTTGGTGATATCAACAGCTAATGAGTGTGGTTAGCACAAATATTATACATTGTTCGATGAAGGAGTAGTTCCATATACATGATTCTACTTGCGTGTGTTGTTTTCTTTTGATGTTTAGAATACTGGCTTGTTTACTCCAGTGAATGGATTGTGTTATTATCTTTGAAGAAAACTTGCATTCTTAAAATTCAACTTTGATGATTCACCACTTACATCAGAGCTACACTTACATCAGTGTAAGTATCCATTGGGCTTGTTTAGCTCACTCTTTCCACCTCGTTGTTAGTGACAGGTAGCTCTGATGTAAGTGGTGTTGGTTCGGTCGAAGGAGAAATTGACGTTTGGGTCGATTAAGTGGACTTAACTTATGCTCTTGTGAGATCGTTGCTGGTCTCAGTGTTATTTTTTTGCAGTCTTGTAACTTCTGAAGATGTTTTCTCTTTTTGAGTATTTTGTGTGTAAGCTAGTCTCTAAGCCCTGAAAGTATATAATGTGTATAATGTATATTAACAAACAAAACACTATAAATTAGATGGTTGTGTATAATATGAAAAGTCTAGTTTATTTCTTGGTTTGTCTCGGAAATGTTTAGCTCAGTTTAATATAGTTTTGGGTTTAGAATCCTAAATACTGTCTTAAGGAGAAGGGGCGCTACAATAACTCCCAAGATTAAACCAGAGATGGAAATTAAAATGTAACGTCCACACTCATTAGAGTCGAGTGATCTTTTATTACCAACGAAGAACAAATGTGAGATGAGAATTTGTATCTCAACTAAAATTTTAGTTGGAATGGAAATTTAGTTGCATAAATTTGGTCGGACTTTTTTACTTACACCGCTATCCCATCATTAATTGTACATAAGACAAGATGTATAAGTATCGATTTCAATTTTTTTCTTTTAAAGTGACCTAATAGGCTGACGAAAGTTTAATATTAATTAAAAAACGGTAAATAGGTCATTGTCCAAATATTTTTAAAACATGGTTCAAATGGACGAGTAAAAATTAGTATAGGTGAAATGGACACCAATAAAAATAGCAAGGATAAAATTGGATTCATCCTGACTTAAACTTAAATAATAGCAAGGATGAAACTGGATGCATCCTGATGTAAGTTAAAAATAAGAAAAAATATTTGAAAATGAGTAGGATGAAACTGTTTACATCCTGCCTATTTTTATATTTTTGTACATTTAAACAATATCAATTTCTAAATATCTTTTTCACCCAGAAATTGTTGACTTTAATTATTTTAACCAATTTTGTGATTAAAAAAAGACAACAATTTCAATATATTCACCCAAACAACTCATTAAAGGATTTCAAATACAATTCTAAAACACACGGATTATTTATAGGTGAATGTCTCAATTTAATACCACAAAAAACAACATCGTATGTTACCCTATGGAATATGGATGATATCACCGAATAAGAAATATAATTACAGAGAAGAGCAACGAAATCTACAAATAAAATACAGCCTAAAAGATAGAAGATCGAATCATGATCCACGAGAATTGATACAAACATATGACTTTCCATTCCAGCCATAGCTAATCAGCTCGTTCTAGCTAAATGATGTCATTATCATCAGTATCATTATCATTATCTACTAGATACTCGCTTATGTTGAAGTTGGGGTAGCACAGAAATTCGTTGTCACAAAGCGATCGGGTTGCAGTGGCTGATAGTACCGATGTTTTGCGGATTAATGGATACCTCATTCTCAATAAAAGTTGTTTCATGTTTTTGGCTTCTATATTTGTTGTAAAAACATGTTTCCATAACTTCCCAATGTCAGAAAAAGTTAGGCCTAGTTTTGGTATTGCTATGGCCTTTGCAAAAACATTCTTTTGCCGTGTGTTGTTGTGTTGTGCTGTGAGAAAAAACAGTTAGATGTCTAGTAAAATATTAATTAAAGTTAAAGCTGGTTAACAAAAGCAATCAAAATGTGTTTGTTAAAATATTATATTCAACCATTGTTGTTGTAGAAAATGACAAAAACAGACATATATCTGAAAATAATTTTGGTTCAATTTTATTGGGTTTAAAAATAATTAAATTTTCTACTATTAAATATAAACATATATAATATTAAATTTACTTAACCACTTTTTAATATATATATATATATATAATTTTCAAAGAAAAAATCAAACTAAAATTAAGTAATCATTTAATATTATTATCAACTGTGTTATTAAACAAATATTTTATTATTTAATATTTGTTTTTATTTATACTTTGACAAACTAAATGAAATGGTATCATATAATAATTTGAAAATAAAATATAATAATATTTAAAGAATAAGAAATAAAAATTGATTGTATATATATTTAAGGGTAATTTTTGTCATTTACAAAATAAAATAGGACAAATCAAACATTAAATTTTGAACGCGCAATTGGGGGATATGGAAACTAATTGGGGGATATGAATTACTTCCCCCAACCAAAGGTGTCTGCTAAGGGGTGTTTTTTGGTGCCGGCGTGCTCGATAACTTTTATACCACGCCGGTACCTATGTTCAAAATTCAATTAACTCCTGGATGTTTTTCTTGTGGTACCGGCATGGAAAGTTAGGAGAGAACCATGCTGGTTTGAATATTCCATGGAATATTCTGTGGTAGGTAAAAAGTTAACTGCGTGCCGGCATGTTTTTTTGGTTGAAGACCATGCCGGAAGTTGTTTCAAAATGGGGGATAACAGGCGCCGGCATGCAACTAGTATGAATACCATGCCGGTTTTGGTAGTTCCGGCGTAGTATTCATACTACGTGTATGCCGACACCAAGCTTTTTCGGAGAAAAAATGGCGGTTTCAATTTTTTTTTCAAATTTTCGACCTCTTAGCAGCATTACCTGTGTGTTGGGGTTGCTTGTATGTTGACCATGTTTACTTTCTTGGGTTGGTTCTTCAAATAAACACTTCATGCTCACGAAAATCATGATCCAAAGGTGTTGGTTCATCATATAACTCCAATTGTGAGTTGTTATCATTAACCGAAGATTGAAGATATGATTGTTGTTGTAGTTGAGCTAAAGATTCAGCAGCTGCAATTCTCTCCTCACAATCATCTTCCATTTTCACAAAAAAATTTCCACCCAAAAATAATTTTCCCTCCTTCTACTCTCCCCTCACTCACACAAATTCAAATAAAAATACGCACTAATCTATCCCCAAATACTTAAGATTTTACTAATTATTATTAACCACTAAACCTGATTAGTGAGGGTTAGATTAGGAATTAAAAAAGTAATTACATAAGGGTGACCTAGATTTGATATTAGGATCCCTATTTTATCATGTAGCTATATCCCCCAATTAGTTTCCATATCCCCCAATTGCGCGTTCTAAATTTTGGTGAGACCAAAACTTATGCTTTTGTAGCTTTTAAAGCTCCTCCTCCCCAACTTTTAAAAATTTAGGAATTTGGGAAGTGTTTTAGGAAAAAAACACTTTGATTTCTTTTTTTTTACCAAAAAACAATTTCAAAAATTATTAACATATATATGTTTTGAAAATGGTTTTGAAAAAATAACAGCAATACCAAACCCAGCCTTAGAGGTTTGGCCAGATAAAAAGCAGTACCATTTTGGATGTACCATTTTGGATTCTCTTGTCACAATTGAACGTTTGTTATCACCGGACATCATTGTGTGTGTATATGTATATTAATATAGTCGTCCTGCTGGTAAATGGGCCTTGGGCCATGAGCAGTTCCACAGGTGCAGAATACTATTACTTGCAAAGTCTCTTGTTTCACATTTTCCAACATCTCGACTGTATATAACTCTGCTAGTACAAGAAGTCCTGGAAATGAACAAGACGACATGAAAATGGTCCACACTAGTCATGTGCATGATTGTAGAAGCCATGTTTGTTGGTAATTCAAACGGAAACTTGCTGTCTAAACGCATCGGACCGGACGTTTGATTTAAATCAAATGCTTCATGAAAAAGTTAAGCACACACTTTAATCCATTTTCACTTCTGTTTTGAGTTTTTAGATCATTTAACTTCAACTGTTTAATCATAGAACTTGCAAAATCTGAACCGTCTAAGAAAAGTAAGAATCCATTGTTCTGTCTATATCAATAATCAAGTGCGGAAAGATTTTCTTGCTCGGCTTACAGTCAGATTCTGGGCGTAAGTTGATTTCATGCTCAGACGAACATCAGATAGTGAAAACTACTACCACACTCATTTTTGTGTTTTTCCCCACCCTCAAACCCACGGGCGTGAAACTTCACGCGCGCACCCATTTTTTTGGTGAAAATTTCTCGTACACCCATAATTTAAGAAATTGGGTTCTATCGCAGCTTTTTTCCTTTAAATCACATTTTCCTTTGGCCAGAGAAAGAGAGGCGAGATATTCAGAGAGTTAAAGAGGGGATCAACAAATTAAAAGAGGGTTCACAGCAAGAGCAACAACAAATCTATAACGATGGAGTTCTTGTAAAAACTAGATTGTGTTTTTTTTCCCGATGTCGATTCAATTAATGGATTGCGGTGGTTGTTGTAAAATTTGTTAGAGTGAATTCAAGGACATGAAGGATATGTATTTGCTGGACATGGAACTGAAGACGAGATGAAACTAGAAATTGGGTATCAATTCATTTTGGATTTGGTAGAAAATTGATGTATTGCCATTGATTTTGCGATTAAACACGAGGACGCTGAGATGTAGAGGTGTTCCTGAATCTAATATTATTAGATATCTAATTTGAAGAGATGAATGGTATGTAGTCCATGTTTCCCCTTTTTGTTCACTCGCTGCCTCTCTTTAATATTATTAGATATTTTAGGCTTTAGATCTCAATCATGATTGGAGAAAGTATGAACAAGCAGCATCGAAGGAATTGATCACATAGTCTTGGTTCATAGGATTGTTAATTTTCAGTTGTTTTTTACAAGTAAAATTTTCATTCTAGGCTTCAAATATTGTGGTTCATAGGATTGTTAATTTTTCACTTGTTTTATTTGGAGCTCTAGGTGCTTTTTGATTTCCAGAAGATTAAGATCTTAGTGCTCTGAGCTGGTGGATAAATGCTTTATTGAAGACAGTTGAATGGAGCTGATACAACAGTGGTATGGCTGTTGATTACAGAGAGGGATGAAGCTATTTTGAAATTGATAATTGGTTGATTACTGCAACTGCTGCTCGGTGATGGAAGACAAGGGTACTACGTTGTTTCCGTGGAGTTGAATTCAAGAATGGAAGGTGATGGTATGAACTGATGATGCTCTTTTGGGAGGAGCTGGTGAATTTAAGATGTTGCTTATTCACTCTTTCAACTCCAAACTAAACTATAATGGAGATCTTTCATTAGTTGGTTGTTTAGCTCATTGGAAAAATAGATTGTTCTCGATCCAGTAAGAACATGAACCGGACTCGCTGTGTGTTTGTGTATGAAATGGGTTTTGGTGAAATTTCTCAACTGAGAAACAACACAGCAACAACTGACTTCTGGTGGGTCTGTAATGTGTCTGCTGGTGTAAGAGAGATTATGAAGAGTTTCGAAGACGAGGTGACTCGAAGTAAGATTGTTGAACAACTGGAGTTGGTGGTTGTAAAGAAAGTGTTGTGTAAACGGAGATGATCATCTCGAGTTGTGCTGCCAGAGATAGAAGCGCAGTCGGTGGGTGGTGGCAGTTGGCTATATAACGGATGTATGCAGTTCGTGTTTGTGAATGGATTCGAGCTGGTGGTACAACAACAAAGGAGAAGGTAATACGCCGAGAAGATAGGTTTGAGGGTCTTGTTTGGCGTTGATGGTGATATTGACTTGTATACCGTGTTCAAAAGGAGGACAGTGGCAAGAGTGTCCAATACGTAGTCTAACTGATGTAGATAATTGATGCACGTTTCTGGTCAAGCGTAGGCGACGATGTACTGGTTTCGTTAATGTGGTGGCAACGGATGATGGGTTTGGCGTGCGTGTGACGTGAATTTAAAAGAAAATGGAGGTGTGAATAGTGATGCATGACAGGTTATGCATCTACAAATTTGTTGCATAACTTGTTATGCGTTCTCGAAATTGGTTGCATAACACTATCTGCAGTTTTTTTCTTTTGTTTTCTTTTTGCATAACTTGTTATGCAGTCCAGAAAACGGTTGCATAGCATGTTATGCAGCAACTTTTTTGTCACTATCGGAACCAACAAAAACAAAGACCGCATAACTTGTCATGCACCAATAATAATATCTGCATAACTTGTTATGCAGTTGTGAAAATCTATGCATAATCTGTTATGCATTCGAAAATATGGATGCATAATGCATTATACATCGAGAAAATTGATGCATAACCTGTTATGCAATGGAAAATATGGCTGCGTAATGCATTATGCATCAATTTTTTATGTACGCACTAAAATCAACAAAAACAATGGCAACATAACTTGTTATAAATGCATAACTTTGTTAGGCAGTCGAGAAAATGGTTGCATAATTCGTTATGCGTCTGCATAATGTGTTATGCATCTTTTTTGGTGGCCACATAATGGTTATGTATCAAGTTTTCGAAAATTTTGCCTAAAATGATGATCAACTCCGATTTTTTTCGTGAAAAACAAAAATTTGATATTGTTGTTTGTACTCGTTGTGTAGCTCTCTTAAAAAGATTTCCAACGATATAAAATTTTTAAAATTCCAAGGCGCGGATTTTTAGATATGTTATGTCCAAGTTGCGCTTCCAATTATACCCCTGAAAAATTAGGCTGCATAACTGAGTTATGCCTGAAAAAATAGTATGCATAACGAGTTATGTATTGATTCTTAATAATTTCATATAATTATGGGTGTCAAAGAAATAATTATGGGTGTCACGGTACCCAAAATTAATTGTGGGTCTGATAATGATAATATTATTTTTTTTTTGGGTCTCCCCCTAATTTCCCCCATCAAATATTCGATTATTTACTGACAGGCCTAATTAGAGCCCATAATTTCTTCGATAAAAGCCCGTTAATTCTTCAACGTCCACACCAAATGTTTCTTTAGCATTTTCGTTCTTTATTAAACAAAACGGACTTCACAAAACGAAGGAAAGCCCTCCACCACATGATATCCTTCTGCAAAACCTAGTTAGCAATTCGGAGTTCGAAAACGTACGGAACGGGAAACGTCTGTATATTATTCGGATTTATAAAATTTAAATTTGGTCAATAATCCGATTAACGATTCGTGATTCGGTAATAAATCGGAACGGCATACATACATGTATAATTCGTTTTAAATATTTGAGTTCGGCGCACAAAATTGGGACTATATAAATAATAAACTAGTATATCTTACTAATATAAAGAAAGTGGCTTTTTTGGTATGACCTCATGATTTCCATGTGTACTTTCCATCTGGTTCGTCGGATCAGATGACCTTAAAAACACGGAATGTGATGTAGGCCGTCCATCTAATAAGGATTTCGGTATAATACGGGAGATATTGGGTGGGTTTGTAATAAAATAACTAAATTTCTAAGGGCCTAAAAATAAAAATTATATATACAAGATCTGGAATTAGGTTCAGAGGAGAAACCTATTCCCAAATGAGAACGATGATCATATGTCCTTATTAATATGATTAAATCCTAACCTTCAATTTTCTCCAACTTCAGTTCAATCTCTGTTCAACAATGTTACTCAATTATTAACCTTGGTTCTTTCCAAGAGTTTTCCTATTAAAAATTTGGGTGTAGATTGAGAAATTTAAATGGGATTATAAAACCCAAAATCAAATCGATTGATGCTTCTTTTTTCTAAAACCCGAAATCTAACGACGTCTTATTTTGATCGAATGATTCTCCTCCTCTCAAATTCGCAGTTTTATTTTTTTTGTTTTTGATGTACTTGAGGTGAAGAGGAAGATTGTAATGGAGGTGGTATGGATGAGATAGTGACGGATGTGGTAGTCCGTGAAGTGGAGAAGATGTGGTAGTACCTGAAGTGGAGAAGAGTAGATAAAAGAGGAGCAAACAGAAGAATAAATCAAATGCAAATTGTAAGTACATCGTTTTCCACATCGTTTCTTTCCTCTCTTTTGTTTCTCCTTTTTAGACAGGATAACAACAATGAACCTGCAAATACCACTATTAGTCTGTAGACCAACGCCACATCACTAAAAAAATGCGACAAAATGAGGTGTTTGCAGGTTTTGGAACGGGGCGGCAGTTGCACTTTTTGAAGGTTTGCAGGTTTGACAGTCTTTGTTACAGCAGCAAGTTGTGGTGATAATTTTTGATCAGACACTACAAAAAAGAAGGCCTCTTGGGACGGTCATAAAACAGTCCCAAAAGTCTAAAAGCCGTCCCAACAGGTATTTAGTAACGGTTTTCTTACCGTCCCCTGAACCACCGTCACTAATACTGTTAGAGACGGCTTTGGCTTTCAGGGACGGCTTAATTCAACCGTCACCAATACTTCTAGGGATGGATTCACGCTGTAGGGACGGTTTTAGAATCCATCCCAAATACTTTTCTAACCGTCCCTAGAGAAAAATTCCAACAGTAGCAGTGACCCAATAGTAACGTCAAAAAAGCGTTGCTAAAGTTTGAAAAAATTGGTAAGACTTTTCTTGGTTTCTTTGGCAGGATGCCTTTCCCTTTACCCTTATGAACATTCATTCACACAGTATTTTCTCATTCATGAAATCAAGTTTTTCACAAAAATGATTCAAAGGTTTAGAATAACAAGTCTCATACAACAAAAGAAAAAACTCCGCAAAAACAATCAACAGGTGATGTTCATAGTTGTACACAACTTGGACGTAAACGGTGCACCATCTGCACTGGAAATGTATTTGATTGCTTCTGCTCCAGAACGAACTTTATTTCTCCGTAGCATTTAATTCCTACCATCTACCATCATCGAAATTCTGCAACAAAGTCATCGATCGACATACATGAAGAACGAAACCGTAGTATCTAACCTAAATAAGTTCGCCTCCCTGTAAGAGGGAAAGTTGAAAACAAGAAATTTCTTAGAACCAAATTATCAGCATCTCAGATTGTCGTAGGCATTATTTACTGAAAATAATTAGTATCTTAACTTACATACACAGTTTATTTACGAGAAAATGGAAATGAACAAACCAAATAGGGTAAATACTATTGGGACAGGGATAGAGGAATAAATACTCAGTTTATGGGTTTGCATTTCCAGTTTGTGTTATATGCCTTTGGAGGAGTTCTAACTCACCTCAATTAGAAAATTTGGGATAAGGCACATACCGTTGGCACATGGCACCAGAATTTCCATTGAACTGCCAGTATCCTGCCGCATTTCCATTTGACCCTACAAGTAAATCAATTTCAAAATTTAGGTCAATTCGTAATACAACTGCAAAAAACAGATATGACTCGAAGCTTTACCTCTTTGTCGGATTTCATATGTGGCTTGGAGCCGCCAGTGTGTCACTGTTGAACCTTTTGTTTGGCCCTATTTTCTATATCTGCTAACTCATGTTTCAAAGCAAAATAAATTAGTGCGCTTAAATGCTTCAAAAGTGTAAAATAAAGAATCCACATCTCTCAAACAAACAGGAGTGCAATCTCTCAAGCAAACCGAAGACAAAAATGAAAACCTTAACATCGAACTCCAATATTATACACAAAAGGACTAAGGATCGAGTAAACAAGATCAAAGCAAACAAAATGCGAGGGTAAATTATCAAAAGGACTCAGGTATTTGGTTGGACATTTTCTTCAACCGGGGCGACACAAAGGTTACCAAGTGCATATGCTGCCTCATTTCTTATGTCGAATGAGCAGCAGAAAGAAGATGTAGCAACAAAGGAAATGTCTCGCTAAAGTATATCAACTTCTTATGAGCAGGAGTACCTGCTGCTATGTTGGATAAACCCCAGGCTGCCTCCTACAGTACTAACAAAAATATCAACTGAGAGGTGAGAAAAATATAATACTACATAAGAGTTGTTAGTAAGGAAAGCATACCTTCTTCAACACCCGATGCTCACATCTCAAGCAATCTACAAGAGCCAACACGACATTTTCAAGAAACTTCATAAGCAACTATGGAATTAGAGAACACTAACTCTCCACATTAGCAGACATACAATGAACTTCCGCCTACAAAAGACACCAGCTGAGAAACCCGAATTCATTCTACAGTTCTCAAATAAAACCAAGAAGACACACAAACTTATCTCACCCTGCCAGATGAAGTAAATTCCATACTTAATTTCTCCTTCTCGAACAACATACTCACCTGAATCTACAATCAATTTCAATTCAGTACAAACACAAAAATTTAACCCCTAGAAGAAATTGAAGGGAAATGTTATTGATTTTAATTCAAATTTACACGAACAAAAAACACAAACAAAAATTCTTACTATAATGTTTGAACTGGATAAGTTGAGCAATCTTTAGCAGTGATGCAGTTGGGAGTCTCTGTAATAACAGAACGTGAGATGGAAACTCGATTACTGTTCTTCACCAATATATCAAAAATTAGATAAGGTATGATTAGATTAAATAAACTCAGAGATTACAGAGTCAGCTTATATATAATACAAGGAGTTATGGATGGAGGGAAGGAAATAACATGATATACCTGTTTTTCTTAGATAGGAGATGTTTCTTAGATAGCACCTTCTTTCTACTTATCAGGAACGATCACCTTTCGATAGCTTCTTCTCACCTGCAAATCAAAACTCTAAAAGTCATCATTTCGTACGAGTAATTTTTAAACCATAGTACTTCACTTTATGAATTCACAACAGAAAAAGAGAAAAATTACACTTATCGCACACCATAGTAATTTAGGTTCTCGATCTGTTTTTTATTAGAGATTTTAAGATATCCCCTTCTATTTGTACTCTAACGCAGAGACACTCCTATCCTAAAATTCATAGTCTCTTAACAGTGTCCTAATAGATCTACATCTGTGTCACTTATTGAACCAAGCTACGCAAGGAAACACCATACTATTAGTTCTAGTAGCAATAATTGACAATACAAAAGCCTTAGCATACAAGGTGTACATAAATCCTTGGCATCTGATAGATTGTTAACTATTTTATTATACTAATTTTTGATGCAGGACTACTCTTTGCCTCACAGCAACATTACTAGCAGCGAATCACTTATGACAAGTAATTTCGAAATCAGTGTCGGTTACTAAAAATTATCTTATACAAAGGTCAAAGAAAATATCTAAGTTGCACCCTGTTGTTTTTACCTATTGACACAGATGATATGCAATTTGCAACCTACACAGACATTTAGAACAACCAACTCTGCAATCATGTTATAGAGAGATAGAGAGGTAGAGATTTATACCATCCAGAGAGATAAGGAAATTGAAAAAGGTCATGATGTAAGGAAACACCAGAGGATTGCTGAGTCAGATTGGTTTTTATGATTCTACGAAATGTCACTCTGCAGATTGTGATGGTCATTATAGAGAAATAGAAATAGGTTGAAATTATTTGTTAAGTTACTAAGAGTAATTAACGATCACCATTGGTGTCGGTAAAACAAGAAAGAAGATAATTCAAGAAACCAAATTAAGCCAAGCATGAAATATAATTAACCACAAATTTGTAATTAGAATCTGAAAGAAGACATTAATGTCTAAATTCTGTAAGACCTGAATGAAATTTCTCAGTTCTATAATGGAAAAGATCAAAAGAACATATGGAGAGAGATAACTTACAGTGGAGACAAGAAGAGTAACAGAGCAGTTGCATTCCCTGTTTCAGAGAGACATCATACCCCATAATTAACGAAATCGACAAACAAAATCACATACACAAATAAAAAAAAAAAGAAGCAAATTAGCTAATGATTGAATTTTTAGTATAGACAATGTGCACTATCACCAACCTGTATGTATTCATGGATGTGTCTGTTTCCATTTCCCAGCTGAATAAGCCTATTAGAAATACGTGTAATGTGTCCAAGATTACCGGCTCGAGGTACTTGCTTTCTAACGGAACATGAAGTCGGTTGTGGGTCAAAAATTGATTTCATTCTTGCTTTAGATGACTAATATACTCAGCTAACAGCATAGATCAATTCACACTGTGCTGTACATAAAATGAAATACAAGAAACGCAGAATCAAATCTAATTTTCAACAAACTGAGGAGTACCTGATTTGAACCACTGGAAAGAATGGTACTCTGTTCCGCTTATAGGATTTTACCCACTACATCGAAAGTCGACAAAAACAGATCCTAAATCGTGAAACTGTACTAATGATGCAAGGTTGAAAGATATAGTTCAGATCAAAAACCCCAAGTCCCAGACAACCCCATTCCTTTGCCTTTCTAGAGAATAGAACAGTATGAAGAATTATCTTTTACAAACAAAGGTTAAAAACTAAAACATAAACAGTGGGTACCTTTAGATTATTGATATCAACAGATGGTAAAGGGAAAGGATCAGCTAAGCTAGTAACGCTCGCTAGAGGAAAACTGCCACCACCAGAAATATGCACCTGGCGCAATACACCTCAAGCCAGTGAATATATTGATAGAAATAAAATAAAATAAGTACAGGCTAGATATGAAGATAGATGTAATACATTAGAAAGAGATATAGTACACTAGATAGAGAATCATTAAGGAAAAGAACGTATCATGCTGAACTAGGAGAGAAAAATGTTAGTAGGAGTATGCTTCAACGAACCAAAACGTAATGTTCATAAATACACTTCAGGAATCACAAGAAGTAAATCAATATAGTGGAAAAATTATAAATCATAATCATTTGAGTTTATTACTAAAATGAGAAGTTTCTTTCCTAGAGCTACTGATAGGAGTAAGAGGGTATTGGGGTTTTGCAAGGATCACTGCATTGGCGAAGTAAAGCAGGTTTATGATCAAATGATTGCAGAAGGAAGATTACCTAGTGCTGTTGAACCCATTTAACACGCTGAAAGTAACAAGAAACTACAACAGAAAGTAGATGATGATAGCGTGTACAAGATACAGGGGAAGCTTAATGAATCTGGCCTCAAATATCAACTTTGGACAACAAGAAAACTCACAAGAAAAGAAGAACAATCAAACATAAAGGGGGTGAAGTCTATTAATCCAGCAACAATTAATAATATAAAGGATGCAAAATTTGCTCTTCGATGATTTACAAATTACTATCAACGTAGTAAAACGATTCAAATCTAGAGTAAACTTGTGCCGGAGGACTTTTTTCTGGTGCTTACACTTTTTGTTCATTCCTGTATAGTGAAATTTGAATATCCTCTTACTCCTATCAAAAGATTTAACTCAAAATTATCAAACTCAATCAATAAAATTAAACTAAAAAATAACAGATTCAACTCAAAATTACCAATCTCAATCAATAATATTCTCTAATTGAACCAAATATATAGCAGATTCAACTCAAAACTAATATTCTCTAATTGAAACAATTAACAAATTTTACCTCAAAATATTAGATACTGCGATTTTCCTAACCGCAACCTTAAATTCTTCGTTTCAAACATCAAACCAAAAAAAATTCAAAGGGAATGAGAGATAGATTCTTACCCAAAGTTTGCATGATGAGCATCTGTAATTTGCAAACCCAAAATCGATGAAGACGCGGAAAGTGTTCTCTTGTAATTTGCAAACCCTAAAATCAAAAAACAACCACGTGAGATTTTCAAAACAAAATTCGCAAACCATAAAATCAAATCAACGTGATATTGAGAGAGAAAGAGGAAGAAATTCAACCTGAGAATCAAGTGTCGCTTCACTGTGAACGAATTTGAGATCTCAGAGGGGAATATCACGAACGGAGGAGGAGGTTCAACTTAACGAGATTTTTTCAGCAGAAGAGGAAGAAGGTAAAGAGAAAATGAAAGAAGGTCAATATAACCAACAAAATAAAATGTTTTCTTGTGTTTTCAGGCGTAAGATATTAAACTACCGATTACTCAATCACAACCGTCAAAAACCTATCTATTGGGACGACTTAAAATAATGCGTCCCAATTAGTGGACAACTAGTGACGGCCAGAGTGGTACGTCCAAATGGAAAATTGTAGGGACGGCTAAAGCAGAGTGTCCCAACAACTAACCTCTACGGACGTTTTTTGTAGAAGTGGCCGTCCCTAGAAGCCTTGTTTTTTGTAGTGAGATTTTCATCCTTAGAGATAAAAAAATACCCAGGCATTCCATATGTTCATGTTTGCTCTTTTTTCGGGTATGTGTCTTATTATTCGTTTTCGTATTTCATATGTATTTCTTTTTATTAAGTTAATTAGTGGGTGAACTTCATTATCACATAATTTACGGAACAAAGGTTTAGAATCTTAATTGAAGTGAAATGGAAGTTTTAGGAAAAAACTCCGATTCCAGGTTCGTTAGATGCAAAAATTGCAGAATTACCAGACCCTTCTAATTAAGTTGGATTCAAACTTGGTTCACAGATCCTAAAGAATGGGAGGATGATATGATCGGTTGGGTAACAGTGTGTGGCATTGTGACATGGCACATATGGAAATCAAGATGTGAAGTTATCTTCCGAGAACAAAAACAAACCCCAACAGGATTGGTTAGAACTATTGAGAATGAAATAACAATAGACAAGTTGGTATTCAAGAAAACAAACAATAAAGATATGGCTTCAACGAAGAAAATGGAAAAACAACCTTGGATACCATGAATCCAATTTAAGGAGGGTGGGATAGTAGCAAAGCTGGGATTTATGGACAAAAACTATCAGAAAGTGGCTACATCGGTGTAAATGGCTGAGAGCTTGGAAGCAAAACAAGCAACTCAGTTGGCAACACAAAACTACTTCAAGGTAACTCACACAAGAAAGTAGCAGACGCATTGGCCATGGAAGGAAGATCAGGACCAACGACGATCTACTGTGCAAATAACATCACTCAAAATCTTTTTGATTATTATGTACGGACTCTATTTTTTATTTCAACGACCAATCTGTAACTCGTCATATGCGAGTGAAAACAGTTCATCTTAATAATAAACTTCTTCTTTACGTTTTTTATTTTTGACATTGACATACACACTACTTGAATAAGTAAATTCTGCCAAAAGGACGACTTTAGGAACCTTGATCAAGTGTCTACTGCTTCTTATGTAACTGTAGGTATTTGATCAATTTGGCGTCCTATATGGTTAGATTTGCAAGGTTTGTATTAACAGTCTCGGGGTTATTGTAACAAAATAATCTATATCATCATTGATATCATTTGATAGAATGCATACCCATTTTGCTGTAAATGGATATTTTTTATTTACTAATTATTTACTGAATAAGTTGGATTTTACTTGAAATGGAATGGCAGGCGCATCGCGCGTGCGTGTTATACTAGTATTTATAGTGGGGACGTAACATTTTAAGTCAAAATTATATTTGGAACATAACATTTTTAGTTAAACCCATGTGTATGGGAAGGAATTTTATGATTTTATCTCACTTTTTGGGTTTCAACTTCGTGGATAGGAAAGTTAACAGAGTAGCTGACCTCCTAGCTAAGAAGGGAAGGAAGAACAATGGACAAGAATCTTGGTCCTTTATCAACTGGCCATCTAGAGCTGGAAACCAAGAACCCAAATGCCAACCCAGTTGTCACTTTCAACTACTTCAAAGAACCCGAAGACCTCCAACGGTGTACTAATGGTGTTAAAACAATCGATAAGGTAATAACATCCAAGGCATTCTCTAAATTCAGGTATGACACTATCATTTACACAGCCTGTTTGGATACCACTCCAGAAATTGTGTTTTAGACTTCTGGAAGCAAAAAGGTCGGAAGTTAACTTGGATGGCCAGCTGGTTAAATCATTCTTAATTATGTATATGCAGGTATGATAATATCTCTTTCTAGGCACTGCTCAACCTAACTTCGACTCTTCCCATAAATTTGGTACCCAAAACCGGTAATGACCCAACAACAGTGGAACAATTCTGAAAAAATACTGTGCTGACTATATGGCACTACCAAGGAGGATTTCAGGTTGGTAAGGTTATTGATCAGGATTATAAGGTTCTTGGTGTTGATTTTCTAAGGTTCATTGATGGATCGAAATTCATCAACTCTCCTGGCACAAATCCTCAGGCTACAACTATGATGCTCGGAAGGTATAACTATCGCCTATAACTAATTGATAGTCCACTATTACTCTTTGTTGTTATAACCATCTCCTGGCACTATCACGGATAATGTAGTAGAGCGTAATAAGAAAAGAAAACTGTAATTCATTGAGTTGTAAAGATATCTGTACTGGGCATTAAATACAAGACGAATAGTCACAAAGTAAAGCTTCACCAAAAATTGACCATACACGTGTGACAAAAAGACAGCTCATTAAAGCTGTAATAACAGACATATTATAATATAACTACACTGATATTTTACTACCCTCCCGCAAAATGAAGGGGTGTAAGAACCTTCAGTTTGGACTTAAGAAACTCAAACCTAGTTGCTGCAAGACCTTTAGTGAATATGTCAGCTGCTTGTTCAAGAGTAGAGAGGTAAATAACCTGCAAAGTCTTTGACTGAACTAGCTCTCTCACAAAATAAAAATCAAGAGCTAAATGTTTCATCCTTCTATGAAACACTGGATTTGAAGCTAGAGCTATTGAAATTTTGTTGTCACAGGCAATAGTTGGAGAAGTAGGTAAGAAGATATGTAAATCTTTAAGTAGTTGGCAAAGACAAACCACTTCAGCAGTAGTTGAAGGTAGACATCTATATTCAACTTCAGTGCTTGATCTATAAATTGTAGCCTGCTTCTTAGATGACCAGCTGACAGGATTTTCACCAAAAAATATACAAAAACCACTTGTTGATTTTCTGTCATCTGGATTACCAGCCCAATCTGCATCTGAGAAGCCTTGCAGAGCGGTGAAACCCTTTGTAAAAAGAAGTCCATGATCCAAAGTTCCTTTCAAAAATCTCAATACTCTTTTAGCAGCAATAAGATGTGTAGAAGTAGGTGATTGCATGAATTGACATAGTTGATTGACAGCAAAACACAGCTCAGGCCTTGTTCTAGTGAGGTATTGATGTGGTTTTTTATGTTGTTGTAGATAGTGGTAAAAGGTTATCGTTCACTCAGACTTGTGAAGATTTGTTTTAGACTTAAATTAAAATAAAAACTCAAGATGAAGTTGTTATCAAGATTATAAAAAGCTCCGAGACTCAGGATTCCACCATTGACCAATTAAGTGATTTAATCTAATCAATATTCATGCAATTGTTTGCGTTTAAAGTGATTCTAATATATTGCCTCTAGTAGATTTTTGAAGTAACAATTGTATACATCAAGCATTAAACATCAAAAGTCTTAAACTAAGCATGCTCCATCAAAACGGATCACAATCATTCAATAAAAATCAATTTTCCAATATTAGTTCCATGCAAATAATCATAAAAGAAATTGCAAGAATTAATTAAAATAGAAATATACCACTTTTCATGGAACAATGGCTTCCTCCGTCGCCTCGGCTAAGGAGTTTAGCTCCTCATATTATTCACATACTCAAAATAGGTTTTCATAGCTCAAAAGGGTGAAAAACAAGAGAAAACTAGTTAAGCAGACAGTTTGCAACGGTGTATAAGCGTTACAAACAGCTGTTACAGAAACGATATATGAAAACTGTTGTAGAAGAAACGACTGTCTCTGGGAGTAGTATGTTCTTCGTGTTCTCCAGAAGAACATACTACTCCCAGATCAACAGAAACCTACAATTAACATATGGGGGTCGTTCTTCTTCAGAAGTAGGATCATCCTTGAGGTGATGATCTGCAGAAACCTACAATCAACAAAAAAAGTATATGGCCAGATAAATAAAAGCAAAGAAAACCCTAAAATTAAAAGAGAGAGATGGATGTACCTCGTCACAGCATATTGAAGATCTTTAAGTATGAAACACCATATTCGATGTATGAATTACTGGATGATGAAGAAGCCATTGAGGGCGGACAAGCTCGAATAGAGAAATAAGAGAGGGAGGAGGAAGAATTCTGACGGGTTTAGCAGTTTTATACTCTCCATGGATGGATGGTTAGAATCAAATGAATATAACTCAATGGTTGTGATTTATTATTGTAATCGGTTTTGTGTATTGGGGGTCATTGAACTAGATTTTTTTTTCTGATGTAAAAAGGACTAGATTTGTGCCTGTGGGCATATTTTTTCTTTTAATTTGTTGTGCGCTTGGCTTTGCCCCTCCCCGTGGCAACGTATTTTTGATTTCGGTTGCGCGGGTCAAAGCCCAAGCCCGTGGCGATTTATTTTGTACTCACAATTTAGTTCGGACATAATGGTAGGGAGTCGAATTTGTAAATTTGTAAAGAGAAATTGCAAAGTAAAGAGATGTATTACTTTTTCTGAAACGATTGAAAGTATCACTTTTTTTGAAACGAAGTGAAAGTATCACTTTTCCTGAAACGGAGTGAAAGTATCACTTTCCTGAAATGGAGTGAAAGTATCATTTTTCCTGAAACGTAGAATTAGTTGATGCATAAACCAAAATATGGTTGTATAATGTGTTATGCATCCTTTGTGGTAGTTCGCATGATGGCTATGCATTTAATTTTCGAAAACTGTGCCTAAAAGGACAAACACCTCCGAATATTTCATAAAGACTCTAAATTTGATATTGTTGTTTGTACTCATTGCGTAGATTTCTTTAAAATCGTTCCAATCAGATAAATTTGTAAAATTCCAAAGCAAGGATTTTTAGATATGTTATATTCTAGTTTGCTTTCCAATTACCAACACCAAACAAATCCATTCTTTTTGTGTCAAATTGGAAAAAAGAAGTCATGCTTCACATTGACATAAAGTCACAATATATAGGGTTAATACAAAGTAAGTTATACAGAAAGGAAATCCTAATGGTATGGGCATTAAATATATAATGAAAGAACAAATGTCGAATAACATCAATAATCAATCGGTTTAAAAAAACATAAGTATATATAACCACATACATTTTATTTCACCCGCCTCGTGGAGATGTATTTTTAATTTAGTGTGGCGGGGAAAATACATTAGATATGTGGAAAATATGTGCAGAGTTTATTTATTTTTTCCTTTTTGCGAAAATATGTGGATTGTTTTTCTTCTTTATATATTAATTTGGAAAAAAAGGGTCCTAATATAGTATTCACTCAATTTCTAAATTGAATTTGGACTTCCATAAAATTCCAAAGTTAGGTTTTCCTTTGAAGTTTGTAATTTTTAAACCAATCATGCTTTGTCAAGTGTCCTCACCTAAATATTGAGTTTGGTTTCTTCTTTTTTAATCTATTTCCTATTCTTTTTAAACTAATCATACGTTGCCAAGTGTCCTAACCAAAACGCTCGTTTCACAAAACTCAAAAAAGGCCTACTTCGGCCAATAAGAAGCGAGGATTTACTCACCGTTCAACGTGGAAGCTTTATTTGTCTATGCTTTTAAGTCTTTAGATTAATATTAATCAACAAATATATTAGAAGATGTTCATGAGATCATTTTTATCAAAAATATTGGAAATAACACTAGATTTAAAAAGCTTGTGCTGAATGTGGGAGAACCTGTGTTGAAGATGCTTTACTCGAGTTTCTTTAGAAATGTAGTCCGTCGCCGAATTATATTTCCTGTTTATATACTTTACCTGGGCTTGTGGAAGTTTTTCCAATGTTGAGTTTACTTCTTGTATGGTGTTATCCGCGCTCCAGAGATACTTTGCAAGACTTGTTGATCGTCTCGCCATAGTTTTACAGTCTATAAAACTATGAGACAGTGGATAACATATTTTTACTTAACCAATCAGACGCCTTTAGTAAGGATTTTGATTCTGCATGAAAGGATGAGGAAGCCCACTCTTAACCAGCTTCAATATACATAAATGTTTCACTGTCCACATAATAAAGTAAAAAAGCATATCCCATGGTCGAATCCTCTTTTTTGAAAACCACAAAAATAAATATTATCCAATCCGAAGATATGTCGGACCATTTCTCTTTGGGGGCTTTTCTTATTTCTATCATCATTGATTGTTGGATCCTTTCCCGTGTATTCTGGTTCAGAAATTTCTTGATTTTCTCTATGAGTTGAATCGGGTTCGATTTTCTTTTCTCAAAAACTACCAAACATCTGTGCTTCCAAATGAACCAGGATATAATAGCTATTTTATCCGCTAGTTGAAGGAAATCTTGGTCGTTGACCCATTCTTTTATCCAATTTTTGATGGAATCCGAATTAATTCTAGTGTTCACCGCTTCTAGAGAAAGTCCAAATCAAATAGCTCTTGCGAAGGGAAAAAAGCCAAAGAGGTATAGTTATGATTCTTTCACCGCTTCTAGAGAAAGTCCAAATCAAATAGCTCTTGCGAAAGGAAAAAAGCGAAAGAGGTATAGTTATGATTCTTTCTCTTGGGAATTACACATTGGACATTCTGTCTTAATGTCTGCGTTATGTGCTCTGAGTCTTAAATTAGTTGGAAGAGATTGTTGGTCTAATTTCAAGACGAATAATTTGATCCTTGGGATTAATTGGATTTTCAATATTTTTTTCCAGGGAAAGTAAATTAAAGTATTGCTCTCTTGAACTTGGTTTATGAGGAAGCTATAAACATTTTTTGCCGTAAAGGTTCCTGAAGGATGATGTTTCCATCTAACTTTGTCTTGTTCTTGTCTTTTTGGAGTAATATCTAGGATTTTCGCTTTTATTTCTGGATCAAAATAAGTATCAAGTTTTCCATGATCTCATGTATTTTCGGGAGTGATCAGCTCATTTACCCTTTGCGGAACCGGATCTTGAATATTAATGGGTTTTTGAATGATATCTGTGTTAGGAACCCATTTTTCTCCCCAATTTTTTGTGGAAGATCCATTTCTAACTTGTCTGATAAAATTACCTTTAATGTGGTCCAAACCTTTTTGTATGCTTGTCCAAATCCAAGATAATTTGGAAGATCTAGAGATTTTCAAAGGATGAGAGTTTTGGAAATATTTAGTTTTCAGAAGTTGAACCCAAAGTTAATCTTTCTCTGAGATGAGACGGCTAGCCATTTTAGTAAAGAGAGTTATGTTAAATTGGTGTTGATTCTTGATTCCAAGATCTTCTTGGGAAATAGGTTTGCAGACCTGGCCCAAACCCTTATATATCCTCCTCTTATTTGGGGCTTATCTTTATTCCACCAAAAATCTCTTTGGATTTTTTCCATTTTATCCAACGTTTCTTCAGGTAAAGCTAGAATTTGCATTTGTTAAGTAGGATAACCTTGAAGAATGGATTTTATTAGGACTGTGCTGCCATCTTGAGAGAGCAATTCCGATTTCCATCCTTGAAGTGTGGCATATTATTTTTGTAGCAGAGGTTCAAAATTTTCTTTCCTATTTTTATCAAAGAAGAGAGGAGTTCCTAGATATCTATCATTTTTTGTCATTAAGGGAACTTTAGAATTCTCGAGATGATTTTCCCATTTTTTGGATGAATTCTAGGACTGAAGTAGATACCGGATTTCTGGAGGTTCACCATATGTCCCGTAATCTCCCCAAATATAAAAAGGATGTCTAACATATATTTAGCCTTACTTAGATCAGCTTTTGTGAATAAAAATAAGTCATATGCGAAGAAAACATGAGAGATGATCGGAGCATCTTTATTTATTTTGAGGTCCGAATTTTTCTTTTCAAAAACTGCTTTTTTCTAGAAGTCTAGAAAGGATTTCCATGCAAATTAAAAACAAGTATGGTGAAAGCGGGTTACCCTGTCTTAATCCTCTGGATGTGGTAAATTTCGGAACCGGAGAACCAATTAGAAGGATAGAAAAAGAGGTGGTTGATATGCATTGCATTATTAGATTTACCCAAGCATCACCAAAACCTAGGCCTGATAGAGCCGATTTGAAGAAGTTCCACTCCACTATGTCAGAGGCTTTAGAGAGATCTAACTTTAAGGCGAAATAACCTTTTATGGCTTTTGAGTTTTTCATTGAATGAATAAGTTCATGAGAGACGATAATGTTGTCCGTGATTTGTCTCCCCGACAGAAAGGAGGATCGATTTGGGGAAATTTTCTTGTTTAGGATTGGCTTTAGCCGGTTAGATAGGATCTTAGATATAATCTTGTAAATTGTATTACTCAGTCTAATGGGTCTGAAATCTGAAGGGGTTTGAGGAGTGGATATTTTAGGGATCAGAGTTATGAATGAATAGTTCAATTCCGGATTCAGGTTCCCGGTTTTAAAAAATTCTTGAACTGCAATAATTCCCATTATATCGAGCGATACACTTTGGAGGAAAACAATGAAGAGCCAGTCCGAACGATAATGAGATGTACGATAACATCAGTAGCTTAGCAGTACCGCATCATATCTTTATAAGTCCAATTTGTCTATAAATACCAGTCCATGTAGAAGGAAATGAACATGTAATCTTGGATGGTACTACTCCAGAGAGAACCAGAACGAGAGTTAGGGAAATAAAGAGTTAGAAGTTTGAGTGTGTAACTCACCAAAGGGTAAGAGACCTTCAATAATAAAGTAGATAGAATTTCTCACATAAACTACTTGTGTTCACATTTATTTTCATGTTCTTTAAATCTTACTTTTGCTTTGAATCTGGAATGCTTATGTTCTTTTAGTCGTTAGATCTTTATGGGTGTGATATGCAGAAAATACGCAACTATAATATCAATGAAAATTAATCAACCCTAGAAATGACGAGAATATTAACACACACTTACTTAAGTTTTTGAGAGGATAAATCATTATGGTATATGATTCAATCAACAAAACAAAACCATGGTTTGGGTTTGATCTTTATTTTCATGACTATAAAATTCTCGAAGAATCCATTCTTGTGATTGTGTAGGTAGCTGAAAAGAGAAGATATGAATCATGTTTTAGGTTTAGGAATTTTTATAATTTCCATGGATGGATAGGATCAAATAGAACTAATTCCATGGCTTTGATTGTTTCACATCGTTTTTGGCCCGAATTTATAGGTTATCATGTGTATAACCCCAACGAACCATGATGCATCGTGTTTTCCTACATTTGTAGTTATGTGTAATAGAGATATTTCTTCTTTTCCAAACCGACCAGAACCAAAGCCTTTTTCCAGTAACACGTACCGGGTATGCTAGACAAAAATCTCTTAAATGTATAACACTATGGGAGGCAAATTAATATTTTTTCAAGTTACACGAAGAATCTTAAAAATGTATAACATATTTTTTCTTTTCCATCAATTAAAAAATGTAAAACAAATCTACAAGTGTAACTCTATAAATTAATGTTTTTGGGACTAGCAAATTTTCTTAATTAAGCAAGATTATTGGTTTAACAAGTTAAAATTTAGCTTTTATAAGGATGGTTCGGATAAAAGAATTATATTATTTAGAAAAACTATTAAATATTCAAATATTAATTAATGGAGTTTCGACTAATAGGGTAATTAATATATTTCTTTATTTAGCTACCATGAAATAGAACATACGTAAATAGTTTATGTGAAATCAGGTTAAGTAGAAGGGGAGAACATCAGCAATCCCTCCCCTTGTTACGATTCTTCATGTGACTTGACACTACCAAATACACGGACCTCAGAATGCTGATCCTTTGTCTTAATTGCCTCTGCAAGCAGATGTGCAGAAATAAGGTGTCGGGGTGTTCGGCTTGTGAATACAATTGAATGGGTTTTAATGGGTGAAAAAAAATTGGCATCTTCCATATACGAAATTGGCAACCCAAGCACAAGTATATTGAGAGGAACTTTAAGAAAATAAAGTATTAGAACTTGGAAGGAAATGGGTACGCAACAAGACAATTAATGTATTATTAGGCTAATGTTTCTTGTACAATTTGAATCATCTGATGGTTTGTTTGGGTCAATTAATGTAGACTATGACTGTGTTTACCCGTGTTACGAATACGTGTTTTATCGGATGCCCATCTGTTTCCCAAGTAATAATCGGGAGTAAAAAAGTGATGAATAAAATAACTGAATGTATTCTGCTGTTCTACAGGAGTTCTCGCCACACTTGGATCATGTGTTGCATCGATCACCATTTCTGCAAATAATGGTTCACAGAAATAGTCTTTGATTATACACACCATAAAGTAAAACAAGTCTATCGTATTAAAACAAAAGAGCTATATATCTACATTGCTAATAGGAGTTGGAATTTGACTGGGGGTGTGCCAATCGATGCTGAAAGATCTTTTGTCTCATATGAGTTTCGTCACATCCCTGAGTAAATTGTCCCCATTAGCAGTCATCCTACGTATATTTGTGCAAATATGCACTTTTTGTGTGGAAATTATTTGCAACAGCAGTCATATTATTGCTTCTGTAATTAGTAATAACTGGTTAAATATTTACCTGCATCAACTGATACCATGATGATTGTGATAAAGAAGACGGCCGTGGAAATATTGCTGATGAAATTTCTGGCCATTATGACTGCTGATCAACTTAATTGAACTCGCTCTGGTATCGGAGATTAATCTCTTTTCTGATCCCGCACTCTCCTTCTAAAGAAAATATATATGCTATCAAGGGATTCTGATGTGATACTCGGATTCAATTTAGCGTTCTATTAATAGCATTGGGCCCTTGCCTTCAGCTGGAATAATGCCGGCTATTATTTTAGAAAGTATGCGAACCACGTCATACACGATCATAGTAACTCGATGGCACAGGATCTTAAAAATATTTGACACATTTGAGTTTACTGTATGCACGTCCGGTTGGTGGTATGATCGTGCCGTTGTGGAGTCCAAATTTTCAGATATTCATCTGATTGGTTGATTATTTAACTGATAGCCCCATTATCCTTTATGTTTAGAATCCCGACCCTCACTAGATAACTCCCTAAATTAAAATAATGGTGGAGATTAAAATGTAAAATATACACTCGTTAAGGAGTGTGCACAAATTCGGACTTCCGGTGGTGGACATGTAGGTGGTCCAGTGGGGTCAGCAAACCCACTTATCTTTGAGTAGTAATTTTTGCGAATATTTGTCTTACACCATTTCCAATGAGTGGCGAGGGAATTCCCTAAACATCCGAGGTGACAGTGAATAAAATCGTTGCATAAAAGATTTAGGAATTACCATGTCTTATGGTGTTACAACTTAAGTGTAAATCGATCTGTTGAATGTTACTTGACCGTGTTACAGGTTCTCGATCGGGAATCTGTTTACCGAGTTCCACTTCCTCTAATGCTTAATATATTTTAATAACTTTACATTTTAAACTCTGTAGTAGTGTGATAACTTAGGCTTAATACCTTTAATAATGGACATGCACTCCATAACTCCCCTAGTGTTAATGCCATCATTACTACATTCTCTTATGTTTTCCTATAATTGAGGCTCACTTCCTTTGTAATAAAACAACTAATAAGAATTCCCTTCTTCTTTTCTCTCTACTTTCTATGTCTCATTTTAGTTTATAACACGTTATCAGCACGCTCTATATCGAGCTACGAAATTTCTAAGAAGAAAATCAGCAAAGGAGAATTGGTGTTATAAGAAAATTTTCTTTCTAAAAATTTATATTAGTGATTGTTTTATAAATCTCCAAATATGCTTGCATTGGTATGCTTTAAAATCTTATGCTAATTTTTGGTTTGATTTGTTTTGTATGTATTCTACTCTGCTGGACTAATACAACTTTGATGCATAAGTAAACAAAGACAATCAGATGGTATTGTTGGTTTCATTGCTAACCCATTTTTTTTTATATACCAATTTTGTTAAGGTATTTCTCCAATTGATTATTGAACCAATTTAGTGAGCCTTATTTGGCATATTATTGTTTTGTCTTATTGAAAATAACAAAATCCAAGTCTATGAGATCATAAAATATGTTCTCATTAGAATGAATTTTTTCTGAGATGATTTCATATCTTCGCCGCACCAAGTTTAAATATTTGGGTGCAATTGAATTAATTCTATGAAGACATGGTCCATATCTATGGATATTGGTGATCAATATTAAAAAAAAATTGATTTCCTTTCTTCTCTATTTATTTTAATAAAGAGAAGAAAAAAAATCCATCTAACGATGGTTTACAGTTTTTATTCCTTTAATGAAACTGTAACCACCAAAAATTGGTGTTATCGCAATTTAATTACCTATCTGGTAACTAATCACGTGCATGGTTGAAAAACGTACGACCATTTTTTTGTTGGTGTCTTCGTTCATTGGAGGAAGATCATGTGCCTTTTATATTAGGTTTCTATTCACCTACAAAAAACCATTCATCTAACCACAAAGTGGATTTCCCCTTAGCGATAACTAAAACGACAATTTCTTTACTATTATTTTGTCAATACGAGAGCTTGATAAATCTTATAAACCAATTGGTGATATCTATAAGATGAGAAAATAAATTGGTGCATTTTATAAATTTTTGCCAATAAGAAGTGATATTTTCCGACCACATAATGGATATTTTTTTGATATAACGGTAATGATTTCTTTATTTGTTAAAGAAACATTTTATGCCAAACCAAATTGGTTTTTCCTTATCGATCCCAAAAATGATATACCGTTATTATGGTAGATAAACAATTTCAAATACGAATAAAATGAGGAATCGTTGTATTCTTGAAGGATATTTAGCAATTCTTGATTTTTCCTCGTGGTAATAATCTCCAATATTGAAACCATTCCACTTGTAGATGGAATATGGTTGGACATAAAAGATTAAAGGGTGCGCACCCGACTAGTTAGCTTATATTATTAGTCTTTTTGGAGACTATATTGATCTTGGTATAATTTTCTTTTCATAAAAAGTAAGTCCATAATTTCCGTCTAAATCATTATTTCGTTGGACCTCAACTCACGAAATTATTGGAGATTTATTTGCATATTTTATATGTTTGCTTGTCCAAATCCAAGATAATTTGGAAGATCTAGAGATTTTCAAAGGATGAGAATTTGGGAAATATTTAGTTTTCAGAAGTTGAGCCCAAAGTTGATCTTGCTCTGATATGAGACGGCTAGCTAGTTTAGTAAAGAGAGCTATGTTAAATTAGTGTGGATTCTTGTTTCCAAGATCTTCTTGGAAAATAGGTTTGCAGATACTGGCCCAAGCCCTCATATATCCTCCTTTTTATTTCGGGCTTATCTTTGTTCCACCAAAAATCTCTTTGGATTTTGTCCATTTGATCCAACGTTTCTTCAGGTAAAGCTAGAATCTTCATTTGGTAAGTAGGATAACCTTGAAGAATGGATTTTATTAGGACTGTTCTGCCAGCTTGAGAGAGCAATTCCGATTTCCATTCGTGAAATGTGGCATAGTATTTTTGTGGCAGAGGTTCAAAATTTTCTTTTCTATTTTTATCAAAGAAGAGAGGAGTTCCTAGATATCTATCATTTTTGGTCATTAAGGGAACTTTTAGAATTCTCGAGATGATTTCCCCATTTTCAGGATGAATTTTAGGACTGAAATAGATATCGGATTTCTGGAGGTTCACCATCTGACCTGTAATCTCCCCAAATTTAAAAAGGATGTCCAACATATTTTTAGCCTCACCTAGATCAGCTTTTTTAAATAAAAAGCAGTCATCTGCGAAAAAAAGATAGAGATATTCGAAGCATTATTTATTTTGAGGCCCAAAATTTTATTCAAAGTTATCATATAAATAATATCTTTGATCTGCACACTCATAAATGCTAGAAAATTTTCTTTGATTTGTATGAATTTAAAAATAACACGTAACGTGATCTAGAGTGTATATTATAAATATACCTCATCGCCAGCCAATATATATAATTATTTTATTGGGGAAATTAGGGGGAGACCCAAAAAAAATAATATTATATGAAATTATTAAGAATCAATACATAACTCGTCATGCATACTATTTTTTCAGGCATAACTCGTTATGCAGCCTAATTTTTCAGGGGTATAATTGGAAGCGCAACTTGGACATAACATATTTAAAAATCCGCGCCTTGGAATTTTAAAAAATTTATATCGTTGGAAATCTTTTTAAGAGAGCTACACAACGAGTACAAACAACAATATCAAAATTTTGTTTTTCACGAAAAAAATCGGAGTTGATCATCATTTTAGGCAAAATTTTCGAAAACTTGATACATAACCATTATGCAGCCACCAAAAAAGATGCATAACACATTATGCAGACGCATAACGAATTACGCAACCATTTTCTCGACTGCCTAACAAAGTTATGCATTTATAACAAGTTATGTTGCCATTGTTTTGGTTGATTTTAGTGCGTACATAAAAAATTGATGCATAATGCATTACGCAGCCATATTTTCCAATGCATAACAGGTTATGCATCAATTTTCTCGATGTATAATGCATTATGCAACCATATTTTCGAATGCATAACAGGTTATGCATCGATTTTCACAACTGCATAACATGTTATGCAGATATTATTATTGGTGCATGACAAGTTATGCAGTCTTTGTTTTTGTTGGTTCCGATAGTGACAAAAAAGTTGCTGCATAACATGTTATGCAACCGTTTTCTGAACTGCATAACAAGTTATGCAAAAAGAAAACAAAAGAAAAAAACTGCAGATAGTGTTATGCAACCAATTTCGAGAACGCATAACAAGTTATGCAACAAATTTGTAGATGCATAACCTGTCATGCATCACTATTCACACCTCCATTTTCTTTTAAATTCACGTCACACGCACGCCAAACCCATCATCCGTTGCCACCACATTACCGAAACCAGTACATCGTCGCCTACGCTTGACCAGAAGTTTGGCCGGAAAGGCATCAAATTCACAGAGACTGGCAGCATTCCAACTGTTGAGCTTACCACTAGAAATGGCAGCTCACTGTCCCTACCAGGCTAAATCCTACACAAGTCGTGGTATATGGGGTTTGTAGTTATATATAATGACCTACAGATTCACGCTGCAGTAACATTTGAATATCAAAAAGTACTTTCGTTATCTATACCTCTTAGGTCGGCTTCTATCTTCCTCGTAGTCCATCACTCCACCTGGTTCAGCATAGTAGATCTCCTCTTGACCTCGAAACTCTGGGTCTGCCTGCTTAAAGTTGGTAACTTCTGCCACCACGTAAGTAAGACACATCAACCAGCATATCCAAATAATAAGAATACATATCTAAAATTTTGACATTCATTGCCAAATCACCTTCCTTCATTTGCTAAATCAACAGAGTTCAGACTGCCAACGACCTATGCCAACAACAACGGTTCTCACCATTTCAGTACAACAACAACATCAGTCAGGCAATTGTTCAAACATCTTCTGTGTGTGTCGCAATTAGTCGAGAGATAACCTCACTGTTGATTTCAATAGCACCTGTACCTCCCCTGCAAATTCCGACAACAACCCAACTCCCTACATCTCATTTAAGAACTCTAGCATAAATCACCATAATTGTTTCATACAAGAAATGGCAACAACCACAGTACTTAACTGTTTTATTAACAACAAAACGACCTCCAAACCAAACCAAAATTCTCCATATTTGAGTACCCATTCTTCGTGTTCTTCTTGATCTTCTAAAATCTCACGAAATCCATCTCAAACATTAACAAAATCAGTCACAACAACATTAACTTCGGTTGAAGTTTCAAACTGAGAAACAACCGGAATTCGACCCCTTTCTCTGCCCATCGTACCTTGGCTAGAAATGCCTGCAGACTTGGATCACCAACAGCAGACTCCGGCAGTAAAACTTTGGTTCTTCTTCTCAGCTCACAAATTTGGTTTCGAAAAAGACCTAATTTTTCTCCCTTCATAGCACATACGTGCATATAACCCTTGAGGTGAAGTCCGCCAGCTACTCAGAACCTTTGTTTATTCTTGTGGTTGTAAACAAAGAATCAATAGAGAAGAAAATCATAGTAGAAGAAGAAGAGAAGGAATTGAAGAAGAACTTATGCGGCTTGCGAAGAAACGTAATTTCAGAAACTATGGGTTTGGGAGATATTTTCTCGTAGTAAATGGGTGCGCGCCTGAGTTTTTCTGGGCGTGGGTTTCTTAGTATAAAAAATCTGAAAAATGGGTGTGATAGTAGTTTTCACTATTTTATTTTATCTAGACTAGGCTCTATACTAGTGGGTAGTCATGTGTACAGCTAGCTGTTTTTGCCTTTAGTACACACTCGATTTTCTATCTTCTATATATATATATATAGAGAGCTAATTTCCCATATCATTTACTCGTACTCAATCATCAACAATCACAAACTTAAGATCATATAATCCATTTGCTTTCTTCTTCCACCCATTCTGTTATTTTTTTTTTCTTGTACTCATTTACTTGTTATTATGGCGTTGGAAGAGATCTTTGTTACCGGTGCCACAGGGTTCATGAAAAAATTGGTTTCTGTTGCTGCCAAAAAAAAATTGGAAAAGCTGGGGCTATAGATAAAGATCTGGAAAAGCTCAAGGATAAGCTGGAGATGATCGCGGCTGTAACATCTGATGCTGAAAAAGAAGCAGGTGAAATCCAAAGTCGTGCTGCTCTGGTTGAGAAGGCTCCAAGACGTTGCATATGACGTTGACGACCTTTTGGATGAAATTTCTTACGAAGTTATGCGTGGAAACACAGAGAAGGTAACAATCCCATCTAAAGTTGTATTTGGTTTGGAAATAGCAGAAAGAATCAAAACCATTAATCATGAATTAGATGGAATTGCTAAGGACAACGCTATGTTTCAGTTGGAGCATAGCGTTGAAGCTGATCAAAGTATTGATCAATTAGACCGAATGACACATTCTTTTATAGGTGATTTTAAAATTGTTGGTAGGGAGAAAGATACATCTCGCATACTAGAAACCTTGTTGATGATTGACCCTTCATCGTCATCATCTGCTAATTTTAAGAAAGATTCTAGAGTCCTTCACTGGAAAAGCATGTGCCTTGTCTAATGTCCATGTTTTGATAAGCAAAGTCCATGAGAAGATTAGTGGGAAGAAATATCTGTTAGTATTAGACGATCTATGGAACGAGAATGCCGAAGACTGGGAGAAACTCAAAGGTTATTTGAGCGGGGGTGCTCAAGGGAGCAAGATACTAGTAACTACCCGTAAACAAAAGGTTGCATCTATTGTTAGGGGTACAATTTCACCATACAATCTTACAACCTTAGGTAATCATGAATGCTGGTTAATTATTAAGAATAGAGCCTTTTCTCCTGGCGGAGCAGTCGAAACTCTTACTATGTCAACCATAGGAGAGGAGATATCTAGAAAATGTGCTGGTTTACCACTTGCAGCTCATTTTCTGGGGAATCTAATGCGCTTGAAAAGAAAGGAATCTGATTGGTTGGAAATCAGAGACAATGAGGTTTTCAATACACCAGAAAATCCAAACAAGATTATACTAATATTGAAATTGAGTTATGATCATTTACCATCCCATTTGAAAAAATGTTTCTCATATTGTTGTTTATTTCCCAAAGATTGGGAATTTCATAGAGAAACATTGATTCGCCTGTGGATAGCCGAAGGATTCATTCATCCATCTACTGGAGGAAATCAAAACTCACTCGAAGCTATTGGTAATGATTACTTCCTTAGTTTGTTGTCTAGTTCTTTCTTTCAAGTTGTATACAAAGATGACAGATTAGGTGACATTGTATCGGTTAAAATGCATGATCTTGCGCTACATGTAGTTGGCAGTCATGAGTTCACAACTCTGAATACAAGTGAAATGGAAAATGAAGTATCTCAAGTTCGTCGGCTACGGTTAATCATGAAAGGAAAACCACCAATTTCTTTTGATGTATTAAACAGTGCAACAAAATTGCGCACAATTTTTATCCAAAAAGAAGGTTGTTTTTTTCCTAGTCAACTGAGTAACAAGCGTCCTCGTGTAATACATCACCTAGTTCGTGCTGGTATTTTTTGGAAAACTTCTTCTATTACTTCTATATCTTTTCCGGCTTTCAAGTTCAAACACATGAGGTACCTTGACCTCAGTTATTCTAATTTTGAAGATGTTCATGCTGAGTCCGTTTATCAACTCTACCATCTCCAAACTCTCGACCTTTCTTTTTCCAAAAATGTTCAGAACATTCTCAGAGAAGGAATTGGTTCTTTGATTAATTTGCGATATCTAAATCTCCATTATTCGGACGTCATCCTTCTACCAGATTCTGTTACGATGCTCACCAATTTGCAGAGTTTAAAAATCCGGGGTTGTAAGGATATTAGTGTGTTACCCACAAATATTGGGCATCTCCAAAATCTATCATCCCTTGATATTTCATCTACAGATATCTCAGAGATACCCGATTCAACCACCCTCCTCTCTAATTTAACGGGGTTCAGTTGCTTTATTTGCCGGAAACTAAAATCACTACCTCTTAATTTTGGAGCTTTGACACGACTAAGGTCACTTAATTTGATAGATACTCGGATAGAAGAATTGCCCGAGTCTATGACCAGCAATATCTGTAAATTAAAGTCTGTGAGATTTGGATATGATTTCAAGCTTCCATAAAGAATTGGGTGGAACTGAGAGGTTTGGAGTTCCGTGAAGCTATAGATCATGTAATAATGCCAAGAAAAGCTAACTCGCCTTGAAGTATTATTGCCTTACCTGGTGAGCAAAGAAGATGTCTCCATTGATACCTGCAGCTATATTTTAAATACTTCTTCTATCCATGAATTAGCAGATCTGAACTCTCTTCGGAAGTTAGCGATATGGGAACTAGAGAATGTGAGGGGGCGTAAAATAGAGGCAACGAGGGCAAAGTTAAAAGACAAGAAAAACATTCAATATTTGAAGCTACAGTGGGGACGCCATATAATAATAAGACAAGTGGTTGATAATTATTCTTCTATGGTACTGGAAGGTCTTCAACCTCACCCGCATTTGAAGGAATTGTCTATCCAAGGTTTCCCTGGTTTAAAGCTTCCGAAGTGGCTGACATCGTCTTCTTGTCTTCCTAATTTAGTGAAATTAAAGTTTTTCAACTGCTACAGGTGTACAAAATTAGTAGGCCTGGGTCAACTCCCTTGTCTCCGGGTACTTGAGATAAAATATATGGATTCAGTCAAGTGTTTAGGTGACAACAAAGCTTCTGAAAATGCAATATCTACAACAAGAACATTATTCCCTTCCTTAACCAAGTTCACCATCCATAGGTTGAAAAATCTAGAAGAATGGTTTGCGCCTGATAATTCCTTCCCTTGCCTTGAGAATGTAGAGATCAGTAATTGCTACATCTATACCAGATTTAAAATTATGGACCTCTCATCTCAAAATATTAACCATAACGGATTGCGGAAAAGGAACCTATGAGATATTATTTCAAAAAATACCTCCCATTTGTTGAATTCATCACACGTGATGAGGATTCGATGTAGGAGTAGAAGTAAATCAACTTGCTCAGCTACAATTTATATCAACCAACAACGCCGATAAATAGGTACTACACCTTCACATTCTCTCTTTCGGTGTAACAATTCTCTTTTTGTTTTTTCAATTCTAATGAAAAGAAAATACTTGTATAAAATGATCATGTTGCAATTTTGTGATTTCTGTAGGATTCAATTTGAACTTGTGGAGGTTAAAATACGTGTATCGCGAGGTGGATGAGAAATTGGATCAATTGGGTCTATTGTCCTATCTTCTTCCTTGAACAACAACATTAAGAATCTACATTTCAGTTTTGTATTTTTAAATTTCCTTAAAAGAGTCTATGTTTTGGACTCTTTTCCTGCTCCTTGAATTGTGTAATTTTTCCCTGTTCTGGGTTTTTTATTCAAGTTATCTTTGATTCCGAGGACACCCGAAAAGTGATCCCATCATGGATTCATGGCCAGACTGTGTCTTTCTTTGAGAGTGTCTATACTGAAAGAAGAAATATTTCTCTAATTCCCCACTTATTTAGTATCAGGGAACATCCTGATCCTCTATTACCATTAGTCCGTTTCATGTCTATTTTTTTCATTTTTCCATCAAAACTCTATACAAATTTGTCAATATGACCCAAAATATACTTCTGATTGTAGTTGCTGGAATTCTCACAAGTAACACCCAATTATGTATGGAAGAACAAACTAAGACATCATAGAGAAATCACTATATCATTTCATTTCATTGGGAGATAGAATAGGTATGAAATACAATATGTAAACCCTAATTTAGAGAATAAAATAATTTTCTCTCTCCGGAATTCTAAATTCGGCTTTCAAAGAGATTTCTCCTCATACAATAGCCTCTCATCCTTTTTATTGGGAGGTTACATAGTGGAGAACAACTAATAAAGCCATCCTTTTCGAATCTGGAGGGCGTCAACTTCGCCTGGTTTTATTACTATCGCCTTGTCATTTTGACTGCCGCGTTGACCTTCGCCTTTTTGGTATGATCTGTTGACGTCATCTCATTCGTCATTAGTGATGCGTCACTATTCGCCTGCTACCAAATACATTCCTTCGCGCTTTTAATACTTGTGCGGTATTCTGTACCCATATTTTACCTTTTCTCTTATCATTTTTTGGGAAGAAAAGGGACGGTAAGAGAAGCCTTATTGTTTTATTTTACCGCACTCCCTTATCTTTTCGTATTTTTTTAACTTGACATATTTTCGGAATCTCGGCATGACCATCTGCATGTGTTGATTCCACCATCCGTTAATCGACACGTCTCTACCAATTTCTCTTTTATTAATAACCGCCGCTTTATGTCTATCCCCTAATTAATGTGTTCAAAAGGAGATTTCTTGGAAAAAGGGAAAAAAAAATTTTATTTAACTCCACACGCCTCTCTTATTCTTTCATTTTCTTCTCTCTTCTTATATGTGTAACTTTGCTCTCTGCAATTTTGTTCTCTTCTACTGTTCTTCTGCTGGTACGAATTGTTGACATATAGAATACAAATCAATCTCCATTTATCATCATTCTTTTAGCGTTCTTCATTCAATCTTCTCTTCAAAACCTATTTTCACCGTTTTTGATTTCTTCGCCTCTCCATCGATCATTTCGTCTTTTTGCTCCTCCTTCGTAATTCATCACATCTATCTATTTGATTGCAAATGTTCGCGCTCCTTGTATCTTCTCTAACTTTACCTATTCCACTTGGTATTGGGAAGTATAAGAATTGATGAAGAATTGAAGCTACACCTTTTATTCCATGCACCTTCTAAGAGCATGTTGTATGGTGACTCCACATCCACTACTCAGAATGTTACTTGTGTGTTGAATTCCCTTAATAATATTTGCATAACCACCTCACCTTTTGGCTTTGTAACCGCGCGGTTAAAACCGTGGATGTTGTATGTTGATTGTGTTAGCTCTGGGTCGCTATAACCCATACTCTTGAATGCGCGGAAAAATATAATATCAGCGGAACTTCCCGTGTCTATTAAAGTTTTATCTATCACCCACTCTTCTGATGTTTTCGCGCCTTCCTTCCTTTCATTCCGCTTTCCTGTTAAAGTCACCACCAGAGGATCTATACGCCCAAGGCTTTCTTCTTACCTTCTGTTTTTGCCATTCTTTCAAAGACGATATTTTATCCACAGTTAAGGTCCTCCTCCCTTCAAAATTCCGCTTACATTTTTTTCTTGTAATTCCTGCATGAAAATCTGCCACATGCTTAGTTTACTTTGTTATTAAATTACTGTATAGTCTACTTCCTTATTTTACTTCAATATTCTTTATTGTTTTAGTTCCCTCATGTCTGTGGTCTATATCTTGTCTGCGGTTGTTATCCTTCTCCTGCATATATTGAATTTGAAAATTGTTCTGTTGTATTTGATTTTTCCCTTTTCCTATGCTTGATGATTATGCAATTTCATCTGTTCTTCTGTCTGCAATTCTCCCACTCCTTCTTGTTGCTATCACGTGCTCTGCCGTAGACATTTTCCTCGTCATCTTTTTTTTTTCTTGGAAACAACCTTCTAAGATCCGAAAAACACTGACGACGAAAATAATCTTCTTGAGATGAAATTTTTTGTTTTGTTTAACACATTTAAACTTCTGATTCTTTAATTTTCACAGAACAACCACAATTTTTTTTTGACAACATCTACTTAGAAACTGCTATAGAAACTTTCACCATCTATCAACAACTTCTTCACTTGTCCAAACTGTTTATGGCGTCAGAATGTTGTTGCAGAAATTCCTACAACATACACCCTATTCAATAATCCAAACTATAGCTAAGACATCATGAATAGAACTTGATTTTATTTCATTAAAAGATAGAACAAGAATGAGAATCAATCATTAAACCCCAACTTGAAGAACAAATTAACTTTCTCTCTCCTAAATTCTATGCTTAGCTCTCAAAAAAACTCTCAAAAAGATCTCTCTCCTACAATGATCTCTCATCCCTTACATAGTGGAGGACAGCTAATAAAGACATCCTTTTCGGATCTGGGAGCGCGTCAATATTCTCCCTGTACTATAACCGTCGCCTAGTCATAATAACTGTCGTGTTGGTCTTCACGTTTTTGGTGTGACTTTGGTGACGTCATCTCCTTGGTCATCACTGATAAACTGGACGCGTCATTATCTGCCTGATAACAAATGTACTCCTTCACGCTAACACATTGTTTATGCCTGTGCGGTATTTGGTATCTACAACAATGTTTCTCGTATTGTTGTTTATTTTATAAGGATTGGGAATTTCATAGAGAAACATTGATTCGATTGTGGATAGCTGAAGGATCCATTCATCCGACATCTAATGGAGGAAAACGACACTCACTTGTACGGCTGCACAACGGGCAGGGTGGGTAGGATATGGCCTATACCCGCCACCCTACCCGTTTATTGGCGGTTAAGAAAATCTTTACCCGTCACCCTACCCGCCAAATAGTGGATAGGGTAGGATACGGTTAAAAAACTGGCGGGTAGGGTAGGGTTGGCGGGTATGAGTAGGGTATATGCACCTCTAGTAGGAATTGCTCGAAGACCAGTAGGGTAGGATAATTTCGAGCTTTACCCGTCACCCTACCCGTTTATTGGCGGTTAAGAAAATCTTCACCCGCCACCCTACCACCATATAGTGGATAGGGTAGGATACGGTTAAAAAACTAGCGGGTAGGGTAGGGTTGGCGGGTATGAGTAGGGTATGTGCACCCCTAGTAGGAATTGCTCGAAAACCAGTAGGGTAGGATAATTTCGAGCTTTACCCGTCACCCTACCCGTTTATTGGCGGTTAAGAAAATTTTCACCCGCCATCCTACCCACCATATAGTGGATAGGGTAGGACACGGTTAAAAAACTGACGGGTAGGATAGGGTTGACGGGTATGGGTAGGGTATGTGCACCCCTACTCACTTGAGGATATTGGTAACGATTGCTTTCTTAGTTTGTTGTGTAGCTCTTTCTTTCAAGATATAGAAAAGGATTACTTAGGTGACATCATAAAATTTAAAATGCATGATTTAGTACATGATCTTGTGTTAAGTGTTGTCGGTAGTCATGTAGTCACCGTTCTGAATACATAAAATTGGCTAAAAAGACTAAATTCAACAATTTTTGGGTGAAAAAGACATGTAAGATTTGATACTGTTTAAATGGACGAAATTGTAAAAATAGCCAGGATGTAAACAGTATCATCTTGCCAATTTTCAAAAAAACATTCTTATTTTTAATTTACATCAGGATGCATCCAGTTTCATCCTCACTATTTTTTAAGTTTAAGCCATGATGAATCCAGTTTCGTTCTTACTATTTTTTTGGTGCTCATTTTATCCATATAAATTTTTACTCGTCTATTTGAACCATGTTTTAAGAATATATTTGAACATTTGACCCATTTTCCGCTCTGAATACATATGAAATGCTTAATGATATGTCTAAAATTCGTCGGCTACAGTTAATCATGGAAGGAATACCAAAAGAAAAAATTGAGGTGTTATTAAACAATGGAAGAAAACTGCGGACAATATTTTTCCAAGAAGAAGGTTTTATTTTTTTGAGCCCACCGAGTAACAAGCGTCTTCGTGCCATCAATAAGCTAGTTGGTGCTGATAGTTATTGGGGAACTACTTCTATATCTACTTCCAGTTTCGAGTTTAAACACATGAGGTACCTTGATGTCCGTTATTCTAATCTTGAAGATGTTCATTCCCAGTCTATTCATCAACTCTAGAATCTGCAAACTCTCGACCTTTCTTATTCAAAAAATGTTGAAAAGATTCTCAAAGAAGGAATTGGTTCTCTAATTAATTTGGGACATCTAGATCTTTCTTCTTCAGACGCCAACCTTCTACCTAATTCTCTTACGAGGCTCACCAATTTGCAGACTTTAAATATCAGTGGTTGTGATGATATTAGTGGCTTACCCGCACATATTGGTCATCTCCAAAATCTATCCTCCCTTGATATTTCAGAAACAAAAATCTCAGAGTTACCCGATTCAATAACCACAAAATTGGTCAAAAAGACCAAAATCAACAATTTTTGGATGAAAAAGACATCTAGGTTTTGATACTGTTTAAATGGACAAAAATGTTAAAATAGCCAGGATGTAAACAGTTTCATCCTACCCATTTTCAAATATTTTTTCTTATTTTTAATTTATATCAGGATGCATCCAGTTTCATCCTTGCTATTTTTTAAGTTTAAGTCAGGATGAATCCAGTTTCATCCTTGCTATCTTTTTTTTTATCCTTTTCACCCGTAATAACTTTTACTCGTCCATTAGAACCATGTTTTAAAAATATTTGGACAAATAACCCATTTTCCGTTCAATAACTCTCCTCTGTAATTTAACCAAATTTGAATTCCTAAGTTGTTCTGAATTACTCACTACCTCGTAACTTTGGAGCTTTGACGCAACTAAGGTCACTTAATTTGGTTGGTACTAGAATAACAGAATTGCCCGAGTTTTTAAATTAGAGTTTGTGAAGTTTGCTTATACTCGGTGTAAGTTTGCCGAAGGCATTAAGACATTTGGAGTGCTGGCAAGGGATAGATAATATAAGAACGCCCAGAGGTATTGAAAAGCTAACTCGCTTGGAAGTTTAAATCCTTACATCGTGAGGAAAGAAGATGACGTCTGCATGGATGATATCTGCAGTTATAATTCTGTCCACCAATTAGCAGATCTAAATTCTCTTTGGTGGTTAAGGATAGTAAATCTAGAGAATGTGAGAGGTGGTAAATTAGAGGCAGAGAGGGCAAAATTAAAAGACAAGCAAAACATTCATTATTTGAGGCTAGACTGGTATTTCAAAGTTGTATACTAAATGACCGCTACCACGATGGGACGGCCGAACGAGACGCAAAACAAAATTTTAAATTTTTACAAAATAACATTTGAACGGCTCACTATTTATCACCGGAATCAGGCCGAAAATGTACAGACCTTAGAGTCGCGCCTTTCTGAAAGTGCCTTGCATTCATCAATTTTAGCTATTCTTTCAAAAACTAAACATGAAAATATTCTTGTGCGGGATAATGCCACAAATGTCAAACCAAGACTCTCCTTTGCTCCTATATCCACCACTGCCTGATCAAGTGTTAACCCTTGACTTTTACGCACCGTGATAGCCCAACAGAAGATAAGGGGCAACTGTTTACGCTGACATGTTACCCTGAAGAAAATATCCAGTTTGTAATGACGGGAACGATCGGAATCACATTTACATTCGGTTCTTCGAATAACTGTGGACCAGTGTACTTGTCGAACTTTACCATAACAGCAATGGGCATATGAGTGGGTGGTTTTTTATCGTTTCATACACAACATCCATAACACTGTTATGTCGAACCATTAACCAAACCAAATTATGTGCAGATATTCGTTCTCAACATTACTCTTGATTCCTTAGACAACAAGGTTATTTTCTGCAACCCTTTAGCATCGTCAGTGCTCGCATGCTCACCTGTTTGACAATTATTACTTACATAACACGAGCAACGAGATACCCAAGCTTTTCAAGTCGTTTATAGTTATAGGCAGCAGCGTCCTTCTTTTTTGGGAATAAACGTATCGCATTATTAAAGTTATCTTTCTCTACAACCGTGAGCCTCATGTACCCCCTACTTTTAAACAACTCCCAATCTTCTATAGTAGATTTGCCATCACTCAATCTTAACAGTGCTTCTCTAAATTTTTGTTCTTCAATTCCCGACTGTCGGAAGACTTCTTTATGATGGACACAATGCTCAAACACAGAGTATGCAGCATAGCCTGTCAGTTCTAAGTCTCGGTTTCACCCTCCTTGAGCATATAACGGAGAATCAAAGACTGGTGGAAGCTGTCGGATGTCGCCAACAAGCACAATCGAAACATTTCCAAACGGCTCATCAGTTGCAAAAATATCTCTACATTGAAGATCAATGTTTCCGAGCATTCTTTTGCCAATTATACTGTACTCATCTATAATTATCAACTTTGTACCACTGAAATCAACCTATTAAAAAAAGATAACAAAAATAGTCATGTCCCGGTGCTTCTAATAGTTATGCTTTGGTGTAACAACCTAAGTTATATGACCTCGTCAAAACTGAATTAGATTATTTGTCCTGGTGTAATCTAAGTTCCCCATCCTAAGTTATAGCAATATGTATAGTTTAATTGTTTCATGTTACTGAATTAGATTACTTGTCCTGGTGTAATCTAAGTTCCCCATATAAGTTATAGCAATATGTATAGTTTAATTGTTTCATGTTACTGAATTAGATTACTTGTCCTGGTGTAATCTAAGTTCCCCATATAAGTTATAGCAATATGTATAGTTTAATTGTTTCATGTTACTGAATTAGATTACTTGTCCTGGTGTAATCTAAGTTCCCCATATAAGTTATAGCAATATGTATAGTTTAATTGTTTCATGTTACTGAATTAGATTACTTGTCCTGGTGTAATTTAAGTTCCCCATATAAGTTATAGCAATATGTATAGTTTAATTGTTTCATGATTATATGTCCTGATGCTAGACAAAAATGGAAGTATAAATTACCTGCATACGACCACATCGTTGCATCTCCAACTTCTTGTATGATTGATTCCTATCAGTCGTTATGGCAAGTTCATGGTGAATAGTGGAACCCCCAATGTTGAAAGAAGATACACCAGTGGGAGCCATGATCCTCACAGCTTTATCGTTCCCGAACATTTCTCCGGTTGAACGGACAATGGTGTTAATAAGTTTTGATTTTCCTGTGCCATCTCCTCTACTGACAATCAAACGGATGTTTAAACCGCCCTTGAGAGATTTCTGAACCAGATTCAGAGCCGCCTTTTGTTGATCGGAAAAAACAGTAAGAGAAGTATCTTCACCAGTGCTTGAATGTACATCATGTCCTGCTTCTCCTAATCTGCTGGTGAATGCTTTGTCCTCCTCTGTCAAAGGGAAACGACGAAATCCTTCGTCCCAATCATGGTTCTTGTCAATAGACCTTAAGCCGAGCTCAATATCGACTACTGGCCAAAATTGGGTGCCATTCTTGATGCGATCATCCATTCCTCCTTTAGTGTTTCATCTCCTGGATCAATTTCTTCCTCGAATTCATCCTCAACCATGGAAAGTTCCCCATCCTCATTTTCATTGGCACGGAGACGTTCGGCATAACATTCTGCCCATGTCAGGAAACCCCCTTTTGCTTCTTCTAAACTTCTGTAACAACTGTTTAGTAACACTTGTTGTCTACAAAAAGATTCGAACTGATCAGTATTGGCAATTACTTTACCTCTTATTTCAGGTACAATCCTGACCACACACTTGACTTTGTATTTCTGCCACCTTCCACGAACAAAGTGATACGTCTTTGCCACATCTATCAGAGACATGTTGCGTAAGTTATTAAGCCTTTCCAAATATCTTCTAAAGAAAGCAGGATTGGTTAACCCGTGTTCGCCACTGTCAACATGTCGCTTCTACCGCAGCTGCGAGGAGAATAAACTTGCCTCACTTAGGTTCAGAAGCACTACCTTTCTTGATGATTCTATCAAATGCCAAGCCATCAATAGGTGACAAACTTCTCGCACGGATATATCCCTCTCTGATGCACTTTTCATGAACAAATGCTTAATTGCAGATGTCGAATCGAGACAAGGTCGTAACTTATCATCCACAATCACACGTAAGGTATCAGTGTAGTTATTTGAAGAAGGTTCAGACTTTGCTGCATGCTTACCAATGTATTGAGTAACACAATCTATGGTCGTTACAGAAGACCAATCGATATTCCGTCTCCATGTTTGTCGAACCGCTCGGTTGTGTGGATTTACCCGTGTGTCGTTTCTCCGACCAACGAATCTATACATGTTATTGTTCGGCAGTTCCTCGACAATCTTAGAAGCATCTGACATCTCTCTTGGAAATCTGAATCGACAAGCCTGCATTTATGGTCAATTGAGATGTAATTCAAGCTGTGAGAAATGAAAATCTTTCCAAAAACTATAATGTATCTAGCTGTATGGTTATTAAAACAAACCTGTTTCTTTGTTATTTTACGTTTTCTTAGGCAACATTTTCCACATTTGTGTGCCGCATCACAAAGTTAACAAGAGAAGCGTAGTCAGTGTCATCGTCTTCGACATTTGATCCCAAAGGAATCTTTTTTGCATACGGATGGTCTTGTCTGTTGATTATGAAAGCTGGATCGGGGATTGTCGTGCATACGAGCTTGTCAAAGTAATCACACATCACCTTCTGTACTGCCTCATCTGTCCCAATATCAGAAAAAACCGGTCTATCCCTTAGCCAGAGGGAGCCGTGCAATGCCCACTTCCTCTGTTCTGCCATTCATATCTATACCAGTGGTCGACTACACAAAATTCCTTTTTTCAAATATTCTTTGAAAAAAACATCTACTCTCTTCTGCAAAACCAAGAAACCACTAATGGGTTTTCATTCAAAAGTTTTCCCCTTTCTCGCCTTATTTCCATGGGATCCAGACTTCCCAACCTATTTTCCGGGTCAAGAATGGCATTGAGTTCAGAACATTGCAAATCCGCAGCGCTAAGGGTGAAAAAGATAGTGGGTGAACCAAACTGCTTGACCATGGCTATGAGTTCTTTCAATCTACTGTACCAATATGCCCTCGTACCTCGTATCTTCTTTGCATAGTAAGAAACACGCGACATAATTGGATGTCGCGGACGTAACCATATCTCGAATAGATTCGATTGACAGTTTACTATCTGTTGGATTAAGCTTCACATACCTAGTTGATGAGTTGAGTGCAAAATAACGGAATCTGGAATCTCGAACAAAACATCCATCATGATGTCTCATTAGGTATTGAAAATACTGACGTTCACCAACCTTTCGAGGTCTGTACTTTCTTAAATCATCCCTACCATACGGGAAGAGAGTCGCAAAGGCCATAGTAATATAACCTACTTCCGTAAACTCGTCTACAACTTCACCCGTGAAAGGAAGATCCACATTAGTCTTATCTACTTCAACTCTTTCCAAAGCTCTCCTGATACACTTCCGCTGATCGGGCTGGACAAATGCACCAATTATACTTGCAAAATCAGTATATTAAAACAAATACGGAAAGAAATTTACTTTATAATAAAATCACTAACTAATCTGGTAACTTGTAAGTGATGCTTACATTGTAAGTGATTCAATAAAATCACTACAATCCTTTGCTACATTGTAAGTGATGCTTCATGTCTTCTCTGACATTCAACATATGAAAGTGGAGAAGGTCGTCGAAGAGATGGTCCTGTTAACTGAACATCGAACAGGTTTTCCTGTTCATCGGTCTCTGAACTCACAGTCAACCTAAAACATAACATACAAAATTTAACAACATGAGTATATGATATCTTTCCCAGCAGTAAACCTTTAGCAGCCATATTTTGTTGTTGATCTTTGTTGGATTCTATTTTATCTCTCTTCTACATATGGGCTATGGTAAAATATGGATTAGGTTGGAATAAATTAGATTTGCTGGATACATCAGAATAAATAACCCAAGCCCAAGCCCAAACATACCACAAATTAGTCACTGACACCGTTCCTGTTTGACTAATTTTCACACCGTTCGCGTAAACTATAATCAACAAAGAGAATTTTCCTTAATGGCTGCAGTAAGCATGAGTTCGCTGTATCGTGTTTCTTATAAAAGAAAAGTAAACTATGGGAATCAGGTTCACACGAAACATTTTGCATTTTTACGTCTCTTCTAATTGATGCCTAATTAATGTCGTATCCCTAAAAAATGCGTAAACAATGTTAAAACGATGAATAGAGTTTTTGAAAAATTACCTCAGAATTCCAATTGAGGCAGTCGTTTTCGCTGCATCACAGGAGCCATATGTTACTGACACATCAAAGACTCCATCACAGCTTGGATTCTCTCGGAGGAGTCGAGCTTGTTCGATTCTTGGACTTCGACGCCTTGCGAGAAGTGACTGTTGGTGCCTCAGTAATCGGTTCCCACGATATCGTGCACATCTTGCAGCTCTATCTTTTTCTATTTCTTGCTTAGATCTAAGACTCAACGTCAAACTCTTAAAAGATGTGTTTCACAGGAATACAACAACGCACAACTTCAATCCTGGTTTTCTTTTGAGGCTGTTTAACACGAGAAAAAAAAAAGAGAAAATCAGCAACTTAAAGTTTCTAAAGATACTGTAAGCATAAGGCAACCCCTTATACCAGAAAAGAATCTCTTAACAAACCTGAACAGACAAACACACAGGAAAACAACTTCTGGTAAATAGATCTTTATATAGACTGTATGCTGGTATAGAAATTAAGAAGAGGTTCGACATTTGGGGATCAAAATAAGGTAACGAAAACTGTTTTATAAGCAATATAACAGTGTGGGGAAAGTAATACCTGGTAAGTTGCAATTGACTTGCCCTTTCTCTTTCCGGATGCCTCTGCGGTGAGCTCATCCTGGATCTGAACCTTAAGGTGAACACGAAATGATTTGATAGCTTGAAAATGTTGTTTATGGTTGTTCAAATATTTGAAAGACTGAACTTACTTACGCTTTCATGGTTAAGATTTGATGTCGACTGGGATGGGCATAAATGGTCATTGTGTTACTTGAGCCATGGAGTTGTCACGTTAGTTTAAGGTTTCTAAATGCTCATTTAGATTCCATAATGCAAAAAAATTACCATCATATACAATGTTAGGTCAGGATAACAACAGTGAACCTGCAAATACCACTATTAGTCTGTAGACCAAAGCCACATCACTAAAAAAATGCGACAAAATGAGGTGTTTGCAGGTTTTGGAACGGGGCTGCAGTTGCACTTTTTGAAGGTTTGCAGGTTTGACAGTCTTTGTTACAGCAGCAAGTTGTGGTGATAATTTTTGATCAGATTTTCATCCTTAGAGATAAAAAAATACCCAGGCATTCCATATGTTCATGTTTGCTCTTTTTTCGGGTATGTGCCTTATTATTCGTTTTCGTATTTCATATGTATTTTTTTTTCAAAACTAGTGACAAAACCCCTAGGTGAACAAACTAGTGATAAGAAAAAACCGGTCATATTATTTTTAATAAATAAAAACCATTTCAAACAAAACTGGGACAAAACCCCCAATTCAAATAAAAAATTTAAAATTTAGTTTTTATTTGATTTCTAAATTCCAAAACTGACCTTCCCTATATAAAAACATTTTTCAAAGGAAAGTTTGGCCAAAAGAAAACAGTAAAAACAATATTTGTTCTCTCTGAATCCAAACAAATCAGATACTAGTCTAATTACGATTCTTCTTTCCTAGTTTTCTTCGTTTTTTCAGTTCCATATCTCAAAGATTCGTCATCGTCATTGTCTTCTCCCAATTTCTTCGTTTTAAATTTAAAGATTCATCATCGTCTTCTCCCAATTTCAATTCAAAGATTCAGAGAGCAATTTTAGGTTTGATTGAAGAACCGGAAGAGAAGCTACAAGTTTTGAGATCTGTTTATTCGAGATACGTAGAAGAATCAAATTCAGTTGTTTATTCGAGATCTCGTTGCAATTCAATTTAGCTGAAATCATATTTCCGCTTTTCAAGTTGAAATTGAATCTCGAATTGAAGAATCCAGCTGAACAATCAATCAACTTCGTGTTGATCATCTTCGTTTTCGTATTAATCTTCGTCTTCAATGAATAAATCAACTTTTCAGGTATTCAATTCTCTTTTTTGTGTTGATTTTTGATTTTGTTTGTGTGAATTTGCTAGTCACTCTTGTCGAATAAACTGAATTGATGTTAGCATATGATTTTTTATGTTTGTGTTGATGTTCTTATGAAGGATTCCATCTCTTTGGAACTGTTTTTCAAAAAAAAAATTTGTTGTTGATATTCACATCTGGTGAAACTTTTTTTGGTTTCATCATTTTGTTCTGTAGATTATGGATTCTGTTCTCGCACTTGTATGTCACAAAGAAGATTGTTTAACTCTTCGTATTGGCCTCCAAGAGTCTTTTGCTAATTTGAAGACTAGTATATGCTCAAGTTGGTGTGAATTCTCTCCTCCTTCTATGGAAATTTTTGATTTTGTTTGTGTGAATTTGCTAGTCACTCTTGTCGAATAAACTGAATTGATGTTAGCATATGATTTTTTATGTTTGTGTTGATGTTCTTATGAAGGATTCCATCTCTTTGGAACTGTTTTTCAAAAAAAAAAAATTGTTGTTGATATTCACATCTGGTGAAACTGTTTTTGGTTTCATCATTTTGTTCTGTAGATTATGGATTCTGTTCTCGCACTTGTATGTCACAAAGAAGATTGTTTAACTCTTCGTATTGGCCTCCAAGAGTCTTTTGCTAATTTTAAGACTAGTATATGCTCAAGTTGGTGTGAATTCTCTCCTCCTTCTATGGAAATTTTTGATTTTGTGTGTGTGAATTTGCTAGTCACTCTTGTCGAATAAACTGAATTGATGTTAGCATATGATTTTTTATGTTTGTGTTGATGTTCTTATGACGGATTCCATCTCTTTGGAACTGTTTTTCAAAAAAAAAAATTGTTGTTGATATTCACATCTGGTGAAACTGTTTTTGGTTTCATCATTTTGTTCTGTAGATTATGGATTCTGTTCTCGCACTTGTATGTCACAAAGAAGATTGTTTAACTCTTCGTATTGGCCTCCAAGAGTCTTTTGCTAATTTGAAGACTAGTATATGCTCAAGTTGGTGTGAATTCTCTCCTCCTTCTATGGAAATTTTTCACATGGTTGATGATCAACAAAAGGTCATTCATTCTGATTTTGATCTTCAATGTTTGGCTCTATTTAGTATGTATAATAAAGAAGGGATTATGGAGTTACTCGTAAGTCACAAAGCTGAGAGTTCTGGTTCAATAAGTTCAGGAATTATAGCTTTTGATGACCAGCCACAAAGTTCTGGAATTATACCTTTTGAGAAGACACGGATTGATTATGATGTTCCAGATAAAATTAAGGAACCGTTGAAGTCTGCTCACTGGTTACATCTTTTTCAAGGAGTTGAACAGTTGTTTCCGGGAGGTGTTGAACAAGTTCGTTGTGATTTACAGAAGTATCACGCAGCAGCTGGTTATGAATACATGGTATATAGGAATGAGAAGTTGAGGATTGGTGCACGTTGTGCTAATAAGAACAAAGAGGAGAAATGTGACTGGCATTTATATGCTGTGTCTGTTGATGGTGTTGTAGGAAGTCCTTTTATTATCAAGGAACTAAATAATCAGCATACTTGTGTTGGTGGATTTGTTAACATGCCAAGGATATCGAAGAAACTAGTTAGTAGCTTGATTATTGATGAAATTAAACATGATCCTAATAAGAAAACTAAGCATATTATGGAATCTTTTACGAGAGACTTCGGCTTTGACATTAGTCGTTATTATACATACGCAGGTAAGAAGCATGCACTGAATACTTCATGGGGAGAGAACGAGAAATCTTTTATGTTCTTGAACTGGTATAAAAACAAGTTGATTGAAACCAATCTTGGTTCTCACGTGGTTTTGGAAGTTGAAGAAGGGACCCATAAATTTCAGAGGATGTTTATCTGTTTTGAAACTTGTAGTCGTGGATTCAATTTCTGTCGTCCTGTATTATTCGTTGATGCGGCTCACTTGAAAAGCAAGTACCTTGGTCATATGATGGCAGCAACAGGTATAACCGGAAATGATGGTAAGGTTTTTATCATTTTTTTTATGTTGGTTTCATCATTTTTTTATGTTTGGTTTTCATCGCATCTTATGCTTGTGTTATGCTTTCTGTTCATGTTACAGAAATCTTCCCTCTTGCTTATGGTGTGGTTTCATCGGAGAATGAAGCGAACTGGAAATGGTTTTTGGATAATTTGAAGAAAGTCCTTTCTCCTTTGCGACCAAAGCTTACTTTTGTGAGTGATCGAGGTGTTGGATTGGTAACACAAATTCCTATTATTTTTCCTGAGACTTTTCATGGTTTGTGCTACTGGCATATGGAATGCAATATCAATACATGCTTACCAAAGAGTTGCAAAGTTTATAACAAATATGTATTGGGACTGTTTAAGAAATGTGTGTATGCTTCTACTCATAAAGAATTTTCAGATAATTGGGATAAGTTGAGGAAGGTTCAAAATCAGAAGTTACAAGACCATCTAAGTATAGCTCCTCTTGATAAATGGGCAAGTTTTTTCTTCAAGGGTCGACGATATGGTAGGTTGTGTTCAAATATTGCTGAGAGTTTCAATGGTTCGGTCGTTGAAGAGAGAGAGAGAAGCCTATAGCCATCATGGTTGATGAGATCAGGGTGAAGCTAATGGACCAAATGTGTAAACGTCGCGAGGACTCTGCTAACTTAATGAAATGGCGTCAAACTCTATGTCCAGAATATGAAGCTCTACTCCGCGACAACAAGATGCATGGATGTAACTACCAAGTCACCAAGTCGTCGGAATATGTGTTTGAAGTTCATGCTTCATTAACACAGACTGTCAATTTGAAAAGAAGAACATGTTCTTGCAACCGTTGGCGTATTGACGGTTTCCCGTGTGCCCATGCTGTCCGTTGCATCACGGTGAATGGAGAAGATCCTTACAATTATGTTGAGCACTACTTTACAGTAAAGTTCTACCGAGAATCGTATAAACATGCAATCAATCTTGTTCCCACAGTCGAAAAGCCCGTGACAGTGTCGCCGAAATCGATGGTTTTTGGTCCGAATAATGGACCACAACCAGGACGTCCATCGAAGAAGAAGAGGATTCCTAATACAGGTTCAGTTTCCAATAAGAAGATGAGAACCTGTGGTTCCTGCAAGGTTTTGACCACCCATAATAAACGGACATGCCCTTCTCGTCAGATTTCATGAGAACTTGTAGTCATTTCGACTAGACTACAATATGTGGTTCCTGCAAGTCATCGAATTTTACTCTTAGTTTCGTTTGCTAGTCTACAATATGTGTTTCATTTACTATTTCATATTTTTTGTTTTAGAAGTTAATATGCTGCAGGTGTTTTCATTTTATATTTTGTCTAAGAATAATAAGTTTGATTAAGTTTAAGTTTTTCAGAATTTTTACAGGCTTTTATAGTTTGGTGTAACCGAATCAGGTTTCATCATTTTTTTGATGAAACCAGAAAGGGTTTCATCTTATTTTGGTGGAACCATTGTTTTACTGTCACTTTTTCTTCTATATTTTTTGACAACACAGTAGATGATGTTTTGTCTACTGTTTATTGGTGCCGCAAATATATGACACATCATTTATGGATAGTTTTTATAAAAATGAGACATCATATTTCTGTAGACATAAGCTTTTAAGGAAATACAACTGAAATAGCACGAAATCGTTTTTTATATAAACTGTAACCATTTCACAAGTACTTTAAACTTCAACTAAAACTTGAATCTGCAAGGAGAACTGTATGTCAAGGAGTATCATCATTACAATAACCATTTCAAAAGTAATTTAAAATTCAACTAAAACTGAATGTTCAATAGGACGGGCACGACATGCGAGTATTATTCTATATTGTCAAGGAGTATCTTCAACGCCAACTTTGGTCTCATATTATGCACCTTTTCTCGTATATCATCTGTAGACATGTTTCCTTTCAAGAGGCTCTTCATGTAATAGCAAACATGCAGGCCACAATCGTTCCTGAAAAACCAAAACAATGTCTCAATTGTTACAAAGTGACTAGCTGAGAGTGTTCTGATATTAGTATCTATATGTAAAGCATTCGGTTACAAGTGATGTAATGATTTCAAGCATATGCATATGTGAACTATAAACTTCCAAACATAACTTACCCTATTTGTTCACAACATGTAGGGTTGTGCAAAGAGTATGTTGTTGGCTGACTTGCCTGCTGATCACAGGGGAGCTTTGCGTCGTGCTGTGCAAATGCTGATACTATACGTTGTTTCATGCTTTCAGCACTTTTTCTGCATTCCTCTCCCGTGGAAGCCAAGGAGTTGTAGTGATAAAATTCCCCGGTTTCAAAATCAAAAGTAAGCAATGTCCAATGGTTTACATCTCCAAGTGATGTCAGCAACGGAACGAAAAAAACCGCACGCTATAATCCATTTTGTCGATGAAGCCTTCTATTACAGCACCACATTTCTTTCCTAATGAGTGACATGTCTGAAACAAAATACCAGATAAAAGCTCCTTAATTAGTTACAGACATGCAAGTTTGATGAAACCAAACTTTGTTCCATCAAAATTAACCATATAAACAACATCATTTTTTGTTTTCCACAACTATTTTTTATGCCAAAAAATTTACATTAAAGAATTTCGGAGTAAACTTACATAGGCAAATGTGCTATAAACACAGCTCTCTGGTACTTGGAGAACCATCTTGTTTCAACTCATTTTTTTTGATGTTGTTTTGCAGCTTCAAAATGTAGAACTCTATAATGTCTCCTGCGACGTCACCCTCTCTCATCAAATTATCCATCATCTTCCCCGATATATGTAATTGAAGATTTAAATGCTCCCACGCCGTTGACCTGTTAATTTTATTTTTTAAAAAGCTAGTCAATGATGGAAAAAAAGGAGAAACAATGCATAACTTGGAACAAAATTTTGATGAAACCAGTCTTGGTTACATCAGTTATTTCCCAATTACCTTTCATTGTTCTTTCTGAAAAAAGTGGTCACGAGGGGTTTCTCATTTTGTTGAGTACTTTCAAGATCTTCAAGTTATCAACTGGTTTCAACTTCACCCCCTGTACTTCCTGCACCTTCTTGTTCTCCTTGCACTTACGAGCTGTAACCTTTCTTTTTTTCACACTGGTGTTGTAATCCTGCATTCTGATAGGTGGAACCAAATTCCTTCTGTCTTCCCTCATTCTTGTAACCATGTTACTCATCCTTTGCGCAGCACTGAGTTCTCCCTGTCCTTTCTCTTGACTGTCACACTGCGACAGTCCTAAATCAAATCCAGGTTGTTCATTCTCTAACTCAAGTAAATCATTCGCCATCTTTACAGCTGGGTAGTAGTATACGCCAACATTTGGCTTTGACGACGAACAACCTTTCTTATTGTATTCGTATTCCATTTTCCTGATAACATCTTCATCAATTACAAATTGAGTTTCGTTTTCTTCTTGTTCAATAATTTGCTTCGACGAAGAATCTTTGCTCATTTCAGATTCCACCCGCTCTGCCACCTTGATATCCTCAACGGTATTTGGAGTCAACTCAGTACCCTCTCCTTCTTGTTCATCATTGGTGACTGGCATCGACGAAGAAGCTTTGCTCATTTCAGATTCCACCCGCTCTGCCACCTTGATATCCTCAATGGTATTTGGAGTCAACTCAGTACCCTCTCCTTCTTGTTCATCATTGGTGACTGGCATCGACGAAGAAGCTTTGCTCATTTCAGATTCAACCCGCTCTGCCACCTTGATATCCTCAACGGTATTTGGAGTCAACTCAGTACCCTCTCCTTCTTGTTCATCATTGGTGACTGGCATCGATGAAGTAGCTTTCTCCATTTCAGATTCAACCCGCTCTGCCACCTTGATATCCTCAATATTTGGAGTCAACTCAGTACCTCTCCTTCTTGTTCATCATTGGTGACTGGCATCGATGAAGTAGCTTTCTCCATTTCAGATTCAACCCGCTCTGCCACCTTGATATCCTCGATATTATTTGGAGTCAACTCAGTACCATCTCCTTCTTGTTCATCATCGGTGACTGTCTTCGACGAAGAAGATATGACCTGCTCTTGTTCAGATTCTTGTTCATTTATCATGTTAACATCCCTTGTTATAACCTGCAATATTAAGATACCTAAGTTATTTTATTTTTCATCTTCCTGTGTCAAAACCTAATGCTGTAAAAATCAAAAACTTCTGAAAGAATAAAAAGAACTGGCCAATTCATCAAACAAATATTAACTTGAAATGATGAAACCAAATCTGGTTCCATCAAAAGAATGATGGAACCAAATCTGGTTTCATCAAAAAAATGATGAAATGTATAAGAAAATTGTAATATATGCGAGTAATTCAATTGTTACTAAGAAAAATCAAATCTATCTTTGTACCAGTTGTTGTTCCCTGTCCTCGGCATCATATTTTGCCAGCAGTGATTCTTCTTCTTTAGAAAGAACATATGTAGTATTGGTCCTAAGCTTTTCAATCAATGCTCGTGCAAATTGGTATTTGGCTTTGAAGGAGTTAGCTTCACTGCTAGCACCAACATTTTCTTCATCTTGCACTTTAATCGGCACTTCATTTTCTTCATCTGGCACAACAATTTCCACTTCATCTACGGGATCAGCCAAGCGCATTTCTGATTCGTCATACTGAAGCAAGAATGATCCCTTTCGGTGACCAATATTCTCCTGCAGTACACAAGAAAAATTGGTTTCAGCTAAAAATTTGATAAATCCAAAACTGGTTTCATCAAAAAAGTTAATCTGAACAAGAAAATATTTACCAAAATTCGTTTAAAATAAAACAGACGACATTCCAAGAAAAGCATTTTTAATGGTAACAAGTAATGGTAAGAACTCATAGCAATAATCTAATAAAACCCTCGAAGATTTCGAATATTGTCTAACAAAAATATCAAATAAAACCCTCGAAGTTATCTAAGAAACAAAAATTCAGCTAGAATTTTTGATGAAACCAAAATTGGTTCCATCAGAAAAGTAAATCTTCTAAGTAAATATTTACCTTAGACCAAAGTTCTGTTTTTTCTTCAAGATTCTCGAAGTTAGACAATACTTGTTGACAGATGTTGCTAAGGTTCCATCTAGCAAACCTCGGATACTTGTCTAGCCCATGCTTTCTTTGTGCGATCTTTGTCATCTCTGCCAACCAATACTGCAAAAAAAAAAACAACAACCAATATTCAAATTAATCATCAAAAACAAGTCGCTTATTATTCAACAACCATATTGAAAAAAAATACTGAACTTATGAAAAAAAAGAACAAATCTTAACTTACCAGAGGGTATATTACACAACCAACAACATTTTCTACGTCTGTTCTGTTTGTCATTATCGAATCAAGTACATAGTCATGGAAGACTTCCGGCCAGCACACCTTGTTCATATCAAACACCATATACAAGTACTTTGCTGCGAGAGTCTGCCCACATTTGTTAGGGACAAATACTGAAACCAACAGAAACATTACGAAAAACTTGACAAAGTCATCCGCTCTGGTTTCATCATTTGCGGCTTCCAGCATACGCTTTTCAATATCGGTTTTTTTTTGTCTTTTTATTTCCAGCAAAATAATTAGCCACAAAGACGTTAACCTTTTTAACCATATCTTCATCAATGTCGTCTGCTTCTACATAATTCACCATTTGGAAACCAAAAGTCACAGCAAAATGTTCTGGAATTGTCCGCAAAATCATTTTCCTTGATCTTGCTAATTTGAAACAATACGGGAGCTTACCATCAAGTCTGTTTTCAATTGTACTTAAAAACATTATTACTTCTTTTGTCTTTTTGATGAGCTCATCTTTGTTCATTACGCCATCATAGAACGGCTCAAAGAAACGCCAGAAAGGACATGATTTAAGAGCTTTCAAATGCAGTTGCTTGTTTTTTATCAACGCCTTAATTTTCACTGCTAGCTCGCACAAATGATGCAATGAGCACCTGTATGGTTCATTATCTCTTTTTTTACCTATTGTGAAACCAAAATTAAACCATAATAGAATAATAAATAATAATGATGAAACCATAAGACATAAACTTGTAATGATGAAACCATAAGCACGAACAAAGTGATGAAACCATAAGCATAATTGAAACTTGTATGAAACCATAAGATTACATAACACAGCGCCAATCTCCACAGTTTGAATTCAAATCAACAGCCAATAACAACTCTAGAAGTAAACCAATAACTAAAAATGATGAAACCAATTTTGGGTTTCATTAAGAAACAGAAAATGATATATGGTTTCATCGCAAATCTGTTACATCATTCTTGCAGACCTAAACCTAACAAATGAAAAGTGATGAAACCAAAAATGGTTTCATCAAAAAGACCATATTATTATGATGTAACAGATTAACAATTGGTGGAACCAATTTACCAATTGGTTGTAAAATGATGAAACCCAGAATGGTTTCATAAAAAAAAACAGATTATACTTTGGTTTTATCAAATAAACAACAAATGAAATATGGTTTCATCAAATAGAAAAAAAAATATCTGGTTGCATCAAATATACAAACAATTGAAATCTGTTTTCATTTGGTTACATCAAACAAACTGAAACCTAAACCTAAACCAAAGAAACGATGTAACCAAATGAAAATAGAACCTAACCTAAGAAATGAAACCTAAAAGCAAACAAAAAACCAACCCATAAATCAAATGAAACCTAATAATCTTTTGAATTCAAACTCGAAATCAACTTGAAAGAAAGTTCGATTTCTCACCTTTAGGAGATGGTTTCGCTATTTTCTTTAACTTTTCATCTTTCTTTTTCGCCTGTTGATTTTGTTTCTTCGCCATTTGTGGTTGAAAAATTAGGTCAGATTTTGTAGCAGTGGTTGAAGTACGCAACCATAGAATAAGAGAAGAAGGTAAAATCGAGAAGATGATGACGAATACAGATTGATTTTGAACGATTTTGGTTTAGGGATGAGCAGATTGATTTTGAACGAATACAGGAGCGGATTGATTTTTGAACGAACAGATTGATTTTGAATGAACAGGAGCGGAGGTTTTAAGAAATTTTGAACAAAACGCAGGTTGTAAAGTAATAAATTAGTGGGTCGTTTTCTTTCTCAGTTTCTTTTGGGTTGAATTAGGGGAGGGTAGTTTAGACAATTTATGATATTTAGGGTTTTTGTATCACTTTTGTTTGGATGGGTTTTTTGTAGATGTGTTATAACCCCTTTGGGTGAACTTCATTATCACATAATTTACGGAACAAAGGTTTAGAATCTTAATTGAAGTGAAATGGAAGTTTTTAGGAAAAAACTCTGATTCCAGGTTCGTTAGATGCAAAAATTGCAGAATTACCAGACCCTTCTAATTAAGTTGGATTCAAACTTGGTTCACAGATCCTAAAGAATGAGAGGATGATATGATCGGTTGGGTAACAGTGTGTGGCATTGTGACATGGCACATATGGAAATCAAGATGTGAAGTTATCTTCCGAGAACAAAAACAAACCCCAATAGGATTGGTTAGAACTATTGAGAATGAAATAACAATAGACAAGTTGGTATTCAAGAAAACAAACAAGAAAGATATGGCTTCAACGAAGAAAATGGAAAACAACCTTGGATACCGTGAAACCAATTTAAGGAGGGTGGGTGTTTGAACATAGAAGAATATTTAGTTTCTCTATTTATGATTGGTCTATACTGCAAGGAAATATTCTCTAAATATGATGCTATCTATACGTAAGATATGTGGTATGTGTAAGCTATATATAAGTCTTGTAAAAACTCCATTGATAATAAGAAACCTTAAGTCGTTCTTCTCCCGTGGACGTAGGCTATAGCCGAACCACGTAAATCTGTGTTCTTTCTTCTACCTGTTTAATTAACAACATGGTATCAGGGGATCGTTAACGATCCTGGCCATTACTCTGTCATCAAGTTTGTTTTCTCTGTGTGTTTCCTATGGCACAATCAGATCATAATACTAGTCTGCGATTAACTTCTGTTTTGTTGAATGATGTCAATTATGTCAGCTGGTCCAGGGCTGCTGCTCTTGCTCTCGGGGGTAAAAGAAAATCTGGGTATATTGGTGAGAATAGTACCTGTCCAGATGCTAAAGATCCAAAGTATGATGATTGGATTGCTGATGATCAACTGATTCACACGTGGCTTCTTCAGTCGATGAAACCACATATTTCAGAAATTTTCTCGTTCTCAGAATCTGCAAAGGATTTGTGGAAGTCTGTTGCTAGTCTGTATGGCTTACGGAATAATGATGCTCGGGTGTTTGATCTGAAACGTGAGATTGCTGAGGCTTAACAAGGTACGAAAAGTTTTACTGAGCATTTTGGTTATTTAAAAAAGAAGTGGGATGAACTTGATACATATCGTCCTCATACAACTGATGCCAAAACTCTCTTGAAGAGGGTTGAGGAGGATAAAATCTTTCATGTTCTCAGTAGCCTCAAATAGAGCTGGAAAACGGGCGGGCCGGGGCTGGCTTGTTACGGGTTACACGGGTTCGGGTTAACACGGGTCAAAACCCGCGGGTCGATATTCTTCACAGGTGATCATTTCTTCAACCCGCACCCGTAACGGGTAAAGCTTGCGGGTTCACGGGTTAACCCGACTTGTTTAATTAAAAATAAAATTATAATTTCATTAAGTTAATTTGTGACAAAACATAGACCAAACAACAGAACATAACTTGGGGATAATACTAAAACATAGGATTACATAGAAAAAAAACACAATTATAAGTTCTCTAGTCTACTGTGAAAAAGAGTAAAGAATCAAACCCTAACCTAGGATTATCGTTTCTAACCTAAAATCAATTCACATCCACCACTTTCATCACCTGCATCTCAATTTCATTCATAAATCTTCTCGTTATCACTACCACTAATCTGCAACATTAATCAACAACAACAAAAATGCAAACCCATCTTCATCCCATCATATTACTAATCCAACTCACATACACTTCATCTCAAACTAGTAACCTAATATCCATATAACAGGTTCTCAGATTAATTCCAAATTGAAACAAATGATTCACCCTTTGCTTAATCTTCAACTTGATTCCATCATATCCCTAAACCGTCAATTTTTTTTTTTCAACTAAGTTTCAAACCCGTGAACCATGAATTCTCTTTTCTATTAAGAACCCTAATCGATGGAGTTCATCCAATTATTATACGAATGTAAACCTCAATTTAACAAAATCATCTTTCAATTTCATCGTATTCATCACCAATCAAATTTCCAGTTCATGTTGGAACCCTAACTCACTGATTCTTCAATGTGAATTAAATTGAAAATCAATAACTAAGAATTCAACCTTAAACTTAACACCCAATACCCATCATTACTTACTTGATTTCATTCTCAATTTGATATAAAATTTTCAATCCATTCTAGAACCTTAATCCTAATTTTATTGATTCCTATTTCTTCAATCATCACAAAACCCTAACCAAAATTAACTCCACAGACTCATTAACTCTTTCCTTGATTCACTTATTCATTAAGTTTATTCAAATTTCAGAAGAATCATGAATCACTCACTCACAGTTCGTGCGGTGGAGAAGAACAATGAAAAGAGAAAAGAAAAATCAGAAAAGAAAGAGAAGAAACATAAGTGATCTTCTAGGGTTTTTAGAGTTTTATATGATAAATGAATGAACAGGATTAAAAGTAGAAATCATACGGTGGTAAAGTTAGCAGCAGACGGGTTTCGGGTTTAACCCGCGGTTTTACGGGTCGGGACGGGTTAACCCGTTTTCTCACAAGCCGTTATTTCTCCAACCCGTACCCGGCTTGTTTAGGACCCAGTCGGGGCGGGCACGGGTTTTTTACGGGCCGGGCGGATCAACCCGCGGGTTTTTGGCTGGTTTGCCAGCTCTATCCTCAAACCAGAGTATTAATCTCTTAGAAGCACTATTCTCATGAGTGCTGAATTGCCAAGTCTGTCTAGTGTCTGTGCGACTGTGCAGCGTGAAGAGACACGTAAGAAAGTTATGAATCTTGTTTCTAAAAGCATTGTAGACCTAGATGCAGCTGAATCCAGTGCTCTTATGAGCTACAAAGATGATAAACGAAGAGTCATGCCATTTGATAAGGACAAGAACTCTCGTGCTAAGAGTAAGAGAGAAGTTTTTCATTGTGATCATTGTAATAAAACTGGTCACAGCAAGGATCATTGTTGGGATATTTATCCTCATCTTAAAGCTAATTTTGACAAAAATAAGCTTGCTCGAGCTGCTGTAGCTGATAATTCATCCTTCACCATAGACCAATTGAAGGATTTCTTTAACCAGTTGGGTAATAAGACTGAGCGCAAGGCCACACATGTTTCAGGTAACTTACTAGCCTTTCTTACTACGCCTGTTTCCAACCGTCACATCTGTATTATTGATTCAGGAGCTACAGATCATATGGCAAATGATCCTTCGTCAGTTCATGCATTTATTCGCAGCTCTCATAAAGATGTTTCTGTTGCTAATGGCTCTACTGCTCCTGTGATGGGCAGTGGGAAAGTGAATTTTTTTCCAGATTGTCCGCCATCTAATGCACTTGTTGTTCCATCGTTTCCTACTCAGTTGTTATCTGTTGGCCAAATCACTAATTCTCTGAATTGTGATGTTACATTTACCCCTACCTCGGTCATCTTTCAGGATCGAAAGACGAAGAAGACGATTGGTAGAGGCATATTTTCTCATGGATTGTACCTGTTACGCTCCAGTGACATGGCATGTCTCACTCAAAGATCTACTCCGCAGTTTCTTTATCATTAACGACTTGGACATCCTTCCAGTCGTGTTTTGTCTAGGATTTTTCCCACATTTCCTGTTCAGTCTCCAGTCTGTGATGTTTGCCAGTTTTCTAAACAGTCTCGTTTTCCATTTCCTAATTATGTGACTTGATCTACAATGGCTTTTGAATTAATTCATTCTGATTATGGGGTCCTGCTCCAATTGATGCTTATGATGGGTATAAATATTTTGTTATCTTTATAGATGATTGATCACGTGCTACATGGATCTACTTACTCAAATCCAAAACTGAAGTTTCATCTGTATTTGCGGATTTTCATTGTATGATACGCAACCAATTTGATGCACAGGTTAAAATTTTTAGATCAGATAATGGCACTGAGTTTGTCAAAGGCCTTCTTCCAGGTTATTTGCGCAGTCATGGTATTATCCATCAAACTAGCTGTGTTGGTACCTCGCAGCAAAATGGTGTTGCTGAACGGAAACTCCGTCACATTCTGGAAACAACTCGTGCTCTTATGATTCAGATGCATGTTCCAAAGAAATTCTGGTCTCATGGTTCTCTGATGGCCACTTATTTGATCAATCGTCTGCCTAGTCGTGTGCTTGAGTTCAAATCTCCATTGGAGGTTTTAAAACATCATCAGCCTAGCATTTCTCATCTCAGAGTTTTCGGTTGTGTCTGTTATGTACATTTACAGGCAAAGCATCGTGATAAACTGGATTCACGGGAAACCAAATGTGTGTTCCTTGGTTAATCATCTAGAAAAAAAGGATATATTTGTTATCATCCACCTACTAGAAATCTACAGATTTCTCGTGATGTTGTGTTTGATGAAACAATGGCTTACTTTCAGTGTGACTCTGGCAGTCGGTCTCAGGGGGAGTGTTACACAGATTTGGCACCACTTCCAGTTATTAATGAGATACCTACTGCAACATATTCCCACAGAGATAATGGTGGTGGGGTAGAATTGGTGGACTTACCTAATGCAGTGTTGGATGTGCATAATGAAGCAGTGCATGAGGAAGCTTCAAACAATAATGTTAGTGTTACTGATGATGATACAGGATTACAAGATGTGCCGCATCAAGTTCCAGAAACTGAGGTTATGGTTCCACAAGATCACCAACCAGTGGTACCAATTGTCAGAACCTCAAGTCGTGAGAAGAAAGCTCCAGAGAAATACAAAGATTTCTTTACATATCATTCCGCTGCGTATCCCATACAGGCACATTTAACTTATGATCATGTAGGTTCTTCACACTCTGCATTTCTAAGTGCTATATCCAGTCATCAAGAACCTAAAAACTACAATGAAGCAAAGTCTAATCCAAAATGGAGGGCACCAATGGAGAATGAGTTACGTGCCTTAGATGCAAATAATACATACAGTATTGTGAAGCTGCCTCCTGGGAAGAAGACTGTTGGATGTAGATGGGTGTACAAAATTAAATACAGAAGTGATGGCACTGTTGAAGGTTATAAGGCGAGATTAGTGGCAAGAGGTTTTACTCAAAGATATGGAGAAGATTACACAGAAACTTTTGCACCAGTTGCAAAGATGAATACTTTTCGTGTTCTCATGTCTATTGCATTTAATAAAGATTGGAAATTGTTTCAAATGGATGTGAAGAATGCTTTCTTACAAGGTGATCTAGAAGAAGAGGTATATATGAGTATACCACCTGGACACCCTCGATAAGGAGAGAGCAATATGGTTTGAAAGCTTAAGAAGGCAATATATGGTTTAAAGCAATCACCACGTGCGTGGTATGCAAAGCTAAGTTCAGTACTCATCCAGAATAAGTTCAAAAGAAGCTCTGTCGATTCTTCCTTGTTTATTAAAAGAAGTAATCTTGGTACAACTATAGTTCTAGTGTATGTTGATGACCTTGTGATTACAGGAGACAATCAACAAGAAATTAGAAATCTTAAAGCAATGCTTCATTCCAGATTTGACATCAAGGATTTAGGGATACTGAAGTATTTCCTAGGATTAGAAGTTGCTTACTCAAAGAAGGGTATTTTTCTGAATCAAAGAAAATACGTGTTGGACCTGTTGAAGGCTACAGGAAAAATGGGAGCAAAGCCTTGTGATACTCCTACAGAAAATGGCAACAAACTTGATAATGATGGTGATGTGTTAAGTGATATTGGGTCATATCAAAGGTTAGTAGGCAAGTTAATTTATCTTACTGTTACCAGACCTGACATAGCACATGCAGTAAGCTTAGTCAGTCGTTATATGCATACACCTCGTGTTAAACATTTGAATGCAGTAACTAGGATTTTACAGTATTTAAAAGGATCACCAGGAAGAGGAGTTTTGATGACAAAGAATGAAGATTATTCAATTTCTAGATACTGTATAACAGCATATTCGGATGCTGAGTATGCTGGATGTCCAGTTGATCGTAAATCAACAACAGGGTACTGCATATTCTTTGGTGGTAATCTGGTTACATGGAGAAGCAAGAAACAAAATGTTGTTTCTCGATCAAGTGCTGAAGCAGAATACAGAGCCATGGCTTCAACAACATGTGAGATTGTTTGGTTGCGAGCATTACTTAAAGATTTGGGTTTTCTGTCACCTCAGCCGGCTAAGATGTTCTGTGACAATCAAGCTGCGATACAAATTGCGTCAAATCCCACCTTTCATGAGCGTACAAAGCACATAGAAGTAGATTGTCATTTTGTTAGAGAGAAGGTATTTGCCAAAGTAATATGCACTCCTTTCGTTCGTAGCCATTAACAACTGGCAGATGTTTTTACTAAGGGTTTACTTGTCAAGCAATTCAATGGAATTCTATCCAAGTTGGGCTCCATTGATATCTTCGCACCAACTTGAGGGGGAGTGTTGGAACAGAGAAGAATATTTAGTTTATCTATTTATGATTGGTCTATACTACAAGAAAATATTCTCTAGATATGCTCTAGATATGCTGCTATCTATACGTAAGATATGTGGTATGTGTAATCTATATATAAGTCTTGTAAAAACTCCATTGATAATAAGAAACCCTAAGTCGTTCTTCTCCCGTGGACGTAGGCTATAGCCGAACCACGTAAATCTGTGTTCTTTCTTCTACCTGTTTAATTAACAACAGTGGGATAGTAGCAAAGCTGGGATTTATGGACAACAACTATCAGAAAGTGGCTACATCGGCGTAAATGGCTGAGAGCTTGGAAGCAAGACAAGCAACTCAGTTGGAAACACAAAACTACTTCAAGGTAACTCACACAAGAAGAACAAAAATGAAGTAGCAGACGCATTGGCCATGGAAGGAAGATCAGGACCAACGACAAGCTACTGTGCAAATAACATCACTCAAAAGCTTTTTTGATTATTATGTACAGACTCTATTTTTTATTTCAACGACCAATCTGTAATTCGTCATATGCGAGTGAAAACAGTTCATCTTAATAATAAACTTCTTTTTTACGTTTTTTTTTTGACATTGACATACACACTACTTGAATAAGTAAATTCTGCCAAAAGGACGACTTTAGGAACCTTGATCAAGTGTCTACTGCTTCTTATGTAACTGCAGGTATTTGATCAATTTGGCGTCCTATATGGTTAGATTTGCAAGGTTTGTATTAACAGTCTCGGGGTTATTGTAACAAAATAATGTATATCATCATTGATATCATTTGAAAGAATGCATACCCATTTTGCTGTAAATGGATATTTTTTATTTACTAATTATTTACTGAATAAGTTGGATTTTACTTGAAACGGAATGGCAGGCGCATCGCGCGTGCGTGTTATACTAGTATTTATAGTGGGGACGTAACATTTTAAGTCAAAATTATAGTTGGAACATAACATTTTTAGTTAAACCCATGTGTATGGGAAGGAATTTTATGATTTTATCTCACTTTTTGGGTTTCAACTTCGTGGATAGGAAAGCTAACAGAGTAGCTGACCTCTTAGCTAAGAAGGGAAGGAAGAACAATGGACAAGAATCTTGGCTAGAACAATCCCCACAGTTGGTCCTTTATCAACTGGCCATCTAGAGCTGGAAACCAAGAATCCAAATGCCAACCCAGTTGTCACTTTCAACTACTTCAAAGAACCGAAGACCTCCAACGGTGTACTAATGGTGTTAAAACAATCAAGAAGGTAATAACATCCAAGGCATTCTCTAAATTCAGGTATGACACTATCATTTACACAGCATGTTTGGATACCACTCCAGAAAATGTTTTTAGACTTCTGGAAGCAAAAAGGTTAGAAGTTAACTTGGATGGCCAGATGGTTAAATCATTCTTAATTATGTATATGCAGGTATGATAATATCTCTTTCTAGGCACTGCTCAACCTAACTTCGACTCTTCCCATAAATTTGGTACCCAAAACCGGTAATGACCCAGCATCAGTAGAACAATTCTGCAAAAAAAAATGTGCTGACTATATGGCACTACCATGGAGGATGTCAGGTTGGTAAGGTTATTGATCAGGATTATAAGGTTCTTGGTGTTGATTTTCTAAGGGTCATTGATGGATCGAAATTCATCAACTCTCCTGGCACAAATCATCAGGCTACAACTATGATGCTCGGAAGGTATAACTATCGCCTATAACTAATTGATAGTCCATTATTATCCATTCTTTGTTGTTATAACCATCTCCTGGCACTATCACGGATAATGTAGTAGAGCGGAATAAGAAAAGAAAACTGTAATTCATTGAGTTGTAAAGATATCTGTACAGGGCATTAAATACAAGACGAATAGTCACAAAGTAAAGCTTGACCAAACACTGACCATACACGTGTGACAAAAAGATAGCTCATTAAAGCTGTAATAACAAACATATTATAATATAACTACACTGATATTTTACTACCCTCCTGCAAAATGAAGGGGTGTAAGAACCTTCAGTTTGGACTTAAGAAACTCAAACCTAGTTGCTACAAGACCTTTAGTGAATATGTCAGCTGCTTGTTAAAGAGTAGAGAAGTAAATAACCTACAAAGTCTTTGACTGAACTAGCTCTCTCACAAAATAAAAATCAAGAGCTAAATGTTTCATCCTGCTATGAAACACTGGATTTGAAGCTAGAGCTATTGAAATTTTGTTGTCACAGGCAATAGTCGGAGAAGTAGGTAAGAAGATATGTAAATCTTTAAGTAGTTGGCAAAGCCAAACCACTTCAGCAGTAGTTGAAGGTAGACATTTATAAATTGTAGCATTCTTCTTAGATGACCAGCTGACAAGATTTTCACCAAAAAATATACAAAAACCACTTGTTGATTTTCTGTCATCTGGATTACCAGCCCAATCTGCATCTGAGAAGCCTTGCAGAGCGGTGAAAACCTTTGTAAAAAGAAGTCCATGATCCAAAGTTCCTTTCACAAATCTCAATACTCTTTTAGAAGCAATAAGATGTGTAGAAGTAGGTGATTGCATGAATTGACATAGTTGATTGACAGCAAAACACAGCTCAGGCCTTGTCCTAGTGAGGTATTGATGTGGTTTTTTATGTTGTTGTAGATAGTGGTAAAAGGTTGTCGTTCACTCAGACTTGTGAATATTTGATTTAGACTTAAATTAAAATAAAAACTCAGGATTCCACCATTGATCAATTAAGTGATTTAATCTAATCAATATTCATGCAATTCTTCGCGTTTAAAGTGATTCTAATATATTTCCTCTAGTAGATTTTTGAAGTAACAATTGTATACATCAAGCATGAAACATCAAAAGTCTTAAACTAAGCATGCTCCATCAAAGCGGATCACAATCATTCAATAAAAATCAATTTTCCAATATTAGTTCCATGCAAATAATCATAAAAGAAATTGCAAGAATTAATTAAAATAGAAATATACCACTTTTCGTGGAACAATGGCTTCCTCCGTCGCCTCGGCTAAGGGGTTTAGCTCCTCATATTATTCACATACTCAAAATAGGTTTTCATAGCTCAAAAGGGTGAAAAACAAGAGAAAACTAGTTAAGCAGACAGTTTGCAACGGTGTATAAGCGTTACAAACAGCTATTACAGAAACGATATATGAAAACTGATGTAGAAGAAACGACTGTCTCTGGGAGTAGTATGTTCTTCGTGTTCTTCCCCTACACCAGCAGAACTGAATGTCTGTAATTTCAATTTTGAGATTTCCGTGGTTATCTAAACTACCCCAAACTGTTCGTAACCCTTCCATGACCTATCCGAACTCCTTTTATACTGCTCAGAAACCTAAAAATTCCGATAAAAATTCTCTCTTTCTTTCCGTGCAAGTCACTGAAATAATATTCTCTGCCGACTTGTTTACGCGTTTCTGAGCTTTCCAAATCATCCCAAACTCTCTATTAGGTAAGTAGCTATCTCCGGAAAGATTATCTCCGGTTTAATCTCCCTGAAACTTCATAAATCAGGCCAGCAGAGACCCGTGTGTAACTTCACCTCTGTTTTGATCCAACTCGAGTTCTAGCCCAATTCAATACATTCCAGCGCTCATACCAAGCCTGTTATGCTAAATCACGTCCAGCCCAACAAATTCCCGCGATTGAATCTCCCTAAAACAGCCTAGAAATCCAACCCTAACTCTGGTATGCAAACTCCCGCCAATTTTTTCTTTTGAATTTTGAGAAGAAAGTGGTATCCCCCTATCCAGAGTGGGGGTGCAAATAGTAGATGCCCTGCAGGGATGCCCCTTAGTAATTAGGTTGCCCCTTATCCATGGTGAGAGTCCGAATAGCAAACGTCCTCTGGGGTGCCCCGCACAACTTTTCGAGCCGATTTTTCCAAAAATGTTTATTGGCCAAAAATACCTACACACACATAAAACACCGTACTAAGTACAAAAATGAGCACTATCAATTATAGAATCGAGACAAATTAGTCACAAAAATGTGTCTATCAAATACCCCCAAACTTATTATTTGCTAGTCCTCGAGCAAAGATAAAATCCTAACTCACTGATGCAGGCATCGTCGATTGCATTTAGCATATGCAATAAGCCTTTAAACCCCTAGGTGGCCCTAGTGGCCGAGTTATAGTCTCGGGAGGGCTTACCAGAGGTATACCCACAAAACCTTTATACTCCAGACCCTAGCTATCTACGCAGAACCTTGGAAAGCACTAAAGAATCTCCTTGTTTGGCATACTTATTGACTACAGGAAGAAATACCCTGATGCGAAATTCCAATTGATGTACACGAGTTTGCACTCAAGCATACTAAAATTCATATAAAGTGACAGATCTCTACTCAGATAGTTGCACTATGGACATCAATATTCGGAGTCAAACCAATCACATGGATAGATTAAGAGATGGATATAGAAAAACGTAGATGGTTTTGATGTTTACTAAGTGAACGGTGTTTCCCATATCTGTCTGAAGGCCTCCGCCAAAATGAACCTATCCTAATGGATTTAGATACTAGTCTGACTAATATCAACATACTGGCATATACAAGGGAACCAGTGATTGATAATCCTAATTCTAGTTCAACACAACTGGCATATACAAGGGAACCAGTGGTCGACTTTATTCATTGATTTTTTTTTCCAGCTTTTTCGTTTCATTCATTTTTTTTTTTGATCCGTTTGGTCTAATTGGTATGGTTTTTTTTCTTTTTTTTTGTAACTCAATCACTCTAATTCACCCTAACAAATGTAACAACTTGAATCGTGGGCCCCACCTATCACTTAGAGAAACATGGTTTAAAAACAAAATAAAATAAAAATAGAAGTGAAGATGACTCAACGAGATATGGTGAAATTATCATGTTACTTCTAACACCTGAGCTCTGTGCTTTTATGAATAGACTCTTCTAGATGTTTCCATCTAATCAGATTGGTACCTCAACTCCTACGATCAAAATGCTTCCATCCACTTAGATTAGTTATTGCAACCCTCAATAGGCATAAATTTCTAGGTTCTGGAGTTTATTTATTCACTAAAAAGTTTCTCCCATACCCCCAAACTTAAATCTAACATTGTCCTCAATGTTTTAAAGATAAAATTAAAAGCATGAACAAGGAGAAACGGTTACCATTTGAAGCAAAAGAGATAAGGAAAGATATTATCATGTTGCATGAGATTGGGTTACCTCCCAAAAAGTTCTTAATTTAAAGTCTTCAGCGAGACGTCAAATACCATAAAATGGCTAATTACCTTTCAAATCATATATCAATAGTCGAAACAACTGTGGGTCAACAAAAGCAAATAAAATTTCCACAATTATCAGACAACTGCACCAAATCAAAAAAATGAACAGACATAGCACATCCTCATCCAAGGTTTCCTGCAAGACAACTGGGTTTTTCTGTTGTGCCCATTTGGGCTTCATATGAGTGTCTTGACAAATTGACTCATTCGAACAACAAGTCTTTAGAATTTCCTCCTGGACAATATCAGGAGGATCCGGTTGCAGAGTCGGAAGTGACTCAAGTAATACCTCAGGTACACTAGGCTCGAATCTCAAGTGAGGGACTTCTAATGGGGATAATTGACCATTACTACCCCCAAACTTAGGGTAGTCAGTATTCTCGGACAAACCTCTAACTATTGCTTGAATTTCTGGATCCTCAGAGTCTTTAAAATACTCAAGAGCTTCTTCTAGTTCAAAAGTTTGGTCACCTAACTGACTTAAGAGAATTTCTTCATCAAGTTCATCTAAGTAATCATATTAGATCCTGAACTAAAGTGCTAATCATATTCACTTCCTCTAAATCGTAGAGGAAGTCCCAATTATCCTGAATTAGATCCTGAACTAAAGTGCTAATCATATTCACTTCCTCTAAATTGTCAGAAGGTTGTCTATTAACATTAAAGACATTTAGTTCAGTGGTCATATTACGAAAGGAGATGTTCATAAGTCCGGTTCTACAGTTGATGACAGCGTTAGCTGTGGCTAAAAATGGGCGACCTAAAGTCAACGGTATTTGAGCACTAGGATCCTGAACAGGATGAGTATCTAGAACAACGAAATCCACTGGATAAATAAATTTATGAACCTCAATCAGAACATCCTCTATGACACCACGAGGTACTTTGACAGACCTATCAGCTAATTGCAATGTCATTTTAGTCGGTTTCAACTTTCCAAGACCTAGCTGGTTGTATACATGATAGGGGAGTAAGTTCACACTAGCTCCTAAGTCAAGCAATGCCTTATCTACTGAATGATTACCGATCACACAAGATATGGTGGGGCCTCCAGGATCTTTATACTTAGGGGCTGTTTGGTTCAGAAGGATTGAACTTACACAAAATAGGTTTTCATAGCTCAAAAGGGTGAAAAACAAGAGAAAACTAGTTAGGCAGACAGTTTGCAACGGTGTATAAGCATTACAAACAGCTGTTACAGAAACGATATATGAAAACTGATGTAGAAGAAACGACTGTCTCTGGGAGTAGTATGTTCTTCGTGTTCTTCCCTTACACCAGCAGAACTGAATGTCTGTAATTTCAATTTTGAGCTTTCTGTGGTTATGTAAACTACCCCAAACTGTTCGTAACCCTTCTATGACCTATCCGAACTCCTTTTATACTGCTCAGAAACCTAAAAATTCCGATAAAAATTCTCTCTTTCTTTTCGTGCAAGTCACTGAAATAATCTTCTCTGCCGACTTGTTTACGCGTTTCTGAGCTTTCCAAACCATCCCAAACTCTCTATTAGGTAAGTAGCTATCTCCGGAAAGATTATCTCCGGTTTAATCTCCCTGAAACTTCAAAAATCAGGCCAGTAGAGACCCTTGTGTAACTTCACGCCAGCAGAGACCCGTGTGTAACTTCACCTCTGTTTTGCTCCAACTCGAGTTCTAGCCCAATTCAATCCATTCCAGCGCTCATACCAAGCCTGTTATGCTAAATCACGCCCATCCCAACAAATTCCCGCGATTGAATCTCCCTAAAACAGCCTAGAAATCCAACCCTAACTCTGGTATGCAAACAAGTTTTTTTCCCGCCACTTTTTTCTTTTGAATTTTGAGAAGAAAGTGGTATCCCCCTATCCAGAGTGGGGGTGCGAATAGTAGATGCCCTGTAGGGATGCCCCTTAGTAATTAGGTTTCCCCTTATCCATGGTGAGAGTCCGAATAGCAAATGTCCTCCGGGGGTGCCCCGCACAACTTTTCGAGTCGATTTTTCCAAAAATGTTTATTGGCCAAAAATACCTACACACACATAAAACACCGTAATAAGTACAGAAATGAGCACTATCAATTATAGAATCGAGACAAATTAGACACAAAAATGTGTCTATCAGGTATTGTAGTGAGCCAACTATGGACCTATATTATGTTGGATTAGTAAGATGTTCACCATCATTAGCACTTGATCTCTGAGATGATGAATAAGGAGTAGAACAAGGCTTAATTCCCACAAGATTTGTTTTGCCTAACAAATCAAGTGCATATTTTGTTTGACTAAGAAAGAGACCCATAGTATTTCTTTTCACTTCCAAACCCAAAAAGTAGTGCAAAGCATCTAGATCTTTCACTGGAAATTTAGTACTCAGATATGCAATGATATTATCGCAATGTGTAGAGCTGTTACCCGTGATGATAATGTCATCCACATACACTAAGATAATAGTAAGCTTGGATCCAATCTTCTAAACAAAAAGGGATGAGTCAGCTGAAGAAGGTTTGAAATCAATGACAATTAAGGCATCCATAAATTTCTCATACCAAGCCCTAGGGGCTTGTTTGAGACCAAAAAGTGATTTATGTAGTTTACAAACATAGTCTGGATGTTCTTTGTCTTCAAAACCAGGAGGTTTCTTCATAAAAACTTCTTCTTTTAAATCACCATGTAAGAAAACATTACTTATATCTAATTGTTTGATATTCCAATCAAAGTTTACTGCTAGAGAAAGAACTAGTCTTATAGTTGCTGGTTTCACTACTGGACTAAAAGTTTCAGTGAAGTTAAAACCTTCAAGTTGATTGTAACCCTTAGCAACTAGTCTTGCTTTATGTCTGTTTATAAAACCATCAGGATTGTATTTTATTTTGAAAACCATTTACAGCCTACTAAATTTTGATCGGGACTGGGTGGTACTAAGGAATATGTACCAGCATCCTGAAGAGCAGTATTTTCTTTCTCCATAGCAGATAACCATACTAGTATCTTAGCATCTTGAGAGTAACTTGTAGGAGTAGTATGACTCAAATGAGATAAGTAAGCAGTAGGTAAGAAATATTTAGTAGAGAAAAATACCTTAGGCCTGAAGGTACCTACTTTAGCTCTTGTTGTCATGTGATGAGAAGAAGTATGTAAACAAGTATCATTCTGAGGTGATTTTGCAGAAATAGTAGAAGTGACAGATACTGAAGTAGGTGCAACAGCCTTAGAAGTAGTAGTTGATGTAGAAATATCTGTAGTATGAGAAACAAAAACAGCAGTAGGTGCAATAGTCTTAGAAATAGTAACTGAAGTAGATGTAGCAGAGTCTAAAATAGCAGGTGTGACAGGAAAGTCTAGAAATGTATGCGAATCCATCTTTGTATGTGTGGATAGACTTTTGTATGGGAAATTATCTTCATGAAATACAACATGTCTTGAAACAAAGACCTTACTAGTAGATGGGTATATGCATCTATATCCCTTATGATTTGCACTATAACTGGTGGACCCGGGAAAGCGTGAAAATTAAGCGTAATAAAAAAGGGCCTATAGTAATACCGCAAGTGCACGGTCGTCAGTTGTAGCTCGTGCAAGTACGGGTCGATCCACAGAGACTGGGGGTGTTTTGTAGTGTTTAGCTATTTTGGGTTCTAGTTGGCTATTGGGCTTTAGGTATCAAAGGGTTGTGGTACCAATGGGTTATGAATACCCTTTGGAACTGTTGGGCTTTGAATACCCTTTGAGTAAATTGGGCTTAATGGGTTTGTTGTAATGATGAAGTGCTTTAGGCCTTGGGCCTTTGAATGATTTGGAATGAACTTTGAACTTGGGCTCAACAGTTCAATTGTGAACTAGAGCTAGGCTTTTTAGCTATGAACCTGGGCTTTTAGCCTTTGCAATTGCACTGGGCCTTGGGCTAACAGTGACTGTGAATTGGGCTTTAGGTTTTTGAATAGCACTGGGCCTTGTAACAGTGAACTGGGCCTTTGATTTTGAATTTGGGCTTGGGCTCAGTGTAGTGAACTGAGCCTTAGGCCTTATCCTGAACTGTGGTCTGGGCCTTGGAGAGGAAGCAGCAGCAGCAGTGGTGGCTTCAGCAGCAGCAGAAGCAGTGCACAGCAGCAGATGCTCAGCAGGGAAAGGGAGAGCAGCAGCAGTGCACTAGGGGAGAACAAGGCAGTAGCAAGTCGTAAAAGCAGTGAATGCAGTAACAAGAACAGGAGAAACAAAAGAGAAGCAAGAGCAAATAGTGGCAGTGAAACTGTGATATTTACAAAGCAATGAAGATGGTAGTGAAATAAAGCAAAGAGAAAGACCAAGGCAGTGAATTAAATGTGACAGTGGCAGTTAACAGGAAACAAAGCCAAATAAACCAAGGCTGTTAGCCAAGGGCAGGGAGGAGAAGAAGTAACAAAACAGTTAAGTGCAAGTGACTGTGAAAACAAAATGTGGGTTAATCTAAGGCTTTGAATCCACCCTTGTGTCCTAGCCAAACAATGTGATCCTAGGTTGAGTTGAAAATCCTATGCATACATCTAGAATGGGAGGAAAATCAGCTTGCTCACTGATATGCCCCTAGTATTGACTGTCTTTTGACAGCACAGTCAATCACAGGCATACCAGAGCACTAATTTCTTCCCATTGCACAAGCAAAACACTGCACTAAGGCTCTAACCTAGCATTCCACTATCTAACAGTCCACTAAAGCTTCATCTGAGCCTCAGCAGTGAACTCAGAACATGAGAAAACAGATGGAACAACACATGATTAACAGGAACAACACAAAAACATCACATTAACAACAACAACAGGATATTAAAACAGGGAACATTACACAAAAACAGGGAACATCACATTAACAACAGGGAACATTACACAAAACAGAACATGAATATATGCAGAACATCAAAGTTCTGGACACTGGCTATTCCAGCATCCCCCATTACAACACCCAAATACCCCTATTTATACATACAATGGAAATCCCAAAAAATCCCCAATTAACAGCAAAATTAGGGTTTATAAAAAAATACAATTAAACCCAAAATTGGTTCACCTAACCTACTGATAACAACCCAATCAACCAACCCATGCTTCAATTAGACGTACAATCACGTTCCCCCAATTATCCCCAAATTATGAAATTAGGGTTTATAAGAAATAGAAATTAGGTTTACCTAATCACTGCAAACTCTTGATAGCTCTCACCCATGCTTCCTTACGGTCTTCTGATGCTTCCCACGCCTCCAATTGATCTATATCATCAACTAATTTCACCAACTCACTCCTAGGGTTCAGAGGTGAAAGAATAGGCGAAATTAGTTGTATGAGAGAGATTAGAACGTGATATAGGTGATGGGTCGAGTGTGTATGATGATTTGAGAAGAGATGGTGGTGGTTGTGGTGGTTGAGAAGGAGTTGGTGGCGGAGCAGGTGGTGGTCGTGGAGTTGCAGAGGAGAAGAAAGGGGGAGAAGAAGGAGAAGCCGATAGTTTTAGGGTTAGGGTGTGTTTGGGTTAGGGTATAGGTATTGGGTACTCGGGTGTTGAGCGGGATATCAAGGTTCGATGTTGGCGAATCTGAGCTGCGGGATGCGAAGATGGTTGGTAGATCTAACGGTGAGATGAGAGATGAATCGCTGCGACCGTTGGATTATACAATACAACAAAATTAACGACACCAGATGGAGTTAGGTGTTGTAGTTTTAAGCGGAAGTATCTAGGTTCGATGCGCAGGGAAAGAAACGATCGTTGGATTCAACTACAATCTAATCTGAAGGCTTGGAATTTAGGCGCTGTGGTGTTTGTCAGAGACTTCAGATTTTGATGATCTACGAAGGAGCGACCGTAGGATTTCGATGTAATCCCATCTAACGGATGAGAATGGAAGCGGGTATGGATATAGAAAATGGGTTTGGGTAAGGGTTTTGGGCCTTGGGTATGCCAAGCCCATATCTTCTTTAAGAACAATTCTTCCTTCTTGAGCCCATTCCTAGATTTTTGGACGTGCGCTCCATTCTTTGCGGCTTCCTTGCGTAATTTCTTCCGGGTTTTCACTACTTTTCTGCTCTTTTCCGCTCCGCAAGTCATCCAGACTTTATTTATTACCTAAAAATGCAAAATTAAGTAAGAAAAATATTTATTCTTGAAAACAATGAAAATACAGAATATGGGATAAAATGTAAAATTACTGCACAAAAGATGAGTTAAATGCCAACAAAAAGGGATAAATATATACATTATTTGGCACTCATCAGTAACCAAGAAACACACACTGCACACTTCTTGGTTGTAACTTATTATCAGTGTAAGGTTTTAACCAGGGAAAACACATACATCCAAAAGTCTTTAAAAATAAATAATCTGGTTCTTTCTTAAAAAGATCTGAAATGGATTTGAAAAAGATAGAGATTTTGTTGGCAATCTGTTGATAATAAAGTTTGTTGTTGATAGAGCATCAAACCAGAATTCAAAAGGTAAACCAGCTTGATATAAAAAAGTTCTTGTAATCTCCAAAAGATGTTTGTGTTTTGATTCTGCCACACCATTCTGCTCAGGTGTGTGTGGAAAAGTAATCTCATGAGAAATACCACTATCAACCAAAACATCAGTAAGAGCATGATTTACAAATTCACCTCCATCATCTGTCCTAATAATCTTTATTGTAAGATTAAGTAAATTCTAAATATAAGACTTGAAATTAGTGAAAGTAGTTTTGAAATATGACTTGAGAGTTAAAGGATAAACCCAACAAAACTTAGTAAAATCATCAATGATGTTTACATAATATCTGAAGCCATTCTTATAAACAACAGGGGCAGGTCCCCATACATCCATATGTAGTAACTGTAATGGAGTTGTAGTGAAAGACATTGACATATGAAATGGTTGTTTATGACTTTTACACATTTGACATTCAGTACATGAGAGATGTGCATTTGAAAATTGAAGAATCCTAGCTAGCCTACTTAAAGACTGAAAAGAAGTATGGGATAATCTCCTATGCCATGTTGTTGAAGAAGCTTTAGAACAAGCAAGAGCAGTTGAAGTGGGCGAAGACCTACATTGCAGTGCATTGGATATAAACCATTTTTACTGGGCCCTTGAAAAAGAATTTGTCTTGTCTTCATATCCTTAACAGTAAAGTCATTTGAAGTAAAAGTTAGAGAACACTGATTGTCTCTACTAAACTTATGAACTGAAATAAGATTCTTGGAAGCTAAAGGAACATGTAATATGTTGTTTAGAGTAAAATTTTGATTTTGTACTGAAACAAGAGAAAATCCAGTTTTGTGAATTTGCATACCTTCTCCATTTGCTGTAGTAATAGTCTCATTGCTGCCATAAGAAGAAGTAGAAGCAATATTTGAAGGATCTGCAGTTAAGTGATGAGTAGCTCCTGAATCAACAAACCAAGGATTCTGACCCATTACATTTTCATAAGCTAACATGGCCTGTAAGTTTCTTAGTGGATTTCTACCTTGATAAGAAAAGTTGATACGATCCCAGCACTCATCAGCAGCATGTCCATATTTATGACAGATTTGGAATGTTGGTTTATCTCCAGAGGATATACCAGAATAAGATTTGTCACAAGAATTAAAGGAAGCTGGTCTAGCAATGGATGTAGGAAAGGCAACATTAGATGATGGAGAAGGTAAAATACCATTGCCTCTACCATAACTTCTACCAGAATGAGAACTTCGACCACCTCTATGATAACTTCGAGAAGAACCACGACCATTATTGTTACCAAGTTGTGCAATTCCAAACTGGTAACTGGTGGGTTACGAATTCTTATAGAAGTAGCAAAAGAATTGAAATCTGAACCCAAACCTCCCAAAGTGACAACAACAATTTCAGCATCAGATAAAATAGATCCAGCAGCAGCTAGCTGATCAGTAATCAACTTAATCTCACTTGTATAAGCAACAACAAAAGAATTTCCTTTCTTTATATTCATTAACTTTGTACGTAATTGTATAGTATGAGTAGAAGAACTACGAGCAAAATGATCAGATATACCTTTCCAAAGTTCGTAAGAAGAGGTAGTAGAAGCAAAATAGGAAATTACACTGTCAGAAATTGTTGAATTGATCCACATCATTATAGTGGCGTCTTCATCCATCCAATATGCATATAATGGATTCTTAACTCCATTGTTTGCGTTTGTACGAGTTGTGAATTGAACAAGACACTCATGAGAACCATCAAGAAACTTTAGAACCTTGAATTTACGAATAACAGGAAGCATCAAAGCTTTCTAGATAAGAAAGTTATCATCTTTGAGTTTCAATTGAACAGTACTAGTCAATTGATTAATGGGAACTTTAGAAATTGATTAGGAGGTTGGATTTTCCATTAGGTTTACAAAGAACTCGATATTCAAGATGATTTGAACAAGAAGATCAAGAAAGCAAGAAGAGGAAAATAGATCTGTGAAAGAATACATATGAAATTGAGATATTAAAGATTTAATTGAAATTGAGGAACTGAATATAAGATTTTGTAAGAATGAAGATGAAGAAGAAGATCAGGAAAAACAAGATTTGATTTAGCAGAAAGAAGCGAGAAAGAATCGTTCTGTATCTGATACCATAGTAGAGCAGAATAAGAAAACAAAACTGTAATTCATTGAGTTGTAAAGATATATGTACAGGGCATTAAATACAAGACGAATAGTCACAAAGTAAAGCTTGACCAAACACTGACCATCCACGTGTGACAAAAAGACAGCTCATTAAAGCTGTAATAACAGACATATTATAATATTACTACACTGATATTTTACTATAATGTAGGTACATGGGAATCAAGATTCTAAACGAGAGACGATTACCACTAAATGAGACTATGGACGGGCCTAACTAGATGATCGAGTTAAGCTACATATGGAAGTAGTATTGATAAAGCTATATTCTGTATCAACGAATAAAGAGACATTTTATTTTGTTCAAAGTTGCTCTGTGTACTTTCCGATCAGTAATCTGGTCATCAGGCCGCTAGCTAGGAGTGTTATGTGCACGCCAAGTAAGTTTACTTGGGGTGTACCAAATTGTTTTGTCTTCTCGTACGCATGCTCTTTATATAATGAACCTAGTAAGGTACCATGTGGAATGGTCGGGTAAACATTTTCCTCGAGATCCAGTTTTAAAAGAAGAGCTTTTTTCTTTAGTATAAAGAAAAGAAAATCAGTTGTAAGATGCAGAGATCTAGAGAAAAACTCACAGCAAAATTTTAACCTCTACCTTACACCAACAACTACTCTATTTGAGAGTTATACTGGAGTTGCTTCCTACGTTCTACTTTTATTCTTTCTAATTCAATCGTATTTTCGTCTTTCATATCACCTTGTAACCATGGCAGAGATTCTTATGAGCGGTGCAACAGGATTCCTAAAAAAGCTGGTGGGTGTTGTCTCCGAAGACATTGCTTTGGCTTGGGATGTCAAAGATGACTTGAAGAAGCTTCAAAGTACCTCGGAAATGATTCTCACTGTGATTGCCGACGCGGAAAGGAGGCAAGAGAAGGAAGAAGTTGTAAGACTCTGGTTGAGAAGGATCAAGGATATTGCTTATGATGCTGACGACGTGATTGATGAGTTCTCCTATGAGGATATGCGTCGCTGTGATAGAGAAGATAGCCCGAAGCAGAAGGTAATCAGTTTCCCTTCATCTTCAAACCCTCCACTTGCATTTCGTCTGAAGATGGCTAAAAAAATCAAAGATATTAACAAAAGATTAGATCAAATCACCAAAGATATGGATAGGTTTGAGTTGGCAATTACTACACCAATTCCAGATGGTGAAAGTACTGAACATCTGGACCGACAATACACATCCCATGTGAACGAGTCAGAAATTGTAGGAAGAGAGAATGATGAATACCAAATAATAAAACTATTAACAACCGATACCACAACATCATCATCTTTTCCCAATCCTAATCAGTATCCTGAAAACATTTCTATAATCTCCATAGTGGGTATGAGGGGGCTGGGGAAGACCACTTGCACAACTCGTTTACAAAGACAAGTTGGTAAAGAAAGTGTTTGAGCTAACAATATGGGTCCATCTCAGAAGTTTTTGATATTGAAATCCTCCTCGTAAACATTATGGAGTCCGTTACTGGTACTAGATTCAATAAGCTTTCAAATTTCCATGTATTAGTAAATAAAGTTCGAGAAAAGTTAACTGAGAAGAAATATTTATTAGTACTAGATGATTTATGGAACGAAGATTCACAGCAATGGGAGAGCCTCATGTCTGTGTTGCTCGTTGGTGCTACATGCAGTAGTATATTAATCACTACACGTAATGACCAAGTTGCATCTATTGTTAGGGGGAGTATTCCTCCTTACCGTTTGAATCATTTGCAAGATGATGCATGTTGGTCTATTATCAAGCAAAAAGCCTTTTCTCCTGGTGGAGCATTAGATGCTTTAAAAATGTCAGACATAGGAAAACAAATAGCAAAAAAATGTTGCGGTTTACCACTTGCAGCTAAATTTCTTGGAAGTCTAATGCGCTTAAAAAATAAAGAAAGTGATTGGATATCAATTAGAGATGATGATATCTGGAATACTCCAGAAAGCAAAAGAAAAATCCTACCAGTGTTAAAATTGAGTTATAATTACTTGCCATCTCATTTGAAACAATGTTTCTCCTATTGCTCAATCTTTCCTAAGAATTGGAAGATTAATAAAGAAACTTTGGTTCAACTGTGGATGGCAGAAGGATTTCTTAAACCATCTGATTTAAAAAACAAAGATCGACTGAAGACTTTGGACGTGATTGTTTCCAAGGTCTGGCGCAGGGCTCCTTTTTCCAGAATTTCAAGAAGGATGACTTAGGAGACATAAAGACCTGCAAGATGCACGATCTTGTGCATGATCTTGCAAAACATGTTCTTGGTGGAAATGAATTGGTATCTCTCAAGGTAAATGATTTTACAGATGTTTCTGAAGTTCGCCGGTTAAGGATAGGTTTTGATGAAGACATATCAGCAACATTTTTGAAAAGCTTAAGGAACGCGAAGAAGTTGCGGACACTTTTTATCCATGAAGGTTCAAACCTGGATCCTTCTCTGTTTTCAGAAAATAATCAACTACGTGTCTTGCATGTGGGTCTTTCACCAAGTTATGAAATCCTGAAGGTGCTTTCTTTCAGTGTTAAGCTAAAGCACTTAAGGTACCTTCGTCTTACCTCTCTTGATCTTAGTGAAGTTGTAATGGCAACTGCAAGATGAAACTTAGCTTATATAAAGACAACTCTCTTTATTGATGTTTAGAAAATCTCTCAAAACTAAACACAACCTTTAATCTTGCTCATATGATCAACCACAACTTTGGTGATCATATATATATAGAAATATGAATTCCTTTTCCTAGTCCTATTACCTTATTACATGTCTTTCCTTTTCTTAGAACTAGATGACTTCTAGTTCCCTTAGGATTACATCAATTTCCTAATCTTGTCCTAACCAGCTTGTTAGTGACTTCTATGTTGAAGTTTAACCAACATTCTCCCCGTTAAGCTTCAACCTTACCCGTGACATATGTTGTACTCCAATCAATTGTCTCATTTCTTCAAACTTGATCCGAGCTAATGCCTTTGTCAATATATCTGCTTTCTGCTCAGTTCCTGGTATGTGTTCAACGTTAATGACCTCCTTCTCAATGCATTCTCGTATGAAATGATACCTTTTGTGAATGTGTTTCGTCTTCCCATGAAACACTGGATTTTTAGTGAGTGCAATTGCAGACTTATTATCAATCTTGATGAGAACTTTTTTAGGTTCTCTTCCTTTGATTTCACCCAACAGTTCTTGAAGCCATATTGATTGTTTAGCTGCTTCTGTTGCAGCCATAAACTCAGCTTCACAAGATGAGAGGGCTACAATGTCTTGATTCTGTGAACACCATGTAATAGGTGCTTCACCTAGATAAAATATATGACCAGTTGTACCTTTTCCATCATCTTGGTCAATATTATGACTGTTGTCACTATACCCAACAATTCCTTTTGATCCTCCTCGACCATACTTCAATCCACAGCTGATTGTTCCTCTTAGATATCTTAATATCTGCTTTATTACATCACCATGAGACTTGCGTGGACTCTGCATATAACGGCTTGCTACTCCCACAGAGAAAGCCAAATCTGGTCTTGTGTGTAATAAGTATCTTAGGAATCCAACATTTCTTCTATAACTCGTTGAATCAATCTCTGCTTCTTCTTGTGCCTTTGAAACTGTAAGTCCAAACTCCATTGGTATCTTAGTTGGATTACAAGTTTCAAGTCCTGCTTCTTTCAAAATTCTCCTTGCATAAGCTTCTTGTTTAATATGAATCCCATCTACTCCTTGATGGACTTCTATGCCAAGGTAATAAGTGAGTTTCCGAGGTCTGACATCTCAAACTTTGATGACATTTCTCTCTTGAACTCATTGATCACCTTAAGGGATTTGCCAGTCAAAAATAGATCATCTACATAGACTGCAATCACAAGAAGCGTTCCCTTTTCTTCTCTTCTATATACAGAAGTTTCTTTAGAACACTTTATGAATCTCATTACCTTTAAGATTTGATCTAACTTTGTATTCCAGGATCGAGGGGCTTGTCTTAGACCATATAGAGCTTTTGTCAACTTGTAAACTCTATGTTCTTGTCCCTTTATTTCGAAACCTTCTGGTTGTTCAACATACACATCTTCACTTAGTTCGCCATGCAAGAATGCTGTCTTTACGTCTAAATGATGTATTTCCCAAGAGTTTGATGCAACTTCTGCTATTAAGAGACGAATTGTCTCTAGTCTAGCAACTGGTGCGAAAACTTCATCAAAGTCTATGCATGACTCTTGAACGTATCCCTTAACTACAAGTCTTGCCTTATATTTGTTAATAGTTCCATCATCATTTCTTTTAACCTTGAAGATCCACTTGAGGCCAATCACTTTTACCCCACCTGGCTTATCAACTAGAAACCAAGTCTTGTTTCTGTTGATTGAATTAATCTCTTCTCTACATGCTTGTGTCCATTTAGTCGAGACCTTTGCTTCCTGAAAATTCCTTGGTTCATCATTAACAGAAAGTAACATAATCTCACATTCTTCTGCAGCTTGAAGAACATAATCCTCCAGATACTGTGGCTTTTGTATCTGTCTTGTTGATTTTCGCAGTGGAATGGGTTGAGTTATTTCATCGATCTCCTCTTCTTCTTCTTCTTCTTCTTCTTCTACTTCTTCGTTATTCTCAGTGTTTTCATTATTCTCTTCTTGATTAACATCATTGTTTCCATTGGTATTGATGATTATAGGTCCTTCGCCTTCATCAATTACTTGACCCCATCTCATGTGAAACATTCCTGGATCCCTACTTGGTCCATCATTAGTTTCTTTCCAGTTCCAGTTTATTTTTTTCGTCGAATACCACATCTCGACTCACTATTACTCTTTTCGTTGTAGGATTGAATAATCTGTAAGCTTTGGATCCAGGCTCAATTCCTAGATGCACAAGAGTCTGAGATCGATCATCCAGTTTCTTAAGAGTTGCAGAATCAACTTTTGCGTATGCTTTGCAACCAAACACTCTTAAATGATCTATGTTTGGTTTTCTCTTTCGCAAACTTTCATATGGATTCATGTCTTTCAGAGCTTTCGTAGGTATCCTGTTTATTAGGTATGTGGAGTGTCGTACAACTTCTCCCCATAGATAATTAGGTACCTGTATAGCCTTTAAAGAACTTCTTGTCATCTCCATTAGAGTCATTTTTCTCCTCTCCACCACTCCGTTTTGTATCCCTCGAACCATCTTATTCTGAGACATAGTTTTTAAGGTTCTGAAACTTATGTTTCCTAACCTTGCGTGCCACTTCCATGTCTGATCTTCCAGTCTCATATTCAGACACAATGGCCTTCCAATCATGAGACTTATCTTGTAGAGTCTATTTTGTGAGCGTGAGACTCTAACTAAAAGTCTTCCACTTGGGTCATGAACTGTTAGATAATCTTGTCGCATTCTAACATCACATCCAACTTATGTAGCTTGTCCTAAACATAGAATGTTTGTTTGTAAGATTGGGATGAAGTAGATGTTTGTGACAAGCTTCTGTTCTCCGGTCTTGCTCTGAAATAGAATTGATCCTTTCTCTTCAATTTCTACAGAAGATCCATCCCCAAACTTCACTTGTCCTTTGATTTTCTCATTGAGTTCAGAAAAGTAGTGTCTCTTACGAGTCATGTGATTGCTGGCTCCATTATCTAAATACCAGATTCCTTCTTCACCATCCTTTGATTCGTAGTTCTTTGGTATTAGTTTCCCTTCGTTTAAGAATACAACTTCGTGCATGAAAAGAGCTATATCTTCTTCCCTTGTTTCATTCTTATTTTCTTCTTCCATCTTTTGTATTCTTTCAGGGCATACAGAGGAGAAGTGTCCTGGTTTATCACATATGTAACAAATAATGTTTGATCTATCCTTCTTTTATTTCCGTTGGTTTTGATCATTCTGACTTGTTGTTCTATCTTGTGAGTTAAACCTTCCTCCCCTTCCTCGGCCTCTGTTTACTCTACCACCTCTTCCACGACCTCTTCCTCTTGTCGCAGAGTTTTGTTGGTAAGAGTTTGTGTACAAGAGTTTTCCTTGAGTTTCTCCATTGTTTTCTTCATCAAGGATTCTCTCTTCATATGCTTTCAATCTTCCAATTATATCTTCATAGCTAGTCTTCTTTAAATCTAAGACTTGTTCGAGAGAAGCTATGATATGAATATACTTGGATCTTGGTAAACTATTGAGAAACTTCTTTACTAGTTTATCTTCATCAATGGATTGTCCAAGTGACGCAGCTTTTGAGGCTATCTCTGATAGCTTTCCTGCAAAGCTATCAATAGTATCAGTGTCTTTCATCTTCATTCTTTCGAATTCAGACATTAAGGTTTGCAGACGGGCTTCTTTAACTCGATCAGCTCCGAGATTAGGTGCCTTTATTGCATCCCAAATTTTCTTTGAAGTTTCCTGTTCACCAATTTGTAGAACAAGACATTCTGGTATTGCTTGAAAGAGTAATCCAATGACAACATTGTTTTTGTCTGGGTCCAATGTACCAGGATCAATTGTTTCCCACACCTTGTAGATTTTCATCAGTACCTTCATTCTCATGGCCCATACTGTGTAGTTTGTGGCGTCGAGGATTGGAACTTGTATTGATGGTGGCGTGAACTGTTTTGCACCCACAATGGTGGTTTCGTTTTCCATGGCTCAGAAACAAGCTCTGATACCAATTAATGGCAACTGCAAGATGAAACTTAGCTTATATAAAGACAACTCTCTTTATTGATGTTTAGAAAATCTCTCAAAACTAAACACAAGCTCTAATCTTGCTCATATGATCAACCACAACTTTGGTGATCATATATATATAGAACTATGAATTCCTTTTCCTAGTCCTATTACCTTATTACATGTCTTTCCTTTTCTTAGAACTAGATGACTTCCAATTCCCTTAGGATTACATCAATTTCCTAATCTTGTCCTAACCAGCTTGTTAGTGATTTCTATGTTGAAGTTTAACCAACAAGTTGTTTACGATCAGTCCATCAGTAAGCTTTATAATATGGAGACGTTGGTTTTGAATGACACGGACAGTGTTCACGTTCTTCTTACAAACATTCAGTCTTTAAAGAAACTAAGGCATCTTGAAGATTGTTTCACAGATATGGAAGAACTACCTGATTCTGTCACTAGTCTTAGTAATTTGCAAACATTGGATCTCAACCATTGCGAATTAAAGGTCATTCCTGAATCCATCTCTGGTCTGAAATCTCTTAGATTTCTAAATATCTCATTCAACCCCATTGAAGAATTACCTGTTTCTGTCACCACTCTCTCCAATTTAGAAACATTAGATGTCAATACCTGCAAAAACCTAAAAGCACTGCCAGAGTATGTGGCAGATCTTGCTAATTTGAAGATATTTAATTTCGAAAACTGCCCATTATTGAAAGCACTGCCTGAAGATTTTGGAGCATTAACTCAGTTAAGGTCCCTTAACTTAGATGGTACCGATATCAAAGTATTACCCGAGTCTTGTTCAAACCTTAACAATCTTGAGTTGGTGTATCTTCACCTTTGTGTGCTTCCCAAAGATGTAAAGAATTGGACAAAACTAAGAAGATTTTATTACAAGCAGAGAAAGGCGATAATATCTGGCATAGGAAAACTAGAATGCCTTCAAGAGTTGATTTATTTGGTGCCAGAAAATGAACCTGAACATAGTGATGGTATTGAAGAGCTAGGCAACCTAAGCTCTCTTGTAGGCGTTCGAGATCTTCAGAATGTGAAACACCCAATAGATGCTGCAAGAGCAAATTTGAAAGGAAAACGGAATCTAATCGAATTGGGTCTACACTGGGGTAAAAAGGAAGAAGAAAGGGTGGGCATGAGGTCTGACCAGATTTTCCAAGTATTTGAAGCTCTCCAACCTCCCCCTTGTTTGAGAAGACTGCATGTTCGTAACTTCATGGGGTTGAACCGTCCCTCGTGGATTTGTCTTCCAAGCTTGGTAGAGTTGACACTCATGAATTGCAAAGGAATGAAACAACTTCCAGCAGGTATTGGGAAGCTCCCACATCTCAGGTCTCTTTATCTTTCAGGAATGTCTTTGAAGAGTTTTAATATTGGTGGATTTCCTTCCTTGATTAAATTCAGTCTTACTAATATGTTCCTTCTAGAAGAGCTGCGCCATTCATATCGCCGTCTTCAAAATCTGGTTATCCACGGCTGCAACAGGTTGTCCAGAATCCCTTGGTTTCCTTGTTTGAAAATGTTGCACTTGGAGAAGATGAATCTCAAGTTAGTAATATCAATTGGGAGAAGCCAAACTTCTGTCACGAAGCTTACTTTACAAAATATAGAGGAGCTTATATTTTTCCCAGTAAGCATACTTCAACATAACTGTAATCTTCAAGCTCTTGAAATCAAAGACTGCAATCAGCTTCAAGGATTTCGAGTAATTGACGACGTCCATATCGGTTCTTTTGAAGCATCGCTTTTGTTGAACTGCCCAGTTGTTAAGTTTCTGCCAGATTTACGAGGATGGACTTCTCTTCGGAAATTAACCATTTTCAATTGTCCCCAAGTGAAGGAGTTTTTAACCTATGATCTGAAATCCTTCCTCCTTAAAAAACTGTATGTTGATTTTATTCGAAGAGACGAGCAGCAAGGAAATCCATCTGACATATGTGACTTGATGAATAGGTAGCACCAGGTACTTGTCTCTTCCTATCTACTTCTAATAGGTAATATGTTCGTGTTTTGAATTACATTTGAATGGTTTGGTTTTATTGTGCAGCTTAACACAAGTGGGCTTAGTTGTGTCATAACGAAAGGTCCATCTGAACTTAGTGTCCCTGTCAAGTGGAGCATCTCTGCACCTGAAGACTGAACTTAGTGTTGCGAAATGGATCATAATATGTTTTGATACAGTAGAAGAAAAAAAAAAAGGGAAGGATGAATTTGGGGCATAAAAAAATGTTGCTGCTGCGCACAAGAACAAGAGTATTCTCCAGTTATCATGGTTCTGGAGGTAATAGAATATCACCACTTGAGCAAGCTGTGAGGGATGAGTGCAAGTCAGGAAGGATTCAGAAACGTGAGGATGGATTGCGATACTTTGATCAACTCATTTCAGAAAAGCCAGTGCCATCGAATGATACATTCTGTCATGTATTGAGTTCACTTTCGAAGATCAAATGTTATTCTGATGTGATTATGTTGTATAAGAAGATGAATTTGGTTGGGGTACAACCCAATATTTGTACCTTTAACATTTTGATCAATTGCTGTTGTAAACTAGGCCAAGCGAATCATGGGTTCTGTTTTTTTGGACAGAGTATCAAGAGAGGGTATCATCCTAATGTTATCACTCTGAGTACACTGATTAAAGGGTTGTGTATCAATGACGGGATTGAGCTGGCTTTTAAGGTGTTTGATAAAATGACTCACACAGGTATTCAACCTAATGCGTTTACATTCAATACTCTTATATCTGGGCTCTGTAGAACTGGTAAAGTGGGCCCTGCTCTTCAGCTACAAAACAAGATGCTGAAATGGAATTGCACACCTGATGTTGTTTCGTACTCTGTGATTATAGATACTCTTTGTAAAGGAGGTTTAGTTGATCAAGCTTTGGTTCATTTCTCCAAAATGCTTAGAGATTCAAATGTTGTACCCAGTGTAATCGTTTACAGCTCTTTGATCAATGGACTTTGCAATTCAGGCCGGTTGAATGAGGCAAAGAGATTCTTTGACGAGATGGTTTGTAGAGGAATCTCTGCCAACGTAATTACGTATAGCTGTATGATTGACGGTCTTTGCCGGCATGATCAATGGGAAGAAGCAAGAAGATATTTTGATGAAATGATGGATCGAGGGGTTTCACCCAATACAATTACCTTTAGTATATTAATAGATTCACATTGTAAAGATGGGATGATGGAAGATGCCTGGAGGTTATTTGAACTCATGGACAAGTTAAATATAAAACCTGATCTATTTACTTATAGCTCAATGATTGACGGTCTATGTTTGACAGGTCGGTTGCAAGAAGCGGTGAAACTGTTCGACTCCATGTTGGATAGAGACCTTCAACCGGATGTTATTAGTTGCAACGTATTAATTGATGGGTATTGCAAGCGTCGTATGTTGGATGAAGCTATGAAGTTATTCAAGAAAATGAAACAAAACGGATTGAAACCCACAACAGTTACTTACAGTATATTATTAGCAGGACTATACCGGGATGGAAGAATGAAGACTGCGAATAATTTGTTTAATGAGATGCAAACTTTGGGTGTATCTCCAAATATTGTCACATACGGTACAATGTTGGACGGATACTGCAAGAATGGATACATTGAGAAAGCAATTGAACAATTTGAATCCATGGAGGATACTGGTATATTAGCTAATGTTCCAATATACAATATTCTTATTCGAGGTTTGTTCCAGGCTGGCAAGTTGGAAGATGCGAGTAAATTGTTTATTCAATTTCCGAAAAAGGGATTAGTGCCTGATGTGGTAACATATACCATAATGATTAATGGCCTCTTTCGTAGCAAGATGTTACTCGAGGCTAACAAATTAATCATCGAAATGGAAGATAAGGGTTGTTTACGAGATGCTAGAGCATATGATACCATTATCAAAGGTTTTCTCGTGGGAAAGGAAACTGACAAGGCATTGGAGTTTTTTCACAAGATGCGTGCAACAGAATTTGCACCAAGTGATCCTGTTAGCTGTTTGTTAGTAAACACTCTCTCTGCAGATGAGTTAAAAAATCTCTAGTTTTTTTTTTGTTTTACTTTATTGGTGAGACCTTGTAATTGCTGAGGTAACAGCGAAAATCCGAATCTCTATCAAGTTTCAACATAATTATATGACTATGGTTTCTTCACTTGTGTCTTTTATGGCAGCTTTAATTGTTAACAATTGTAAATGTTTTACTCAGAAAAACAGGATTGCTCTGGAAGTTCTCAGGTTGCAGGTGCTGCAGAAAGTCTTTTACTTATTTATGTACAGCTTGACTCGTGTAGTTTGTCTGTGCAGCAAACTTTGTTAACAAAAAAATTATGTCTGGGCTGTTTTTCCACTTTCACTAGGATTGGATTTTCCAATCCAGACCTTCTTGCCTCTTGGATTTTCATAAATGATAGTACTGCACTAGTATCTTGTAATTGCTGTCTCCGAAGGTTAAATCAACTTCATTTTTTATATCTGGAGAGGCTCTTGGAAGTGCTCTTAGCTTATCCTTTAACTGCTCAACTTGTCTTGCACTATCGGGGAAGCCGCCACCGGAACGAAAAGAATAGAACAACTTTCTCTAAAACCTTGGCATTTTTCGACAAAAAAATGCACAAGTTTGAGCTCTGAATCACATCCTACCGTTTCTTCGGTATGGCGTCATACTGTGCTCATTCACAAGCATTGTACTTCCATTGCTATAGAGAAACACAACACAACACAACACAACATGATAATATCATGTATGCATGCTCCTGTAACTGGGCTGAGTTAGAAGCAGGTAAGATTTCCGAAGGCCCAGAACACAGTTGTTTCCGTAGCAAAAGGTAGAGCAGATTTTTTCCTCGCACACTCACTGGGAAATCTACTAAGGTGGTGAGGATTCAAACTGTCATCATGTGGCAGTTTATGAGAAATTCCATTCAAATTTGACGCCCATGGTGGCGCACCGCAGTAGTAGAAAAATATCATTGTCATTCCCTTGTTTTTGCCTTTGGTTTTTTGGGTTTAGCACGTTTTTCTCGATGGGTTTGTGTTTGCAAAGAAAAGAAAAAGAACTTGGCCCGCCAGGCCAGCCTTATTCTTCGATGAAAGCCCCATGAAATCTTCTAGATATATCTTTTCCACTTGAAATTTCCCACCATTTCCTCGAATAGTTTAACAGGAAGATCTCAACTCTGTTAAACACGTGCTAGGAAATTATGTAGTAATCGCATTGATTGCACGTAATGAGAAACGTCATGGCTGCTTTACTGTAAGCTGCATAAAACAAATATCCGTTGATTGAATATCTGAATAAATCTTACTTAAAAAGGGTATCATTTTGCCGCCCAAGACTTCAGACTGCCATCATCTGACAATTTATAAAAACTAATTACAGGAAAATCTCTTTCTTAATCATGTACAGCTTGTTGTGTAGCTCGTCTCCGCGGCCAACCATGCATGTTAACAAAAAAGGTGATTTCACTTGAAGTGCGCCATATGCTTGATAGGAGCTAGTCTTCTCTGCCCCCCGGAAAAGGAGTTACACTGCAAGTATATATGCAACTATCGACCGATACAAGTTGGGAGTGGTCCATCAGGGCCGGCCCCATAGGGGAATCAGGGAAAGGCCCAGTTTAGGGCAGCAAGGCCCAGGGGCAGCAAAAGCTAGTTTGATACTAGGGGGTATTCATAGAAACAATATAAATATTTGGGGCAGACGTTTCAATTAGCATAATTGTTTGGGGACTATAAATCTTGTTTAAATTTTAAACTCGTCAAATTGTTTTGGAGTTCTTAAAAGACGAGTATTTTTCCCCTTTTCCTTTTCTTTTGAAGCCTAAAACGATAGGAGAAAGATGGATCTCTGTCCTCTTGCTTTCTATGAATCTTAATCATTGATATTGAATCATATAACCTCAATAATATGATTTCATTTCATTTCCCCTTTTTCTATTTCCAAATATTTCACTTAGTAATAGTAGTTAGGGTTTATATTTTGGTTAGAAGATGCTAGGCCTTTTTTATCAATCTAATCATGTTCGCATAATTAATTCAATAATTGTTTAGGGGTTAGCCTATTAAGTGTGTTCAATTAGTTGATTTGGGTGTTTTTTTTTCTTCCTTTTTTTTATTAGAATTTAGGGTTTTAAAGTTTGGGGGGTTTTTGGTATAATTATAATTTAATTTGATGATTGATTAACTTTGGGTTGTTCGAATTAGAGTCTGCACCATGATTAGGCTAGATTCTTTTAAGTATTTTAACATATTTTGGGGTGTTCAATTTACTGAACATTTGGATTAGGCTAAGAAACTATGCCTTTGTTTGTTGTTGTCAGTTGTGAGAAGATATTTTTACATTTTCAGAAAGTGTTAAAGCAATTACAATTTCCCTTTTTCTAGGATTGATTTAATATTTTTACTGTCAATTTACATTTTTTCTCATAGTTGTTGCAACGTATTCCGTATCTATCACCTGTAATTGTATACAAATTAAAAGAACAACTAAGTTGTATTATTTCATTTATAAGAAAATTTGTTGGTTCTTGTGTATTGCAAGTGTACCTCCTCTCAAACGAAAGCAATTATCAGGATGTCAAAATAGAAAAAGGTCTAAGAAGATAGAAGAGTTCAAAAAATCTCTTGCTGGATCTCTTGAAAAATATGTTGTTAGAACAAGTACAGCCGCGGTGGTAGATAATGTGAATGTTGAAAATGTTAACCATACAGTTGCCGAAAATGTTGTCGAAAATTTGAATGACATAAACGGAGATGGTGATGATGCACAAGTTACCGAAAATGTGGATACCGTGGCAGATGGGGGAGATGTACAGGAAGCAAATGAGAATCATAATAATGTGAATATTAATGAAGAGGTAAATGACATGGGTGGTCATAATACAACTGAGTTTAACATGGAAGAACCCAATCAAGATATTTTTGATCCAAAGAATTGGGATAAAATTGATCAAAAAATGATTGATTTCTTAATTGAGAACGGTCCAAGAAGGGTCGAAGATTATGTCTTTCCTTATGATAAATTTCATAAACGTTTTTCTAGAAAGCATTATATCCGTAAGATGACGAACGGGGAGAAGCAAGACAGGAGATGGCTTGTATATTCAACTTCTTTAAACAAAGTATTTTGCTTCTGCTGCAAGTTGTTCCAAAGAGATGATTCAACACAATTTGCTGACATTGGATTTGATGATTGGAATAATCTTAGTGGAAGACTTAAGAAACATGAAACTTCTTCTGAACATGAAGAGTGTATGAGAAAGTGGATTCATCTAGAATTAAGACTGAAAAAGAATGAAACCATTGACAAACAGGTGCAAGAACAAATCAACAAAGAGAAACAACGTTTTATAGAAATAATGGATAGTGTGATGTATCTTGCAAAAAATTGTTTAGCATTTCGTGGCGAGAGTCATAAGATCTTCACAAGAAAAAATGGTAATTTGTTGAGTTTGATGGAGGTGATTGCGAAACATGACCCGGTGTTAAATATGCATCTACAACGTATTGTCAAGAAGGAAACTCATTATCATTATATTAGTCATAAGATTCAAAAGGAGCTGATATCCATGGTCGCTGATAAAATTAAGAGTTCGATTGTCAAGAAGATTCACAAAGCTAAGTATTATTCTATTATTCTTGATTGTACTCCAGATATAACTCATCATGACCAAATGTCTATTGTGGTAAGATGTGTTGACGTTTCCCAGATTCCAGCAAAAATTGAAGAATTTTTTTCTTGGATTTTTAAAAGTGGATGATTCAACAGGTGAGGGTCTTTTCTCCGAACTTGAAGATGCATTGGAAAAACTCAATCTTAACATTGATGATATAAGAGGTCAAGGCTATGATAATGGTTCAAACATGAAAGGAAAAGAGAAATGTGTTCAAAACAGGTTACTCGAGGTTAATCCTAGGGATTTTTACACACCATGTGGTTGTCATAGTCTCGCATGCTTTAGGGTATGGCTAAATCTTGTGAGAAGGAAGATTCTTTTTTGGGGACCATACAATGTATCTATAAACTGTTTGTTGCTTCTACAAAGCGATGGCAGGGTTTTAAGAAGAAGGTGGGATCTAAAGGTCTCACTCTCAAACCATTATCTGACACTAGGTGGGAATGTCGTGTGGAAAGTGTTAAAGCAATAAAATTCCAAGCACCGAAAATACGAAAAGCTTTGAATCAGTTGATAAAGACATCCAAAAATAATGAAGAAAAGTCGATTGCTCAAGGTATACTCAAGAATCACATGAAGAATTTTGAATTTTTTTCTTGGCATGGTTATTTGGTATGATCTTTTATCGGTCGTCAACTCTGTTAGCAAAGCACTATAAGCAAAAGATATGCATATGGGAGATGCTATCAAACATATAAAAATGCTTGTTTCGTATTTCAAAAATTACAGAGACAACGGCTTCCAAGCTGCACTGGTTGAAGCTAAAAAAATTGTTGTTGACATGGGAATTAGTCCTAAATTTCAGGAACCACGTGTTAGAAAGCGGAAGAAGCATTTCGATGAGTATTCTAGAGAGGAGACAATTCCATCGTCAGGTGAGGAATCTTTTAGAAAAAATTATTTTCTATACATAGTGGATTGTGCTCTGCGTTCATTTCAAAGTAGATTTTAGCAATTTAAGGAGTTCGAGAACATATATGGTTTCTTATTCGATTCGGAGAAATTAAAATCCATGAGTGATGATAGTTTGTTGGCATCGTGTACTAAACTTGAAGATTATCTAAGTTATGGTACACTTTCTGACATTGACGGGAGAGATCTCTACAATGAGTTAAAGATCATGAAAAGGACGCTGCCGGACGACGTAAAGAAACCAATTGAGATATTACATTATTTGAAAAACTTGGAAGCTTGTTATCCCAATGCTTGGTTGCTTATAGAATTATGCTTACCGTCCCTGTTACCGTGGCCAGCACAGAAAGAAGTTTCTCCAAACTGAAACTAATTAAATATTATCTTCGGTCCTCAATGTTGCAAGAAAGATTGAATGGCTTGGCTATGATAGCTATTGAAATAGCCATAGCTGAAAAAATGTATTATAAGTCTATCATTAGAGTGTTTGCGTCTAAGAAAACACGAAGAGTGAAAGCATTTCACGAGATTTGTAAGATTTATGTTTAAAATCTATATAACAATATAATTATGTTTTATTATTATTATCATTATATTAGATTTGTGTGAAAAAAAAAATTGGGGGCATAAAATTTATTTTTGTTTCAGGGCAAAAAAAAATTTTCAAGAACGGCCCTGGGTCCATTTGTCGATCATAATAGAAAATTTTGGCCGAGGCCGAGTTATGAGATATTGTCTCTATGTTGGCATTTAGCAGAGAGGACCATTTAGCATAAAGGCTGAGCTAGTTTTCTACTTCCACTTAGAGCAACTGCAGTGGTGCGATCAAAACCAAAGATCAAAGATCAAAAAAAAGACCAAAATTTGGGTTTAGTCCGTGTTGTGACGCAACGGTACATGATTAAAATTTCATCAGGCGGACTTTAAAAGTCCGCCCCATTTTTTTTTTGTAAAATTTCATCAGGCGGACTATAAAAGTCCGCCCCATTTTTTGTAAATTTCATCAGGCGGACTTTAAAAGTCCGCCCCATTAAAATTTCATCAGGCGGACTATTCTTTGTAACTTTCATCAGGCGGACTTTAAAAGTCCGCCTCATTCTTTTTTTTTTATTTAATTAAAATTTCATCGGGCGTAATTTAAATCTCCGCCCGTTAACAAGCGTACTTTAAATTTACGCCCAGCAACAAGCGTACTTTAAATTTACGCCCGACTATATTAGAATTTGGGATTTGGTCGCGACCATATTTGGTCTGGAATTTGATCTTTGGTTGGGATTTGATCTTTACTCCGTCCCACTGTGTTACGATCTCATCCCAAATTTTTGGTTATACTCGCCCACTGTGGATGCTCTAAGAGAGGATTGTTCAATTCAGTATTCCTTGGTGCTGCCTAATTAAGATATATCCATATCCTCAGCATTCGGACATTTTGTTGTTTTATCTCTAGTCTACGTATTTAAAACTAAACAGTTCTTTATTATGGGGACATAAGGGCTGAGTAGGGTTCATCTGGTACATGAATTTCCATTTTGATTTTTATTGGGTTGTTCATGTGCGCCGGCAATAAATATATCAATAAGCAGAAAAAAAAAATACTTATTTTCTTAACCCAGGATGGTTGAATTACTTATTACTTTGAATTCTTTCTGAACAGGGAAGAACCATGCAATAAAATAAACCCAAATTACGTCAACCAAGACACTGATGCTGAAAGGTTCACCATCGCAATAAATATGCTTAATTTGCAGTGAAACAGTGCCATGAGTCACAGTTATCTATTTGTCCATCGCAGCCATACTTGGACAGAAGTCAATGAATTTAATTTCCAATTGTTACGTCTAGTTCGTCGAGACAAGGACCCCCAGCCGGCCAGTCACCTTCACCCCCAATTTGTGATCATTTAATCTTAACCTAACCTTAAGACTCCATCGACTTTCAAATTTGAGCGACCAGACCGGTAGGGGGTCACACCGTTGTCCCATCACTACCTGTCTGCTGTCCTCCTCTTACTCTGAAGGTGTACCTGGATTCTAGCTAGATTCTTAGGAATTTTTCTAGCGCCGGTCTGCAACTGTTATATACTTATGTTGGGTATTGTACGCTCGTAAAACTAGAAATGACTGAGCGCATTAATTTAAGCCAGCTGCCTCCAAAGTTTAATTTAGGCCCAACTGATTTTTTCTATTACAAGCCTAATTTTACTTACGAGTGCCCTTATTTAAACCGACGTCATTGTAGTACAATGATAATAGTGACTTGAATTCAAAACTCATCGACACCAAATTCTTCGAGAAAAAAAAAATATTTAAAGTTAATTATAACCCCAAAATTAACTTTTACACCCCACTTCAGAAATCTTGGCTCGGCCACTTGAACCCATATTCAAAGTTAGATAGTGGAATCCGAGGAACGACCTCCGGTTGCTAGGAGTAGTAAGCTTAGTAGTGTATTTCATCCGGATGAGCTCAGAAATAAGTTCATTGTTCCTAACTCTAGGATTTAAATAGCCGATAAATAGAGAAAAAAAAAAGTGGAGCCATAAGGTAACATCATATTATATCTTTGAGATTTTTTTTTTCTTTTTTTTTTTTTTTTTTGCAGTGTATGTAAGATTTTTGTGAGATATCAGAAAGCACACTTCTGGTAGCTCAATTACTTTCTACATGGACTTATCATATGGCATAGGGGGCTATCAAATCAATATAAATCAATATATGTAATTTGATAACGCCTAATAGTCGTATTAGTCTCATGGAAATAACCATGACAAGCTCCCACCAATTACATTTTTTTTTGCTCAACAAAGAAGGAAAGATATATTAAAAGAATGAAAGAATACATCACTAGCTAAGCAAGCTAGAACAGTAGACTGGAAACCAACAGAAAAACAGACAAACCCTAAAAACAACCAAAAACAATATTACAATTTACCGTGGATTTAAAAAGAAATGTGCCACCTCACAATAACATTAGAGGTACTAATACCCATCAAACAATCTAAGCCCTTAGACCAGTCGAAAGCATCGATTTTTATGTCCCTAATTACCTCGGTTAACTTAAAGGATTTACCGGAAAATGTTATCGCATTCTTAGCTTTTCCACAAACCCCAAGGAATTGCTGCCGCAATCTTTTCCAAAGTTGAATTCCTTGAGCAGGGAAGGGAGAGTTTTTCTGACCAACAATAACATTGCTTACATTTTGAAGCAGGAAAGCACCATCCACCAAACTTATGAAATAATTCCAAACCCTTGAAGCTAAAGGACATTGAAGGAGCAGGTGATTTTCAGTTTCTTTCACAGCACCACAGAGATAACACAAATTAGGGGAAGTGAGAGCACTATATCTCTTGTGCAGATTATTCAAGGTGGGAAGTCTGTTCAAACACACTTGCCATAGAAAAAAACCAACACGATATATGGCCATGATCTAGACCAAACTTTACAACTAGGGAAAGGAATAACATGGTTAATACCTAGTGAGAGATTGACGTAATCCTCCTTAACAGAAAAAGTTCCCTTCATGTCACCAAGGTAGATGAGTTGATCCTCTTGATCCGAAATTATGATAATCGACTCTAATAATGGGATCAAAATAGTAAGTTCAGGAATCTCTGCATCATACAACCTTCTTCTATGATCAAGGCCAATAATCCAATTAAAACCATCTTCATTAGCTTGATGAGCTCGAAGAATAGAAATATTTTTGGAAGTAAAAAGATTGTAGAGATTAGGACAGAGGGAGGAAATAGGACCATTAATCCACCATTTATCTTTCCATAATACAACTTTATATCCTTTGCCAATCTTGAACTGGCAAAGTTGAAGAAATCCTTGACAGTCGTATAAATGTTTCTCGATAGACTAACAGCATGCTTACCCATAAGCTTGTTCGTTCTCCAACCCAAATCAGCAACACCATGCTTGTCCTTTATGACTGTAGACCACAACGTTTTTGGATCATTACCAAGTCTCCACCACCACTTTTGGAGAAGAGAATGATTTAGATGCTTTAATCTTCTTATACCAAGGCCACCAATCTTCATAGGCTGCAAACATTTCTCCAACCTACCCAATGGTGTTTTTTGGTTTCCACAGAGTTATCCCATTGTGACTACTAAAAATCTAGTAGCACAAACAATTAATCGAAACGGAAGAGCAATAGACAAATTAGATGTAATCTAAAATCATGAGGAAAAGATATAATGCAGAAATGTAAAGAAACATGAACACAAATGGTTTAACGTGGTTCGGCTAGTGCCTACGTCCACGGGAGGAAGATCTGCAAATCCATTATCTGTTTTTGTCTGTACATTTTGTAAGAAGAACTCTCTTACAGAGTTCATGAATCTCAGCAGGATCCAGAGAAAGAGAGGAAAAGCCCCCTTCCTATAACCTAATCACGTTCTATATATGGGGAAAAACGTTTGGTCCTTTACTAAAGTGACCTTGGCGTTATTTTTAAGCAGTCTTGGGATGATACGGTACACTGTGTCGCCTCATATTAACATTTTTTAGTCATTGATGGTCGCCACGTGGGTGGTGTAGATTATGGTATTTACAATTTGCCCCTTTTCTTGAGGGTTGATAATGAGCGGTCCTTAAGAAAAATCACTCTTTCCATAATCTTTCATGCTTCGTTTGTTGTTTCCTTCATCTAATCTTTGTCGAAAAGCTTTTGTGTTCTTCGCACGCACACATGTGTAGTATTCACTTGAATTATCACCGCCCTTGCTCGAACTGCAGCCTCTGCGTAACTCTTAAGGCCCATGGAATCTGCAAGGATTATCACCGCAGTTGGCCATGCACCTTCGTGGCATGGCTTTGCGACATGGCTTCGTGACATGTCTTCGTATCGTCGTCAATCATGCACCTTCGTGACATGGCTTCGTGACATCGTCGGCCATGCCCCTTCGTGACATGGCTTCGTGACATCATCCGCCATGCCCCTTGCTCGATTTAGGTTGGAAGTATTCCTGAAGATTATCTCTATGTACATCGTAACATGACTTGTCAATGACCATTGTAGTTCATACTTTGTATGCGTCATCGTCAGCAGGTGAGTAGCAACAAAGGTCTTCAAACAACGAAGGGAGAAAGTAAAACAACCCAGCTATATTCCTCTTTTTAGAGATAACAGGTCTCTTACTCTGTCCACGTCCTCCCTTTGCCCTTTCACTTGGTAGTGTACTTCTGATACTGCCAATTTTTAACTGGGAGTCTTTGTAAAAGACCGTGGCTTGATTTTTTGCTTGAACTGGACAACATCTTTGTAGACCTTTTTATCGTAGGGTTGGATGAACAGATTTTTATTTTCGCTGCTCCCACGAAGATATTTGGTTGTTGGTCGTATACCTGCAAATAAATGAACGGGAAGAACTTGTCGTAATCCCCTCACCTGGACTGCGAAGCTTAGATCTTCGGGTTGCTTGAATTTTCGTAGTTGAGCTGGGCAGCGGACGGACCATGCTTCGCCATTGTCATCGGTATGAATTATCATCATTATCGTCCTCAGCTTGCAAGTTTTAATAAACTGAGCTCTTTTCTGCATCAGTTGGCTCTACATGCTTTGGAATTCATCATTACGATCATGCTTTGGGTCCTTGGCGTGCTTCCATAACAGTAATAAAACTGCTCGGTACTTGCTGGGCTCTGCGGTAAATGCACAGTAGCAGCGAGTACTCTTCTGTACTTACTGAACTCTGGGCCATACACTCTGATTAAACACCTTGGTTATGCTATTTCATTTATCATCATTATCATTGGACACCATTATCATGAGGTAAGAAGAATTCTGAAGCATCCATCGACAAGAATGCATGAAGTATGAGGAATTCCGCAGCAAGCATTCTTCGATAAGGATGCATGAGGATTCCGATGCATTCATTGATAAGAATGCATGGAGTATATATACTTGCTACCATTCTTTGTGGGATTCCGAGGTATCCTTGATCAATGTCGACTCAAGGATTGAATCTGAGAAGGTTTGTAGTTGCATCTTCCGTAGTACACATGCGCGTAATGATGATGGTACGGAGTATCGTGTTGAAGGCCATTTGGGGTAGACTGGATGTACTACTCTAGGCTTACATACCTGCAAAACCAAAGAAACCTTGAAACTGATCTATTAACATTTTCAGGATGCATACACATGTGAGTTGGGTTAAGTTTCCTGCATCATTCTGTTACAGTTGTACAAGCCGAACGAGTTCAGTTCTCCTTCGTATGTACTAGCACCTTGTCCTGACTGGAGAGAATGGCGCCTGCACCGATTGATAGCTCTTTATGAGTGTAGAGGTAATGAAACAAGTATTGTTGAGAAACATATAAGAAGTATGTGGAGTGATTATAGAAGTATACGAAGTAACAATGATCACTAACGAATAGAAGTATGATAAACATAAGACTCCGCAGTAAGTACTCTTCGACAAGAAGCATGAAGTATAAGAAGTACTTGAAGTACCTGGAGTACTCTTATCATATAAGAAGTATATGAAGTACTAGAAGCAAGAAGTATAAATTGTTGAAGAAGTATACTTCGCGTAAGAAGTATAAAGTTCCGAAATAAGAATTATCAATCCTTGGAGTAGTCTGAAGCACTACCAATAATGAGCATGAAGTATTCTTAAATAAGAAGTATGAAGTATACCCAATATGAAGTACACGAAGTATAACCAATTAGAAGTATGAAGTATAAGAGAGAAATACCACTCTTTACCGTTTATAGGGAGTAATAAGAAGTATTGCCCCTTGTTTAATGGCTTGGGATCTTTGTAGAAGAATTTCGGTAAAGAATATGATACACCGAAGTATTAATACCTTCCCCTATTCTTTACCGTAGTTCTGAAACATCCCTTCAAACAAAGAGCTCAAATGCGTCTTACCCTTTCTCATTGGTACATGCTTTCTCGTCATTGTTGTGTGCAACAACAAAAATGGCTGGTGACTGACGGGTATTAACAGCTATTTCCAGCACTCAGCAGTAGCAGCATATGTACATGGCATCTTTATGTCTTGTCTGTTGCGGATCAAACCATCGATTGGTGCTGAAGTTCATGTTTTGTAAGTGTGGGATGAGTGTTTGATCTCGTAAACTCACAAGGGGGTTTTACCTTCCGTTACGTGTGGACCTGTCACCCCGCTGGCTAAACCCTGGCCAGGGGATTACTAAGCGGTGGGGATCCGAAACTCTCGGTAACGTGGCGTATGCAATATAAACAAACACCCGTTCCGCCGAGCTGCCAAAGGCGTGTCATGTTGGGTATCTCTTTCTTATGGAAGCCTTCCCCCCGGTCATACACTCATAGACACTTACGGGGGAGTCCTGAGAGATTGCATGCAAGTGCTTTCCCCAGTATGATGTAACAATAAAGATTTCCAATAGGGCACAGATAGTTGAGAAGAAACCTTCTATTGACTCAACTCATTCTTGAACCTGCGCTTTCAAGAAAAACACAATAGGAGATTCGAAAATAAAGATTAATAAGAGAGTAATAATGAATATGTAACAATACAGGTTGTCAAGAGATTACAACAGTTGAGAAACAACCTTCCATTAACGCATTTTTGCACCTGTGTTTTCAAGAAAATGGACCATAGAAATGCAATGTTGAGGATTAAAGAGAGTGGTAAACACGTAAATGGTATCAAGTGTTAGTGATTCGCAGAAAGGGTTAGAAGGCAAGCAAGATGATCAAAAGAAAATTCAGTTGAGGAACATTCACACAAAATATCAACAAAGGATTAGAAAACATTTGCACAAAAGATTAGAAGACAAGATGGTTAATAGGCAAATGTAGTTGAGAAACAACCTATCTGAAGTTTGCATATCCCCCCTGCACCGTCAAGAAGAAGAGCAACAACAAATTCCATTTTATCATACTATAAAGGTTAGCCAGAGAATCAAACACTTATCTTTTTTCTCTATGGTCTTCTTTTTTTGTGGCATTGCGGGATGCACCATGAGATTTTTGTCCCCTACCTAATTAAGCTCTTATATTGTTCAATGTATGTTTGCCCCTCTTTTGCTTTTGGAAGCTGGGTGTCTGAAGCTTTCGAGAGGAAAAGAATCAGTGCCCCACCGTAAGACGAGGAGATAGACCTGGGTGAAAATCTTAAAAAGCATATTTCAGATGGGTGAAAACTGAATGAAAAATAAAAATAAAATAAAATGATCATTAAGTGGTGGTGATATATTAAAAGACGAGGAAATGAGGTAAAAAATTCTTTAAATTAGATCCACTAGTTTTCCTAGCGTCATGCTTTGGTGCGCATGGTTTCTCTTTGCTTTGCGAACTGGATGAAAGTTCCCTTCAAAATATCTGCTGATAGCTGGCCCTTGCCCCTGCTAATAGCTCACCTTTTGCCCCTACCCTGTCAAGAAGAAGATCCATAGAAAGTGCCATATAATCAACTTAAAGACTAACCATATAACTAAACACTTATCTTTTCTCTCTATGGTCTTCTTTATTTTTGATGACGTTGAGGCCTGCACCATGTGGCATTAGGAACTGGAAGGTGGAACTCAATAGTCAAGCGCCGACAATAGTAGTAAGGGTAGTGGTAATAGTAATAATATAACAATCAAATGCACTGTTAGTAATGATAAGAGTAGCATATAAGCCAAAGTCCTCCCAGCTGAGAGTGTAGCAATATAAGACTGTGTGTCGGGTTGTGCTCATTCTTGTTCGTGCGAAAAGTGTTGCTGCTCCTTCCTTAGTTATGATGCCCTGTCACTTTTGGGTGAAATCTTTTATAATCCTAAATTGATCAGTAACACTGCTGCAAAATACAATTTTGTATCAGTATAAAGTGAACCGACAAGGAAGTCATGCAACGAGGACACTTAGAAATTAAACCAAAGCTTGATCCAACCATGCGTTATTGAATTCCTTTGTTATATCAAACAATTTAATGTTAGTGCAAATGGTTTATTGCATAAAAGTAAGAACTATCATCAGTTGAGAAATAATTTGGTAATATTCAATTTCTTCCCCTGCACTTTCATGAAACAAAACAGTGTAATATATTAGAGATTAATGAGTGAGGAAAACACTTGTGAAGTACAGTGCGAAATGTCATTTAGCAAACTCTTGTCTTCGACTTTCCAGAATGCAGTAAAATAACGATCATCCATTGTGATTCTAAGGATCAACTTCTTTTTGTAGCCGTGGTGACAATGCGGAGCTTCTCTTATGGCTTTACTGAATTAAATGCCTCATCAAACAAGATTCAAATAACAACTATTCGTTTATTTAAGAACCTAAATTTCAGTCATTAAACTAGAATAAGATCGAAATGGTCAGTCAAACTTAAACTTAAATGAAATTGAAGTGCGAAAGCCTAGTTGGTATTTGAACATGAATTAGACCTAAGCAGAAGACGTGAAACTTAAAACCATATTAGTGGCTCAGCTAGGCATTTTACCAAACATGTTAAGCATACAAGTTCAGGTGTGACTAAACAATTTGTTATTTAGGCCACACAAAAGTAAAATCATACGTGCAGTCTTTGGGTACGGAACATGTATAAGAAGAGTGGATCATTTCACACATGAGCGGATAAACCATATAGAGTAGAGACATGAATTGAACAAACCATGTTAAATTATATCAGATGAAACGAAAAAGGAAATGAAACTTATCTGTTGCGAGCTGGGTGATATCCTATGGAGCTGGAGCTGCGGAATTGAATCTGGGGAGTTGAACCTGAGATGAAGCTTCGGAGTTGAATTGAGCTGCGGAATCGAAGTTTGTGGAACGGTATTTGGTCCTCGGAATTGAGCTACGGAGTTGAGTCTTCGGAAATGAGGCTTCGATGTTGAGTCTTCGGATTGAGGCTTCGGAGTTGAGTCTTCGGAAATGAGGCTTTGATGTTGAGTCTTCGGATTGAGGCTTCGGATTGAGGCTTCGGATTAAGGCTTCGGATTGTTGTGGGAAGGCTAGAATCTTCCTTGTCATCGGGGTTGTCGTAGTGTGCGGGTTCACTTTGTTCTTTGGTGTAGAGCATCTTCGTTTCTTCATGAAGTATGGTCGAAGAATAGAGGGTGTATGTCACCGTTGAAGAACCTTCGTTGTTGGTTCCTCGTCAGCAGAGCCTGCGTTGGTGGAACCTTCGTTGTTATCCTCTTTGAATCATGCCGGCATATGTCAGTTGGTCTTCCCACATCGCAGCAACAACAACAGCGTGCTAAATTTCTTAGGAAGGTAACCCATTTGGCCATTAGTCACGAACCTGCATAAAAAAGGGACAATGAATCGATTGAAATTCTCATGGGAGATCATTCCCTAACATGAACTGCGCCTCCTCTTAGCCTCTACTTTGTATCTTCAACGTAGGCATGGACCATCGTGGTATGATTTTGCATCATCTTCGGGACATCATATACTTCATGTTAGCTGGGTCATCGGCATCAGGACTGGACCGTCGTCGTCTACTTTGATCCTTCGTTGTAAGGCTTTGTACCCTCTTCGTCGGCTTTGCATTATCGTCTCTAGACTTGAGCCGGCCTACACTGCGGTTACATAGCGGCTGTCCTGCAATATTGGACTGGCCATCGGCATCAAATTTGTCCAGTCGCCGTTGGGTTTGCGCTTCGAGATCATCTCCATCGGAATGAGTTTGTATCGTCTTCATCGCGTAGCTTGTACGTCGGGAAACTTTGTGGATCCTTTAGCTTTTACGAAAGGTAGCACGTCCAGTGACTGCAAAAAAGAACTGAAATGAAAAAACCCAATGAAAAATGCCTGGGATGATTACACGTCTTTTAGTCGTATTCCACTGTTCTTCTAGCTTGGCGTTTTGTCGAACATCTCGAGCTTGCAGTCGAAGATAATGGATAAAACAAAAATTGAAGGGAAACAAAATGGATTAGATACAGAGGTCGATCCCGATAGAAACATGAAATAAGTTGCGAAATAATTTCAATTTAATCTTTGTTGTTTGTAATAAAAACAAAGGTTCACTTGACGGGTTTCTAGCGCCAAATTGTGACTACTAAAAATCTAGTAGCACAAACAATTAATCGAAACGGAAGAGCAATAGACAAATTAGATGTAATCTAAAATCATGAGGAAAAGATATAATGCAGAAATGTAAAGAAACATGAACACAAATGGTTTAACGTGGTTCGGCTAGTGCCTACGTCCACGGGAGGAAGATCTGCAAATCCATTATCTGTTTTTGTCTGTACATTTGGTAAGAAGAACTCTCTTTCAGAGTTCATGAATCTCAGCAGGATCCAGAGAAAGAGAGGAAAAGCCCTCTTCCTATAACCTAATCACGTTCTATATATGGGGAAAAACGTTTGGTCCTTTACTAAAGTGACCTTGGCGTTATTTTTAAACAGTCTTGGGATGATACGGTACACTGTGTCGCCTCATATTAACATGCTTTAGTCATTGATGATCGCCACGTGGGTGGTGTAGATTATGGTATTTACACCCATAAAAAATTCCTAATAACTTTTCAATAGAGGCTATAACCTTAGACGGAGCCGTGAACAAGGAAAAATAATTGTACCGTATCAAGGAACAATTTTAACATGCTTTAGTGATTGATGGTCGCCACGTGGGTGGTGTAGATTATGGTATTTACACCCATAAAAAATTCCTAATAACTTTTCAATAGAGGCTATAACCTTAGACGGAGCCGTGAACAAGGAACAATTTTTATAAGAGTGAGCCTACCAGTCCTTGTGAGAATTTTACGCTTCCACGAGGCTAATCTTGCTTTAGAAAGTTCCACGGTCCAGTCCCATGTCGTAACAAAATTTTCTTTATCTCCCAAAGACATACCCAGGTACTGTGTAGGAAAACTATCGCAAGAACAACCCATAATATCAGTTATCCCCCTCTATATCCTGGATATTACCAACACCAAACATATTATACTTAGAAAAGTTGATCTTAAGATCCGAGATACAGTGAAACCAAAGAAGAATATACTTGAAATTTCTAATTTGATGTATGATGTTATCTTGGAAAACAAGCATGTCGTCAGCAAATTGGAGATAGTTGACTTTAATTGCGTCGGTACACAAAGAAGAATGAAAACCCCCAAGAATCCATCCATTTTGGCTTTGCAAAACATCATAGCCAAAACTTTAGAAACAAAAATAACAAAAAGGGAGATGAAGAATCGCCCTAGTGTAAGCCTTTCTAGAAATAAGTTTACTAGAAATGAGTTCACCTTGACTCCCACCAATCACTCGAGTGTTCGGTAATAAGCTTGTAGTATACAGAAACAATACCCAACTAGGGATGCACATGGTACGAGACTGTACGGTTTTTTCCCTATGGACGGTACCTATACCTATACCTGTGAAGTATGGGACGGGACGGGACCGGTATCTTTTTAACTCGGTACGGGACGGGATGAGACCGGTTCTTTATCCGTAGCCTATGTAAAATTATAAAAAAGAAAGTAAAGCAAATCGTCTTTTAAGTTCTAAGTTTTAAGTTCAAATGAAGTTATGAACCACACTAAAAATTCCAAAACCCTAAAATCAAAAATCAAAAAATTACAATCAGTTTCAAATCTAAAGAAATCGAACAAAAACTAAATAGAAACGATCAAAAACTAATTAGTTTTCAAAAATCCTAACTGTTATTAGGTGTTATTACCTGTTGCTCGGTACTACGGGACGGGACGGGAATAGCCTAGGACCGTTAGTTGTAACTACTCTAGGCTCGGTTCTAATTTTTTATACTTGTACCTGTTCCATCTAACCTCGGTTCCGGTACGGTTCCACGAGACGGACGGTTTCTGTGCAGCCCCATACCCAACATTATAATGTTGAATAATCCAGTTCACAAAACAGAAACATGTTACGAAACTTTTTGATGGTAGCCTATTTTTAGGCTACAATGGAAAGAATAATAGTAATACTTTTCTGAAACAGAAACATGTTACGAAATGCAGAATGTAATACGGTCATGGACTCATGGAAATAATTATGACAAACTCCCACCAAATATTACTTTTGTTTTCCAGTTTAGCCTAATTCTAGGCAAAAGTGATTTTTCTTTTTTCTTTTAGAAACATGGAGTAACAACTGTAACATTTACATTTCATTTTACTACTTCGTTGATAAATGGTTACATATATAGGATCAATGTTGAGCTGGTATCCCTGTCGGATTCAGAGTATTAGATCTAAGATCTCAAGTGCATGCTTTCTCAGTTTCAGTAGCTTGGATCTCAACACTCCCGTGTCTCGCCATTTTTAGTTTTTAGATAAAAATATAATATAAATCGGTCGAACAGGGCATGTGATCTACTAAATGCTACATGAATGTCGTAGGGTGACAAGAATAGTACACCATGAATCAAACCAAAAACTGAACTTAATGCTGACATTGCTCTTATGTCAGCAATAAATTTCGAAGTACTTAATAACATGCATCTTTTAATGTTTGATGCAACATGAAAACTTGTTATCTTCGACGTAAAAAGAAAAGTCACTCAGCAATTGCTATTCATTCGTTCCACACAGGAGATTCTACGTAGTTGCTTTAATACTTGAGTTCCTATCACATGGCCACAGAAGTTTATATTGCATTATGTGGACTACAACATGTAAATGTTATTGACGTGTTATGTATGTCCGTTTAGGGTTCTTCCCATCGTTTGTCAGCTCAGTGTGTATGATACTTGATTCTTGTCAAGTCATCTATATGTACTAGCCTTTCTCGAATACCTTTTTACACCACCACATTATGTGGACTGCATTTTACCCCAGGTACGATATCATGCATTTTTACACTTCTACATTGATTCTTGTCGAGTTGATACTGACATTTTTACACCTTTAGCTTTATTTTCGTTCCCTTGCTTTCCTGGGCTTCTCGGTGTTTGTTAAGGCTCAGGGACGGAGCTTTGTGCATCTTAGGGCCCCCGCCCCCTATTTTTTGTTAATTCAGTAAAGACTCCTTGATGTTCTTATTATTTTGAAGAATAATTCTTTAATAAGTCCCCCTAAATCATGTGTTTTGTATGTTAAACCCCTTAGAAAAAAATTCTAACTCCGTCCCTGTTAAGGCTTGTGTACGTACCTTTTAAACTTATCTTTTTGAACGATCGAAAACACAAAAAATGATTGATCCATGAATTTCACAATCCAAACTGCACGCAACAACCTTGATCGGATACTGACCGAGCAACTAATCTCATTTATTACATGCCCGTGATTTTGATTCAAGTCGGAGTAGCACATTTCATATTTCATCCAAGCATTTGTGTTCAAGTAGGATAAAATTTATTTTCCAGATATTTTCTTTTTGTAATATCAAAATGCTGCGATAATGGATGATAATCTCGTGTCTAGTCATGTAACACGAGTTACACGATTCCAACTTCTTTGTCACATATGGATAAAATGTGATCACTAACATAGTTTGCTGGCACTAATTTTCATCACGAGCTGTTTATCTACTTAGCCTTTTTAGATTATTGTAGTCCATGCACGTGGCTGGACTACCATTTACCAAACCTCTGGTACGAGAAGAGCATCCGAAATCAAATAGACAAAATGCCTTTTTGCGTTCACTATGCAGCTAAAATATATTTGGCACTCAGGGAGGAAACTTGACCACCATTTGAAGCGGTGTCCTCAATATGGAAGGATAAGGCTGTGTTGGCGGTAGCGTGAGGACATGATGTTGTCACTGAATCTGAGAACCAGGTAATATTGTCGAAACAAAATCTATACTAATTCTTCTACAGACAGAGATGTCTTTATACTAGACAACAAATACAGAAAGTCAAGCTAACTAATGTTCATTTAGATCCATTCATGAAACACGAGTAATTAGACTCAACCCAACGCCATAGTGTGCTCATTTAACTGCCATTGCTGTAGAAGACAAAAACTTGGAAACAAGTCTCTTACGATATATGTTTTAAAATAATTGTTTTGTACATTTATATCAACAATTCGAGTTTGGCCCAGTGGTTAAGCATTTTGGGCCTGGAGGGTTAGGTCTCAGGATCGAATCTCTCCCCCTACTGATTGTGCATATATATTATTATATATATAACATTAGTCCGGGATCATGGGAGGTCTCTTGTTTTTAAAAGATTTTCAAACCGTTTTTACTGCATTTAAATATGTTTTAATTGCGCTAATTATGACATGATTTATTTGTCCGTTTTTTTACTGTTTCGAGTGGAATTTTAATTGCAGCAATTAATCCAATTTATTCTCCATTAATCTGCATTGATTGCCTGGTTATAAAAACAGTTTTGAGAACAGAAAGAAAATACAAGTTTTTCACACTATTGTTTTTCTGAGAATCAAGAGACCAAAAAATACTGAGCAAGAATAGAGAGAGTAAAAGTGATCGATTTCTCATTGTGTGCGTGAGAGATCGAAAGAGAGTTTTTCTCGGCTGTTTTATCCTGGGGGCGTTGTGACGGAAAAGAACTGCTTGCACAAAATTCAAGGCAGAGCCACGAAACGTCCTAAAGAGAGCGACCTGGTCGTGACTCAGCAGTCACTTTGTTTCGTGTCTTAATCTCTGTTTTGCAGGTGTGAAATCGGCAATTGTTCCAACAATTTTAGGACGAATCTTTCTGCCATGGAATCTGAAAAGAAAACAGTTGCTGATATCAACAAGCCGTTCAAGTTTGAAGGACTTCACTTCAGAAGATGGAAGCTAAAGTTGTTTTTCTACCTCAAACTGATGAAGTTGCACATGATGGTGACCTCCATCAAACCAGCTGATCCACTAGATGCAGAAGCTGCAGAAAAAGCATTTCCGGCCGCAACAAGTGCAACTCCTCAACCAACTGAAGAACTTGTTGTGACCCAAACTGCTGAAGAAAAACAAAAAGCCTATGAAAAACGGATTGATAGTGACTTTGATTGTAAAAAATATATTCTGAATGCTTTGTCCGAAGATCTATATGAATATTACTCCACATTTGATACTGCTAAAGATGTGTGGGATGCCTTACAGAAGAAATATGATACTGAAGAAGCCGGATCGAAGAAATATGATGTAAGTCGCTACCTGAGATATCAAATGGTGGATGAAAAATCAGTCGTTGCTCAGGCTCATGAACTTCAGAAAATAGCTCATGAAATTATGACGGAAGGTATGAAAACTGATGAACAATTTCAAGTATCTGTATTGATTGATAAATTACCCCCATCTTGGAAAGGTTTTCGTAATGCTTTGCGTCATAAAACTAAGGAATTTTCTCTTGAAAGTTTGATTGTTAAGCTCAGGGTTGAAGAGAAAGCACGGAAACAAGACAAAAAGGAAGAGATTCTTATCGTTTCCAATAATAAAAATCAGACTCAACCGAGTTTGAAACCTAAGAAAAAACCGATGAAACCTGACCAGAACCAAAGGAAAGGAAAACCTAATCAAAACAAGAACCCACACCCATCAAGGAAATTTCAGAATTCTGATTCTGAGTTCCTTTGTTATACCTGCGGTAAACCAAACTACATGGCTAGGGACTGCAGGAATAACAAAGGAAAGAATAATGCACAAGCTAATGCTGTTGAAAGCGTTATAATTGCCATGGTTTCTGATCCAGAGATTCACATGGTTGGTAGAACCGATGGGTGGTGGATAGATAGTGGTGCTTCGCGCCATTGTTGTTTTGATAGGTCCCTATTTAAGAGCTATGCAGAAATCAAGGATAAGAAAGTGTTGTTGGGAGACTCCGATACCACTATTGTGAAAGGTTCTGGTATGGTAGAACTGAAGTTTACCTCTGGGAAGACAATTATGCTGAAAGGTGTCCTCCACACTCCAGAAATGAGAAAGAATCTTGTTTCCGGCTATCTTCTCAACAAGGCTGGGCTGTATCAAACTATTGGATCTGATGTTTACATTTACTACTCTTGTGACTGCATGTTTGCTGAGTTCTGGTGCTGCTCCTCATTGGTGGGGAGAAATTTTGCTGACTGTTTGCTATGTTTTGAATCGTGTGAGAAATTCAAAAACTAAAATTTCACCATATGAACTTTGGAAAAACAGAAAACCAAATGTATCTTATTTTAAAGTATGGGGTTGTTTGGCTTATGTTCGTATTCCTGATCCCAAAAGATCAAAGCTAGATAGTAAAGCTTATGAATTTGTGTTTTGTTGGGTATGCTCAAAATAGTAAAGCTTATAGATTTTTTGATCTAAATAATAAAGTTATTATTGAATCTATTGATGCTGATTTCTTTGAAGATAGATTTTCTTTTAAATCTAGAAATAGTGGGGGTTCTCTACCTTGTACAAGTTATGAACTTAGAATAGAAGAACATATAACTGCAGAGACTAGAGACGCTGAAATTGAACCCAGACGTAGTAAAAGGGATAGGATTGCGACAGACTATGGTTCAGACTTTGAAGTTTATACCCTATAGGAAGACCCTTCTAGTCTTCAAGAGGCACTTAATTCTCCTGAATCCGGATTTTGGCAAGAAGCCATAGATAATGAAATGGACTCCCATAATCTTAATGGAACTTGGAACCTAGCAGATTTACCCCCTGGTTGCAAAGCAATAGGTTGTAAATGGGTACTTAAAAGGAAGTTGAATCCTGATGGTTCAGTAGACAAACACAAAGCTGGGTTGGTATCTAAAGGATTTAACAAAGAGAAGATGTAGATTTCTTTGATACTTACTCTCCCGTTACAAGATTGACTTCTATTCGTGTTTTGATTGTTTTTGTTGTTGTGCATAATCTTGTTGTTCACCAAATGGATGTTAAAACAGCTTTTTTAAATGGTGAATTAGAAGAAGAAATTTACATGGAACAACCTGAAGGTTTTGTTGTTCTTGGTCAAGAACATAAAGTGTGTAAGTTGGATAAGTCATTGTATGGTTTGAAATAAGCTCCTAAGCAATGGCATGAAAAATTTGATAATTTGATGATTTCACATGGTTTCAGAATTAATGAAAGTGACAAATGCATATATTATAAGTTTGAAAACAATACATGCATCATGATTTGATTATATGTGGATGATTTGCTGATTTTTGGTTCAAACTTGTCTGTGGTTGAAGAAACTAAGAATATGCTTAATTCTAACTTTGAAATGAAAGATTTGGGTGAAGCTAGTGTATTTCTGGGAATTAAGATTACTAGAACTAATGATAGTATTTCTTTAGATCAGTCTCATTATATCGAAAAGATTTTAAAGAAGTACAACTATTTTGATTGTAAACCTGTGAGTACTTCTTTTGATGCTAGTGTTAAACTGTTTAAGAATACTGGTGACAGCATTAGATAATCTGAATATGCTAGTATAATTGGTAGTCTTCGTTATGCAACTGATTGTACCAGACCAGACATTGCATATGCAGTGGGGGTTTTATGCAGGTTTACCAGTTGTCCTGGTTTGGAACATTGGAATGCAGTTGAGAGGGTTATGCAGTATCTTAAAAAGACCGTTAACCTAGGATTACACTATAAGAGATTTCCTGCAGTCCTTGAAGGATACTGCGATGCTGATTGGAACTCTCTTTCAGATGACTCCAAGTCCACTGGTGGATATTTGTTTAATATTGCTGGTGGCGCTGTGTCTTGGAAGTCAAAGAAACAGATAATTATGGCTCAATCTACGATGAAGTCTGAATTGATAGCACTAGCAGCAGCTAGTGAAGAAGAAGGATGGTTGAGAAACTTGCTTTCTCAAATTCCTGTATAGGATAGACCGATACCAGCTATTATGATCCATTGTGATAGTACCGCGGCTATTGCAAAAGTACAGAACTGTTTTTATAACGGTGAGAATCGACAAATGCGTCGAAAGCACAGCACAGTTAGAGAGTTTCTCACAACTAGTGTTGTACGTGTGGATCATGTTAGGTCGGAAGAGAACTTAGTTGATTCTTTGACGAAAGGATTAGCTAGGGAAAAGGTATTATATACCTATAAAGGCATGGGACTTTTGCCCACTAGAAGTTGAGTCATTTTGTGATGGATACCCACCTAGAAATAGGTTCAAAGGGAATAACGATTCACAAATGATATGGAGATAGAATCATGCACCTTTCCCATGGCATGATATCCTGAAGCTGGTTAAGGTTGAGTTTTTTAACTCTTAATGAAGTCTATAGCTCTGTATAGAGTGGGGTACCAAGCTACATGAGTACCTTTGATAGACTCACCTATATGAATGAGAAAGTGTGGCCGCTTTCTATGAGAACATGGGATGTTCTCTAGAATATTCATTGAAACTGGGATAAGCACAGGGCCGTAATGTGCTGGCATTTAAGACTTTACTCTTAGTATAGTTGTGTGTGTGTTAAGTAATTTGTTCTCTCCATAGAGTTCAAAGACATGTGTTCACTCTGTCACAAAGTTCAGAGAATTTAATACTATGTAAAGGTTCAAAATCGAAAGATACCTTTGCTTATGCACATAACTATACGAATCTTTCTCAATGATTTTAAAAATATAAGTGGGGGATTGTTGGGATATATGCTTTAAAATAATTCTTTTGTACATTTATATCAACAATTCGAGCTTGGCCCAGTGGTTAAGCATTTTGAGCCTGGAGGGTTAGGTCTCAGGATCGAATCTCACCCCCTACTGATTGTGCATATATATTATTATATATATAACATTAGTTCGGGAGCGGGGCCTTGGGGGTCTTGGGAGGTCTCTTAAATTTGGAAAGTATTTTTGCTGTTTTTAAAAGATTTTTCAAACTGTTTTTACTGCACTTAATTATGTTTTAATTGCGCTAATTATGGCATGATTTATTTGCCCGTTTTTTGACTGTTTCGAATTGAATTTTAATTGCAGCAATTAATCCAATTTATTCTCCATTAATCTGCATTGACTGCCTGGTTATAAAAACAGTTTTGAGAACAGAAAGAAAATACAAGTTTTTTACACTATTGTTTTTCTGAGAATCAAGAAACCAAAAAATACTGAGCAAGAATAGAGAGAGTAAAAGTGATCGATTTCTCATTGTGTGCGTGAGAGATCGAAAGAGAGTTTTTCTCGGCTGTTTTATCCTGGGGGCGTTGTGACGGAAAAGATTTGCTTGCACAAAATTCAAGGCAGAGCCACAAAACATCCTAAAGAGAGCGATCTGGTCGTGACTCAGCCGTCACTTTGTTTCGTGTCTTAATCTCTGTTTTGCAGGTGCAAAATCGGCAATTGTTCCAACAAAGTCACATATGCATGCTCCTGTGCCGCATGTTCTCGAGAAATTTTAGAAAACAATTACACAAATAATCTGCAACAAAAAATTATGGTTTTTTTCTTGGTATCAGATATTCTCAATTGGTTTATGTTGTTAAGGCTTGATTGTATCCTTAAAGCATTTAAACAAGAACCAAAATAATCTTGACTTCAGTGTATTGCAATTTGCAAACCGATAATTCAAACGGAGATAAAACTCTGCTTAAGTACTAATGCCAGGCTGTAAAGACAGCCGGACATAGCTGTAGCAACAGCACTAGTTTAATAGAAAACCTTAACAAAAGTCAAATCAATTAAGTTGACTTGACTAAAATACTTCCAACGCTGAACACTCGCTTTGCAAACTAATGCTGGAAGACAACAACAAATTTTGGACAAACGAAAAAGAAAATACAATTTATGGGCCTTGTTAAATCCCATAAATTCTTCCGATTAAAGCCCATGAAATTTCCCACCGAGTGGCAAATAGTTGAACAAGAAGATCTCAAGTTACCGTTAAACACTACATGCTAGGAAATTCTGTAGTAATCGCATATAATGTGAAATGCCATGGCTGCTTTACTGTAAGCAGCATAAAACAAATATTCATGAGTTCAAATATTTAAATAGATCTTACTTAAAAGGGGATCATATTAAATAATTTTTCCGACCAAGACTTCAAACTGTTATCATGTGACGATTTTTTTTTTCTTTACAGGATTATGTTTTTCTATTTCATGTGCAGCTTGTCGTGTAGCTCGTCTGAGCAGCAAAACATGTTAACGTAAAAGATGTTTTCACTTGAAGTCCGTCATATGCTCGATAGGAGCTAGGTTTCTAATACTATGACTATTTGATTGTTTCTAATTTCTATTATCGGCGGTATAATTTTGGAGTGCGCTATATCAGAATAAATATTGATTAGATTAGAGCGTCGGAAGACTCAAACTGACTAGACCTTGGTCCTGTGAGGGCTTGTTTTTGACATATAATGCCAAGGTGTACCACATTTTCTATATTGTGTTTGTTTTTGCTTAGCAGAGAGGTCACTTAGAATCAAGGTTGAGCTAGTTTTCCACTTTCACTCGGATCGGTTGTTTAATTAAGAGATCTTCTGGTCTGGTGTTACTCAATTGAGATTCCTCCGCATATGATCCTCAGCATTTGGACATTCTGTTATCTGTTTTGTTTACTTTATTGATTCTTGCTAGTATGGTCTACGTATTTAAAAAAACGAACGAACAATTGTTTTCTGGGGTCATATATATATATATATATGATCAACTAGGGCTGAGTAGGGTTCATCTGGTACATGGATTATGGTGATTTTTGTCGTGCAGTTCATGTGCGCCAATATTCCCGATACTATATTTTTACTTTCTTAAAATCTTCTTGCTGAGTTTAAGCGTATCAATTATTAGATATTTTTTATTTTTTTTGTTACTTTCTTATACCAAGCATGCCTGAATAATTTTGGTTTCATACGTTAGTTCTTACCGACAGGGAAACACCGGACAAAATTACATAAAATTGGTCAAAAAGATCAAAAATACAAAAATTTGGGTGAAATAGATTTCTAGGTTTTGATATTGTTTATATGGACAATAATAAAAATAATACTGTTTAAATAACCATTTTGGATATTTCACCCAGGAAAAAAAATATAAAAAAAAAAGGTTCTACCTAAATTAACCCTTTACCTTTCATGAATCTAATGATGGTGGTTCGAACTGTGGATATGACTGAGATGGGTATGAATTTGATGAATCAGTAGAAGTTAGGGAGGAAACAGAGCTGCTGCTGCTAATTTTAATGGGTGAGTTCGATGGGTTTCTGAAATTGACGAGAAATGAAAGGAGACGCTGCTGATTTTCATGGGTGAGTTCGATGGGTTTCTGAAATTGGCGAGAAACGGAAGGAGACGTAAGTATGGGTTTGATTCTGCGATGGGTATCAAGCTTAATTCAAAAATTAGGGTTTTTTGTCCCCAAATTGAAATAGGGTTTTCTGTAAATGAACCTGGCAGAGCAGGAGTTTCTCCAGTTGGTGGTTAAATCGAAGAAGAATTTGTTGATGGTGAATTGATAGAGAGGGGTTGAAAAAGAAACAAGATGAATACAAGGTTTGAGCAGTATTGAGATGATTATGTCGGTGATAAGAGAATTAGAAGAAGAAGAAGAAGAAGAAGAAGAAGTGATGGCTGTCGATTTGAGAGAAGATGAAGAATTTGAAGTTCAGTGCTGGGATGAGAAGATGGATTCGAGTACTATGTATTACAGAGTGATAGTTGCAGCAAGGTACAGATGCAGTTTAGCATGGTGGTTTTCAGTTGGTGATTGAGTTGTAGTTCAGGTGCAGATGCAGTTAGGCAGTGAAGAGTTGATGTTGTTGTACCTATGTGTTATTGTTGTCCAAATGGAACTGAGTTACTGGGATGAATGAGGTGTCTTGAACAAGTAATGAAACTCATTTTGTTGCTTTTTGGTGCTTTGAATGATAAATGGAGTGATGGATGCAACTGAAATCGGGTTCTTGAAGGTTGTATTTTTTTTGCCAGTGATATTGGTTAAATTCAGTTCAGAAACATGTAGTGATGTTGTTGGTGGAATAAGAAGCTGGTGGCACTGGTCTTGCAATTGACTGAGAATTGGTGATAAGTAAAGTAGATTCAAAGAGGAGATGACAGAGCTTCTGGAGTTGGTTTGATGGAAGAGAAGCTGGTATTGTTAATTTTTTGGCCTGAGGTGGTGGTAGTAGAATGACGGAGTTACATGAGTCAACGTGGAAGTGTTGGTGCTTACTTGTAGATGGAGGAAATATGTTAGAGCTGCAGAAAATGAGATTGCAATGGTGTTGTGTGTGTGTCTGTGTGGGAATTGCAGGAGATGGCTGAGTAAAAGTGGGTGTTTGCAGTTGCAAGTGGAGAATGTGCCGACGGCTGCAAGCTAACGTATAACTGGTGGTGATTTGCTTATGATCATGGAGAAGGTTACATGTTATGATGTTTACATGTTTTAAACTGAAATATGGCCTGAGTGTATGAACAACAGGTAGATGGAGACAATGAATGGGTATTGTTGAGTTGCAGTTGTGAAAGGAGAAGGTTACATGTTATGATCACTAATAGAAAAGTGACATTTAGTAACAGTTCAAGATTTTATAAGGTAACAGTTCGTAAATTACCTGTCACTAAATGTTAGGTTGTTAAATAATGGTAACAGTTTTTGTAAGAACTGTTACATAGTGCCATCTAGGTTGTATACTGAAACAGTTTTTATAATAAGTGTTACTATATACCCGTGTTACTGTAACAGATTTAATATGTTACCATAGTTTACATTAACATGACATTTATTTAGACCAACTGTTACTATATACCTTTGCTACTATAACACATCATATATGTCACCATAGTTGATATTTCGTGACACTTTTATACCAACCGTTACCATATACGCATGTTACTGTAACAGATTTAATATGTCACCATAGTTGACCTTATCGTGACATTTCTATAAAACAATTGTTACTATTTATCTACGTAACTAGTTATCTTGAAATCCATTTCAAAAAGATTACGTAGCTCTTAGACCGACATGTCACAATTTACTTACTGATTTAATTTCATGCAGATCTAGCCATGACTCAAACAGATGGTTATCTACAGTTTAATAGAAATTCAAATCTAATAAAAAAGTAATAAACAAGCGGTACGTCATGTAGAAATACTACAATATTAATGTGTTGTAGTTGGGCGGTGACAATGAAGGTGGTGGTAACAAAGGTTGTGGTGGAGGTCGATAGTTTATTGTTTAATGAGAATAAGTATTTTATATGGATAACATTAACCAAAAACAAAGTGTGGAATAGTGGTTAAGAGTTATAGTTAGGTGTAATAGGTCTCAAGGTCGAATCCTGTGAAGAGTAATTTTATAAAAATTATATTTCAAGCTCAAGAAGTCTAACTTGTGGTTGTGGAACAGTGTCGGGCATGGTGGAGGTGGTGGTGGCGCTAGTGGTGGAGGTGGTGGTAGTTTCACTATAAATTGTACTATTTTTATGACAGTTTTCATAAAAACTGTTACAGTTACTCAAAGAATATCAACAGTTTTATGAAAAACAGTTACCGTAGGAATTATTCGGCAACATATATTTAATAAATTGTTACCGAAAACTACTAACAGTGACAATTTTAGAATTTATGAGTCATTTTTCAATAGTCATTCCGTAACAGGTTTTATAAACTTTCCGTAATAGAGGCTTTAGTAACACCGCAGAAAAAACTAAAACTGTTACAAAAATCATACAATAACAGTTATTAACTGTCGCCGAACATCATTTTTTACTGGTGGATGTGTGTGCTTGATGGAGCAAATAGGTTGAGGTGCAGGTGATGATTGAACGTGAAATGAAAATAAGTTTTGAATGTTGTTACTATTGAAAAGTTGTACTGAAGTTGTAAGCGTCGGCATATGGATCAGTTTTCTTTATGTATTCAACTGAATAATAACATTAAATTTATTCATATACTTCTTGCAGATGCTTTGAATTTTCAAATTCTTTCTATCGTTATGCATTCTACTGACTCATGTTTAGTATAAGTTTTTATGCTAAAACTTGAATGAGTTCAGGAACAACACGTTTCATCCTGCATATTCTGAAAGAAATAGATTTTTTGCCAGGGTGAAACTGGTTTCATCCTGCATATTCTGAAGAAAAAAAACATACCCATCCTGCACAAACTCACAAAAGCTTTTTTGCCAAGATGCAACCAGTTTCATCATGTATATTCTGGCGAAAAAATACCTGCATATTTTGAGACAAGATCATTTGAAATTATTGACAACTGGAAATATATGCTAGTTTAAGTAACAACGTTTCATATTTAATTCACTTGCAATTAAGATACATATATCCATAGACGAATCTTGATTTATAAATCTATGCAAAGAAAGTTTTACAAGCAAAAAACTTAAGTTTAAACTACATCAATAGGCTTTTGCAGAGACCAATTTGCTAAACAACCTAATGCCATCAAAGATTTTAGTTATCATTCAACTTCCAGCAATTACATACGTTATAAACTTCATTTATTTTCCCTTTTCTCCAACTTTTTTACATCCATTTCGCTAGCGACGTTCACATCATGCATACTTCTTCTACTTTATTCACCATCCACGTTCACTTCATGCCTATTCTTGGCTCTTAATTCAACAATCAGCTTGCTATTGCTTCCTGCAACAATTTATATAGAAACATTATGGTTTAAATTAAACACGAGCGGTAACCAACAAGTATCAAACAATTATCTTTTTAGCCTCTTTCAAGAATGGTTTATTTGGTTGGTTATCCAAGCAACATGGACTCCCCTTAAACATGTCCAACAATTAAGCATAAGACACACAAAAACTACTGCAAAAAAATACTTCATAACTTATAGAAGTGTGGGTGAGATAAAATGTATACCCGGCTACCAGAAAATACCTACATTCACTAAGTTAGAACTTATAACAGAACCACAAATTGGAGTTTATATATAATACATGATGAAACTGATTTCAACTTGTAATAATATAGGATGTAAAAAGGTTTCTTTCAATGAATACACATGATGAAACTAGTTTCATCCTTGTTTAAACTTAGATGAAAACAATTTCAGCTCAACCCAAAACAGGATGAAACCAGTTTCATCCAAACCTAATTCAGTTAATCTCAAACTAGTTTTTACATAGGTTAAACGTATATGAAACCGGTTTCATCCTTGTTTAAACTTGGATGAAAACAATTTCAGTTCAACCCAAAACAGGATGAAACCAGTTTCATCCAAACCTAATTCAGTTAATCTCAAACTAGTTTTTACATAGGTTAAACGTAGATGAAACCGGTTTCATCCAAACCGAATTCAGTCAATTTCACACTAGATTTTACAAAAGTTAAACCTAGATGAAACCTGTTTCATCCAAACCCAATTCAGTCAATTTCAAACTAGATTTTACAGAGCTTAAACCTAGATGGAACCAGTTTCATCTAACCAAATTCAATCAATTAAAATAGGGTGACACCAAGTTTATCCCAGTTTAAAACTAGACGAAATCGTATCCACCCCAATTGAGTACATGATGCACCCATTTCCAACACCAATCAAAATAAACATATAAACATTTGTTAAAACAAGTGCAAATACTTATAATTACAACATTACATTCACGTCTCATATTTATAAATAAATTTGTAACATATGCACCAAATTTTCTAACCAAGATTAAACTATTTTGAATGTAATCAAAGACAATTAGGGTCTGAAGCTTACCAATTTGAGCATATATTTCAATTAACACAAAATTCTGATTTTCACAAATTGTGAATTTGAGAAATTTGAATTAGGACATCATAAATTTCTTCATGGACGGTGCTGGTGGCGGCAGCGTCGGTGACGGTGTTGGATAAAAACGATGTTGTCGACGGCCTTGGTGTTTTCAGGTAGTAGAGATGGTGGTGGTGGTGTCGATGTTGATGGTGGAGAAAGTTGATATCTTTCTATGGCGGTATTGGTGTTTGTGGTAATGGAGAAGGGATTAATGGTGTCTTCAATTTCAACTACAAAGTTTACCAATTTAAGCAGAAGGAGAAGAAACTGTTTCAATGATTGTGAAGGAGAAACACAAAAGGAAGAGGAAAAGAGACGAATAAGAGAAAAGAAAAAAGGATATTTGGGGTCAGTTTCAATTAAAAAATTTCACTGTCCATTTGACCCGGACGAAATCTCTACCCATCCTTTTAGCCCAGGAATAATACACTTTTCGATAAATAACCCATTTGCTGACAAAATTAGTCCGATTCTATTCCCAACCAACCTACGTCAACCAAGACAGACACTGACGCTGGAGTAGGCTCAGCAAGTTGATCATCATCATGCACAAACAATAATTAGGCTGCTTTTAGCATATAATGCAGTAAAATAATGCATGGCCATAATGAAAAGACACAAAACACAATGAATGACGAACAAATTATATTTTGCAACGCAGCCATAACAAGAAGTCAATGAATTTATTTTGCAACAGTTGCTCGACAAGGACCCCCCACTGATCCCATCACCCCAGTATGTGGTAAGTCGTGATGATTGATATAGACCAGATTCATGGGTTGATTGAGATTCCTGTGTGGAGCACCTTCTCAATCTTAATCAACGTAACCTTAGACTCCATCGACTTTCAAATTTGGGCGACTATTAAACCGGTACTTGGTCACATCATTGTCCCCTCACTGCTGTCGTCCTGTACTCTGTGCTGTATCTAGAATCTGGATTCAAGATTCTTGGAATTTTTACGTTTATGCACACTTGTACTAAATGATTGATAAACAAAGGATAATGGATTAGTATGATATGGACGAAATGTCCACGGCGGATGATGATCTGGAGATAAAAATTCTATGTATAAAAATCCTAACTGCTTCACTGTACGTATTAGAATCCAACACAACATGGGTCCAAATGTCCAATATTCAGCTAAACCTCACTTGGGATTGCATAGAAACAAATAACAAATTATTTCTACAAATGGAAGCTCAAAAATGGCGTCATGTGACAAATTATAAAAAACATTATATTAGATCCTTTGAGTTTTGTTTTTTCGTTCGTAGTGCATGTCAGATCCTTGGGAGGTATCGAAAACGCTTCTGGTGGCTCAATTATTTTTTCAAATTCCTCCTTTACTTTCTTACAAGAAAAGGCAACTTCGGAAATGACAGAGTTTAGTTGAGAAAGTATAACTGCATGTACTAAATACCCAGCAAAACAGTCCGGGTTAGGGTTGATTATCTTCAACATGGAACCCGCCTAACCCGTCACGGATTGGACCTAACCCAACCCATTGCCAGGTCTAGACTACTATAACATGTACTAAATACGGATAGTTGTAAGATTATAAAAGCTGAGTATTAAAACATAACCCAGGTCAAGACCTAGTAAACGAGTATTTACATCATGTTTGTTTACTCCTGACTCATCTGAGTCGTCTGGATCTGAATCATCTGGATCTGAGTGAAATCACCTGACTCATCTGGATCTGAGTCGATATGTTTGTTTTGAGTCAGATCTGACTCATCTGACTCGGAAATAAGTGAGTCAGTGGTTTGGTCCCATGAGTCAGGGGTATTTTGTTACCTGACTCAAATGAGTCCGAATCAGGGGTTATATCTGAGTCAGAAGTCGAGTCAGATCTAACTCAAAATGGAAAACAAACGGTCTGACTGCTGACTCGGTCCGAGTCAGGGGTTGACTCAGATTCAGACGCCGAGTCAGCTGCAAACAAACAAGTTCTTAATTAGTACGTGCGAAGACCTGGAGGTCGTTATGTTCCTCGTTTACGACTTGGGGACAAACTTGAGTTTTGGATCCCATAGCGAAGACTAACAAGAAATGAAAACTACACCCAGGATGATGAAGTTATTTGGCAAGGAAGTAAAGGCTGATTGGATCATGACTCCATTCCAGTGAGCGAAGACTATAAGAGAGAAACAAAAATATCAAATAAAAGGTCAGCGTGCGACACTACTCGCCGAAGCTACAAAATAATGGAATAGAAGGAGTCCTCTTAGCATGGAACGACCTGACCAGGAGTACCTGTTCTCTAGAAACATGCGTACGACTTCAAGTATGATGGCTTGCTGGAAAAGACAAAAATAACACGTGTTTGTCATCCCGAGTATCACAAAATCTATATATAGTACATGTTTGTTCCTGATAACTTTAGGATTTATTTTGTGAAAAATAGTTCACTAGTTCCATTAGAACTATTTCTGTCTATCACAGTCTTAATGCAATTGTTATAACCTCTTGCACCCCGTTATAATTCAAATTTTTTGTGGGTTACTTAATACCTACAAATATGGTTGAAATGACATCGAATAATTCCAAACATTCATATATATGTACTCCTTGTTTCCACTCCTGATAATTTTGTAGTATAGTGAAGTCGGTATCCAATTCAGGTAGCCTCACAAATGCTTGTATCAAAACACTTGCATCCTTAAGCATCTTAAAGGTGGAGTTCCATCTGGTATCCACTCTAAACTAACATACCTTCCAGCAAGCTTAATTTGGGCCATAGCATTTGCAAGCATCTCTTTTCTATCCTGACTTGACCTGACATATTTCACACACTCTCTAATTGCATCTATAAATGGAGCAACTACTTTCGTTTTACATAATACAATTGAATGCAATACATGATTGCTACACCTCATTTGGAACAAATGCTCCTCAAGAACTAGACAATCCTTGCTATCAAGCCAAGTCTTCAGATTTGCCATCATAACATCATTGGATCTAGCATTGTCAGCAGCTACATCAAAAAGCTTATTATCTATGTTCCACTCTAGAGCTACTGATTTCACAAGAACTTCTCCAATATATGGTGATGACACTAAAATGTATGCTAGTGTTTTCTTAATTAGTTTCAAATCATTATCTATATAATGCATTGTCACACAAAAATAACCATCTTTTTGTATGTTTACATGACCACATATCTGTTAATAAACTACATTTAGATGTTATTGTGTCAAATAGTTCTTGTAATTGCAGTTTGAACTCAACAAAAAGTTTCATGATCCCTAACTGTATTCCTTGTGTAAATCTTAGCAGTAGGATTTGGAGACTTAACAAACTCTCTAAAATATGGATGCTCAACTATACTAATTGGATAACCATGCTTAGCAATCATCTTGGAAAGAAGTATCCTAGTAGCATCAGCATCATATTTCCAATTAACTAACTTAGTTTGTGCATTACTTGTTTTGATTGCAATAATCTTTCTTTGTCCAAGCTTATTCTCTAACTTATCTCTGGCTTATATTTCTTCAAGCGGCTAGTTCCTTGGTTACTTGGTGCTTCGATTTTCTTCTTACAATGTTTGCATTCAGCTATAATTATCCCAACCTCTTTCCCATCTGGCCCTTTCTTCTTTCCAACTATTCTTTCAAATTCAAGCCATACATCAGACCTTGTTGAATGTATTTTTTCCTTTTCTTCATCTACAACTGGATCTTCCTCTACTTGTTCTTCTTCTCTGGGACGAATTGCAGGTGTTGAGTTAATTCTTGAACCTTGAACACTTGTATGTTCTTGTATTTGTGATACCACTGAAATTGAGGGATTGATTGAGGAACCAACATGATTGTATGCTCTTTCGATTTGGGATATAATTAGTTTCACAATCCCAAATCAATTATGAAAACCCTAATTTCAGAAATCCTAAATTAAAAATTGATTTTTTAAGATCGAAATTGAACTCAAAAGAAATAGAACAAGAAAAACCTAGTTTTGTAATCAAAAATCACACATGATTTGAATAGAAGATGATGATTCAAAAGAATCAGAAGCAACGAGGAGGTGGGTTTTTCTCTCTTTTTCTCTCTTTTCCTCTCTAGTTTGTGTCTAAGAAATGAGAGAATAGGTTACACTGAAGCGGGGTATATGGATTTAGGTAAGTGTATAACACACGTTAGCGGTATCGATAAGGCTGCACACGTTGCGGTTATGGGTAAAACCGCAAGCATAACCGTGTGTAGTGCGGTTTCCGTATTTGAAACCGTAGCCGAAGAGCTAAAACTACGGTTCGGTTTTTAACCGACCGACAAAATTCGATTATTTGTACATTCGGTTCGGTTATTTTTACATTTGAAACTTGTCGGATTTCCTTTTAACTTTTTATCACGTTTTCACACAAGCTCAACCATACAGAAGCATTAAATTCAATTATACAACAATTTCAAAATTCTCTTATACAAAAATTATATTAAAATTTACAACCAACATGATCTACGAGAAATATAGTTACAATTGAAAACTTAGAAGGATATTCAAATCAAAATCAATAAACCCATCCACATGACATAGATCTATCCACACAACACAAGTACAACTTTTTTCTTCTTCTTACTGCTCCTGTCAATCTTGTTTCCTTCCTGCAGTCATATATATACATACACATATTCATGCAGTAAATTAAAAAACCTAGAAATGAAAATTAAGAAGAAAAAATAGGCATAAATAAATAAATAAATGGAAGGATCAAATTGAAACCCTAGAAAAAATATAGGAGGGATTATACCAATTCAACTTTACAACTTTAATTATTATCAATTGTTGGAGATGGTTTATTCTTCTTCCAAAACTAAACAAATAGGAAGAAGAGAATGGAGAGGATGTCGTGGTGATGGAAGTTGGAGTTGTATGTGGTTTGTAGACTTGTATTGACAGTGAGTGAGAGCCTGAGATGAAAAGATTGGAGAAGAGGCGCTGAAGAGAAAACGAACAGAGAGACAGAGAATGTGATTTAGTTTTTAAGGTTAGGTAAAACTTAGGTTTATATACATAGATGAAGGGTTAGGATTAAAAATAACATTCAGATTAATGGATACAATTTAATCGGTTTTTCGGTGCAGTTACTATGCGGTTATGGGTGAAACCGTTGACCGAACCGAAGATCTAAAGGTTATCAAAATTAAAACCGTGACCGATCGTTGGATTATCAGTCCGGTGCGGTTATAGTTCGATTGTTACGGTTACGGTTCGGCTTGCGGTTACGGTTCGGTTTCTATTCAGCCCTAGGTATCGGATATTAACCTAATGGAAACTATCCAATCCGATTTCGTTATGATAAAAATAAAAGTTCTAATAAATTTTCCGGTTCCGATATCCGATAACTATTATGTCAGAAATTAACCTACCGGAATTTGGATATTTGAAAAACAGCTATCGGATATCGGATCCCCATTGACAGCCCTAGTGCAGAGACATAACCCAGATCGATGTCTGGTAAACGAGTATGTAGTACGTGTGAAGACTTGAAGGTCATTATGTTCCCTCATTTACGACATGAAGACAAAAACAAAACCATGTGCATGACCTAAGTTCTGAAGATCGTAGCGAAGACAAGACCAAGAGCTCGAAACCTGTAATAGGGAATATAACAAGAAATGAAAACTACACCCCGGATGATGAAGTTATTTGGCAAAGAAGTAAAATCTAATTGGATCATGACTCATTTCCAGTGAGCGGAGACCATAACAGAGAAACAAAAACATCAAATAAAAGATCAGCATGCAACACTACTCACCAAAGCCACTAAATAATGCAGTAGAAGGAGTTCCCTTAGCATGGAACAGCCTGACCATGAGTACATGTTCTATAGAAACGTGCGTATGACTTCAAGTATGTTGGCTTGGAAAAGACGAAAATAACACATGTTTTTCATCCCGAGTATAACAATATCTATAGAACATGTTTGTTCTTGGCAAGTTTAATTTTTTTTTTTTTTGATGGTTTGGAAGAGTCGTCTTGAACTACCTTCTTAACTCCTTATAAGAGTTTTGGCAAGTTCGGGGTTATTTTGTTAAAAATAGTTTACTAGTTTCTAGAGCAGACCACTGCACCAGAACTATTTATATCTATCTTAGTCTTCGCTTCTCCGAAAAGGAGGGATACAAGTACACGATACAAGTTCCGATATAAATATTTTAGCATCCACCATAGCAGAATAAATATTAGATTAGGCAGTCGGAAGTAACTAGAGCCAGCATACGTGAAGTCACGCTATAAAACAAGTAGCGTGATACTTAAAGTCGGGATTTGTTTCAGTAACTTATACATGACCGGAAAGTAACAATCTTGTAACAGTGACTTAGCAATCTTATTGCTTGACAACAGAAGATAATATATTTCATTCAGAAACGAAGAAACAAAATGGTCCATTATCATTAAACAACAATAGAATATCGTTAGATATATGATCTAAAGATTCTACAATCTACACCAGCTAAAATCTAGACACCCTATGAGAATGATCCAAACACAGAAAAATATATTTCTTCTATCATTATATCACGCTGATAACTGAACAACACAACACGTGTTCAATTTTTATCTGGAAAAAGTATATTTAAAATAAATCAACATATATTTCTTTTTTCCAAGAAACTGTATATTAAAAAGAAAATGTCTTTACAAAGTACAAAGGAAATCACTCGCTCATAAGATTCTCCCAATTACTCTAATGAGACTAAGGGTAACAAATTTAAACGTATTGGTGTTGCAGGACCATAAGAGTACAAGCTGTTTAACAAGATTAATAGTCTATGTTGTACTTTTTTGTCGACCACCAAACAATCTCCCGTTTCTCTTCTTCCACGAGATCCAACAAATAGTATAATGGATAATCTTCCACCTCTCCTTATCTCTTCCATGCATCATATTCATCAACCACGATTCAAACAAACGAAGTAAAGTCCTCGGCATAGGCTAAGATATCTTGAAATCCTTAATAATATAACCCCATATTTAAAAAGAGTACGAACAACGCATAAACATATGATCTGACGTCTCCTTTTCGTCATTGCAAAGGACACATAAATCATTTTCAATGTCCATGCCAAAATGAGTCAACATGTCCCTAGTTGGGAGAAAGTCACGAAAACAAGTCCTAAGAATGAAGCTTACCTTGTTAGGGATATATCCTTTCCAAAAGTGTTTGTCGAAGTTACATGTATCATATTAGCTGACAAAGCTTCGTAGCAGTTCTGCACAAAAGTCCTCCATAATAATCAATTCATCCTTCTCTGCCACCAACACTACACCAAAACCAGGATTTTGTAACAGTGCAACCTGTCACAGTTTATTTTTTAGTCACAGATACACCTGTGATAAGTCCTGCAACAGTTATAACTGTTATTAAATTTTGTATTCGTGATAATACTTAGGACTTTTATTAGTCACAATAATATTTGTTGATAATTATCTAAACAATAACAATTATAATCAGAAATGATGATTCCACCCAAAATTTTCAACACACTTAAACCAGCCCCAAATTTATCACTCTTAGAAATTTTCTTGTCACAATTTTCCCAACATTTTCACAAACTAACAGTTGTATTTAATTTTTACAAATCATTTTTTTTTTCATTTTCTTAATATTAGAAAAAAGGCATCAAGACTAAGTCAACAGTCCATGACTTAGCAGAAAGTTGACTTGAACAAATGCAATCCCTTTTGTATCGAATTTTGTCCAGACAAATACAAAATAAGAGAACTCTTCCTCCTTTGTTCTTCGTTCGTGCCGCCATTGAAACCCTCTGAGAGGGTAAAATTTTCTGAAAGTTAGTCGTTCACCAAAAAAACATCTGAATTTTAATCTAAACCCGATCAATTTTAGCTAGGTTATATATTCTGGTATTCATGTCGATTGATTTAACCTAAATTGTGAACGATGAAGAAGATGGCTGAGATTTGATTCTGGTGAAGATAAATTTCGTTGATTCTTCCATTTCTTCGGCAAGGTAAGTGATTATGAGTTCCAAATTTCTTAGGAATGAATTGATAATTTGTTTTGTTATATGAAATTGGGTGAAAGAGTAATCATTGTTTGTAATCCCTAATCCTACCGTATCTAGTATTTGTATTCCATTATCCTAGTTGGAAGCTCATATGAATCCCCGTACTCAATCTAAGATGATGTATAATTTTTAGTAGGTTAAGTGTTTGATGAACTGTGTTACAGAATCCAAAGTTGTTTCCTTCAATTTTCATTAATATCAGTAGGTTTAGTGTTTGATCCCAAAGTTGTTTCTTTTGAACTTTCATTAAGTATAGAAAATGCCAAACAATCGCTTGAGACATGGGTTTGATTCATCTTGGAGAGTTCTGATCCAAACCATAATCAGAGTTGACTGTTTCCCTTTTTAGTATTACTAAATTAGAAACATGGCAATTAACTTTTGATATTTTTTGAATTTGTCAGGCTATATGAAACTGAAGAATACATGACCTGTTCATTGAAAGAAGGAAGTTATTTAAAAGCTTGAGATGTAAGACATATTTTTAGAAAGTCGGCTGTTGTGAATAAAGCTTGGATGAATGAACCAGACATATTTAGCAAAACATATAGAGATGGGGTTAAATGTTTTATGAATTATGCAGCTACATATGGTAATTCGGACACAACATGTTCTTGCCCATGCTCTAAGTGTCAAAATGGGAAACGTTTGGAAATGTGGGAAGTGAGGAAACATATTTCTGAGAAGGGTATTGATAGGAGTTATGTTGTTTGGTTCTTTCATGGAGAAAAAGAGGGTGATAGTACGATAAGACGTCCAAGTGGTAATTTTATACCAACTGAAATGAATGATGAGCAAGCTAGAGAAGGTGTAATAGAAGATTTGGGTTCCTTTGTCGATGCTGCTTATGGAGTTTTTGATCGGGGTGATGGTGTTAGTGGTAATGAAGAAGTTGAAACTGAAGAATTTGTTCCTGAACCAGATTTGGGGAAGCGATATTACAGGTACAAACAGTTGTCTGAAGACAAGTTGTATCCTGGTTGTAATACTAGCATCCTAGCTGCAATTGTGGAGCTGCACAATGTGAAGAAAACATATATTTCAGCTAACTGTGTAAATAGTTTGTTGGGTGTGATAAAGGGTTGGTTGCCGAAAGGAAACAATTTGCCAGTAAAATACACAGCGATGAAGTCGATGCTCAAAGATCTGGGGATGAAAGAAAAGTCGATTCATATGTGTGAGAATCATTGTATTTTGTATTACAAAGAGAATGAAGATTTGACAAGCTGCCCGGAATGCCTCGCACCAAGATATAAGGTTAAGGTTGATAAATTTGGGGAAGAGCTTTCATCGAACGAGCCTTCCAAGGTATTGAGATATTTTCCCCTTGGGCCAAGGCTCAAGAGATTATATACGGTACCTTGGATAGCACGTGCAATGACATGGCACGATCGAGCAGAAGTTTCTACAGATTATATGCGTCAACGGTTGATTCATCTCAATGGTATTTAGTGAAGAATTTCCTGAGTTCGCAAATGAGGGCAGAAATGTTTGGCTTGGAATTGCAACTGATGGATTAATCCTCATGGTATGCAGTCTCTGAAGTTGTTGGCCTGTGATAGTGGTTGTGTACAATCTTCCTCCTTCCTTGTGCATGAAACCTGAGTTCCAAATCATGATGATGTTGATTCCTGGGCCTAAGGCACCGGGGAAAGATATTGATGTATGTCTCCGTGTGCTAGTAGACGAGCTGAAAGATCTGTTTGAGAATGGGATATCAGCTTTTGATACACACAAAGAAGAATCATTTCAGCTGAGGGCTACTTTAATGTTTGGTATTCATGACTTGCCAGCACAAGGTAATATGTCTGGATGTACCACGCACGGCTATTTCGCATGTGTACATTGTGCAGACAAGGCTCGAAGTGTGTATCTGTTATACGCAAGAAAGAATTTTTACCCTAATTATCGGATATACCTCAGGGGTAATCATCCTTTAAGGAAGGGAGAGAACTTGGGATTAGAAACTAATGAAACTAAAAATGCTCCAAAGCGACTGTCAGGAAAGAAGTCGTTGGAGAAACTAGCAAATGTGACTTACAAACCTGGTAAATTGGTAGTAAGAAGCAAGGCGCTGAAAAGAAAGAGATATGATCCCGATGCCGATGATGATCCTTATGGCGATGGTGTTGACGAAGAACTTACCGGTGCATTCTATAAGGAGTCCATCTTTTGGGAACTGAAGACCTATCGTATCCTGTATTTCCGTCATTGTGTAGATGTAATGCACACTGAGAAGAATGTAATGGAGCATATACTTGAGACGATCTTTGATATTGGTAATAAGTCTATGAAATCGTGGAATGCAAGGGATGAATTGAATAAGCTTGGCTTGCATTGTGGACAGTGGACTACCAGTAAACCTGGGAGCGCAGTTTCTGGAAAACCAATATTTGTCTTAAGCAAAGCTGAGAAGGAATCATTTTGCAAGATTCTTAAAGACCTCAAATTCCCTTCTGGTTTTGCGTCGAACCTGAGCAACAATGTTAATACAAAGAATTCAAGTTTCAGTAACTTCAAATCCCATGACTATCACGTCATTATGGAGTATTTGCTACCTGTTTGTCTTCAGCATGCTTTTCCAAAGCACCCTGAACTGCGTCGCGCACTTCACCAGGTCAGTTTGTATTTCAGATTGCTTTGCTCCAAAGTCCTAAGCAAAAGTGGACTGCAAGAGGCTAAATTCATGGTTGCCGAGGCAATGTGTGTGTTGGAAAAGTATTTTCCAGCTTTATTTTTCGATATAAGTGTTCACCTCATGGTTCATTTGGATGATGAAGCATTGGTCTGTGGACCCGTTAGATATCGGTGGATGTACCCCTTTGAAAGGTGAGTTTATGTTTTGCTTATAAGATGTTGTTTTTCTGGATTCGGCCTATATTTTGTAATGAAATTGCAATGTACAAACTGATACAGGGCAATGAAGGAGTTCAAAAACATTCCCAATAACAAAAGATACATTGAAGGGTCTATTAAGGAGAACAACCTCGTAAATGAAGCAGTCATGTATGCCATGGAGTACAAGTCAAAGCCACGCGATGGCAATCACCAAGCCAGTTGGGAGGCCTTTCTCGGAGAAGAGTCAGAGTATAGTGATGTAGGTCCTATGGGTAAAAAGGAACGACAGTAATGCTCTCTTCCATGCAATTTATACAGATACGGAGGTGGGTGCTTTTTCGATGTAATCCAGATGGTCTTGCTGATTATTATAGGTATTTTCGTATAAATATCTTTAGTCTTTCAATTATACACATGGTGAATTTTAACTCATTCATAAGCAATGATGATTTTGCTTATCTTACAAATCTGATTTTGCTTTATGTAGCTACTATTGTGAAAACCTTTTGTTGATTTCACGAGATGCTGGAAAGGAGGTTCCGGACGACGAAGTTGAAAAACAAACAGAGTTCATCGAGTGGTTGTATGAAAAGGTACTGAATTACATCTTCGACCTGAAAATATACATTTTTTTGGCTGGGATGCATAAAAACTGACTAATGGGTACATGGAACTATCATGAATCCTAAATATACGTTTTTGATCTGTTTTTGCTACCACGCTCTCTTTGCATACATCTTTCTATTTAGCTAGTTTATTATGATCAAATGAACGTAATTAGAAAAGTAATATACTTGTACTGATGAACTGATGGTTAGGCTTGGACTGATTGTTAGCTTTGAACTGATGAAACTATACAGCTTTTGGTTTAAACTTGCATACAACTTTCTATTTATCTAAAAGCATCAGTTCTACTAACTTTTTTTGCATACAACTTTCTATTTAGCTAGTCTATTTAGCTAGTTTATTATGGTGAACTGATGAAACATTTACTACTTGTGTCTCTTTTTGGTTGCATAGTTGTTAAGAGAAAATAAAACGGATACATTGTTGTGGCGATATGTAAGAGGTCCTGTTGATGCGAAAGAGTTTGTTATGTACCGTGTGAATGGGTTTGTTTTCTCTCCCAGGTATCATGAAGAAATAGTTGGTTGTCAAGACAGTGGTGTTTGCATGACAGCAAACACCACATTTAGGAGCAAGAAAGGCGATAAAAATCCCAAAACTGTATTGACCAAGTGGTATGGGGTTGTTAATCAAATTTTAGAGTTGGACTATGGTCAATTTACTGAAGTTGTGTTTTACTGTGACTGGGTGAAAGCTGGAAGTGGAAGCAAAATTTGTCCGGACTCGGATTTGGTTTTGGTGAAATGTCTTTTTGCCTTTGTTTGTCAAGTGTATTAAGGTCTGCAAATCTTTTGCACCATCCCTACTTGGTCTGTAATTCGTAGGCAATGTTTTGTTTTCACTTTTGGGTTGTTTTGGAGTCTTTTTTCTGCAGTCTTTGGTTGTGAAGTTTACTGCAGTCTCATCAATACTTGTAACTCTTGTAAGCCTGGCCTTGGCTTGACTCATTTTATTTTTAATACAACCTCTGAAATGAAAGACATAAAAAAGGAAATGAAAGAAAATCAATGATATGATAAGAGCGTAACAAATATTAGATGGTAATAGGACATGAAGAACAGTTTGAGAAACAAAAAGACATTATATTTCTTAGTAATTATAAGAGGAATACAAGTATTTTTAGAACTTACTATCAAAAGAAGCTGCACATCAGCACTAAGTTCACAAAACAAAAAACTATACCAAAAAGTAACTTGCTCCAAAAAGTTACACATGTAACGAAAGCTGCACTAACTTCTCAAAACAACCAAGAACTAAAACCAAAAGTGATTTGCTCCACATCGTTACGCATGTAACTTAAACTGCTCAAAAAGATACCATCACCCACAACATATTCATTCATCCACAAATTCCAGCCGTTTTAAAGGCCATACTAACCATCCAGATATACCTACAAAGTCCTTCAAAGTCATGTAATCATCCCCCTGCGGTGCATCATATACAACACAAGTCTCATCCAAGATGGTTTCAATCTGCACTCTCCTCTCGTCTGCTGCAAGGGGTTCTCCATGAAACATTCTTCCCTCCAGTCCCTGCATAATGTAACCCTTAGCAGCTACCTTCTTCTTTTTGTTGAGTAGGTTCACATATTGAGTCTTTCCATCGGTAGTCTCTTGATTACCCATAGCATCAACAACACTTGAAGTAGAGCAAACAGTGGTGGGACTAGAAGCATCAACATATAGTACTTTGTTGGTCTGCTGACTTAACACATACTCATGAAAATCCTGTGCATCACCAATGGACCATCATTAACCAGAGTAGCGAAATAAATCAAACAACTACTAATTGAGATCTGAGAATATACAATAAAACTCACCTTTGATAGCTTATTAATCTTGTCGACCAACCTACTGTCCTCCTTTGATCCTTCACTTGAGATTGCTTTACTAGCATTCACTGTCATTGCAAGTGTTGACGTTGCGGCATGTCTCTTTGTCAGATGCGAAGAGAAGGCACGGAAATAACCTTTTCCTTTATCCGGTCCAAACACATCAGTAATTGCATCATTGTCAAAGTCCATCCCAGATAAGTCACCATCTTTGGCGAGATTCTTTCTATTTTCATGGGAATTCTTCACTTGTTCCTGCAAACATTACAAGAAAAATATTACAAACACCACCTAAGAGTATAAATAGTATCAGCAAAACCACTTAACACACATATATACTCACAAATTTTTCAACCGCGCTAGGATGTACTACTCCATTTTTTCCTTTGTGGCCTTCCATCCAAATTTCAGGGCGCCCATCAATAATGACTCCATCTTTCAGTTGTTGTAGGCATAAATTTGGGAAAAAACAAAACATTTTAAGTTTTCATGACAGAACACCAACTTGATTCAATTTGCGAAGAACGGTTATTGAATACAATACTTACAAGGTTGAAACTTTTTTGGGCATATGAAAGCCTTCCAAGAGTGTGTCTGATTACTTTCTTCTCACAATTTTCCTTGTACTTGGCTCGTTTGGCTGAAGATTCGGGTTTACGTTCATTATCAATAAATTGTTGCCAAAACGGAAGGTGGTAGCCTCTCGGAATTGCAGCTAATAAATCTTCAGTGGTATATTTTCCTTTGAGCTTCTGTCTCAACTTGTATTTGAATGTCCTAAATTTTTGAGAGTAAGTATTTTCAACTTTGGGGCGGACAAGACTTGATGGCGCGCCAAATGTAAACTTCAGCTGAAATAAACAGTAAGAAAAGATCAGAAACATGATTAAGCTATAACACTATAGCTTGAATATATCAAAGACCATGAAAATTTACCATCAAATCGTTCCATATTTCATCTTTGAAAAACTGGGGAACTAATCTCCAATCTTCAATGTTAATAGGGATGTGCGTTCGTACAAGCTTCCCAACAAGAGAAGCAAACTTTTCACAGTTTTCACCATAAGCCCTCCCAGCACCATCAATAGTCACCATTAATCTCAACCCACCTGCAGCAACAGGTTCATGATCATCTTCATGGCCATCTTGAGGATCAGCAGCAGGATTAGGTACAAGATCAGCTGCATTGTTCATCTGCAACAAACAATGAGAAAACAATGATATCAGTTCTACTTTCTCAGTATGTCCTGTGTTGTTTATGATTATTATACCAAAACAAAAATTGAAGTCTGAATAAACAGCAAAACCTAACAAGAAATAAAAACAAACCCAATACTTGAAAATATTGTATAAACAAAAATTGAAGGCAGATTTGAACTCAGTCAAGATTGCCCCAATACTTGTAATCCCTAAAATTTGTAATAGCAAAATCTAAAAAAGAAAAGAAACCTAATCGTTTGAATACCTTTTAACTAATCTGTATGAACATCTTTAGGAGTGAAAGAAAAATACAATGGATGATTTATAAGTGAGATCTGCAACAACAGGAGAAGCTGAGATGGTGTGGTTTGAGCAGGAGATTCAACACCTATTATATAGAGATTTTGATGGAAAATTGGGGGGAATAATTGGTGGGAAACTGAAATCACAGGATTCAAAAGATTTTGAAATCCTTTCAGTGACATTGACAGGATCGGGAGGGAGAATGGAGCGGGAATGAAGAAGGAAGGGAAGAAAACAATGGTGAAAAAGATAGGATTTCTTCGATTTTGTTTTAGATGTAGGTTAAATCATAGTCAACTAAATCCTGTGGCTAAAAACGTTTTAGCACAATTTTCTTACTTTATATATTTTTTTTTAATTTTGGAAAAAAATATATATATACATAATTTTCTTAAAAAATCAATTTTCGTAAAATTCCCAAAGTGCAATCTTCCTTTAAAAAATATTATTATTATTATTATTAAAGAAGCATAATTTAAAGCAAACAAAATAATAATAATAATTATAATAAGATTTAAAAATATATATATTATTATTATAAGATTAATAATAATAATAATAATAATAATTTCTTAAAAAATTACGCATGATTCGCAGTCGCACCAGCTTTATAATTAACATATATTCGCTAAGACATCTCTAACCATCTCATGCCTAAATTACACTGACTTTCTTTGGCAACGAATGGGATGACTAGGTTTAACCTTTGATGTTTAAGTCTGATATGTTCATCCGAACGAGAAACTTAGGTCTAACTGTAGTAATCTTTTAACCCGTGATGTTTAAGTCTGATATATTTCGCCTGCAGTTCATCCGAACGAGAAACTTAGGTCTAACTGTAGTAATCTTTTAACCCGTGATGTTTAAGTCTGATATATTTCGCCTGCAGTTCATCCGAACGAGAAACTTAGGTCTAACTGTAGTAATCTTTTAACCCGTGATGTTTAAGTCTATATATTTTCGCCTGCAGTTCATCCGAACGAGAACTTAGGTCTAACTGTAGTAATCTTTTAACCCGTGATGTTTAAGTCTGATATATTTCGCCTGCAGTTCATCCGAACGAGAAACTTAGGTCTAACTGTAGTAATCTTTTAACCCGTGATGTTTAAGTCTGATATATTTCGCCTGCAGTTCATCCGAACGAGAAACTTAGGTCTAACTGTAGTAATCTTTTAACCCGTGATGTTTAAGTAATGATATCGTCTCCAGTTCATCCGAACGAGAAACTTAGGCCTAACTGCAGTAATCTTTTAACCCGTGATGTTCAAGTCTAATTATCGTCTTCAGTTCATCCGAACGAGAAACTCAAGTATAACTGTAGTAATCTTTTAACCTTGTGATGTTTAAGTCTGATATGTTGTCATCTGAACGACAAACTTAGTCTAAACTGTAGTAATCTTTTAACCCGATGTTTAAGTCTGATATTTCTCCGCAGTTCATCCGAACGAGAAACTTAGGTCTAACTGTAGTAATCTTTTAACTCGTGATGTTTAAGTCTGATATATTTCGCCTGCAGTTCATCCGAACGAGAAACTTAGGTCTAACTGTAGTAATCTTTTAACCCGTGATGTTTAAGTCTGATATATTTCGTCTGCAGTTCATCCGAACGAGAAACTTAGGTCTAACTGTAGTAGTCTTTAACCTGTGATGTTTAAGTCTGATATATTTCGTCTGCAGTTCATCCGAACGAGAAACTCAGGTCAATAAAACACGTAATTCTCGGAAGAACACACATGCTTCACACACTCCCCCAATCCGTATGAGAACATCAACAAAATGTCAATCGTCCATGTTTTTTGATGGACAAATCTCAGCCGTTAAACCTTTATTTCACTTTTCACTTCGTTATCCCTCATCCTTATCCTCTTCTCTTTTTTCTTTTTCTCTTATCGCTAACTCCTTTCACTTTCTCAGATCCAAATCCTATCGTCACTCTCAAAACCTGTAACGAAGAAGAAAAAAAACCTCTCGTCTTTGTCAATTCTTCAAACTAAAAACCCAAATCTTTCTCAAATCCTCTCTAAAAAAACCTTATCTTCGTCTCAAACCTAATTTCTTTGTTATTCACAGACCTAATTTCTCTGAACCCTAACTCCGATTTGCTCAAAAATGTAAGTTATTTCTTACATATCTATACGCTTTGGTTCAAGTTTAGTGTTTTTATTAGTTGACGTTTGAGTATTTGTGATTATATCCTTGTTTCGATCGATCTGTTGTCTAAAAATCTTTGCATATGTTGTTGATATTCGGTTATTCAGAGTTCTGAGCATGTAAGAATTAAGTAGAGTTAACAATTTAAAGTGCAATGCAGGAGTTCTTAGCATGAATTTTGCCTTGCTTATGTGATGTTTGTTATTTTTTATAAAATCCTTTTTTCTAATGAGTACAAACTGATACAGGGCAAGGTACATTGAAGGGTCTATCCAGGAGGACAACCTCTTGAATGAAGCAGTCGGGTATGCCATGGAATACATGGAAAAACCAGGTGATGCCAATCACCAAGCCAGTTGGGAGGCCTCTGTTGCAGAAGATTCAGAGTATACTGATGTAAGTCATGTGTGTGAAAGAATGTTGTAACAATTATTGTCCTTAGAAGCATTTTAATATCGTAGCTGCTTAACCTCATAATGCCTTTTTGATGGAAGTTTAGCTCATTTGTTGTAGATGAGTAAAGGTGAAAACTCTACTGAAGCAGCTGGTCTTCTACCAAAGCCTGCTGTTGATCCTCAAGCTGGGATGAAGTCATCCTCGAGTGAACCTCCCGAATTGTTGACATATTTTCCCCTTGGGCCAAGGGTCAACAGGTTAAATTTTGTACCTAGAGTAGCACAAGAAATGGCATGGCACCATCCATCACCTAAATGAATATGATGTGGCTGATTTCTCTTTCTGAGATCCTTAAGTTACATGCTTAACTGTATTTGTGGAGCAAATCTCTTATGGTTTAGTTCTTGCTTGTTTAGCTACATGTGTGACAGTGCATGTATTTTTCTGAAGCAAATGCATTTTGGCATAGTTGTTCTGTGCGGCTTTTTTTCTTTCTGAAAGACAGTGTTTGTGCTCTTATTTTAATTACGGAATATAGTTTCTTTATTGTTACTGTCTTTGTTGATCACACCCTTTTTAACTCCGGCATTGCGATTAGCCCGGATAAAGGAAGAGGGAAAAAGGTGTGCTATTTTTTGCAGGCACATGGTTGATTCAAAACATCTCCAGGGTAAGCTTGATTTGCACCCGATTTATATATATCTTTAGCAGAGTAATTGTATTTACTAATCCCTTACTTTTTCTTTTAAAAGTAGGATTAACCAACTCCATACTACTCATTCTTGGGCGTCCCTCAAAGTCGGTGCTGCGTTGTATAACCAACTCATGGAAATTAAATCCTAACCTGACGTGGCGAAGGACAAATATACATATTGATGGTTCTATTTTCAGAATGCGCGACTCCATTATTCAATTTAAGATGGTAAATTCAATAACCTAACTTTGTATGCTTCACTTTTACAATGATTATGTTCACCAATTTATTGTTGCCTTATCAGCCAAATTTGTCAGGTACTTGGATTCGGATGGACAAAAGGGCTCTAAACTCTACATGTTTAATCGCATTGCTATGTTCCTTTCTTGGCTGGTACTCATTACAATGTGAGCTTATTTGGTATTGTGTTCTATTAAAAAGTAGCCTTTGTTATCCTATGTGTTGGGTTTAATTTGTTACGAATGAAATTTCTTACCAAACTGATTTATTTGGAGCAGGTAATGAGAAAGAAGAGAGTTGATATACCTGATATTAACCGAAAATAATGTTTGTGAAGTTATGTATTCCATTATGGCATGCAGCTGTTCCAAATGGATCAGTTAACTATACTTGGCGAAGAAGTAAGAATTTTTGTCTACTTACATTTATGGTTATATCTTTGCCTAGCTCCTGTGAAATTATGTATGCTATTTGTGTCCTGTCTATCAATGGCCAGGAGATGTATTTTCTTTTATTTTACTTGGTAGGGAGGATTAACAACTCCCCTGTCTATCATTGACGTATTTGCCTTCCCTTGCTCGAGCTGGCATAGGGAGGATTTACAACTGCCCTGTTGTTAGCTTCATTGAACTAACATACTGGTATTATACTAAAACCTGTAGATTTTAACAAGTTGAAGGCATAATCTAACAAAGAAGGGTTTCAGAAATTAAAGTCAACCGTTTGTTACCAAGTGTCTGTCGAACTCTGATTTATGTGGTTAGCATTTCAACAGGATAACACAACTATGTACTTTAACTAAGATTCTCTACCTGTTTAATTTTTATTGTTATTTCCAATAAGTGTGGTCTGTGTTAGTATGTATTTAACTTTTGCGCAATAGATTTATCCATGTATACTTTAGAACCTGTTCCAAAAAAGTTGCAACGGTAGCATGCAATAGAGGAACATAAATTGGCTGTTTTTAATCCTGAAGTTTCTCAGTATAACATCTGAAAAGCACTAACTCCAGCTCTTAAACTCCAAAACTGAAGAAAGCACAAAAAAAATGTCAAAGTTGTAATATATCAAGTAATTAATTAAACTTACCGATTATCTTTGAACTGAGAAACAACACATTTTGGTTTTCGCTGATCCACCATTGTAGACTTAATTTTACCCCAACTTTCTTTTTGTAGACACTACAGTTATTCAAAGAAATAATAATCAAAAGCATTGCAAGATAACTGAAACAAATTGTCCGTCTGCAGACTTGGTTGAGGCATTTATCAAGATAATAGAGGAGAAGGCTGACACGATGTAAGTTTTATCTGCTATTCATTCATACTCTTGCATTACAAGCTTATGTTTGTTAGTCCAGTTTTCTATTCTACTTTTGATTACAAGGTGGTGATTCTGGAGGAGGCTTTGATAGGTCTGAGTATGGTTATGAACTTCCACCATTTCCTGATGAACTTGTTCCTAATTATAACCTTCACAGCGACAGTATTAGTCAGGTGTATGGCTGCATAATATAGTAATAAGGAAGAGATCGAGTATGTTAATAATTTTCTTGGCCTAGATATTTCGCAACCATCTTCCTAAAGAAGTTTAAAAACTAGTGTAGATTTATTTTTGATTTCACCAATATAATTATTTGTTGATTCTGAGCGTCCTGTTTATTTTATTTTTCATCATTCTGAACAATGCCATATGGTGTATGTGCACTGTCTAATTTGTTTGGAATTTCAATGGCATGGGAATTTTACAAATATATATCATGGATGATGAGTGCCTCACGGGAATGATTATGATTTCTCACTAATGGAATGCATTCTTTTAAACAGTGATAAGGTAGATCATTTGGAAATACGGATGCCCTCCACCGCCAGCGAGCAATCTGTGAACTACTTGGCTCAAGTAAGAATCTTTGTATCATAACTTTGATCACTACTTTAGATGGTACAAGATGGTCAGTTTCTGTTTTTTCGGAATGTAGGCAATAGATTACTTCACTGATAGATAACTTCAGGGAGGTGTGATACTAATCTGATGTGAACCTTCTATTGTTGGTGTGTTTGAGAAGAGTAGTAAGCCTTCCGGAACAAAAAGACTTTGATATGCTGTATATTGACATTTAGATGAAAATTACGCGGAGCCTAGATTAGGTGCTACCTAGTTAGTGATTAGCATTTCTCTTATTCTCCAGTAATGTCGAGTGGCCAAACCTGTACCAAGTCATTTCAGTTGCCACCAACACTAGGACAGCGTACAATTACTGCTCTTAATAAAATTTTACGGAACAATGTGTTTTCACTTTCTTGAATGATTGAATCAGTAATCATGTCAGTCATTGATTGTTGAATACCATTTTTTTTATCAGCTTGGGTTTTTAAATATTAAAGGCTTGATGGCGAGGCACATGCTGGACAAATTACGCGTCATTAAAGGGATGCATTACTTTGAGGAGCTTTATGGCAGCTCAGTGTGTTAGCTTTGAATAGTTTTGGGTTAAATTTCATAACGAATGGAACAATTCTGTTGTACTTGTATTCCTAATGAATGTATGAATCTTCTTTGAGAATGCATGAACTGCAGAATACAAAATAAGAAATTGCAGGCACGGGTTCCAAGTTCAGTTTTAATTGCATTACAGGCCTGTAAACTGGAATCCAGGTCCACGAAAATGTTCTGGGCTACCCTTTTTTTTAATTGTAACAGAAAGAATTGTCACGGTTATAACTGTGACACAAATTGTGAAGAAAAAACAACACGCGTCATCTTAAGACGTAACAAAAGGAAGACAGGTGTCCTCTTAGTAACTGTTACAAATTATTGCAACAATAACATATGTTACCATAAGAGTTGCAAAAAAGGACACGTGTAGCCAGAGCAATCTTTACAAAGAGTCAGTAACAGTTATAAGAGTTGCTGTAAATGTGACTTTTAAAGACTCGTGTCGTACTTTGAATGTGGTTAATAGAGAGTAACAGTTAAAACCGTTAAGATAACCGTGACAAATAAGACACGTGTCGCTATCATAAAATTAGGCCAATTGTGGCTATTAGTTACTGTAACGCTTATCAGATGTGACTTTATCTGCGTTTTGTCACAGATAAAACCGTTACAAAAGACAATCACAGTTATTAATAACGGCCTAATTAGTACGGTTATAACCGTTACAAATTCAGTTAGTAACAGGTATAGCCTGTGACAAAATCATGGAAATGGTGTAGTGCAATATCGGGATATGAAAGACACCATGTCAAACCAAATTCCATTCCAACTGCTCGTTCGCATTCAACATATATTTGGTTGTTGTAGTGACCCGTTACGCAGTGTCACGGAACCTTATAATACATGCCCGTTTCTAAAAGAAATTAAAGAAATGGTCGTTTGAATTCTAGGTGATTAAGCAAACTTTTACTAATACAACGTCTTCCAATTGCCTACTGGATTGATGTGACCTCGACTACCCGTTCTTCATGTGGTTTTCTTAAAGTCATTCAATTATTAGAACATGTTTAACACGGTAGGCACGTCACTTTATTACTGGCGATTACGATCACATCACTTCTCTTCGACAAAAAGAAGTAAAAACTTACATAATTGCGTAGTAAAGCCATTCTCAATATAGCGGCTTCCGAGGAACGATATTTTCAGATGGAAAAATAGTAAAATACCGCGCCCTGCGAGGCCAGCGACTAGTGACACCAATGAGACAATGTGAATGAGTGTCTGCTAGACAGTGGGTTTTTCATTTTTTGGTGTAAAAATCCGCCAATGTTGTGCCATGAGAAATCGTATCTCCGGTTGCAGCATAGAGTCTATTGTTTTAAAGTTTAAAGAAGTAAATCCATGGCATGGGACGCATGGCTGCATTTGAGAATCCAACATTCATCCGTGAGTTCAATTAACTAAGCTTCACTTCATGATAAAAACCAAATTTCAGACCCTAGTTAGTAAGTTCGCGAATGATTCGCGAATCATTCGCGAATTTTTCCGTATCACGAATTTTACCGTCTTATTCGCGTACGTTTGCAACTCCGAACCCAAGTCGCGTATTATGTGGCATTCCCGGATTATTCGCGAACCGTTCACGAATTTTACGTATTCCGAATGATACGTCCGCTTAATTCGCCATAAATTCTTTAGCTTTTACTTTTCAAAGACTCCACTTTTTGGGCTTTACTGCCTTCCGAGCATACACGCCCGAATATTAGACGTGTTGTAATTTTTATGAAACAAAAACGACTGAAGAGATTTGAAGGTGAAGGTGAGAGATCTCAAACTCACTAACCAAACATCTAAACCACCATACGACGTCCTCTTGGATAACTAATGTTGTATATATTATTAATATCATCATATTAAGTTTATTTTTTCTTTAAATAACTCACACATATGCATAAAAATTAGTCTATGACCTTATAAATACAAATTATTTGTTATATATAGATACCGAATTTTCAGAGCCGAACTCACATTTATAAATCGAATTATACACGTACGTATGCCGTTCCGAATTACTGACGAATCACGTCCCGTTGACCGAATTTTGGACCGAATCTGAATTTTACAAAACCGTATAATACTCGTACGTTTGCCGTTCCGTACGTTTGCCGAATCCCGAATTGCTAACTAGGTTTCAGACCACAACATTAAAATCTTAAAATATCATCAACATGTGACAAGTTATTATTTTAACATTATATTAAATCCCTTGGTTTTGTTTTTCTCTTTAGTAGTTTATTTGAGATTCACTGAGATAATCTAACTTTTATTTCAGGACAAAAAAATCACAAGTAGTTGTTAATTAAGTTGGTGATATTGTGTGTATCATGGTTGAGCTGGTTTTCCACGTTGAATGTCGAATTCAACGGATCCAGGATGCTAATTCGACACACAAGAAGAAGGTCAATATACGGAACAAGGCATGTGATCAATGATATTGGTTAAGCTTGGCTCATCTACCAAATGCGAATAAGGAAGGAAATAATCGAGGTTTTCGTAAATATAGACAAAGGACAGATCAAACGCAACTAGAACACACAATCTTTTTAAACTCGACAACACACACTGGACCAGATTTTCAACGCTGCACAGTATGTATGTGATTGATCGATATATGTTGATTCTTGAATTAGATTCAAAAGTCAAGTTGTTACAGAAGGAGGAGTCGACCAAAGGATGTACCGGAATCGATTCAAGTTTGACATCGTCTCTGAAGAAAAAATGTTTCACATATTTTACACAGGAGTACTGTTGAAGTTAAGCCCTAACTAACCCCGAAAATCGGCTTGCAAAATTAGGATTGCTGAAAGCTTATAAAATACAAGCCCATATAACCCAAACAATGTGACACTAATCTCAACACGTTAATCGGGTGAGCAAAGATACGATCAAACGACTCGTCATGAATAAACTTACTCCAATAACATATTGAAGTCCATGAGCATATCTAACCTCGACTTTCAAGGTAAGGATTGCTCAAGGCTTATAAACGTTATTACAGGATCATAAATAGCTCATATAATGTGGGACTAGTCTCAACCCTTACAATTGCTCGGAAAGGAAAAATTCGACACAAATGCACGTGTTAATGAGTGAATTTTCATATTTAAAACACTGCTGATGGGGATGTTAGTTTGCTCAGCAGGTATGGCGAACTTGAAAATATTTTGTTTTAAATATCTTACCCTCACAAATAAGCTGGCCCTTTTAACAACCATCAATGAGGCAAGATCAATAGGCTTTGATGTATGAGTGTGTTGTGACATCTCAACCTTCGTGAATACTAATAGGAGGTACCAGATTAATGGAGAGGAAACATGATTCATATAAAACATGTTATAAATGCCATTTATTTTGGTTGACCTCGTACAAACATAAAAATATTTCTTTTTTGAGTTTATTTGGTAAATTTGCTTTCCCTTTAAGAAGCAGTCTGTAGAATGTCATTTTCCTTTTGGAACAACTTGTACCAGTTGTTCCAGTGAGGGGTATTTCTTAAGTTGAATGAGAATATTTTTTAGGAATAAATTTTGAGGCGTATTTAAATAACTTACCAGAACAATATATTATTATAGTGCTTGCGTTCTCTACCCATTAAATAGAGAACCGTCTGGATTTAATTTGGTCAAAGATTGTACTCGTATTTTCTTAATAGGTGGATTAAAATTCACGAATGTATTATTTACTCGAACTTGCTACAATTTTAAGAGGAAATCTGGTTACTAAAAGCATGAATTTATCCCAGAAGGCAGGAGCAAAATAAGCCTGCTTCACAGATTGTTACTCTTTTTGGTTTTATAAGTTAATTCTTGATATTTTGGCTCTTTTTTTTGGTCCATCAAGTGGAATTGTATTAAGAAGAACACAAAACAACCCTAGCCATAGCCAAAGCACAAAGAATAAGCTAAAATCCTAAAAGGCAAAATATTTCAGGGATAAGCAAAAAGCATCAAAGGCTTGTTGACAAACCTCAGAAACGACACAATTACTATTACTTGTGAACTAGAATAAGAGCGCTATCTACAATTCAAGTAGGACTTTCATCGAAATTTTCCATGATAAAACCCTTGATATTTTGGCTTTTAAAAGTTGGAAAAAACACCCTCTAGCAGTTCTCCAATTTGCAACTGGGCCATTTTACATGAAGAATCTTTTCTTACGTTTTTGAACAAATTGGTCGACTCTCTCTTTCTCAAAAGAAAAAAAAATTGAGCTTCCTTGCTCAGATCTGGTCCAAAAGGACCAAATCTGAGCAAGAATTCTTTTTTCTTTCAAAGTTTTTGGTAGTAAGTAATGAATAAGATGTATTTACATCGTTTCTGGTGTCTTTTGACATATTTCTTCGCCGTTTTGGGGAGATTTTTCTTCGTCGTTGTGGGGAGAGTTCTTCAAATTTTAACGGTTGGTTCATGGCTTGCTTATCTCGATTCAAAAAATCGACGGTTCATCACTACATCGCTTTCAATCATCATCCGCGTTTGTGTGGATGGACAAATTCATGGGAAAATTACTCCTTTATTTTAGGAGCATCTCTTATCGAAGAATACTACAATCTAATTAAATGGTCGGAAATCATTTCCGGATATACCATCATCTCTCCCTTATACATAAGAAGAAATTGGATATCTTTGCAGTTTATTGCTCTTTCTCTTCGCGATCTACTTGTAATTGATGTCCTTATTTGTATTAGGGTCTTGATTATCTTTTATTTTGATGTTTTTGTTATTTTTGTAAGAGAACATGTAATCACTGTTTTGATTTAAATGAATTGAAATATGTTGATTGTCCAAAAAAAAAAATTGGTCGAGATATTAATTATTGTTCGTCTTAATTTCTTAAAAATCACAATGCTAACTTATTAAAATTGAAACTTAGCTGAAATTTGGGTGATGTTTATCAAAAAGAAAATCGAGTGTAAATGATTTTCATATTTTGTTTCTAGTAACAACTTTTTTTCACGTTGAGTTAGTAAAAGTTTCAAGTTTTGGGCGTCTTTTCTTTTAAATAGAGAAGACTTACCCGGTGAGTTTTCAGCTCAAGTCACACACTACACTACACATTTTTAAGGATTAGCAACGGACTCTGGATGTTGCTGATTGGGATCGCAGCGGCAGATCGCTGTTGCAAAACACCATGTTGCATTTTTCGCTACGACATTAGCTCCGTCGCGACTCTCGGTCAGCAACCGAGATTTGCAACGGCCGCTGCCGTTGTTAAAGTGTTGATTCGCAACTGTCGTTGCTAAGTTGTTGTTAATTACAGAAATACCCCTACCTGGAACTATACGTTATTGGTTCTGGTTTTAATTTAGCAACAGATTTAAGCCGTTGCTAATGTTTTGCAGCAGACAAAAAAAAGGTTAAGTTTTCATTGACCTGGTCAAAATCCATTTCCCCCCTGAAATTACCCTGATCATCCATTTCTTGTGATTCAATCTAATAATTCTCATATATTCTACATTTTCACAGATCTAATAATTTTACTGCAATGTTGTGTACCTAACATAAAAAAATTCCGCATTTGCACAAGTTCTGAAACTCTCATACAGTTATATGTTCCATGTTGCTATCAAAGACAATATCAAAGACAATATCAAAGACATTCTACAAACTACATAGGAAAGAAACCAAAAACAATAAAGCAGGGATGGGTTCTGAGTTGCAATAAGAGACCAGGTGTAAACTAAAATGCTTAAAATTTTACAAAAACATAGCACAACTGAAAAAGTTAAGAGTCAAAAGAATTTATATATATATAAAGCCCTAATTTCAATATTTTTTCTTACATTGTACTGGTGCAATTATGTTTGTATGCTTCTATGGGTTACATATATAAATGGAATGTTACAAGTTCTTATAGTGAGAAATCAGAATGCTTCTATGGGTTGCATATATAATTCCTCTCGATATCCTTTACAGATTCATTAAACAGAAACCTTTCTGCTTGAACCAAACTCGAGCTTAAATCTTCATCAACTGCAACTTATCATCACCATCACCTGCTCTTCAATGATTACTCTAACTCTTCTTACACAACACCGGCTCAACTCATCACCTTCTCCTCAATGGGTTCATCCTTTCATTTGCGAGTTTAAGAAATTAAAAACTGAAATTGAAAACAACAAATTCACAAATGAAACACTAAGATCGATAAACTAAAATCAAAATCCTTAAAATCGACAATAGCAGACTCACAGATAAAAACCTAAAATTGATAAACTAAAAAGAAATAAAATAGATTCACAGCTGACACCCTAGAAATCAAAATATCTAAAATCGCAAAATCTATAAACCCTATAAACTGAAACAAAAGGATTATTAAAGAAACTTAAAACCTGGTAGATTTCAGTGGTTTTAGATTGAAAGAGATGACAGAGATGAGTTCTTCAGATCTGCAGTTCTGTGGAGAGGAGATGAAAAGAGATGAGGTTCTGTGAAGGAGAAAAAATGTGAAGGAAAAACGATGAGGAAGGGATATAGGATAACTTTGGATGAAGGGTGGAAACAAAAAGAAGCATACTTGACCGAAGTTTGACTTGGGCGTAATTATCAGTGCTAGTATTCCCGACCACACACGTGTTTCACACACTTAAACCCTGAGAAGTTGCGATTCGCAACCTCACGTGCGCGGTTGCAAAATTCGCAACGGCATGTATCTGTTGCGAAAAATTAGCAACGGGGATTAGCAACAAAAAATTTGCAACGGCACTAGTGTCGTTGCTAATCTGGGTTGCAAATCCCTTAAAATGGTGTAGTGCTAGTTTCTCCAGTGATTTGTGATATAATAATCATCAAAAATATGATCGACTACTGCACTTGAGAAAACACAAAATAAATCAAAAATATGTTCACGTCTGGTTTAATGACATTTGCATTTTTCAATGGTTAGTTGTCATTTTTATTTTTATTTTGTCAATCAACAAATTTCAATTCGTTCAAATCAAAATAGTGATTACATGTTCGCTTATAAGATTAACAAAAACATCAAAATACATAAAAAAAATATCAAGATAATCAAAACCTAATACAAATAAGGATATCAACTACAAGTAGATCGCGAAGACAAAGAGCAATAAACCGCAGAGATACCCAATTTTTGATTACGTATAAGGGAGAGATGATGGTATATTCCGGAAATAATTCCGACCATTTGATTTGATTGTATTCTTCTTTGAAAAGAGATGCTCCTGGAAGGAAGGAGTTTTTTGCCCATAAACTTGTAGATCGAATTGTTGATGTTTTTGAATCAAGAGTAGCAATCCACGAACTATCCATCAAAGATCGAAGAACTCTCCCCACAACGACGAAGAAAAATTGTTCCAAAACGACGAGGAAACATGTCAAAAGACATAAAAAATGATGTAGAAACATCTTATTCAATAAACTATTACCTAAAATTAGAAAAGAAAAAGAAATCCTTGCTCAGATCTGGTCCTGTTTGACCAGATCTCAGCAAGAAAGATGAAAAGACTCTAGAGTTTCTTAGAAGGAAGATAAAAGAAAGAAGAAAGAGAAAAGAGAGTAATGTTAATGGTTGGTTGTCATTAGAGAGCAAAACGACTGCTACCTGATAAAGTTTCACACTTCTGATGAATGTGATATTGTTCTCAAGTTTAGACCCTGGTTCCTAGAAGGTGACTTGCTCGTAGTGGAGCCTTGGAATCCTCAGATTCTAAAAAGTCTAGTGGATTTAATAAAAGTACTTTTGTGGTTACGCCTCTATAACATGCAGCCTGGTTTTGCATATCCTAGAATTGTTAATGACATAGCATCTACAATAAGAGAAGTGAGAGAATTAGATCCACCCGACTGTGTAGTTCCAAAAGGAAAAGTACAAAAAGCACTAGTTCTGTTAGATGTCAGAGACCCACTTAGGAGAGGTTTTTTGATCAAAAATGCAACAAGGGAGGAAGTCTGGATTAGGTTGTTTTATGAAAAGCAGCCTTTTAATATATATGTGGCTACTGTTACACAATAGATCATAAGGAGATAAAATGTGAAACAATAGCAGCATATCTCCTACAGCAACAACGAGGTTACCTCTCATCAACATCAATTCTTGATCCTCCATAATGGACAAACCCAGATAACAGAGGAGTCAAATCTGCAAACCTCCATGGAACAGCTGATTCACTTGAACAGAACTCTAAAGTCATTGAGGAAGGTGTTTTTACTCAGAGAGTCGATCATCAAGGAGTTTCTTCAAACATGCATGCAGACCCAAAAAACATTCTCTCGGCGCAATTTAATGTGGAAGTGTCCAAGGATGCCGTTATTTTAAAAGAGCAAGATGCAGACAACAATATCAGGAACATTCCTTTGTCATGTTCTTCTCCAGTAGCAGTCGTGGGTTGTAACTCTCAAGGTATGATTGAGGTTTTTATTAATAATAATAAACCAGCAGGTCAGTTGAGCCACAGACAGGGAAAGAGAATCATATTTGAAGAAGGTGGTCCAAGCAATACAAAATATTCTTATCAGCATTTGGACCACAACTTTGGGAGTAGCAATTTTTTAGGTAGTTTGTCTGAGAATGATGTGGAGGAGCAACTAAAATCTTTTAGCTCCTTTATGGGTCAGGAAGGTGGATATAGGTCGAATATGGATCCTTTAAAGTCGTACATATCTCTAGGTGAACTGGATGTATCACTTGATGATTACAATGTTAGCAATTTAGATCCAGATTCTTGTCTCCCGGAACAAGTTTTTAAGGAACCACTCCAAGACCTAGTAAATCAAATTGAGGATAATTTGTCTAGTTATCATTCATCTAGCTATAATGTGGAAGTCTCTGAGAACGAGCATGTTAGTTTGGATGAATTTTCACCATCTCCTAACTCATACACATCATTTCATGGAACTGTTTCAGAGCAAAACCACTCTAAGTGACGCAAGGAGACTTCTTCTAGCACTGTCCAGGTAATCCCTTCTCTCAATTCTAATTTTTTTATACCCATTTAGAATTGCGTATTTTACCTCTTCAGATCTGTTTTAGTAGAAATTTTTTATTTCCCAGAGTCCTGCTACAATTAAGTTTTCTCTTTAACACTATGAAGATTGTATCGTGGAATGTACAAGGCTTAGCTGGTAACGAAACTAGGGATCATCTAAAGGACATCATCAGAATTCATAATCCAGATATCATCTTTCTCATGGAAACTAAGTGTGGAGCTAACAGAGTAAAATTTTTAACTTAGTCTTTAAATTACCCTAATTCTCATTTTGTTAGCTCCATTGGTTTATCGGGGGGTTTAGCTCTTCTTTCGAAAGACGGTTTTCCTTGTGATATAATTTGTAACAAAGATAACATGGTGCATGTTATTATTACTTCAAATTCTTCAAAACAGGAATGGCTGATTTCCTACGTTTACGGGTCAACTCATCTTGAATTGAAAAAACAACAATGGGAATTCCTAAAGGATCTCAGTGAAAATATTTTTCAGTCATGGATTGTTATGGTTGACCTAACGTGCAAATTTCAGCAGAGGATGCATCAACTAGTGTTGCTTCTCTTGACAATTGGATTTGTAGTGTTATTAATAGCGCAGGTTAATGGATATGGAGTTTACTGGTTTAAAGCATACCTGGACAAATAGAATTAATGGGAAAGGGTATAAAAGAGCAAGAATATATTTGGTCCTGCACAACTCAAATTGGATCAGAGATTACCCTGATTCAAAAGTTCTGCATCTTCCATTTCTAGGATCTGATCAATGCTCGTTACTCTTAATTGCGGATACAGATTCAACTAAACCTAGGAATGTTTGGAAGTTCTATAGATGTTGGCTTAAGGATTTCAATTGTTCTGATATTATCTCAAATGCTTGGCAAGTGCCTAATAATATGGATTTATCTCAGAAACTATGTCACACTAGGCGCCAACTGTCTAGACGGAATAGAGACTATTTTGGTCATATATATTTTCATATTAGGTATTTAAGAGATCATCTCTCTTTTCTCCAAGCTCAACCTTATAGTGAGGATATATCTACAAAGATACATCAAACTGTCCAAAGATTAAATCATTGGAAAAAGGTGGAAGCAGATTTTTGGCATAAAAAATCAGGACGTAAATGGTTAAGAGATTTTGATAATAACAAAGATTATTTTCATACCCTGGCGAATAGACGAAAAGCGAGGAATCGTATATCATCTCTTAGAGATGAACATGGGCAATGGTATCACTCCTACAACGATCTCCAAAACCTCCTCATCAATCATTTTTCCTCCATTGCAAAATCAACTAAGCCAGTTTTTCCAGAGCATATTTTCAACATCATTTCCCCAATAATTACTCAACAAGAAAACAATTCATTAGTCTCACTGCCTACTGAAGAATAAATTCTAAATGTCATGAGAGGTATGCCAAGCTGGAATTCACCGGGACCGGATGGATTCCAAGCTGGTTTCTACTTATCGCAATGGGAAACCGTGGGATCTGATATTGTGCAATGTATGGGCTGTCGTAGTCACAGCAAATTAATAAATATATTTCCCACTAATTAACTGGTAATACAGCGGTAACACATCAAGTGGTGGATACTTAGAAGAAATAATCCGTTAAAATTTTTAAAACACACAACTCCAATCCTAAGTGAGGTATTTTCTTAAAAGTTGGGTTAACAACTCTTTTAGAATCTACTTCAATTGGATGGAAAGGATCAATAGATAAAGAATTAAGCAAAGGATTAGACAAACCTTGTACCGGATCCTCATTCGTAATTAACAGTGAATTATTTACCTCAAGTATATCGTTGTCCTCTATCAAGCTATTGTTATCTAGCTCAATTGGGTCTTCCATGGCTTCAATAAATTTGGTTTCATTCTCAATCTCAATCTCTTCAACACTTTCATCATTCGAATAAAATTCCGCTCTATTGAACTCTTCCTCGGTATAAATTTTTAGGTATTAGTCTCAGTCGAGGGAATAATTGGGTCTACTTCTTGCAAATCAACTGGTCTAAAAATATTGTAATATGGATGTTCATTGTAACGTTGATATGCATTTGAGTATGTCACACCGTTCATAATAATGGTTCGGTCATACCAAGGCTCCTCCTTTTGAATAGGCAAATGATCATTATTACGATTTGGAGTTGGAATAACTTCATTACTGTTACAAAGGCTTTCCAAAGGTTGCTCATCTTTCTCCATTTCCTCCTTAAGTTGATTCATGTCTCTCCTTAAGTTGTTAATAACCTCTTGAAGTTCTTGGAGTGATTGATCAACACTTTGTTGATGTTGATCAATACTTTGTAGACGTTGATCGATACTTTGTTGACGTTGTTCTAATCCTTCATAATAATTTTCTATTTGCACATGAAGATCTTCCATCATGGAACACATTTGTTCTGCAACACTTGGAGAAATAGGATTAGAAGGATAACTATCCTCCCATCCTTGTTATTCTTCACTTACATGCCCGTCATAAGGTTGTTGACATGTATGATAATATCCATAAGGTTCCGTGGGATATTGATCATAGCCAAAAGATATGTTTTGATCATACCCATAGGATGGTTGGTAGTTTTCATATGAATGAGATTGAAAATCATATTTATTACCACTTTTGTATTTGTAATCTTGTGCTCCGTACATGTTATTTCCGTAAGGAAACATGACGACTCACAAGAACAGAAATCAAAAAAAAAATAAAAACAAGCTAAACAAATAACAAATCAATTAGCAAATGCTCCCGGCAACGGCGCAAAAATTTGTATGGGCTGTCGTAGGCACAACAAATTAATACATATATTTCCCACTAATTAACTGGTAATATAGCGGTAGTAAGAGATCGTTCCCACAGAGAGCTGTGTAATTGATTGGTTATTTGATCAGCAAGATAAAGTAAATAACAATGGGGGATTTTGGTTGTGAGATAAATATAAAGACAATAATAAAGAAAAGAGATGATCAAGGAATCCTTCGCCGTTACCAAGCGATAACTGGATTATAATACTTATCTATCTTTCGTTAGAGCTATTCATCACCAACCGTAGAATAGCATCTAGCTCAGTGCTATCCCCAAAACTCCTTATACCACTGATACGGAAGCTCTCCAATAACAGATTCTATTCAACCGAACCACCAAGTAGTAGCTCACTCAAGGTGTAATCCAATCGAACGCTTTAAGCTTTGTGAATTAGGTTAATCCCAGTAGTTAAACTCTTAGCTTAAGGTTTACTTGCTGGTGTTGTCTTCACACAGGATTCCTCCACAGAATCCCTCTGTAAGGTCTCGTAATTTCTACTTGTGTATTGAGTTAATCGACGATTAATTATCTCATAACTTCTACTAGCAATAAAACGATCAATATACTAATCCAGTATGCATCCCATATCAATCTAAGAATCACTCATAAACCCTAGATATGGTAAACAAAAACGATGATGATAAAAACTCTCAATAGATTTGTATTATCAATAAATCTTTATGCTTAATCAACAAAGGATTTAGCTACTCATATTACAAAGAAGATGATAATTGTGGTTTCCCCCTAAAGGGGTAAACCCTAGGTTTTGATGTAGAACTTGTGATATGAGATTCGATGATTATTTTACATAACCAAAAACCTTTTTATAGTTTACATTTCTTGGTCTTCAAGTATTCTAGTCGGTTCAAGAACCCGACCCAAAATAAGGAAATAAAGAAACCAAACGTGCCTTTAGGCCTTCCAAAGTGTTAATACACGTTTTCCACTTGCTAAGTAAACAAACCCAGTCCGCGAACTTCAAATTCCAGCCGATATTTTTGGAATTAAAGTATGAAACCCATCCGCGAACTTTACTGTCTTCGGTATTCAATAGAAGCTTGTTTTGGCCACAACTTCTTCATCCGAACTCAGAATGACCTCATTCTTTTTTGTATTATTTTTATATTTCAATTATATTCAAGATGGTGATGAGAAATTCTTAATTTGAATGAGTTAAGATCCGTCTTTGTCCCGTCTCTTGATTTTGAGCGTTTTGCTCCTTTTTGTCGCACTTCTTCAACTTCTCTTGGACTTGGAACTTGGATAATTGGAATACTTATCTTCCTAGATGTGTTTATAACCTTGTAGATACTTTTTGGATGATTCACCTATTATAGGAAAATGAGAGAAAACAAAAGTAATAATACGAATAGATGTAAGAATAATAGCTAAAACAAGTATGGAATGGACACTAAAATCATACGAATTATGCACTTATCATGCAATTAGTGCAACAATTTTTCACTACTAAATCAATGCCTGCTTCCATTAACCAAACTTTTACTTGCCTGATACCGGACACCTAGTGATTACAGGCCAATCGGCCTTTATAACATCAGTTACAAAATAATTTCAAAGTTAATAGTTTCAAGAATGAAACCATTGATGCAGAAGATTATATCTCCAACACAAGCTTCTTTCGTCCCTAAAAGGTACATCAATGACAATATAGTTATGGCACATGAGTTAATTCACTCAATGAAGAAATCTAAAAAGAAAAAAGGGTTAGTGGCACTTAAGATGGACATGTCGAAGTCATTCGATAGGGTACAATGAGAGTTTTTCTAAGAATGCTGACTTCATTAGGGTTGTGCGAGGAATAGTTTGCTATCATTTATCAGTGTATCTCGACAACTTCAGTCTCAATACGAATAAATGGTAGTAACTCCAAGTCTTACAATCCATCTAGGGGATTGAGGCAAGGGGATCCACTTTCCCCTTACCTCTTCATTATATCAATGGAATATCTGGCTAGATCCTTGATGAATGTAGAACAAAAAAATTTGTTGACTGGAATTCGGGTGGTTAAGAACTAAATTTCCATGAATCACCTAGCATTTGCAGATGACTGCATTCTCTTCTTTCAAGATGATAATAAAAGTATTAAACAAAATTTCAGCTTATGTCACGGGTGATCTCTCTCACAGTGCTAAGTTATCTATCACACAGATGCTTGGGGTCAAACAACTTTGTACTTCTGATAAATATTTAGTCCTACCAATACTATTGGGAAGATCAAAGAAACAATCTTTTAGCTCAATACAGGATTCTTATGAACAAAGATTTCAAGGCTGGTGCTCCAAAACTCTTAATCAAGCGGCAAGATCCAATCTGGTTAAGTAGGTATTAAACTTAATACCTACTCATTATATGAGTCATTTCAAGATTCCAAAAAATCTTATTAGGAAAATTGATTCTGCTCAAAAGAAGTTTTGGTGGGACCATAGATCTAACAGAGGTTTTAATCTGATTGCATGGGATTCTCTGTGTGTTACAAAGGCTAAAGGTGGTCTATCTTTCAGGAATTTAGAACAATTTTACATAGCTTTAATCACCAAGCTAGCATGGAGGTTATGCACCGAAGAAGAGAAACCTTGGGTTCAACTCATGAAATCAAAGTATTCTCCGCATTGGAACTTCCTGCATCTTCAAGATTTTCCCAATAACTCTTCTTGGATTTGGAAGGGTTTAGATGTGGGACTTCACTATGTTAAAATGTTTCATAGATGGGATGTTCGTAGTGGTAAGAAAATTTTAGTGTGGTATGATAAATGGGTGATTGGATTAGATTCACCACCCACTCCTAGAGATACCTTTTGAGAACCAGTAAGGTTAGTGTTTGTCTCTGATCTGATGCTGGACAATCCAAGAAGATGGAACACACAATTAATGTGGGATCTGTTTCCAGTTTATACTTCAAAGTTAATTTTGCAAATGAATTTGGTTCAGCAAGGAAATGATAGGATTATTTGGGAACCAAGTAGGAATGGGGAATTTTCAGTCAAGTCGACTTATAAAGCTTTAACCAATATGCAACATTATCCTAGGCAACCTTCAGGTATTAACTGGAAAGGTTTATGGAAAACAGATGCACCACACAAAGTTAAGTTATTTATCTGGAAGTGTTTAAAAGGAATAGTGCCGACTAGAGTCATTCTCAACAAATACAATCCTATTTTAGACACACTATGTCCTAGGTGTTTCCAAGCAGAAGAAACATTGCAACACTTACTTCTAGATTGCGATCACTCAAGATCAGTGTGGTTATCTATAAAAATAAATGTGGCAGCACTGTAACAACAACAAGTTCCGATTTCTAATTGGATATCTAGTTGGTTTCAGTCTTCCTCCAATTCAAAGAACCAGTATACAAATTACTGGATTTTGAAGCTCATGATCTCGGCTTGGTTTATCTGGAAGAACAGATGCTCAAAATAGTTTGAAAATAAAAACCAAAATCTTCTTTTTACCACTCATTTCATTAATAACATGCTCAAACAATGCTCCAATGAGGTAGCCAGTAAAAAAATAAAACTGCAGGAAGCTTGGACACCACCACAACATGGAGAAGTTACAATAAATACAGATGCAACTTTTGATTACATTACCAAAACTATTGGAATTGGTTTACTAATCCGAGATTCTGCAGGGTACTGCCATGGAGTCAGGTGCAGATACTTCAATGGAGGAGTAGATCCTGAGCAAGCGGAGTTCTTAGCCATGAAAGAAGCTATCTTATGGGCTGGGAAATGAAACTTAAGAGAAGTGGTGTTGGAAAATGACAACCTTAATGTAATTAACTCTATCAAGCATGCCATTCCTTCAATTCACTGGATGAACCAAGGAGTTGTAGATGAAATAAGGCATATGGTCTCTTATGTTTCTTGTTTTAAGTTGAACCATGTTAAGAGATCAGCTAATAATGTTGCTCATGTTATTGCTAAAACTGCTAGATCTAACAGGCTGTTCTTGGATTACTATATTAACATCCCAGATAATTTCTATAATGTAATCAGGGACGATCAACAAGCCTGTCAGTCTAAGTTATGTAAAAATCTTCAGTAATCAAAGTTGTTGTTGCATCAAAAAAAAAAGTATTCCACGTACTTGTTCATTTTTCCCTCTACTATCTAGGTTTAAAGATTCAATGTAATTATTTTGATAATACATTGTGTTTTTTTTTGAAGCATGCATTTTATTGATAGGAGATTAAGTTACAATTTTTCGTGGGTATGTGGTACCCACTGAACCAAGAAATAAAACGGGATTACCTGGTCCCATATTTTGGTTGATAAGTTTCCTATTTGGCTTCCATCTGTTGTATGATTGGCCAAACCGTCTGTGGCTTGGTTTTCTTCCCTGTAGTTGTGTTGAATGGCCACCTGTGGGATCTGTCTGAATCTCTTCTTTATTTCCTCAATCATCCCTGAGATGTTCCAAGGAAGGGGGTAGAGGATGTGATGAAGCGCAAAAGCTTTTCTGAGTCAGTTTCAAAGAGAACTTTTGACCATTGTCTTTATGTTGCCGTTCTTGAAGCCAAAAGAAGAGCCCAAGTTTCTGCTATTAAGGAAGTCGTAATTCCTAAAGGTTGAGCTAGAGCCATTAAAGTTTGTTCGTCAGAATCTCTGCAGATGAATCCTGCTCCCGCAAAACCTGGGTGCCCTCTGGATGCTCTATCTGTGTTAATCTTAATCCAGTTGATGTTTGGAATTGACCATCCTACCGATATTGTAGATATTATTTTGTCTCCTCTTGGATGGTTATATATTGGTGCATCTCCTGGTAGGACCGGTGGTAGGGAATCTTGTGCCGCAGTGAATTCTTGTTGTAGCTTTTGAGCCCATTAAGATTTCAGATGAAGTTGTTTGTTTTTGGCGGTATATTAGGTCATTCCTAGATAACCATAGGGTCCAAAAAAGAAAGCAAAAGGAGGAGATTACGGCTGTTGGTGCGGATTGTTGTAGAATTTGGGAGATGGTTTTCTGAGGGGTTAAGGTGAGAGTGAGAGGATAGTTGGAGTTTGGTGTATTTGTAAGTTGAGTGATCAGGGTGTTCCAGGATGTAGTCGTCGTTCGACAATGAATTATAAGATGACTCGCCAATTATGGATCAACATTACATCTGGGGCATATGTCAGAGTTGGTCAAGTGGATATGATGTAGGAGAGAGAAGGTTGGTAATCCTTCATTGATTGCTTTCCACAAGAGAAGGTTGGTAATCCTTCATTGATTGCTTTCCACAAGAAGAGCTGAATTTTTGGTGGACATGGTAAAGTCCACAAGAATTTGGTGGGTGGAAGAGGGGAATGAGTTGGTTGACCGTGGGTTAGACATTTGTATCCCGAAGATATAGTGTAATTTCCAGATTTTGAGTGTGGCCAGATAATTTTATCTTGTGCGTTGTTTTGGGGAAGGTGGATGTTTATGATTTTTTCGGCTATAGGATTTGGAAGGGTGTTTAATTTTTCTTGATTCCAGGTATGAGAGATTGGGTCGATGATTTCTGCTACCATTCAAATTGGGTAGAGTTGTGTTGGGTCTATAGGTGGTGAGTGTGGGATCCAACTGGATTCTATTGGAGTTGATAAACCATTTCCAATTTGATGGAAAATTAGTTTTTTCATGGCAGGGACAATTGATGCTAGTTGTCTCTATTGGGGACTGGAAGAGGAAGGTATGGTATGAATGCCTTGTAGAATAGGTTGTTGATAAAGATATTTTGCACTGAAGAGACTTCCAAAAATGGAGTTAGGTTGTTCATGTAAATTCCAAATTCTTTTCATGAGGAGAGCCTTATTATGATCACTGCTTTTCCTTATGCCTAACCCCCCCTTCGGATAATGGTTTTGTTACTTTATCCCAGCCTATAGGGTGAAGCTTTTTTATTGTTGAGTCATGTCCCCGGAAAAAATTCCTAGTGATACGATCTATTTGTTTGTGAACAGTATTGGGTAGGTTTTGTGTTTGCATAATGTGGTTTGAGGTGGGGATAAGTGAAGTTTTGATGAAAGTGAGTCTTCCAGCTGGAGTTAGGCATTTTGTCATCCATCCTTTAGCTTTTCGGGCTAATCTTTGTAGAAGGGATGCGAAGGTTTGATTGGAAGTTCTTCCTTGTTTGAATTGGATACCTAGATAGGTCGGAGGTTTTGATGTTGTTTACATATCGAAAAATTGTTGTAGTTCAGTTACCTTGATCGGGTCTAGTCTTGGGTGGTGAACTATTACTGATTTGGAGGTATTAATTACCTGTCCTGCAGAATTGACATAGGCTTAGAGAAGGGTTTTAAGGTGATGGTTACTCTGATTCGAGGATTTATAGTTAATTAATAAATCATCCGCATACATTAGCTGAGAAATGGGTGGTGCTTTTTTGGAAATGTTTAGTCCTTGAACTAACTTTGTAGATAGGATTTCAGCACAAATGATGAATATATAGGAAGATAATGGGTCGCCTTGTTTGATACCTCTAGTTGGGTTAATGTAGACATGGGGAGTACCATTTATGTTGATCGAATATGTAACTGATGTGACACATAGCATAATGTAATCTATAAAGTATGAAGGAAATCCAAGTTTTTTAAAGGAGGTTTTGATGAAACCTCAATCTAAACTATCATAGGCTTTCTGGATATCTAGTTTGAGAGCTATTTTTGGATCCTTGGTGAGGTTTGAGGTTCTGATATGGTGGAAGAGTTCTCCGAAAATTGATATGTTATCGTGGATTGATCTTTGTGGCACGAAGGCACTTTGGTATGGGCTTATTAAGAAAGGAAGAAGGGGTCTAATTCGGTTGACTAGGATTTTTGAAATGATTTTATATGTGACGTTACAGAGTGCTATGGGTCAAAACTGTGAAGGTTTTGAAGGATGGTTTACTTTAGGTATTAGTGTTATGTTTGTGGTATTCATGAGAGGATGCATGTTTAGATTATTAAAGAAACTTAGAACCATTGATATCAATTGAGAATGAGTTGTTTCCCAGAAAACTTTGAAAAACTTAATTGTGTAGCCATCTGGACCAGGAGCACTTTCATAGTTTATGGAGAAAAGAACTTGTTTGATTTATGTTGTAGTTACTTCCTTCGTAAGAAGGTATGATTTTCTGGGAGTTAATCTTGGCCTGATATTTGTGAAAATATCTTCATTTATCACCGTTGGTGGGGCCGTAGATTGTTGAGAGTAATGATCCAGAATGAGTTGAAGAATGTCTTCTTTCTTGTCAACCCAATTGTATTGTGGGTGTTGTAGTTGTTGTATATTGTTACAGGCTCTGTGAATGGTGGCTTTAGTATGGAAAAAGGTCGTATTGAGATCTCCTGATTGCAACCATTGTATTCTGGATCTTTACTGCCATTATGTCGCATGACACTGTAGTAGCTCATCATGATCGGTTCTGAGTTGTTTTTCTTGGATCAGCTAAAATTCCAGAACGTCGCACGATTGTGTAGCACATTGATGTTGAGCGTGTTTTATCTTGGATGTTGATTTCTTGATCATGGTTGGTAGGTGGCCATAAGTTTCTTTATTCCATTCCAATAGATTTTGTCCGGTTGATATGAGTTTTAGTTGAAGATCAAGGATAAGTTCAGTATCTTGTTGTTGTTCCCAAGATGTTTACATTGTGTTAATGTATGTGAAAATGAATGTTTGGATTCTCATATCATAATAAAACGTGTAATTTGGGCTTTTCTTATATTGGATTGGCATCTGTGAGGTAGGGGTTTAGTATTATTTGTGGTTGATTTTAAATTCATTTTATTTATTTTTCTTGAAGCATTTTCATTATAGACATGGCTTTATGGAATCTGGATGGGCATACTAACTTTAGATAAATGGGTACATAAATTAGATTCTCTTTATCTTTGATCTAACCAAAACCCGTCATCTCTAGGATAAATTCCCCTTAATTATTTTTTTTGTTTTTTTGGTCAATCAACAATATCAATATATTCAAATCAAAATGTGATTACATGATCGCTTACAAGAATAACAAAAACATCAAAATACAGATAATAAGAACTCTAATACAAATAAAGATATCAATTACAAGTACATCGCAAAGAGAAAGAGACATATACCGTAAAGAGACCCAAATTTTGTAAATGTAGTAGGGAAGGATGATGGTATTATCCGGAATCGATTCCAACCATTTAATCTGATTTTTTTCTTCTTCAATAAGAGATACTCCTATAAGAAAGGAGTTATTTTCCCAAAATCTTGTAAATCCAAAAGATCCCGGATGCCCTAAATCCTTTAGCTTGAATATGGATTCTAAGAAGTACCGTGTTAGATTGTCGATGTTCTTGAATCGAGAATAGCAAGTCACGAACCAGCGATCAAGGTTTGAATAAATCGCCCCCAAAGCGAAGAAAAACTCGCCCCAAATGACGAAGGAAAATCGCTCCAAATAGCGAAGAAATATATCAAATGACATCAAAAAACAAAAAAAAACTAATTTTATTCGATTAAAACTTACAAAGAAAAAGAAATCTTGCTCAGATCTAGTCCAAAAAGGACCAAATCTGAGCAACAGATTAATGGAGGCTAAGGTTTTTTCTTAAAGAGAAGAGGAAAGGAGAAGAGAGAGAAATAAAAGGAAAGGAGAAAGTATCTTTCACCTTAATTTTAATATCCCATTAAAGAACAAGAATAATTATTGTCGATGGTTTTCCCTATTTCTCATCCCCACTTTTCCTATTTTCCATCCCCATAATTCATATCACCAGTTATCCTAAGTACCACCCACTTTGAATTTCATATGTCCTAAATACACTCTTTGACTTTTTATTTACACCAACAATAAAATCATCTTACAACTGAACAAGAAAAATACCTAGTAATAAATCATGAATTACATTTCCATATCCACCCCCACCTCCACCACCGCCGACCTTTATCTCTTCTACGCCATCTCCATGATTATCATCACCTTCATAGAAAACAGAGATGGAAAATGTTTGGTGATGTATGCTGGATATTAAAAATAACGGACTAGGACATTAGGGCATCATATTACTTAAACTAGTTTTGGAGTTGCGTGAACCATTTACACTAATTTATTCTTGAATCGTACCCTAACTTTTCTGTTAGGCTAAGTCCTATGGGCTAGATATCTAGCTGCTAGATTGGCCATCCACGTCAGCATGGGAAACCTCCTAAGTCTTATGGGATGGCGAATCTAGCATCGAAATGCTGATCAGTTCAGCTTTTGACGCTAAACAGTACAGCGTCCAGGTGAACGCCGAACCGAGCAGCATTTGACTTGGTCATCTAGGTTGACGACGATGAACGGATCAGTGTCTGAGAATCGGGTTTTCTCTGCGCAGAAGCCTTTCTCCCTCAGTTCTTCTCCATTTCTTTTCTCACTCAAACACACCCGAAAATGCATGTTGTAGATCAATGATTCCAGACATTTGTTTCTTAATTCCTTCCGTGGGTTTGTTCTCCATCGCATCCTTGATCGTTTGAGAGTATTTTCATTCAATGCCGTCCACGAAATTGATTGAGGTAAAGATTTAAAACTTTAGGGTTTTTTTTCTTGATCTTTGATTATGATGAAAATTTGATGAAATTGATGATTGATATTAGATACAATGCATGATTTAGGTCATATATTTACGTGATTTGAATGATATATGATTGAAATTGATTTTTATAATTTTTAGGGTTTAATTTGATTATTTGTGATGAACAAAAAATGAAATTTTGTTATGAAATGATGAAAATGAATGATAATTTATATGATTAGTTTGTAGGTCAAATTTGTAGGTTAATTTGTATGATAATTTGATTATTCCTATGATGATAATGAATGATAATGAATTATTTTTGATAATCTGTATGATAATGTAGTTTGTATGATTGATATTTTTTTCATTTTTGTTATTGATTGTAGTATGAATATGGATGAAATGCTAGATCGGTTGGATGTAGTTTCATCAATGAATTGTAGTGAACATGTATGTCAAGATGTTACGAAACCCCCTCCCAAAGTAAGCTTTAGAGGTAGTTTGAATGATATTGAAGAGTATTACAATATTGTAGTACTAGATAATCCAGAAGCAAAACGATATTGTGACAATTGTGGATTTTCTTATGTTTTTGAGTTTGATTTCGCCAATGGGGATAGAGGCTTAGTTGAAGCCATAGATGAGAGATGATGGTCAAAAACCAAGAGTTTTCACTTTCGGGAGTTTGAGATTGGCCTCATTCCTTTAGATTGGTACATGTTAACTGGAATTCTCACTGGTGACCCTAATAAACAACCAGTACTTATGCCGCAGCTGGGTAGTGATCTAACATATCCCGCTCTGGATGATTTATATTTTTCGGATATCAAAAATTATGGTTCATGGGAATCTAAGAAAAATTCATTATCCTTAGCAGTCTTGAGAGCGTACATGGATAGTAGAAAAGACCAGGATAATACCGGTGTGCACAGACATTGACACGAGCATTCTTTATGTGGTGTATTGGTCATTTTCTTCTAGAGCATTCTACTGGAAAAGTAGATAAACGTTGGGTTTTTTTGTTGGATGACTTAGATAGAGTTGGGGAGTATGATTGGAGTCTAGCTTGGCTGACTTAGCTGGAATGGTTATGGTACTTGAGTATTGGTATTATTACTACTTCCGCAACATGCAACCCTTGCTTTGTCAGTAACCTGAAAGTCATTATGATGTTTTCCCAAAGATTTTTCTCTTCAAGAAGATTAGGATTTTATCAAGGAAAAGAGGGCATCAAGGAGGCCAAAAGGATACAATGAAACACTCAGTCAAAAGCGCAAGAATACAGATTGACACTAGAACAAGGGAATCATGTATTTTTCAACCATGGGAAGATAGTATGTATTCTGTGGGAGACCAATATGAGTACGCACTAAATATGTCCAAAAAGAGAGCTCTGTTTTTTTACTTTGAAAAGCGCACAAAAGTTAGTTGTTACTCGGCAGAAAGATTCCAGAGGCAGATTATAGGTGAGATTGTAGTCCCAACAAATCCTCCAAGTTTGGATCAAATTGATGACAGAGATATTGTAGAGGTCACCGACTTTTATGTAGTCATTGAGGATCAATATAACACTTGGTGGAAGAATAAGAGTGTTGGACCTTATGTCATTGAGTCATACCATGCACAGAACGTCGATGAGATAGCATTGGGTAGCTCAGTTGTTCCTCGCCGTTTATTTCCTAGTCATCCTCCTCCTGACATGATGTCACAGACATATACCTATGACACACAGAATGATCCCCCATCACAACTGCCGGATATAGATTTCAGTTTACCATTTTCCAATGAAGCCGGCGTATAACTTCAAGTACCGGTTCCAAGGGTTCCTTGTCCGTATAACTTTCGGGGGATGAATTTGACAATCATAAGTACATTTACATTTTGTACTCATTTTCATTTTAAGTTTCTTGAAAATTTGACTAAATTCTCTAACTTATATGCTTGTAGGATGACGTTGTTTCTGAAACCTCAGACATATCAAAGAGAAGACGTTATTTCGAACAAACAGATGATGTTAGAAGTGAAGGGAGAGATCAAGCAAATAAATGGATCGTGAGGCTAAAGCATCGCAGAAATCAGATGAAAAAATGGATAAACTCATCGAACTTCTTGAAAACGCACAAACACAAAGAGTGACCAATTATAAAAAAAGAGGAAGAGTATTTGAAGAAGAACATGGAAAACTCTTCAATATTGGAACAAATGCATCAAAGAGAATCGGACATGAAGATCCTACGACAACCCTTGGATGAATTACAGGAATGGGAGAAACCCGTCAACAAAATATGGAAGAACGAGATTTTAGCTTGTTATGGATTGGACCTTATCTCCTAAAATAAAGTGATATATTAGTAATAATTTAAGTTATTTAGAAGTAGGATTTCAATTTCAATGTAGTTTTTTATGTTTTAAGTTATTTAGAAGTAGGATTTCAATTTCAATGTAGTTTTTTATGTTTTAAGTTATTTAGAAGTAGGATTTCAATTTCAATGCACTTTTTTATGTGTTAAGTTATTTAGAAGTAAGATTTCAATTTCAATGTACTTTTTTTTTAATTTCAATTTCACGAGCCCTTTTATTTTAATTTTAATGTATTTTTTTAATTTCTTCAAAAAACATTGTAATCTTGTTTTGCAATATAATGGAAGAAATTCTCAAATTTTGAAGCAAACAACCATTGGAACAAATTGACAAACATTTAGAAAATGAAATTCTGGAAACAAATAGCCGTTGGTGAAAAAATGTCAAGCGCTGAACGGTGCAGCGTCGACAGCTAACGCTGAATGGAACAGCGTCCAGGTAAACGCTGAATTGTTCAGCCATGGAATATTCGTAAAATGCTGAATTGTTCAGCATTGGGACCACTTTTTGAGAGCTGAATAGTTCAGCGTTTCAATCTCGCTGCTAGTTGAACTGCGAGCAAATGCTAGGAGAGAGAAGTATCCAGAAGCAGTGTTAACTTTTTTCCCACACTTTTTTCATGATTTTCAACACTTTTTGGCCAATCTAGCAGTTCAATCTAGCCAATAGGACTTAGCCTTAGGTAAAATTTGGAAGCATGTGTTATATTTTTTACATTAATTTTAAAAAAATCCCTACTGCATATATGGTACTATTGACGGTGTGATTTGAAAAGCCTATTCTGGTAGATACACGAGCAGTCCAAGTGCAATTGGTACTATTATTGAAATTGGATAATCATATTTTTACGACTATCCTGCTCATGTGATTACTTAAGTTAATTAATCAACTTTAAGTTCATAAAATTTGTTTTCCAATTGAACTAATGTATACACACAATTCATCACTCTCCACGTGTCCAATGAGATACACGTGGAGGATACACGGTTAAGGGCATCAAGATACGATGCCACATACCAACATCCAAGGAACGTCTAACAGTTGTATGTGGTCATCCTTGAACTGATCCAATGGCTGAGAACCGGGGAGCACTGAAGGAACGATCCACCGCGAAGTACTGAAGAGCACCCAAAGATCTTCTTTATCTCATATCAAGGCAGACCCAAGACCAACGGCTAAGATTAGCTCCACTGACGAAGACATGACAGGGGCATCAGATATCTGTTTGACGCGTGCAGACCACCCCAACCACCCGCATTAAATACCTTATGCATAGGGTACGTGTCAATCGATCTATGGAAGAGAACGAGGTGGTTCATCATCATCAAGCATAACCGCTGGGGGCATTGGTTAGGAAACGAAGACACCGGCGGCATCAGAACAAAGAACGATAAAATAAGGTTGTAATTGTCCTTGATAGTGGACCCCATGTATCAACTCTATAAATACCCTTCTCCACCAAGAGAGAAGGGGTTGACCAATTCTTAGTAAACATAGGAGAGAGAGAAATAGGAAGAGTAAGTATGAACTCCCTTTCCCCTTCTAACTTTGTATTTCAGATAAAGTCATTTGATTATCTTTGTAACTCCCAACTACATGGTGAAACAACAACCCCCATGGATGTAGGCCTTAGTGTTGAACCACGTAAATCACCGTCTCATTTACATTCAATACTTTATATTATGTCCTTATGTTTATGCTTCGACTTATTATTTATTCTACCATGCGATTATCTATTTCATTACCATATGACTAGACAAGGACGATCCTGATGGCTCGGAGTCGATGAGTCATCATCCCTTTGTAATTTTACGCATAATAGTTTCAGTTCTAGAACGAATGATTGTATGCGAACGTTGTTTGTGAACACGTGGATGCCATCGTGATTTATGTGTTCACAACTAACATAATTAATCCTACTGAACTAGGATGAGATATTTTTCCCTAGTTTTCCAATAATGGATCTTCCATAATAATAGCTTATCGACTGATTGGAATTTAATCCAGGGTTTAGAGAGATTTAATGATTCATAAAGAAGAAGACATATAAAAGTGATAATGGTCATAGTCAAAGCCAAATTGACTTTTATGAGTGGTGTTGATACATGAAAAAGAATACCCCTTAACGGGTATGGGGTGCCCCCTCCCCTAAGGGGAGGTAATCCAATATAAAGAAGGGGGTTTGGGAATTAGACCCAAGTCCACTAGAAAACACCCATGGAGCAAAAGGGATAAGGGAGAAATTAAAACAAAAAGAGAGACCATATTAGGGAAGGAATGGCATTAATAGTAATTAACTGAGTTTAGGACATATGGCATGATGTCATAAAAGGAAGTGGCTTTTGGAAAGTCTATATAAGAAAGGACAAGGTACAATGGAAATAAAACTCTCTCTCTTACTATTCTTAGCAAATGTAAGGTCATTTGGTTAGCTAGGACGGGTAGGACCTAACGAGAATTCGGGTATTAACATTTGGAGACCACAACCGGAGGCTCTGCCTAGATCACATGACACACATAGAAGGCGCTAACTCGGGCGCGACAGAGAGCCTAAACATTCCCTCACTCAATCAATAAATCGAGAGGGTGGGGAAAGCGACAGACCCGATCACGCAAGCGACAAAACCAGGTACAAGCGTGAAGAAGACGAACAGCAGGAAACTGAGGAAGCGCCACCCACCCAGCCTTCCCTCAAGGAGCTGCAGAAGGAACTGGAAGACCACGTACGCGGGGAACAAGAACTAAGAAAACTCAAGGTAGCCAATGCCGAAAAGAGCGCCAAAGAAACAACGGAGAACACAGAGGAAAAAGAGGAATAACATGTAGCTATGACGCAAGAGGCGATGGAAAGATACTTAGAGGAGAATTATAGAGTTTTAAAGCAAGACAATTACAACTTCATGGCGAGTCCTTATTCCTCTGAAATAACAGAATATCAGTACCCAGAGGACTACACCTCACCTAAATTCAAGGTCTATAATGGTCAAGGCAACGCAAGGGAGCACCTCAGTCGATTCCTACCCGCTATGAATGATCGCGCAACTGATGGGAAACTATGTCTGAGAGAGTTCCCAAAGTCGCTAACTGATACAACATTCACTTGGTATGATAACCTGAAGTCGGGAAGCATCAGTTCGTGGTCGACCATGTCCACACTCTTCCTCGGAAAATTCTACTCAGCAAAGAGGAAAGTCACAACAATAGACTTGAGTAAGTGAAACCAACGCTCAGGAGAGGAGATAGGAAAATACATCGCCAGGTTCTGCCTGCTCACCCTCGATTACCATGAGGATGTCAGGGAAGAAGCGCTAGTGGAAATTTGCGTACGAGGAATGACCCCATCCTTTAAAAAAATATTGGTCAACTTCCGCTTCCCCACATTTGTCGAGTTAGAAGAAGCGTCCGCAAGAATCGCTAATTGTATCGAGGAGCCAAACTCATACTACATCTGGCAAAATTCGGTGAACACCGTATCAACCGCGCCCAGAAATATCCGCGCAAATAACAACCGGGAGTTTTGGGGAACACAGACGTTTTCACCGCCCTTGCCCTGCAGCAAATAACAAATTGTGGGATTATTAGAACAGTGGATAGCAAACAAGGAAATCCAACTGCCACCGACAAAGACGAACCCCAGTGTTGTTGACATAAATGACACCAGGTATTGTCATTACCACTGCATAGTACAACATCCTACGATTGACTGCTTCAACCTTCGGAGGATGTTCCAGAAAAAGTTGAACATAGGCGAGATTGAGATGAACAATCCAGAATGTGGCAAAACGACCCAACACCAAATCATGATGCTCTCCCACGATCCGAGCGGGGATGTTTGGAATCCTTGGGGTGACGAGGAGGAAGAAGTGTGCGAAGTCGAGATGGAAAACCCATCATTTCCAAACACAGACAGTGTGGATGGCCAGTTCGCTAAAACGGTGTTAGCTCAACAATTTTTCGACTCCCTTGGCTTCAGCGAAGACCAAATTAAAGAAGCATCCAAGGTTGTAGCCGCCATAGCGGCAGGAAGGCCCCTGTGGTCTTCTCCCCAAGTAAGCGATCGTATTCACAAATGAAGATATCTGATATCCGGGAGAACACCTCATACCTTTGTATCTCACAGTGCACATCAACAGGAAACCGCTAAAAAGGGTTTTTATCGACGGGGGCGCGTCCTTATACCCAATATCACTACATACACTAGAAGTCCTAGGCGTCAAACCGTCAGCCATCAGAATGCGAGCTACAACAATGAAAGGGTTCGAAGGCCACGTTTAGACAGCTATTGGAATCGTCAGCTTGGTCATGAAGGTTGGTCCCATCCGAGGGCCAACACTGTTTAACGTACTGGAGGATGACACTACGTTCCACGTGTTACTAAGGAGAGGATGGTTACTTAATCACAAGGTGGTCGCGTAAACATACCACCAGTGCGTAAAGACTAATATAGGTGGTAAGTAATACCGGATCCCCGCTACGAGTAACCCCTTCGATCCAGAAGAAGCATACATGGCAGACGCAATCTTCTATGATGAGCCCAAAAAGGAAGACAAGATGCCAGAAGTGCAACTCATCCCAATACCAAAGTGGGGGGAAGAAGAAAAATCAGAGCCAACCAAGTCTGTATTCAGCCCGTCAAGAATGGTGTTTCCAACAGAAAAGAAGAGGAAGCAAGGTGAGCATACCGGTTTTCAACGTTTCCAAGCCGAATGGTGGACATGTGTACCGCTTATAGCAATTAACCAAGGGAGCATCCGCAAGTACAAAAGATTACGCCAACATACCAATGAACGAAGCGAAAACTCCCGATGAAAGCGCCGAACATAGCCTCTCCGATCTTCCTTACAGCAAGATCGATGATGAGGAGATACGAAACCAATCGGTAGATACTATCACCAAGGTTGCCGAAGAACGAACGCCAAGAGATCTCACTACGGATGAAATGGAGGAAGTTGACTGTAAGGATCCTCAAGCTCGTCAACGCTACCAGTCAAGTGGCGAATTAGTCGATTATGACTCGAGTAGTTTAACACGAACGTTAATTAACAAAATTTAATCTAACAATAATATAACTACGCACTAGTGTAAATCAGCAATTTCGTGACAGACAAAGCAAGTCAATTAACTCGTATTTATGACTAGGTTTTTCGGTCGAAGAAAGGGTCGTTGTTTGAGCGTCTTTTTCAACTATGACGTGTCTATGTGGGTCGTTGAAAATCTTATATCAATGACAGATTTTAGCAGTCAAAATTTTATGACTGTCTACAATCAGTCATAGATATAAATCTTAATATAAAAAAAAATAGATTCAGATTGGCTGTCTGGCCTGACTGAATCTGACTAAATCTGAAATGAAACTCAAATGAAAACCAAATTCAAATGAGAATCAAATGAAACTCAAATTAGAATTCAAATGAGAATCAAATGAAACTCAAATTAGAATTCAAATGAAAACCAAATTCAAATCAAATAAAAATAAGAGTCAAATTAAACTTGCACACAAATAATCATTCAATTTAACATTCATTGATTCATTGGTTTCAAATTACACAAAAGATTAAAATCTGTAGTTCTGACCAGTGTAATGTGTAGTTATGACCAGTGTAATCTGTCCTCTACAGCACTGCCTCCTCCAGGCTTGAATAACATCCATTGTCAGCACCATCTCCTGCCTCCTCCAGCCAGTTAAACATTGAGTTCCAGAGCTTTCTCAAATCTTTGTCTGCAAGAACAGAAACCTAATCAATGACATTGAAAACAATGAAGTGGCAAAGGATGCGAGCAGTTTAAACAAAGCTTGTGAGTTTTGCATGCATAGACAGATTCAAACAGTTTAACAAAGTTTATGATTTATCTAGCAAGTGATATCTCAACTGCTTACCTTCCCTTGGGGATTAATCCTTAGCAAAACCAATGAATAATTGTATCTTCTGCAAGCAGAGGTTTCGAACAATTTCAGGGAATAACTTCATCATCTTGGTGTCTTCGTAGCACTGGATTTAGACTTTGTAGATTAATTTAAGATCCAGCTTTCAGTACAAAAGGCATACATAAGCTTTTCCCATATCTTCACCTATAATTAGAAAATGGAACACATTCCAAACAATTAAAACCGGCAGTGCAAAACATGAAAAATAAAATATCCAGACAAATTCGAAGACCAATCTTATGAAAATAAAAATTCATCGTACAAAGAATTCTATGTGCCAGTCAGGATTTTAGCAGCAGCACTGCCAATTCTCTGAGATGCACACCAAGCAGGAACCTCAATTAAAGTTAAAACCATGAGAAGGAAACAAAGAAGCAGACATGATAACAAGGCATGCTGACATTTAGGAACTCTATTCTAAAACTAATACTTTAGTATTTAAGGATGAACAACCAAGACTAAAATATTTAGACTGCTGCATTCAAGGACTAGTATGTTTGTTTCTGTTCATATGAACATGGGCGGAAAAAATATTTGTACACAAGTTCAAAAATGCTCATCCTAACATATTGTACCTTCCCTACCATTAAGTAATCCCAGGTGACAAGGTTTATCTATACTTATCCCGTACAACTAAAATTAAACCCTTCAAGGTGTTTAACACACTAAGGTATTGTGAAGCAGTAAAGAATTTATAACAGCTTGTATACAAATATCGTACTTCAAGAAAGAAGATTGATTGTTTTCAGAAGGACTACCATTTGTAGATAACAGCAAAAGAGAAATTGTAATTCTAAATTGCTACTCTAGTTCTGACATATGTTTTTCTCTGTATTGCACACTCTTTTCAAAGTAACTCCCTACTTGTTTCAATGATTACAGAATATGGCTTCTCATTTTGAGGGGCATTATCATTTCTGTTCAAAATATCAAATGCTTCATGAATCAAAATCGACTTTAAAACAATCAATTTATGAATATAAAATAATTTGAATATCGAATATGGCAATCACTAGAACACAATCAATTTAAGCACTTGTGGTGTTCTAAAAAGTTTCTATATAGGTCTTTTTGAGATACAAATAAAATGGCAAACTTTCGAGAATAGTTAATACAAATATTAGAATCAAAACGAGACATAAAGTTAATCAGTCAGCCAGATAAAAATTGCCCCTTGCATATAATTCAACTCTCGTATGCAACACTTTTGCACCCAAGTGACCTCCTTAACACCGAGATACACAAGAATATGACACTGTTTTAGCTTAAACCATCTAATTAATTTTGTTCGACTCTACTATTAGAACCCAGTGTTCTATACCTTTCTGCATAGGCCTTCTTGAGATTCAAATAAATGGCAACTTTCGACAGTAGTCACTACAATAGTAGAATAAACATGAGAGATAAATTTAATCAGTCAGCAAGATCAAAATCGCAACTAACATATCATTCAACTCTCGTGTGCAACACTATTTCACCCCCAAGTGACCTCCTTAACACTGAGATACAGAATAATAGGACATGTAGTGGTTTTACACAAAATCAGCAAACGGAGATGTGACTGAGGTTAATCATCACATATACTAAACATGCCGATTAAGCTTATTATCATGACACTCAAAAATATGAAAGGACTGCGAATACAACCCAAGGATTTAATGGTCATAATGATGCATGTTATGAAATGAGGAGTAAAAAATAGAACCTCCAGATGTTGAAAATGAACAAGGGGTTTTGTTGGTTACAGAAGCCTACTCAATAACCTAGAATTGGGTCAGGACAATTGCACCAATCACTACACAAAGGATATGTTCATGCAGGACAAGCATCTATTACCATTCACCACACGAAAATTAATAACTCAACCATCATCCAAATAAAAATACCAGGCAATGAAATCATATTAAAATACGATAAGAAGGTAACAAATGGATGAGCACCAACCAGTTTTCGCTACAAGAGATTATCCTTCCAATGCTACTTAGATGTATTGAAGAAAGACTACAGGTAACAATGAATCTGAATGTAAATTTTAAAAAACTTTTGTGAAAACTACAGGAATTAGTTAAGAAGTCAGGACAATATTTCAAATGCGACTTAATAACGAATTTCGATAATGACGTTGTAACGAAGGTGACAAAATACAAAATTCAAATGACATGGGTTATAGAATTCCAATATATAATAGCAAAACCCATACAGGGGTTCGCACTTCGCAGTCATAAATTGCAGCACCTCTATGTGCTTTAATGTTCACAAAATCTATTATTATAGCCATCATGATTCATAATACTTCCTTATAGTAGTATTCAATAGAATTTGTATTTACAGCCTAACCCTGTTATAATGATAATGACCATTTGTCAAATTCAGAATGAGAGTTGAAGTTACACCATTAGTCTCACAGTATGTTTTCACACGAGAATTTTCTTGTGCCGTCTAACAGTGCCATTCACAACTAAGGAAATTAAAGATGATAAGAAATCCTCAACATAGAGAAGCAACTCAGTTACACCATGTTCAAGCAATGTGTAAATAAAACATGCATGTTAACACTACTAATTTGTTCTGATCAAAACAAAACAAAACAAAAAAATTGTAAATAACTGCATCAAAGAGGCACAAACCTGAGATTCAATGAAATTGAGAGATTGAAATAACTTCAGCAACTTCACTTGAAATTGAAAGATTAACAAAGCAAAACCTGAAATCACAGAAACAATAATTAACAAAACCCAAATTCTTACCCCCAATTTCATATTACTCTATACTGACCTGTCAAGAGAGTGTTGATGCTCGAGCAACAGTGAAAAATTCTCTTTTAAAGCTCAAATTTCCTTAAACAAACTCTGGCTACAATAAAACAAAATATTTATGAATCAAACACAACTGAAATGAGAGGACATGATAATAAGCAAGTAAAAAATTGCAATCTGAATAAGTAGTCGGACAAACCATTGCATCAAGTGGGATTGTTACAATTTGAACCATGACCTATCCTGCACCATTTTTTACAAAAGCAAAAAATGGTTAGAGAATTAAGATGCTAAAACAATCAAAAAAACCCTTTTTATGTTCACTGTTTATAATTTTCTTATTGTAAAATCAATAAAACAATAGATCTAAATGAGAAGGACGTTCACCTTGTAAGAAACAACTTCAACATCAAACCCAAATCTGCGAACAACAAAACCCCCAATTATTCGTGATGTTTAAATAAAGATCGGGATTAAGAAATTCTAACAAGAAGTGATACGGAGAATTAACTATAATTCCTAATGGAAGAATAGCATCCAACCAAAACATTTCACTGATTTCTAACTTTTCACTAATGACTTCTGTTACCATGGAATGCTAGTTGTAACAAGTATGAAACTGGAAAAATTAAGTTTATCATTTTGATCTTCGAGAGAGAAAGTTAGGGTTTTCTGAAGAAAAGGGATTTTGGGTCTCCTGCGAAGGAAGTTTTTTTTTTCAATCAGATTCATATTAGAATGTAGCAGTAAAAACAACAACAAAATATTTAGAGAGAGGAAGAGTAAAAAGAGCAGATAGATAGACAGAGGAGAATTGTTGGATTTATCAAGCTTAGAATCATTATCTCTGATAGAAATCATGTAATCTTAGTTTTGGTAAGTAATAATAGAGAGACGAAGAAGGTTCAGCAAAATAGTCGATCCACGGAAATTACAGTAGGTAACCTTCGTATATATAAAAACATCATACTAAAATTTCACCTTTGTCCGATAAGCGGAGTATGAGATAAATAGGAATCAGTTCCCTATTCGAGATTTAAACTCAGCAGACCATAGTTATATATTGTGCAAGCTTTGCAGGAGCAAACGTGACCTGATCCGCGAGAAAATTTTACTGTACTTCTATAACAAGGTAAACTACGACATACTCAAATTTCATCATATTCCAACGGTTGAATTTAAAGATATCATTATAATCAAATCATGCAATTTCTTACCAAGATCTTTTAGACCACAAATTAGGGTTTTGACAGAGAGAGAATATCCACAAAAAAAAAAACGATACACACAATCAAAATAAACAATCATGGAGATCAAAGATATGAAAAACAATCAAAATAGTACACAAATCCAACTATTATAAACAATCATGGAGATCAAAGAAGAAAAAAAACATACCTGGAAAAAAACGTTTCCTCTTCTTTCTCCTATGGTTTTCTACGCACCAAACTCCTTCCCAAATCTCTACTCGTTTGAGAGATTTGTTGTGAGACCAAAATACACTAAAAACTCCCTCGAACTCCCCAAAGCAACCAACTCCCTAGTATTGTAGGGTTTTATGACTAACAGGGAGTTCAAGAGCTTTTTTTAAACTCCACAGCGACTAACAGGTGTTTTCTAAAGAGTTTAAGAGACTCTTCTAAACTCCCCCACGACTAACGGAGATTTGGAGAGACTCCCTCAGGACTAACAGGAGAAAACCTAAATACATTAAAATCTCTCGAACTCTCCCACGACTAACCCATGTTCGTTTATTTCATTCTTCTTTCTTCTTCTTTTTCTTTATTCATCTTTCCTCTTCTTCTCATCTCTTCCTCTGTTCGAAACCAAGAGATGGTTTTGAGATACAACTTGAGAGAATTAATTGTTGAGCGAGGGAAGATTAAGTAGAAGACGTTGATGATGTTGTAACTGATTGAACACGAGATGAAGAAGATGATGGTGATTCTGTTAATCTGAGAAGATCAAATTAGGGTTTGTAAGAAATTCTGAGAAGATTTAGAGGATGAAATTGAGGGTCTAAAGGAGATATAAGAGACGGGTTTGAATAGAATTAGAGTTTAAGTTTGATGAAAATCTTGGGAATCGATAGTTAGGTTTTAAAATGGAATCCGAGGTTAGTTTGATGAAAAGCTTGGGAAACCAGGGTTTGTCTGAGTTGCAGCTTGAAGAATTAAACTAAATTATTAGATGGGTTTGTTTAATTGAAGTTTAAAATTGCTTAATTGTTGGATTTGAATTCCTTGGGTTAGGGTTCTTGTAAGAACAATGGTTTAAGATTCATGGGTTCGAAATTTATAGGAAGATGATGAATTAGACGGTATAGGGTTATGATGAAATCAAGGTAGAAGATTAAGCAGAGGGTGAATCATCTCTTTCAATCATTTTGGGATTTAGTCTGAGAACAAAGAAGGGATTGAATTCAAGTTGGTTGAAAGAAGCTTCTTTGAGGTAATTTTTCTATGAGTTGATTCAATAAAGTTATTTATTTTATTGATTGAGTATATGCAGTTGGTAATTGAATTAAGGATGGTTGGGTGTTTGAGTAGATGTTGTATGAATGGGGACTACATGTAGTGGTTGTGTTATTATTTTTGTTGTGGTATGCAGAGGAGGAATTGGAGGTTTGTTCTGGCTCACAGGGAGTTGTGATGGAATTGGTGGAGGTATTTACAGGTTGTAATGAAGTAGAATGATTACAGATGTTGATAAGAAATCATGAAGGATAAAATTGAGTTTATGTTAGTGTTGTTGATTAAGTTGCAGATTAATGGGGTTGATAGTTTGAGGCAGTGGTGTGTCAACGTACTGTAAATTACAAATGTTACAGACTGATCTGAGTAAACCCTGAGATAGTATTGCAGGATAGTGATGAAGCTGCAGATGTTATTCAATGAAGAACTGAAATGAAATGGATATGATGGGTATGTGTGTGTGTTGTATGAATTGTAATCGCTTTATAATATCATATTGAGAATGGTATTAATGTTGTAAGAGTTGTATTCGGAGCTGAAATGTGTGTGTGTTTGGAACTTGAAGTACAGACGTAGAAGTGATTGGATTGTAGATTTAGAGTGGCTGGTGCTATGTGGATTGTTGGTAAGCATTATAGCTGGAGTTGTAACTACATAGATGAAATGAAAGTTGTAATGTGTTTTTCAGGTGTATCTATAGAGTGGGTTGAAGTTCAGGTGGTCGGTTTGATCATGGGATGGACGTTATAGAATTATATCTAGAGATGAAGTTGCAGTTAGATATTAAAAAGGTGTTAGTTGTATCCTGAGATAGAGTTAGAGTTGGAATGGAGGGTGGAGTGAACTAAAATGAGATATTTGTATGAATGTGTTGTAAAAATGAAAGTTAGATGAACTGTGGAGTTGAATCTGTGCATTGGGAGGCTTGCTACTGCTTTAGCAGGTAAACAGATTTTGAAGTTGTAATTGTAATTATGAAGTTTACTTGGATTCAATGTACTGTTGTATTGTTATGTTTAGTCTGGTAAAATTAGAAAATGATGTTACTAGGAGTTACACTTGCAGGTAGAATATCTAGTGTGTGGTGTAAGCCATGCACCATGATGGTGCATCAGAACCCTTTTGGTCTTTGCTTTGGTTTCAGCCTTAAACCTTTCTGTTAGTGTGTCTGACTCAGTTAATTTGACCGAGTTGAGCTGTGTTGACTCACTGAGTTCCCTGTGTTGACCTGAGTTGACTCGTGTGACCAAATCGTTGACCACGTGACCATTGACCCTGGACTCTGACGTTGACTGTTAGTTGACCCCATTGACTGTTATTGGACCAGATATACCAGGCCTTAGTTTAATGGGTTGGCTTAGTTGTTTTGGGCTTTATGCCAGAATTCTCAATTAGTGTTATTGGACCCTTATGGTCCGAATTAGACTTTGGTTTCTTCTACAAAGTTGTAGGTAATCATAAGACTTAGTTAATGGACTATAAAACCAACCTAATTGAATTAGTGAACCCTAGCTATGCTAAAGATGGAGATTGAAAAGGTGTAAAGTCATAAATGGGCTTAAAACCATTATATAGCTTGTATGATTCTTGTCTGAGCCATTTTGGCTAGATTCTTAGACTTCTTATGTGATTAACAGTTAATATATATTACCAACGATCGATTCAAAGGATGAACCATTGGATCGTGGATCTCGAGGTAGGCGTGGCCTGTCATCAAAAGAGGTGGGAATACTTTTAACTCTTTTGTAATTATTATTGTTTTCTTTTACCAAAGTTTATGTTTAACGAATTCATGCATTGAATGATTGTGCTTTCCCTGCATTGTTTAACTTTAATTTATGAAAGTTATGTTATTTCTTTTAATCTTTCCATTGCTTGGAAAGGAATTTTAATGCTTTGTTTGTCTCTATGAATTGTTTGGGAAATAAGAATTTCCATTTGATTGTTTGGAAATGAGAATTTCCATCTGTGGTATATATGATAATGCTCCTTCATTTATATCTACATGAATTCGAGCTTTTATGCAATCACTAGGTGCGGGACGAGTCACCATATAGCTATCTAGGTGCGGGACGAGTCACCAGTATTATGTATTGTTTGGAAGGAGTTAGTTTCATATACGTGATCGTTTACCTATGTGAAATTGGTTGCGCTTTAGCGTTTAGGGAAAACATGAATTGTTTTCAAATCATTTTCAATGATTACTTAAAAGTTAAATATTATTCCTAAGGGGCACTCCTTTTAGGGATAATGTGCTCACCCATTCCCACTTTCAGTTTCAGACACAGATCAGAGTTGCGCAGCGAAAGCTTTGAGGAGTTGAGTCCGTTAGTTGGTTGACTTTTACTATATTTATTATATTACATGTTGTATTAGTAAACCAAATGACCATTGTATATGTATCATTTGAGAGGAGTTCTTGTGTATATATATTTCAGAGCGGGCTAGTTTTGGGTTAAGTTTTATAGCAGATTGAATGTTTAAGTAATTGATTTAGATTTTAGTGCCTCTTATTCAACTAATCACTTGGATTAGTCAGCTGCTCACTCTGGGGGCGCTACAGTGTTGGTATCAGAGCTCACTATTAGATCTTATATGGCAAAGAATAAAAATAGCCAGTGCCAATTAGTGAACTAGATTAGTTTAGAACTGGGTTGGGTTGTGAGATAAATCTTAATCACTAAAAGCTATCAATAATTAAAATATTTATTTGATTGATTGATTTGGTTGTTTGGTTGTCGGTATGTGTAATTAAGTAAAAATTGTAGGGTACACCAATAACTTTAGCTGATAAAGATTAGTTTAAATTGTAGAGTAATTAGTTTAAAAAGTTTGAACGCGTCCACAATCCAATATTAGAAAAATAATGAAATTAGTATTATTGATAAATCTTGAAAGTCACGTAGAAACTTACTAAGTACCTTGACTTATACGTAGGGTCAACAATTTATAATTGCATAAATATTAATAATATTGTTGGGAATTAATAATATTCGTAAGAGTAGTTAGAATAATACATCGATCATCAGTGTTAATTAATATTTTAATAGTAATTGTAAATGATAGTAAAAATAATAATAAGAATTTTGATAAAGTAATGTTAGCATTTCTAGATTAGTTAAATATTGAACTTAAGTTAACTAAAATTTCAATAAGGATATGTATACGGATAAATATAATCATTATGATTAAATAATTATGAAAAATGAATAATACTTGTGTACGATGGAGTTTTGTAAATTAGACTAATTACAAATTAGAGATATATGTTTTTTTCGTCTAAGGTAGATAATTAATATAATACTTATTAGGCGTTAGACTTAAGAAAGCGAGGATATAATATAAAATAAAAAAAGAGTCAACTTGTTAGTAATCTTATACCGAAATTATCTTTAGTCTAACAAATGATTTAGTAAACTTTTAAAATGAAACAAATACACATGAAATAGTAATAATAGTATTCGGATACTTAGTGTAATATTAGAATTAAAAGAAAACAAATTCACATATGAATAGGATCCTTCTTCGTAAATAGATTCAATCATCTTTTGAAATGGAAAGTTGGTGTGACGAACTTAAACTGTTAGAATTTAAATTAGTATTATATTGAGCATAATTTAAATTAGAATCTCAATAACAAATATATAGCGATAAAATAATTATTAGGATTAAATACCTATGAAAAATTATTAGTGCCTATGTACGATTAAGTTTTGCAAAGTTAACTAATAACAAATTAGAATTATGTGTTTTGCGTTCAAACCAGATGGATAATATAAGATTTATTAGGTAGGATTAAGAACGTGAGGTCATATAAGTCATAAAGTAAAGACTAAACTTGTTAACAATCTTATACCCAGATTATCTTAAGTTCAATAAATGATTCACTAAATCACTAAATTATACACATGAAGTGATATTTATAGTACCTAAATGCTTAAAACAAAACTAAAATTAAAGGAGAATAAATTTGCATATGAATAAGATACTTATTATTAATACCCAAAATCTAAAGACTATTAAGACATATTAAAATTTTATGCAGACTCAAATTTAGATCATATTAAATTACCAACGCCAATACTTAACAAGATAGAGTATATGGATTCAATATGGATAAATAAAATCTAATATATCAATCTTTTCGCGAATGTAGGATTATATTTAGAAGATTAAGGCTTAGTGTACCAAGTGGAATATTAACTTAAGAATAATGAAAATGATAATATAAGTAAGACAATAATTTTCGATAAGATAAGCAAATAATCATACTATATAGTACTAATTATTATGAAATTTAGAGTTACTGTCAATATCATTTGGTAATAATTATGGGATAGTAATTGAAAGATGTAACTTTTATTTATAACACAACTAAAGAATTATTTAGCAATAAAATTTTAGGAAATGAAATTAGATCAGACCGAATCTAGTATTAATAATAAAATTAAACATGACATTATGATTAATTATGATTGACTTTTATCTGTCTAAGAAATAAGAAATAATTGTTATAATGATAATAACATAAAAAATAAATATATATATATATATATATGTATATATATATATATTTATTTAGCGGATACTTACTTATATTAAGTCACATAAGTAATGATAATAACCCTGAGATAGTATTGCAGGATAGTGACGAAGCTGCAAATGTTACTCAATGAAGAACTGAAATGAAATGGATGTGATGGGTATGTGTGTGTGTTGTATAAATGGTAATAGTTTTAGAATATCATATTGAGAATGGTATTAATGTTATAAGAGTTGTACTCGGAGCTGAAGTGTGTGTGTCTTTGGAACTTGAATTAAAGACGTAGAAGTGATTGGATTGTAGATTTAGAGTGGCTAGTGCTATGTGGATTGTTGGTAAGCATTATAGCTGGAGTTGTAACTAGATAGATGAAATGAAAGTTGTAATGTGTTTTTCAGGTGCAGCTATAAAGTGGGTTGAAGTTCAGGTGGTGGGTTTGATCATGGGATGGACGTTATAGAATTATATCTAGAGATGAAGTTGCAGTTAGATATTAAAAAGGTGTTAGTTGTATCCAGATATAGAGTTAGAGTTGGAATGGTGGGTGGAGTGAAATGAAATGAGATATTTGTATGACTGTGTTGTAAAAATGAAAGTTAGATGAACTGTGGAGTTGAATTTGTGCATTGGGAGGCTTGCTACTACTTTAGCAGGTAAACAGATTTTGAAGTTGTATTTGTAATTATGAAGTTTACTTGGATTCAATGTACTGTTGTATTGTTATGTTTAGTCTGGTAAAATTAGAAAATGATGTTACTAGGAGTTACACTTGCAGGTAGAATATCTAGTGTGTGGTGCAGGCCATGCACCATGATGGTGCATCAGAACCCTTTTGGTCTGTGCTTTGGTTTCAGCCTTAAACCTTTCTGTTAGTGTGTCTGACTCAGTTAATTTGATTGAGTTGAGCTGTGTTGACTCACTGAGTTCCTTGTGTTGACCTGAGTTGACTCGTCTGACCAAATCGTTGACCACATGACCATTGACCCTGGACTCTGACTTGACGTTGACTTTTAGTTGACCCAATTAACTGTTAGTGGACCAGATATACCAGGCCTTAGTTTAATGGGTTGTCTTAGTTGTTTTGGGCTTTATGCGAGAATTCTCAATTAGTGTTATTGGACCCTTATGGTCCGAATTAGACTTTGGTTTCTTCTACAAAGTTGTAGATATTCATAAGACTTAGTTAATGGATTATAGAACCAACCTAATTGAATAAGTAAACTCCTAGCTATGCTAAATATGGAGATTGAAAAGGTGTAAAGTCATAAATGGGATTAGAACCATTATATAGACTTGTACGATTCTTGTCTGAGGCATTTTGGATAGATTCTTAGACTTCTTGTGTGATTAACAGTTAGTCTATATTAACAACGATCGATTCAAAGGATGAACCAGTGGATCGTGGATCTCGAGGTGGGCGTGGCCTGTCATCAAAAGAGGTGGGAATACTTTTAACTCTTTTGTGATTATTGTTGTTTTCTTTTACCAAAGTTTATGTTTAACAAATTCATGCATTGTCTGATTGTGCTTTCCCTGCATTGTTTAACTTTGATTTACGAAAGTTCTGTTATTTCTTTTAATCTTTCCATTGCTTGAAAAGGAATTGTAATGCTTTGTTTGTCTTTATGAATTGTTTGGAAAATAAGAATTTCCAATTGATTGTTTGGAAATGAGAATTTCCATCTTTGGTATATATGATACTGCTCCTTCATTTATATCTACGTGATTTCAAGCTTTTATGCAATCACTACGTGCGGGACGAGTCACCATATAACTATCTAGGTGCGGGACGAGTCACCGGTATTATATATTGTTTGGAAGGAGTTAGTTCCGTATACATGATCGTTTACCTATGTGAAATTGGTTGCGCTTTAGCGTTTAGGGAAAACATGAATTGTTTTCAAATCATTTTCAATGATTACTTAAAAGTTGAATGTTATTCCTACGGGGCACCCCTTTTAGGGATGATGTGCTCACCCATTCCCACTTTCAGTTTCAGAGACAGATCAGAGTTGCGCAGCGAAAGCTTTGAGGAGTTGAGTCCGTTAGTTGGTTGAATTTTACTATATTTATTATATTACATGTCGTATTTGTAAACCAAATGACCATTGTATATGTATCATTTGAGAGAAGTTCTTGTATATATATATTTCTGAGAGGGGTAGTTTTGGGTTAAGTTTTGTAGCAGATTTCTTAATTGAATCTTTAAGTAATTCATTTAGATTTTAGTGCCTCTTATTTAACTAATCGCTTGGATTAGTTAGCTGCTCGATTTGGGGGCGCTACATTGACATAGGGACACAACGAGAAAAGCGCTCTATCATGATAAGAAAGAGTTTACACAAAGAAGAAAGAGAAACCTTGGTTGCGCTACTTAAAGATTACAAGGATGTGTTCACCTACGATTATGACGAAATGACGGGTCTGGACAGCGACCTTGTGGTACATAATCTCAGAGTATCACCTTAATTCAAACCTGTGAAACAAAGGAGCAAGGAATTCCCCAAAGCCACTGCTCTCGCGATAAAAGAATAAGTAGAACGACTACTTAAATCCAAGTTCATCAAGCCCATCCAGCACCCTACTTGGCGAGAAAACATTGTACCCGTAACCAAGAAGAATGGTAAAGTCAGGTGTTGTGTGGATTATAGAGACCTGAATCGATTTTTCCCGAAGGACGACTTCGCTCTACCAAACATCGATATGATGGTAGAGCAACAAGGATAAAAGGGAGGTATTCCTTTATGGATGGCTTCAGCGGATACAACCAAGTAAAGATGGATCCCTTAGACGCCAAGAAAACCGCCTTCCAAACTCCGTACGACAATTTCTATTATGTGGTAATGTCGTTTGGCTTGAAAGTTTCCGGCGCCACATACCAGCGGGCCATGACTTCCATTTTCCACGACTTATTGCACTAGACGGTGGAGGTGTATGTCGACGACATCGTGGTCAAGACGCAAGAAGCCGAAGACCATATCTCTCACCTGAAAACAGCCTTCGAGAGGTGTAGAAAATTCAAACTCAAAATGAACCCCCTCAAGTGCGCCTTCGGAGTGACATCGGGGAAGTTCCTAGTCTTCATAGTAACTAACGAAAGAATCCAAGTGGATCCGAGTAAAATATAGGCGATCATAATGATGGCACCGCCATCTAGCACCAAAGAACTGCAAGCTTTCATAGGGCGGATATCGTACATACGACATTTCGTTCCCGGTTTGGCACATCTGATGACCGTGTTTCTTCCTCTCCTGAAAAAAGACACACCCTTCGTGTGGGGGGAAGCATAACGCGCAAAGTTCTAGAAGCTAAAGCAATGCCTTGTTATCCCCAGAATCCTTAAGCCCCCAATACGAGGAGTCCCACTCTACCTCTACACGGATTTCACTAAATCGGCAATAGGCACGGTCCTCGCGCAAGACATGGGAGGAGACGAACTGTCACCTATCTATTATGTTATCCGGGTTTTACGAGACGCAAAATTAAGATACCCGCGGATAGAGCAGGCGTGTTTAGCGTTAATGTATGCAATACAGAAGTTGAGGCCCTATCTCTTGACACATGAAACTATTGTGGTTGCGGCGGCGAACCCCATAGCCTATCTAGACTCAAAAACTGTCTTAACAGGAAGGACCGCCCGATGGATGCTACAACTATCGGAATTCGAGCTCAAATATCAATACCCGAATGCGGCGATATGACAAGCAATAGTCGATCTCATGGCAATGTTCCCGGGAGAAGGTGATGACGCGGTACACGAATATATACCCGGAGAAGTGGCGACCGCTGACATTGACAAGCCTTGGACCATGTTCTTCGATGGGTCATCATATGGTACTGTCGGAGGAGCCGGGGTGGTATTCGAAGCGCCGCAAGGAGAGCTGCTTTCGTACTCGTTTATATTGGATTTCCCATGCATTAACAATGTCGCGGAATATGAAGCTTTGATTTTGGGACTGCGAATGGCCAAGGATCTCAATATGGGAAGCGTGGAAGTCAAATGTGATTCAATACAAACCAAGTGAATGGTGAATTTCATGTCAAAGACCGCATTTAGCGCCCTACCGGCAGAGGCCCAAATATTGATGAACCAAACAGGGTCGACCCTGGATCACACCGGCAGGGGTGGAAACAAGCACGCAGACGCTCTGGCGACCCTGGCAAGCAACGTGCAATTGAACGACGAGGAAGAGGGTACCGTCACAATAAAGAGAAAGGAGTTACCCAGCACTTGGAAAGAAGACGTGTCCTTTGAAGAAGCAGATGACTGGAGACGAGTGTATATCGACGATCTGACCAGGAAGGACGAGGGACGAGTGATACCCACCCAAGCCTTGAAACAATTCGTCGTATTCCATGGAGCCTTGTATTACAGGGTAGCCGTAGGATCTCTCGCGAGGTGTGTGAATAAAAGAGAAGCTGAGAAGTTGCTCCAGGAACTGTACGCGGAAACGTGTGGAAAAACTGGCGTTGTTCAAAATTCAGAGGAAGGGCGTGTACTGGCCGAGCATGTCGGCTCAAGCATCAGCGCTCCAAGACAGCTGCGCTGATTGCCAAGCACCACCACAACCGGCGGAAGTCTGCACCATCGAAGAAATAGATTGGAGGAAACCCTACTTCGTTTCATCCAGCACGGGAGATTATCGAGCAACAGACAGGCGTCCCTTAAAGTCCAAAGGAAAGCGGCGCGTTTCTTCATACACGAGGGCATCCTTTATCGGAGAAGCTATGGTAACGCCACACTACGGTGTCTGTCAAATCAGGAAGCGATTGAAGTCATGACCCAGTCCCACGATGCGCAACATCAAGGAATGCGGAAACTGTTCCTAAAGATACACAAATGAGGCTTATACTAGCCAACTATGGAGAGTGATACCGGGAACATGTCCGAAAATGCTTACACTGCCAGACACATGGAAATCTGATCCAAGCACCTCATACCCTGCTATGTAGCATAGTAAAACCCTGGCCGTTCTATAGTTGGAACTTGATCTCGTAGGACCGATCAACCCAACGTCCTCAAAGCGTCACAAATACATAATAACAGCCACGGAGTACGCCTCCAAGTGGGTTGAAGTAATACCCCTCAAAGATTACACAAGAGCGATGATAGCCGCGTTTATCAAGGAATATGATGAGTGCCAAATATTGTATATATTTATCCCTTTTTGTTGGCATTTTAACTTATCTTTTGTGCATTAATTCTACATTTTATCCCATATTCTGTATTTTCCTTGTTTTCAAGAATAAATATTTTTCTTAATTAATTTTGCATTTTTAGGTACCAAATAAAGTCTGGATGATTTGCGGAGCAGAAAAGTAGTGAAAAGCCGGAAGAAATTACGCAAGGAATCCGCAAAGAATGGAGCGCACGTTCAAAAAGCTAGGAATGGGCTCAAGAAGGAAGAATTGTTCTTAAAGAAGATATGGGCTTGGCATACCCAAGGCCCAAAACCCTTACCCAAACCCATTTTCTATATCCATACCCACCTCAATTCTCAACCGTTAGATCGGATCCATCTCATCATCCAATGGTCGCTCCTTCGTAGAGCATCAAAATCTGAAGTCTCTGCAAAACACCACAGCGCATAAATTCCAATCCTTCAGATTAGATTGTAGTTGAATCCAACGATCGCTTCTAGGCATGTGCATCAAAACTAGATACTCCCGATCTACACTACAGTACCTAACATCATCTAACACCGTTGACTTCGTTGTGTTTCAAAATCCAACGGTTGCATCAATTCATCTCTCATCTCACCGTTAGATCTACCAACCATCTTCGCATCCCGCAGCTCAGAGTCACAGAACATCAAAATTTGATGAAGCCGCTCAACACCCGAGTACCCAATACCTATACCCTAACCCAAACACACCCTAACCCTAAAACTATCGGCTTCTCCTTCTTCTCCCCCTTTCTTCTCCTCTGCAACTTCACGACCACCACCTGCTCCGCCACCAACTCCTTCTCAACCACCACAACCACCACCATCTCTTCTCAATTCATCATACACACTCGACCCATCACCTATATCACGTTCTAATCTCTCTCATACAACTAATTTCGCCTATTCTCTCACCTCTGAACCCTAGGAGTGAGTTGGTGAAATTAGTTGATGATATAGATCAATTGGAGGCGTGGGAAGCATCAGAAGACCGTAAGGAAGCATGGGTGAGAGCTATCAAGAGTTTGCAGTGATTAGGTAAACCTAATTTCTATTTCGTATAAACCCTAATTTCATAATTTGGGGATAATTGGGGGAACATGATTGTACGTCTAATTGAAGCATGGGTTGGTTGATTGGGTTGTTATCAGTAGGTTAGGTGAACCAATTTTGGGTTTAATTGTATTTTTTTACAAACCCTAATTTTGCTGTTAATTGGGGATTTTTTGGGATTTCCATTGTATGTATAAATAGGGGTCTTTGGGTGTTGTAATGGGTTATGCCTGGGTTAGCCAGTGTGTCACCCAAGAGCACTGGAATAGCCAGTGTCTCAAGGGTTAGTGTTTAATTTTCAACTATCTTTATGTTTATTCCATTACTCTTGTTTAGTTTCAGTTCAGTTGCTCTTATTCAGTTTCAATTCAGTTCATGTTTTTGTTTTATGTCTTCTGTGTTTGTTTATGTTCAGTTCAATGCTCTGTTTAGTAATTGTTTTGTTGTTGTTGCTGTTATGTGAGCTCTCATGTGTATGTGTATAGCTAGGCTGAGATGATGCCTTAAGTCACTGTTAGTGGTGGAATGATAGGTTATAATTCTTGTAAATTGAGCTGATTGAGAATTGGAGGAATTTAGTGCTCAACTGTGCTTGTGATTGATTGTGCTGTCAAAAGACAGTCAATGCTAGGAGTAAACAGTTGAGCAAGCTTCTTCTCCTTCCTTTCCATTTTTGTATGCCCTGGAACATAGGCAGGCTTGAACCTTCACCTAGCTCCATTAGGGACAAGGATTTAACATAGAATTACACTATCTGGCTAGGTCACAAGGGTGGATTCATAACCTAGTTGTGTTGTTTCTCTGTTTTGTATTTGTAATTCTGTTCCCCTGCCATTGCCCTTGGCTTAGGCCTTGGTTTATCTCTTTGTCATTCTTTATGCCATTGTCACCTTCACCATCATCATTGTTGTTTGCTGTTTGCCTATGTCATTGTTAATATGCACATGTAGATCACTGTTGTTTTATCACTGTATATATTGCCAAATTGTATATAATGACACTATCTCCATTGCCATTGTCCACTTTCCCTTTGATATATTGCCCTGTTTTGCCTTGTTCTGCCCTGTTTTGCTTCCCTGCCCAGCCTGCATTACCCTACTGCTGCTGTTGTGCCTCTCTTCCTTTGCCTGTGCTGTCCACAGCACCATTCCTCTCATTTTCAAGATCTGTCACTTAAAAGCCCATTTGTTTTCTTGCTTGGCTAAAGCCTAGTTCATAGCTCAGAAGCCTAGCTCAAGCTAAGGCCCAGTTCACTTTTACTGTGAAAGATCACTGTGAAATCCCAGCTCAACCCAAGGCTCAAATCACATCACAAGCCCAGTCCAATTCAGTCCACCAAAGGCTCAGTTTACTACACTAAGCCCAAGCCCAAATTCAAAACCAAAGCCTAGTGCACTGTGAAACCAACTGAGCCCAAGCTCAGTTCATTTCATTAACACAACACCCCAATTCATTCCAAGAGTATTCAAAGGCCCAAAGCACAATCATAACCCATTGGTTACCAAAATCCATTGCTACCCAAAGCCCAACAATAGCAATTTTAGAGCCCAAAATAGCTAGAAACTCCAAACACACCCAGTCTCTGTGGATCGACCCGTACTTGCACGAGCTACAACCGACGACCGTGCACTTGCGGTATTACTGTAGGCCCGTTTTTATTACGCTCAATTTTATACGCTTTCCCGGGTCCACCAGAATACATCATATGCAGGTTCGGCGCACCCATGATAATTAGAGCAGATAACGCAAAGTCGTTTGTAAACAAGGACGTGATCGACTTGCTCCGTTAATATAGCACAAGTCTGCACACGTCAACTACTTACTATCCCAAAGGGAATGTACAGGCGGAAGCAACAAATAAAACGCTCATCCGCATCCTTAGCAGAATATTGCATGATCATCTTAGAGAATGGCACGAGCAGCTGCCATTGACACTCTGGGCATATAGGATACCAAAGCGCAGCTCCACAGGAGCATCACCTTATTCACTAGTCTATGGAGAAGATGCAATCTACCTGCGGAAATAACGATTCCATCTGCAAGAATAGCAATGGCTAGCCGCACTACACCCGATGAAATAAGCCGCTTCGCTCATTTAGACACATTAGAGGAGAGGAGAACACGAGCAGAGAGATTCGCAGAAGCTTATAGAAAGCGCGCAGCTAATTACTACAACTAGAGAATAAAGGAAAGGACATTCAAGGTGGATGAGTTGGTCTTAAAAATCGCCCCTCACGTCCAAAGAAACGCCAGCGCTGGGAAGTTCACTGCGAATTGGGAAGGCCCCTTCATGATAAGAAAAGTGGCAGAAAGCGGATACTACAAGCTCATATGTATGAACGGAACTAAAGTCAAAACGCCTATCAATGGCAAGTGGCTGAAAAAAATTTACGCATAAGTCACACCATGTAAACATCCGTCCAGAGCAATAAAAGTAAGTTTGTGAAAATGGTGCATCTACAAAAGGTCTCAGGGCAGACAAAGGCTCCTGATTAATTGACAAATTCACAAAAGGTCTCGGGCAACCAAGGGAACCCGATTGACTGACAAATTCACAAAAGGTCTCAGGCAGCCAAAGGCGCCCGATTGACTGAAAAATTCACAAAAGGTCTCGGGTAGCCAAAGGCACCTGATTGACTGAAAAATTCACAAAAGGTCTCAGGCAGCCAAAGGCGCCTGATTGACTGAAAAATTGAAAAAACGTCTCGGGCAGCCAAGGGCGCCTGATTGATTGAAAAATTCACAAAACGGACGCCTGATTGACTGAAAAATTCATAAAAAGTCTCAGGAATCCAAATGCGCCTGATTGACTGACAAATTCACAAAATGTATCAGGAAGCCAAAGGCGCCAGATTGACTGACAAATTTACAAAATATCTCAGGAAGCCGAAGGCGCCTGATTGACTGACAACCTTTCAATAAAAAAAAGAGGTAGGGGGTAGGCGCGTTTTACTAAGGTCCACCCACCAACATCCTTTCAACAAAAAGGAGGGGGAGTAGGCGCATTTTACTAACACCCACCCCACCCAAGACCCACTCACTAAAGAGGGGGGAGTAGGCGCGTTTTACTAACGCCCACCCCACCCAAGACCCTCTCAATAAAGAGACGGGGGCGCAAGCGCGTTTTACTAGGGCGTCAACCCTCTTTTATCAGTGGTAACCCCTTCACAAAAGAGGGATGGAGTACGCATACTCTCCTCACAAAAAAAAGAGAAGAAAGAGGAAAAAAAAAAACACTCCAACTCAAAAAGAAAAAACTATTCATACTGATTCAGAACAAACATAAAAGGATAACCAAGCGTCAATAAAAATACAACCCTACAGAAGGACACGCAACCTAATCGTCCATTAATGCCCGACAACGAACAATGTCCGCATCCAAAGATTCCACCATCAAACGTCCGTCATCACACTGAGCAGTAGCCAAGCAAAGATCCTGATCAGCTTCATGCACTAAATGATGGATGTCCTGAATAACTTTACCCTCAGCCTTTGCTTCACGAGCAAGCGAAAGAGTGTCATCATGATCATCGTATTGTTTACGAGCTTTATCCTGACGAATTAACCGAAGCTTCCACAACAAACATGCTTCTTCTTTTAGGACTAATAGACGCGCCAATTCATCCTCGAGATAGGGGTGAAGTACGAGCGTAGATGCAGCCTCCAAGGTCAGTGTGTGCCCAAGAAGTAATAAGGTTATCTGATCGGAAATCCAGAGATGGCAATCGGAAATGGCGCGATCTATGGTAGCCATCAGCATCACGGAATCTCCGAATAATTGATTAGCCGCGTCACGAGCGATAGCGGCTTCGTCCAGTGCTCGCTGGATCTTTAATGGCACGCGACCCGATGGTTTAGTTTGCCGAGCAATCTGGTACGCCTCATGCTGAAGCCTGATGTTCTCACGCTCGGCATCTCTATTTACCTCCATTTGCTTTCCAAGATCCTCGATTTTAGACTTCACAAGTAGAAGTCACTTTAATTCACAACGTCTGTGTCTCGCCGAAACCAACATAGAAACAGGCTCCAAAGATAGCACATATCCATGAAGGGAGTTGGCCATGCAGGCAATACGATCGACCAAGAAAAGAAATTTAAAAATAAACTAGTAAGCATACGAAGAAAAAGGAACTGTATATAAAGGTAAAGGGCGTGACTCACGATGAAATTACTATCCATACCTCCCTTTTTCTTTACACGTGGAGATACGTGTCGATTCACATTAAAAATGAAGTATAAGAGACGATGCCTCCTAAAGAGAAGGCAAACTTGGAATGAGTCCTGGGGACTCAGGGATCAAATACCAGCAGGGAAATACCCACAACACAAGAAAGACAGGAAAAGCATCATAGAGACGAGCAATAAATAGTACGTATATCAAAAAAAAAAAATCTCCAAATACGGAATCCCAAAACAAGTGTACAAAAGAAAAAGCTAGAAAAGTAAGTCGCCTCAAAACAACACGCAATATTAACCGACTATCATCTCGCGACAACGGGAAATATCCATATCCACGGCTTCCGCCATTAAACGCCCCTCGTCACACTGAATGGCGGCCTGAGATAGTTTCCAGTTAGCCTTTATTATCAACCTGCGGATTCCCCGCATAATGTTGCCCCTGCCTCTCGCCTTGCGAGAGAGCACAAGAGTAACTTCATGTTCATCACACTCCCTGCGTGCTTTTTCTAAGCGAGTCTTCCTGAGAATCCATAGTACCTCCACCTATGCTCTTAACACTAGTAGACGCGCGAATTCGTCTTTGGCATAGAGCAAGTTTACGAGCGCCGAGACAGCTGCTAAGGACAGAGTGTACCCCGGGAGCTGCGGAGTCGCTTGATCAGAGGTACACGCACGACAATCAGCAATGGCGTGATCTACAGTTTCCTCCATTAGCGAGGACTCCATGAGAAGCGAATCGTCCGCGTACCGAGCTGTGACAGCCTCATCTAGAGCATGCTGAATGGTAGATGTCATGCGCCCGGCCCTATGAGCCGCTTGATGCACTTCATGACGCTCCGCAAACTGGATACGCATGGAGTCCCTCTTCGTTAACATGTGCTCACGAAGCGCCTCAATCTCATCCTTCACTAACGATAAACGCGCCAATTCTTGCCCCTTGAACATCGAAACCAGCGCGGGGACTGATGCCAAAGTTAACACGTATCCGTGAAGGGAATGAGCCATCTAGGTTAGATTCTTAACGAAGGAGGGTAAAATTTGGAACGAAACGTTCAGAACCCGTAGCCGGATAAGAAATGCAAAACTACATATATAGGGAGAGCGTCGTTATGAATGACACAGTAACTACCATGTTTCCAACGTATGCCAAGACACGTGGTGATTGAGAGTATAAAGTGATTTGACTAATGGGTAACACCCATGGAGCAAAAGGGATAAGGGAGGAATTAATACAAAAGGAGAGACCATATTAGGAAAGGAATGGCATTAGTAGTTATTAAAGGAGTTTATGACACATGACATGATGTCATAAAAGGAAGGGGCTTTTGGAAAGTCTATATAAGAAATGACAAGGTACAATGGAAAGACAACTATCTCTCTTACTATTCTTAGCAAAAGTAAGGTCATTTGGTTAGCTAGGACGGGCAGTACCTAACGAGAATTCGGGTATTAACAAGTGGTACATAGGGAAAACCGGAATTGAAAAGTAAAGTGTTTTTAACAGTCGTGAAGTATGCATATTATTCAAAAAGAAAACAAAAACTAGATGTGATTGAAACTTTTATGCATATTATTCTCAAATATTTTAACATGGATAAGTACGAAACCTTCTAACCTTCTTCTTTGGTTTCAAGGAAAAAATAAACTTGTTTCATGAGTAATTTATACTTGAAAATAAGTCTATGTTTTGAGACATCTACGGCAACTTGGTATGATGAGGTCCCTTTCGGAATCACAATACCCTTACAAAGTCTATAGATTCTGCAACTTTTGAACTAGTCTTCACTAAGTTGGATTCATGATGAAGTCTGCTTTTCTGAGGAATCCGTAACCATCCACAGGAATATTCAAATAAGCACTTGAGCAATGACTGACTGTTTCGGATCGTGAAATACTAAATTACTTACACGCAACAACCTTGAACAATGATTGAGCAACGACTCTCGTATATAACACTTGGTGCTTTTGAATGGCCTTTAAGATAAAAATCGGCACTACAATGAATTAATTATTTTTAATCAGGTATTAGTATTTCATTCCATCAATAAATTTGTGCTCGTGCAACATGGTTTTTAAAAAACAACCAAAAACACAACGTGCAAATAAATTTGAGAAGAAAGGTGGTCAAGTACATCGTAAACATAAAATAAATACAATCAAACATACAAAGTGCAAATAAATTACTAACACGTACCGTAAAATTTGAGAAGAAATGATAATCTAAATCATAATTTGACCTTTTTAATTGATTTTTTTTCTTAAGAAAATGATACTCTTTCTAGAAAGCAGTGATTTTTCCAAATACTCGTATATAACTATATCCCGAAAATCCAAAATCTATTACTCAGGTCAGCCCGGAGGGAACTGATTCTCTGCTCAACAGCATCAGTTCTCAGCTTTACGCTTACCTAATCCATTAGCCGAAAGTAACAGTCTTACAGATTTTGACAACAAAGGAAAAGATTCATAGCTTGTCATTACAAAACAAAGAAACAATGTGGTCCATCCCAAAAAAAATAAAAATAAAAAAATGTACAATTTCTTTAGATATGATCTAAATGTGCTGCACCAAATTGCTAGACACCCTATGCCCAGGGGATTTGGAGAATGATCCAAACACAAAATGATACTGCTCTCTCCGTTTCTAGGAAAAGATGCTTTCATTTTTTTTCATTTTAATCTGAAAATAGATCAAATTGAAAAAGAATGAAAACATCTATTTTCCAGAAACGGAAAATGTATTTTTTTTTATTTGCATGTCGTTTTATTTTATTTTATTATCTCATTTGGATATCCATAACTATATAGATGTGGTGGCTAGGGAATCGTGTTGCCAACCATGGCATGTTTTGGATATTTGAAGAATATTCTGAGATATATTTTTGTGTTATAATCCAGATTCCATTTTTTTATTTGAATAATACTATCAGTCACCACCGGATGATTCCAATTTCTTTGTCGCATATTGGTAAAATAACAGTACGTTAAATTGTGAGTATTTTTGTGATCTAAATATCAAATTATCAATGAAATCGTACGATCTGGATAACTATAACTATTTTCATCATACGCCACAAATATTATGTTGATGCTCTCTATCCTTTTCTGCTTTCTAAATTATTGCAGTCTCCGCACGCCGGTACTGTATTATTATTATTATCAAAATAGTCTGCCGTTGTTTTAAGATGCATTTGTTGCTTGTCACCAATTAGTCAGGTCCGATAAATTATCTACCACGTGTCAAATTTAACTGGTCATGCTGTAACCCGATCTGTGAGATGGACAAAATGGCTTTTTCTAAGAGGGGTGTGCTCGATATGGGAGGGGCAGCGTGAGTGCATGACGTCGTCACTAAATTTGTTCTTTTAAATCCATTCATGAAGCACAAAGAACAGCTTTTAAGACTTAACGCCATATTGTGCTCATTTATAGGACATTTTCATTGAAGACAAAAACATAGTCATTTGGATGGCTAATCAAAAATGTGTGCCAGCTTACTTCTGCTGCGTTTTTAGGTCTTCACTATTTTTCAAGTTGTATTGAAACTTCGCAAGACTAAAATCAACTTACTTTATCAATGAAGAAGCAAATTTTGTATCGTAATATGCATGTTTCCTTTCACTCAATTGCTTGAGTCTTGTTACTGTTTAGACAAAAAGTGTCGTAGTCTTAAGAACTACAGACTAGGGCTGCACATAATCGACCCTACCCGCCGATCCAACCCGCACCCACCAAGATTAACCCACACCCGATCCAACCCACTTAGGAGTGGGTTGATTATAGGTGAGCACGGCCAAACCCGCTGTATGATGGGTCGGCTGCGGGTAGCCGCTTCCATCACCCGATCCTATCCGCCCACCCGCCAGAATTTCCTAATCTTAGATTATCTATCCTAGGATTAATCTCATCCATAGAAAATACCATATATAATGCCTAACCCTAATCCTATCAACTTTCATTCGCACCCCTTTTCACTTCACTCCTCTTCAGCCTCTTCTCTCCTTCACTCGGTTGTGCCTTTTCACTTCAATTGCATCAATTCTCAACTCAGATTGCATCAATTCTCAACTCAGATTACCACCAGAAATCCAATAACGGAAGGTAAGAATCGTAAGTCATACTAATTGATCTATTTATAATTTTTAGATTCTGTGATTTTCTTTGATTTTGAATTATTGGTATCTGTTTAGGGTTTTGTTGTTTTTTTTTCAATTTGGGGTATCTATTTTTGTTATAATCTTTGATTAATTGATCTTGACATATTCTGACTTTGTTTTGTTAATCTTTTGTGTATATTGGAATTGGATTTTGGGGATTTTGTTCACTTCTTAAAGAAGCTAAAAGTAATCTGAGATTCTGAGGTACTATACTTATGACCCTTATCCAATCTGGCAACATCCAATTGATTCTGAGCTAAAAGTAATCTGAGATTTTGAGATTTTGTTAATGATTTTGGGGATTTTGTTAGTGTAATGGTATTTTTATGGTTACTATGATTGCTAAAAATCTGAGACTGTAACATGTTATTACTTGAGCACATTGGCAGTAAATAAGAAACGAATTGATTCATTGTTTCTAACAGTGCGGTATACTTCCTATTTTACAGAATTTTTTGTGTTTCAGTTTTACTTTGTTTTACTGGATGTTAACAGCCATCCTCAATCTTTCACCATGGAAAGTGATATTACTGGCAGCAGATAGCTTTAATTGGCAGCAGCAGCTTAAAACTAAAATTAGTGTTTGTATTTGAAAATAAGAAAGAGTAAAATTCTTGGCTCTAATTCTATGGGTGGATTCCCCTTTTAGAGTTGCTTAAACTAAAATTGGCAGCAGATAGCTTTAATCTGTTATCTAGGTACAATCATCATAAGCGTCAGCTGGTTTACATTTTTGGTTTCTGCTGCTCTGACTGACCCCCTGCACTGTAATTATCAAACGACAATATGTTTTGCAATGTTTTCATCCTCCTATGAAATGACTTTTTTCTTATTATAATTTTCTTTAGTGATATTTGTTTGTTGTTTTATATTCTGCAATGGATGATGATTATTGAACTTGTGCCAGAACTGTAGAAGTTAACTCATACAATCAAACAACAATACGTATCTCTTTGGTGACTGAATATGTCTGACATTTAATTTGTATGATATAGTCTCTCTATTTTTGAGGCTTGAGTTGTATGACATTTAATTTGTATGATTCTCATGGTCATCTGGTTGCGTCACATGGATGGCATAGCAGAATTATACCCCATTGTCGGTGCTTTGATTACTTACATCAACTTTCATTCTAATTGTTCATTTCCCTTGCAGATCTATTTGGTGACCTTGCTACTTCTTACATCATCATAGATGATTGATTTCTATTGGGTTAGACAAGGTAATGACGCCAAGGCCACTGTCAGTAAATTGATTCTGAGTTCGTTGATCTGTTACATCTATGTTATTGTAAGTTGTAACTAATTGACATACGTTGATTGATTTCAGGCTTCCAGCGCATTTAGGGGTAAAACGTCTACATTTTTTGATGAAGGAAGCTGGTCGCTTGATATGAATCACATCTCATGATCTTTCTTTTCTCCAGCTACTAGTATAGTTATTAGGATTTAGTACAGTAGCCAGTAGGCTAGTAATTCACCATTTGAGCTTTTAGAAGTTGAACTCATTTTTATTTTGTGAACACTCTTAGTTGTAAGTAACTTGTTATGATGCTAATTGTCTACACTTTTAGTTATTTGTCATGTTCATACAATTCATTTCATTTTATGACGGGATAACCCGCCACCCACCCGAACCAACCCGTTGTAATGTGGGTCGGGTTAAAACCGGCCCACTATGATGTCAGCTTGGTTGTGAGTGACAATTTCTGTTACCCGCCATCAGTGGGTTGGGTGATGGGTGAGGCAAAAACCGACCCAAACCGACCCATGTGCATCCCTACTAAAGACCTTCCAAACCGATTCCAAGTTATCTAGGGTTTCTTCATATTCTTCTATGAGATTGTATTTTTTCTATATTGTCTAACGAAAAATTGGATCTTATAATTGTTTTGGAAGAAAGATTTTGTACGGATTTAAAGGGATTCATTTACTTTTCCCAATTTCATACTTTATATATGGTTAGATACCAAAAATTCTAAAGGGGTATCGATATAAAAAATTTCAGCAAATTTAAAGATTTCCATTTCAACTAAATTATAACCGACTATTAGGGGCATCGTTATTGTTTTTCGGATGTATATATAGTAGCACCCTTAAAAAATAGGCATGTTTGGTTTGCACAAAAATTAAAAAAACTAATCATCGTAGCCATTTTTTCATGATTTTTCTTAATCTATCCTTGGTCCCTACTAATTTGATAGAAGAGAAAGGGGAGAGAGAAGTGGTCCCCTCTTTGTATTAAAAGAGAAAATGGAGAGAGAAAAAGTGGTCTCTCTATGGGTATACTGGCAAAAAAAACCTTTTTTTTTTTGATTTTCCACATACGGAAACAAGCCTATTTTTTTGACTTTCCACATATGGAAACAATCCTATTTTTTTGAAATACCCAAATAAAAAAACAAGCCTATTTTTTAGAAACGGAGGGAGTAACTATCCTGAAAACTAAAAGGTAGATATGTGCTTTATGAAGATTTGGGGGTTAGAGCCAAGGTTGGTGATGCAGCATCTTGATACCTTTCCTAATTTTGGTCTTTTTAGATTTCCTTTTTCTTTTATAATTCCTTTTCTTAGATGTTTGATTTTTAGGAAAGATAGGTTCATATAAATAAGGGATTGTAAGATAGTTTTATTCATTCAGTTTTAAGAGATAATACACTAGAGTTTTCTCTAAAGCCTTGCATTGATTTGATTCTGTCATCAATTCAAGAGCCTTGCATCGAATTTGATTGAACTCTTCGATTCAAGAAGTCAGGTCTCTAGAAATTTAACCTATATTTCTAGATTGAGCTGAATCACCGTTGATACGCTGCGCCAGGTTGGTATCAGAGACATGCTACGTTCTTTGTCTGTCACTACAATGGTGAGACCTCGTCGAACACCAGTTCGTACTGCAGCAGAAATCAATCGTGACGCCATTACTGAGCTACAAGCCCAGATGGCTTCCATCACAACTGCCCTCCAAACCCTTCTGGTTCAACAACCAGCACCAGCCGTACGCGAGCATGTTGCTCACGTTAACAGTACCAGAGACGATGTTGATGACGAAGAAAACCCGTTTGCAGACGACGTTAATCCCTTTGCTCCTCTACACACCAACCGTACTCTAGCACCAGATAACGTACCAAACGCAGCAGCTCATATTCATTGGGAATCGGGTTTCAAAACCGAGATACCAGAGTTTCATGGAAATTCTTCAGCTGAAGAACTGCTCGATTGGATAGTCACGGTAGAAGAAATCCTAGAATTCAAACGAGTTCCAATGGATCAATGTGTTCCTGTCTTAACAATGCGTTTTCGTGGCAGAGCAGCTGCCTGGTGGACACAATTGAAGACAACTCGTGCACGTCTTGGAAAACCAAAGATTATGTCATGGGATAAACTTTCATCAAAACTTAAGAAAACATTCTTGCCTTACAATTATGACCAGCTAATGTTTCAGCGTCTCCATACCATCCATCAACACTGTCAGAAGCACATCAGCAAGCTTTGACTATTGAGGCGCAAACTAAATTATCCTTCTCATCATGGTCTACTGTTCGTTCTTCTCGACCAAATCAGACTCCGACTGCGACAGATGACGCTATATCTGTCAAAGCAGACACACCCATTGTTCCAGCTCTTGACACTCGACAAACTCGACCAAACTCAATTCGTTGCTTTTCTTGTGGAGATTTAGGTCATCGACAGTCTTCCTGCCCCACTAGAAACAGAAGAGGCCTCCTCCTTGACACTGCTGGTAATGACGTTGAAGTAATTTACGATGAGGAAACTACAGAGCCACAGGATGAAGTAGAGGTTCTTAAAGCAGATAGCGGACCAGCATTAATGTTGCGACGTGTGTGTTTAGCTCCGCGTGGAACAGATATCAACCCTCAACGACATAATCTTTTTCACTCAAAGTGTACTATTGGAGGCAAGGTGTGTAACTTCATAATTGATTCTGGTAGTAGTGAAAACGTCATTGCTGAGGAGGTTGTAACCAAACTTCAATTATCAACAGAACTACATCCTAACCCCTACAAGTTGGCATGGTTGGATCGGAATACTGATGTACTCATAACTCGACGAGCATTGATTTCTTTTTCGGTGGGAGATTCGTATAAGGATCAAATTCATTGTGATATTGCTCCAATGGATGCTTGCCATCTACTTTTAGGATGTCCTTGGTTATCTGATCTTCGAGTACAACATGATGGCTATCGTAATACCTACAGTTTTCGTTACAATAATCGCAATTTCACTCTACAACCTTCTTTGCCCGAGAAACAACATACACCATCAGCTCCAGTCCTTTTCTTGCAGCAAAAAGCTTTTGAAGAAACACTTCGCGAAGAAAGATATGTTCTAATATTGATCAATTCGGTTGTCAGAAAGTCTTTGCCGTCACCTCCAGAACATTTTCAAAGACTATTGGAAGAGTTTCAGGATGTTTTTCCTAATGAGTTACCACCCGGCCTTCCTCCACTCAGAGATATTCAACACCATATTGATCTAATTCCAGATGCTGTTCTTCCTAATAGAGCTCATTATCGTATGAGTCCGAGTGAGCATGAAGAACTTAGACGACAGGTTGAGGAACTTGTGTTGAAGGGATATTTACGTGAAAGCTTGAGTCCGTGTGCAGTCCCAGCTTTGCTTATACCAAAGAAGGATGGATCTTGGAGGATGTGTGTCGACAGCCGTGCTATAAATAAAATTACAGTACGCTATAGATTTCCCATTCCCCGTCTCGACGATCTATTAGATCAAATTGGAGCTGCAACGATTTTCTCTAAACTGGATCTTCGAAGTGGTTATCATCAGATACGAATCCGCCCAGGAGATGAATGGAAGACGGCTTTTAAAACTCGCGAAGGACTTTTTGAATGGCTTGTCATGCCCTTTGGCTTGTCCAATGCACCAAGCACTTTCATGCGTGTTATGAATCAATCTCTTCGGCCCTTCATAGGTAAGTTTGTAGTTGTTTATTTTGATGATATTCTCATATTTAGTAAGTCCTTCACTGAACATCTTGCACACTTAAGAGAAGTACTTCTTGTTCTCCGTCGAGATCGACTATTTGCCACACAAAAAAAGTGTGAGTTTGGCTCTCCTGAGGTTCACTTCCTTGGATACATCGTCTCAGCACAAGGTCTAGCCGTCGATCCGAGCAAGGTAGAAGCAATAAAATCTTGGCCTACTCCTACTACTTTATCTGAAACTCGAAGTTTTCATGGTCTAGCATCTTTTTATCGAAGATTTGTGCCGCAATTTAGCAGTTTGATGGCACCTATCACTGATTGTATTCGTCATGATAGTGTCTTCACTTGGACTGCCGAAGCAACTACAGCTTTTGAGATCATTAAGACGAAATTGTTATCAGCACCTATTCTAGCTCTTCCAGATTTTACTCAAGTTTTTGAACTTCATAGTGATGCTTCTAAGTTGGGCATTGGTGCTGTCTTGAGCCAACGCAACAAACCTATTGCCTTCTTCAGTGAAAAACTGGCTGGAGCTCGTCTACGTTATAGTACTTACGATGTGGAATTTTATGCAGTGGTTCAAGCAATCAAACACTGGAGACATTATCTTTTCCATAAAGAATTTGTTCTTTACACAGATCATGATGCTTTAAAACACCTGAACAGTCAAGATAAAATCTCAGCTCGTCACGCATCATGGATATCTTACTTGCAACAATTTACGTTTGTTATCAAACACACGTCAGGTGTTTCTAATCGAGTTGCTGATGCCCTGAGTCGTCGCCATTCTTTGCTGAGCGTTCTTCATGTATCAGTTCCGGGATTTTCCACCTTTGCTGATTTATATGAGTCTGATGACTTCTTTGGTCGAGTTCTTCTTGACGTACAGAATGGTCTTTCTCGAGATTTCACTATGCACGATGGCTTTCTTTTTCGAGACAGTCGTCTTTGCATTCCAGACTGCAGCCTCCGTCTTAAACTTGTTGCTGAAACACATAATGAAGGACACATTGGTCGCGACCGGACGTTGTATTTACTTTCTCAGTCTTATTTTTGGCCTGCATTGAGACGTGATGTTGAGCGTTTTGTCGAACGTTGCACAGTGTGTCAGACATCAAAAGGTCATTCCACGAATGTCGGTCTATACCTTCCTCTCCCTATTCCAACACAACCATGGACGGACATCAGTATGGACTTTGTGATGGGTCTTCCTCGTACACAAAAGGGTTTCGATTCAATCTTTGTCATTGTTGATCGTTTCTCCAAGATGGTGCACTTCATTCCATGTAAAAAGACTTCAGATGCAGTCCAAGTCGCAACACTTTTTTTTCGAGAGGTTTACAGACTCCATGGATTGCCAACTTCCATCGTTTCTGATCGGGATTCTCGATTCTTAGGACATTTTTGGAGGTCTTTATGGAAATTACTAGGAACCAGCCTTGACATGAGTTCCGCTTATCATCCTCAAACGGACGGTCAAACAGAAGTGACCAATAGATCTTTGGGGAATTTGCTTCGCTGCCTTGTGGGAGATTCTATTAAAACTTGGGACTCAAAGCTTCCTCAAGCAGAGTTTGCTCATAATCATTCACTTAATAGAAGTTCAGGGTTCAGTCCATTTCAGGTCGTTTATGGTCTTCTCCCTCGTGGTCCTTTGGATTTATCTACTCTTCCAGACCGTACACGTCTTCATGGTGTAGCTGATGATTTTGTAGACAACATTCATACGATTCATACGAAGGTTATTACCAATCTCGAGTCATCCTCCTCAAAGTACAAAGTTGCGTCTGATTCTCGTCGCCGTCGTGTTCTCTTCGAAGTAGGTGATCAAGTTTGGGTATTTCTCACTAAAGATCGAATGCCGGCTCATGCTTATAATAAACTCAAGGCAAAGAAAATAGGTCCTGTCACAGTTGTGGAACGAATTAATGACAATGCTTATCGCCTACAACTTCCAGCAAACATCAACACTTCGGATGTCTTCAATGTTCGTTATTTATCACGTTTTGTTCCACCAGACCCAGTTCCAGATTCGTGGTCGAATCCTTCTTCCCCGGCGGGACCTGATGCAGCATCTTGATACCTTTCCTAATTTTGGTCTTTTTAGATTTCCTTTTTCTTTTATAATTCCTTTTCTTAGATGTTTGATTTTTAGGAAAGATAGGTTCATATAAATAAGGGATTGTAAGATAGTTTTATTCATTCAGTTTTAAGAGATAATACACTAGAGTTTTCTCTAAAGCCTTGCATTGATTTGATTCTGTCATCAATTCAAGAGCCTTGCATCGAATTTGATTGAACTCTTCGATTCAAGAAGTCAGGTCTCTAGAAATTTAACCTATATTTCTAGATTGAGCTGAATCACCGTTGATACGCTGCGCCAGTTGGTCAATCCCTAACTCCGCCACTGAGGTTGCTACATGGGGCTACTACTCCCTATATTTCTAAAGAACTGTCTTGTTTGGTTTTGCACAAATATTAAGAAAACTGATAATTGTAGTCAATTTCTCATATTTTTTTCTTAATTTACTCGTTGTCCAATTTATATGATATTAAAGAAAAATTAGGAAAGGGAAATCGTTGTTTTTTGTGTTGCGGGGGGAAAAGATAGAGAAGTTATCCCAATTTTGTGTTGAAAGAGAAAAATAAAAGAGAAAAATGGTTCCTCTATGAATAAATTAGTAAACTCATAACATTTAACTTTCCATTAATGAAACCAGCACATACCCAAATAAGGACACATAGTCTATTTCTTAGAATTGGAGGGAATAATATTTATGAACACTATCGAACACAATAATTCGAGAATGAGAATTCGTCCTCTGGCCAACTGGATATTCTCAGTTGGTTACTCTAATTTTGTTTTTGCTGTTTTTGCTCAGCACTGCTATAGCTCCCACTAGAATCTAAAGTAAACCAGTTTATATGCCTCTTCGAATCCAAGAAGTATTATTTTTCTTCTTACTAATATGTAGGAACTTTTCATTCTTGAAATATTTAGCTTTGAGAATTTGATTAACCAATTGATCTTGATGAAAACAAATCCTTCATGCTAATTTAGTGAGAAGAGCATGATTAAACATCTCCGAATCTCTAAAAGTTAAACTACCCAAATCTTTGGGAATGCAAAGATTCTTCCAGGCAATGAAATTAGTACCCTTATTGTTTTTATAGCGCCACCAAAATTGTCTCTGGTGAGAGTCAAGTTTTTTGATTAAAATCTTTGGCATCTTAAATGTACTCATCTGATACATAGGTACAGAGTTGAGTATAGATTTAACCATAGTTGTTCTTCATGCCTGACATAAGTTGATTCCTTTCCGATTAGACAATCTTCAAAGGAGTTCACTTTAGATTTGCCAATAAGTAAAGGAGAACCAAGATATTTTTTCCTTCATTTTCATATATTTAACACCAAGGATGTCTCTGAGAGTATCACACACATCAGGATTCATATTGTTACTGAATGAAAAAAATAGAAGATTTGTCAAAATTAATGACTTGACCAGATTGTGAACTACAATCTTGCATTACCTATACTTAATTATTCACACTGGTTAAATTAGCTTATGTAAATATAAGACAATCATCTGCAAAAAGTAAATGATTGATATGAGGAGCTCCTATGGAAGCTTTGATTTCCTTTGAGTTATGAGCAACTGTAAGTGTTTTTGAGAGCCATTTCATAGCTGGGATAAATAAATATGGAGACAATGGATTCCCCTGTCTAATTCCTCTGGTAGGTTTAAATCCATAACAAGGTGATCCATTGAGAAGAACTGATAAACAAGTAGTACTAATGCATTGGTGAATTAACTGATTCCAATCTTCTGAAAAACCAAAACTTGAAAGAACTTTATGAAGAAAAAACCATTTTAACCTATCAAATGCTTTAGAAATATCAACTTTAAGAGCAAGCCAGCTACTTTCACCCTTTTTTCCCCTTATAGAGTGAATTAATTCATGAGCAATAATTAATATTGTTATTGATCAATTTACCAGATGCATTGGTTGCTTGATAAGGAGAGACAATTTTAGAAATGAGAGGCTTCATCCTGCTGAGCATAATCCTGGAGATAATTTTATATGAAGTGTTGCAAAGACCAATAAGCCTAAACTCATAAGGAGTTGTAGGCTTTTTAGTTTTAGAAATAAGAGATATGTTAGTCTTGTTCATAGATTGAAGTACAAATCCCGAAGAGAAGAATTTTTTTACCATTTCACAAACTTCTGGATGAACAATACTCCATTGTGACTTTGAGAAACCATCTTGAAACCTTTCTGGTCTTGGAGCTGACCAATTTTCCATTCCTTTTAAGGTACTAGGAATCTCCTCATCAGTTGGTGGAAACATAAGTACACTAGTCTCTTCATCAGTGACAACTGAAGGAATGTGATTATAAATTTATCTTGGATGTGGAAGTACCTGTTTTCTTGAAATGATCATCTAATAATTTGGATAAATCATCTTTAGAGTGTAAGCAATTACCATTCGTATCTTTCAATGAGTCAATGCTATCTCTAACTCTCTTTCTTTCTGTTAGAATATGGAAATATTCAGTATTATTGTCCTTATCTTAAAGAAACCTACTGTAGTATATTATTTCCATTCTTTATTTAGTACGGAAAGGGATTTCTTATTTATATCACAGTTTTGTAGCCGGGGGCACCTAAGCACTTTCTATACGCAAAAAGGTAGTCTAAGGAGCATTAGGCCAAGCACTATGGTAACGGATATTCCTTAGCTATCGCTTATTTGAAGCGTAGCGAAATGCGCCGAAAATCATCTCATCATGGGAAAAAGACATTCCTTAACTAAACAACACAGAAACTAGATAGTCTGAAACAAATACCACATCCATTTAGTAAAATAAAAAACAGTGAAAAAGAGAAGTAATAGCGTAAAATAGTGAAACCAACAAACAGAAATTTAAATATAGCACGGATACTCAGTTTTCTTAAAGTAAAAAGTCCCGGTATAACTTCTCTACACTACAAAGTTTATCTGATATGATCAACTTTGAAATATAACTAAGAGGTATGTATCACTACGGTTAACCAACACAAAAGACCAGTTAAATTTCGCTATAATTACCATACTGCTTGGCCACGCTGATTCATCGGTGAAAGCTAATACGACGTTGTACGGTGGGTCCTTTTTTTTTTACTTTCCAATATGAGATTCCTTTCTTGATCTGAAATTGACATTTTATATTATCACTTCTTCCATTGGTGGATCTCCTCCCCACTACTGTGGACATTTGATTTATTATTAGTATTAGTATGCTTCGTGGAACAACTGAAAGGCATGTGATCAACAACGGCTAAGCATGGCTCATCCATTACGCCAAAATTTTATATTTGTGACAAAAAAAAGTATGCCATGGAGATAAAATGTGAACAAGGAAGTAGCCGAAATCGGACAGGTTTATCTCGTGGGCTGCTTTTGTCACAGAGAATAATATGGTAATTGAACTTAAGAAGTGAACGTAAGAAGTAAGTGCTCGCAAAAGACCCCTGCAGCCTGCCAGTGGCCACCGCCACCACCAAACAGAGATGTGGTGACAAATAACTTCCATATTTACGGCTTGAGATCAATGAGTTTGACGCTGTGCCAATTTTAACCTAGTGAGGACTCAACGCGTCAACTTTGAAAGTTGCGTGGTTAGATATCGGTATGGGTTACGAATAACTCACATCACTGTCCCCTCTCGAACCCAACCTAGATTGTAGTCTTGTTTAGATTCTACGCAAGAAGGGAGAGCCACCGAAATTGGCCAAAGGTAGAAATGATGAGGTGCACCGGAGCCGAAAATTTTCCACCCCGGTGAACGTCACAGCGTAGAAAAAATGAGATGTAAAATGTGGTGTGCCAGCACCTTTACATCATAATACTACATGCTAAAATTTCAGCACAATATAGCACATTAACAGTTTTTACACCTTCACAGAAGATTAATTGTACCGGTTTTTATCGGTGATATAAGATTAGAATTTTTAATATTTATAAATGTTCAATCTAAAAACTTGGTGTCATATGATTAGAGAAGTAAATTGGGCCGGGCTAGCACGTTTATGGCACAGCACAACACGTTAAAATTTGAGCACAGCACGACACAACACATGACCGGCACAGCACGAACACAGCACGTTAGCTTAATGTGTTGTGTTGTGCCCGACAAATAGGCACATCAGCACAGCACGCGGCACAGCACATCACGGTTAAAAGCACAGCACAACACGGCATAACACGGTTAAAAGCACAGCACGCGTAAAGCACGTGAAGCACGACCTATTAGTCAATCCCCTTTTTATTTAACGGTCCATTACCTAAAACCAAGCCATAGTTTCAGTAAGGAAGTAACAACACGTAGTTAACTTAATCTCTGATAGCACTCTTTCTTTCTATTTTCATTCCGTCTAATTAATCTGTTTATATTTTCTTGACACGGTTTCGGTGGGATTTTCTCAGCAATTTGAAGCTCAAGGTACGTTTTGTTATTCTTAAGTTAGTCTTTCGTGTTCTGGTTTGGTAATTTACTTAATTGAACTTTTTATTGTTTAGATCAGTGATGTTTCAAGAGATTTCATGCATTTTTTGGTGATGAAATGTTTGTGATTTTGATTTTAGAATGCGAACATGAAGTGTTTGTTAAAATGTTTAATTTGCATTTTTGTTTTGGTTTCATCTAAACATATTATGTTCCTGTTTGGTCTTCCAGATATGGTGTTCTTCAAACAAGATGAAGCCTTCAATGGCATATTTCGGATGTGAGGAGCTTGTTCTCTGCTGAATATTTGCTTTGTTTTTTTCTCTTTTTCTGTTTACTTAATAGGGTATACCCAGTTCCTTAACTTGTAAGCTGGACTAGCGGTTCACCAATCAGACTTGTGCGCTGCTTATGTTTTTTTATCTTAATATATATAATTTTTATGGTATATTGCGCATAGCACGTGTGCCGGCACAACACAACACGACACAACACGCGAATAAACATGATGTGCCCGTGGGCTGTGTTGTGCCGAGCTTTTGACTAATAAAGCATAGCCCAGTCCAGCACGTTTAAATTGTTGGCACAATCCAGCACAACACGTAGCACGCTAAGCATGTGACTTTCGTGGGCCGGCATGTTCTACATATGATGCATTAATTCTCAAGATCAAAAGCTTCACAATAAAAATTCAGTCTCATTCCCTTAAACCTCCATTAAAATTTACTATGGTCTCAGCAAATTTAAACCCACATTGGAATTAGCTTGCTACTACAAATTACTTCTTAAATCTACCATATCCATTAATACAAACCCACATGATTCACAGTTAGCAAGGTTCTCATGCATATGCAGGACAGCAAGGCGAAGGATTTTGAAGAGTACAAAACATGTGATCTTGCCACAAGGATAAGAAACTCATTAAGAAAAAAATGAAACAGTTAGAAATTTCTTTACTGAATAGGATTAAGTTTTGAAAGGTACGGAGGAAGAAGATAATTAGGAGGAAAGGTTCTGTTTATAAACTTTTAGATTTAAATAATGTATTCTACCAAATTATCCATACTGATATTATCAATGTACTAGTGAATTCGATATATTGGTTTATACCGGAGAATATGAGTGTTTTTATCGTTCAATCCTTGTATCGTCGATATTTTAGATATCATAAAGGTTTTTTACTATTGTTTGAGGGTGAAAACAGTTTCTGATGATTTTGGTAATTTCGTGTGTGCGGGTGAGAAACGAGTCTAAACCCTAAACAATGTACTGCAAGGGAGTACTTTGATTCGAGTGATCAATCTGTACAAATCCGGCCTAAACCAAGAAATTGTCGTTCCAGACTTGCTTCGGTCACAAAGTGAAGGAGAAGGGTTGGTCTTAGGGAGGGAAGCGAAGAGAGTGTTGAGACCAGAATAGTTGATTCTGGAAGAGTGGTTGTTTGACAACTTGTATCAGAAAGTGAAACGCTAGTAGATTGGAAAGCTAACAAGTGATTTCTGAGTGTTGTATGCTCCTGAACAAAACTTGTTCTTTGGTGGAAATAGGTGAGACCTATTTATACAAGTCGCAACGAAACGTACCCTGGTCTCGTAAGAAGTGGAAACGGTTGAGTAAATGGAAGAAGTGGTAACGGGTAACGCCTGGAATTGATGTTTCCATAATGAAGGAAACGTTTCACCATTACTTCTTGTATTTACTAACCGCCTCACTCTTATGACACTTTCTTGTAACGGGCGTAGTGTACGCTGCACGCTGTAAACCTCCAGACCAATACCCTGATGAACATCTCCCAGTTTGTGACATGTTTTGGTGTCTCGAGTTTTTTGTGTAGCATGTTGCTATTTTTTGGCAAGTTGAGCTTGGGAGGCTTGCGGGCTCGGTGGTGACCTTCAACGGTTGATATTTTGCATCTTGAGATGAAGGTTAGTCGTTGATTGTGGTTACCTTCCGTTGGTACTGGCATGGCTTGCGCATGCTCTTGGCGTGGCTAATTAGGGTTTGGCACCGTGGCCAAGAGATTGCCACAAGTCGTTTGGTGGCAAGTTTGTACAGATGAGATTTGCATCTCAAAGGGAAGGGTAGTTGTTGATTGTTGCAACCCTCCGTTTGGCAGCCAGCGGCATGGCTTTGGCGTGGCCAAATTAGGGTTTTGGAACCGTGGCCAAGAGTTGGCACCATAGCCAAGATATTTCCAAAAGTAGTTTGGTGGCAAGTTTGTACGGCTGAGATCTGCATCTCAGGAGGAAGGATAGCCGTTGATTGTTGCAACCTTCTGTTTGGAAGCCAGCGGCATGGAGGCATGGCTGGCATGACTTTGGCGTGAAGTGGAGCCGATGGCAGTGTAGGGTTTGGAAGGGAGTCGCTTGCGGCTTGGAAGGGAATCAGTTGCGGCTTGGAAGGGAGCTTCTAGCAGCGTGCAGCTTTGTCTAAATTAGGGTTTGACATGCCGAAATCCTAATTAGCGCCCTTTACTATAGTCGTTGTAGAATTCCCGTACGGACTCGGATTTTGACGGTCCGCCCCTCCATTATGATAGTTGGCATGCCTTTGGCGCGGAGGTGTGGATGGCATGCCGTTGGCACGATGATGCAGCTGGCATGGTTGGCATGCCTTTGGCACGGAGATGTGGATGGCATGGTTGGCATGTCATAGGCCCGGTGGTGCGGGTGGCATGGTTGGCATTCCTTTGGTGCGGAGATGTGGTTGGCATTCCGTTGGCACGGTGGTGCGGCTGGCATGGTTGGCATGCCTTTGGCGCGGAGGTGTGGCTGGAATGGTTGGCATGCCGTTGGAACGGTGGTGCGGCTGGCATGGTTGGCATGCCTTTGGCGCGGAGATGTGGCCGACATGGTTGGCATGCAGTTGGCGCGGTGGTGCGGCTGGCATGGTTGTCATGCCTTTGGCGCGGAGGTGTGGGTGGCATGCCGTTGGCACGGTGGTGCGGCTGGCATGGTTGGAATGCCTTTCGCGCGGTGACGTGGCTAAGGCCATCTAGGTGCAGAAATTAGGGTTTAGCATGTCGAAACCCTAGTTAGAATATATAGCATGCGCGGTTGGCACGCTTGGCCAGCATGCGTGGCTGGCATGTGCGGAGATGATGCCAGTTAGTACTGAGGGTTCTGTCGTGGAACATATCATATATGTAAAAAAAGGTATCTTGGTAAATTTCTCGTAGACGTATTGAAAGGATCAATAAATGTGCTAGTGGAGATATTGGTACTCACGGCTCCGTTTCCTTACAGAGTGACGCCACGTCAGACTAAGGTTTTACGATTTTAACCTTAAGCTAAAAACCACCATCAACAACTATACACGATAAAAACGGATAATATCGGTCGGTACAAACGATATACCACCTTGCATACAACACATTACGTTAGCTTAGTGTGTTATGTTGTGTCATGCTGTGCTAGACTAATAGGCATATCGGTACAGTACATCATGCGACGCCGATAAAAAAAAACATCATAACACAACATGTCATGCTAAGAAAGCAAGACATTATTTTAGTACAAAAGAGTATTTATTCTAAATCATTTGATCTTTTATTTTTGTTACATTGGTTTATTGTTATAATAATGATATATGTAATATTTAATCACGTATAGAATATTTATTTAAAAAACATAAAATAAATGTGCCGGCATAACACAACACGATACATTATGGTTATTTTTCTGAAACATCAAAACATGCACACTCTGTAGAACGGCACGAGATAGTATGTTTGAATTTCCTACACAATATAGTACATAGCATTCTAAGCACGTGATTTTTAGACTGGGTTTTGTCAGACTGCCACATTTTAGACCTTTGGAAGATGCCTTACCATCCTTGATTAAGCATCAATAAACATGTTCAGATTCAATATTTATATCGAAAGTAAATAAAATTAATTAGATATAGTAGTTTTAGTATCAGTTTACAACAAAGTGATGCATACGTATATTGATTCATAAAGGCGGGGTCAACTTAAAGCAGGGCCATCTTACGGATAGGAAGTTTAGGGCATCGTCCAGAGCCCCAAATAGTTAGACCAAAACTTTGTTTTTTTCCACAGTTATTAGAAGGGAGGATCCATGGACAATCTTATATGAACATTAGCATAAATCGATTTTGGGTAGTGATTTTTTTTGATCTATGTGCTCTTACAATCGGTTTTTATGTACGTGGTAATGTACCGATTGTGGAGTTGTCTCTTCGGAATCCATTCACAATTGATTTTTATATATGTACCACATAAACCTATTATTAGGGTTCCAATTTCCTGTGTGTTTTTTAAGTTAGAATCAGATTACATGTATTGTCTTATAAACCGATACTGTGGTTTGATTTTTTTTGTTGTAGATATGGCCTTCAGTCATCTGAGCTTCTTTAACCGCACAACGGAGAAAGATGATGGTTCTAGAAAACCAGAGATCGTGGAAACGAGCATGAACAAATTCTCCTTTGGAAGGGATACCAAGTTGGAGCAGGCGTTGAAACTTTTGGACCATCTTTCAATGAAAGAGATGATTGAGGTCATCCGATTTGCAAAAAGGAGGAGGGATGAAATTGCAGCACGGAGGGAGGTGGACGCAGAGGATGATACCCTGTGGGAAGAAATGTTCGTTGTTGTTCAACTGGTGCTGTTGAAGATGATATTGCAGCTGCCAACGCCGGTGGTGCTGGAGCTAAAAATGACGTTGATGCTGCTGGTCCTTGATGACATTATATGATCATACCTATTTAAGTTTGAATTATTATGTTTATGGTTTGGATAATTATGTATTAAGTTTTAAGTTTGGATGATTATGTTTTAAGTTTGGATATGTTTATGGTTTGGATTATTACGTTAGAAAATGACAGAACAAGTTTATGCATACTTCATACTTTGTTTTGCAAAAATACAGGCACACAATCGGACTATACGACTGCACCTATAAACCGATTATGAAGGATCTACCTAGGAATCGGTTTATATGGGTGTCGGTATAATCCGATTCTTAATGTCTCGGAAATGTCAATTTTCTATATCTTTTTCTAGTTAGAATCGGATTACATGTGCAAATATATAAACCGATTTTAGTTGGTGGAAAGTTCTATTTTTTTTTGTTGATTTTCAGGCACAATCGGTTTATGTTTCCAAACATAAAGATCGATTTCGATGGTCATGAAATAGTAATCCGTTTTTATGGACATTCGAGAAGACTGATTATACCAGATTATTTCCCTTTTTTTCAAAAAAAGTAGCCGTTGGAGTCTTTCTCTATATATAGAGACCTCATAATTGGACCTAATTTTCCCAAAATTGTGCATTCTATTCCCTCTCACTCCATATACTCCACGACTACTCATTTCATACCTCCACGTACAATAAATGGCATTGTTTAACTCCGCACAAGATTTGTCAATCACCAAAACATGGTACACCGAAAGTCGAGTTAATCACTCCTCGTCCGAGAGCTTTTGGGCAAAAATATATAACAAATTTAAGCACGATTATGGGAACCTGAAAAGAAGAAGCCTTCAACAAATCCATGATAGGCACCAAGTCATCCTAGATGCGATAGTTGCTTTTATAACTCTCCAACAACGGATTTTGAACGCAAGCCACTTTAGCACGTCCTTTCAACAAATTGAGAGTATTTTTTTATCGTTTATTCTACATAATCTACTTTTATAAATTTGTAACTAGCAAAGTAAGCTTGTGTCATGTTTTTGTATCACGAAGCCGTGAAAGCGCGCTACTTGGAGGAAAATGGGGAAGCATTCACATTTGATGCAAGTTATCACTTCATGGTATCCAAAATTTTGGAGTACCTGACGGAATTTATGGTGGGTGAATCGGATTCGGATTCCTCGAACGAAGATTGATAGTTTTAGTCAATTTTATGTAGGTTTTGTACGTACACCTCTAATAAACCCTCACGAAATTATAACTCATCCACTAGGATAACCTAGAAATTCAAAGACTTGATGCACGTATTTCCCTCGCGATTAATATGGGTGAATCTTTTCTTTTTGTGATATTCCCGAGTCCACGGCAAGGTTAATTTGCGGCAAGATTCTTCGAAAATACCTATTTCCACAGATTCTTTCTTAGACCTTAGAAAATGTTTGGACTTTGGTTACCAGGAACAAACATGTTTCCGTTTTCCGCAGAAGTAGGGATCAAATTTAGAAATTAGAAACAAAAACAACATATTTTAGAAACAATTTTTTATTTTTAAAATTATTCGGAAATTGTATTTTCAAATGAACTTCTAGAATCTCCATATAAATATCAATGTTTGATGATTTTAAAATCACATTACGAGCAAAGTATCAATAGGTATCGTTGCAAAAACAAAATAAAACATTTGCCACCTCAAAATGAAAAAAACAAGAATCCATATTTTAAAAACTTCTCAGATTGATAAGCACGAACCTATTATAACTTGCCCACTCAATTCCTCCAACTCTGCGAGGGTACCACGAGGTCCACCATTGCCACTTAGTTTTGGAGATTCTATACTTCAAGACAAACATACACTGTTGTGAAGAAGTTACGAGGCCCCTTTCGGTGTCACGGTCACCGTAGCCTAACAAGCTGTTTGGCGATAAAAGTCTTTGAAGTTGAACTTGTCTTCTCCTAGTCTTATTACTGTAGTTTTCTAAAATAACCAAAATGGTGAAATGTAATCTGTCACCTTGCGAATCACAACATTTTTCTTTATTCTCATTTATGATGGTTGGTCTAAGGTCGTGTCTAAGCTTTTGTAACAGTGGTTTATGGTAGCTCTCACTGTCTCACATGTCTGAGAAACTTTTTTAATCTGTTCAGGCCTTTCCGAGTAAAAATAAAACAAAATATGGGAGGAGCTTGATCAGTTTTTCAGACCTTGCTTATAACCTTTTTGGATATGTAGCAGAAGTCATAAGAAAAAAAGAATTTGCTTCATAAAAAGTGAACCTTTTTGCTTTATAAAAATCATTCTAAAATTCGTATCTAAACTAACTTTCGATTTTCTGTTTCCAAGAATCAAAAAAACAAATTTTGGAATGATATCTTTTTTAAAATGCTACAAGCTTAGTTATTATTTTTCTCCCCAACTTAAAATTAGTAAGTAAAAAGAAATTTTTTGAACCTGACTTAAGGCCGGTTCCTATGGGGTGGCTAACCCACCCATTTTCCATGCCAGCTGGCCTGACAAACTGGCCGCGCCACTATGGGAAACATGATAAGCGATCGAGTCTCAACCGAACGATAAAGACTGCACCGGTACCGTTCGGTTGATTTTGAATCTCCAACGGCTCTTTCTCCACCGCTATAAAAGTGTGACATTCCAAACACAAAAAATACACCAAATTATTTACATAAAAAATTTCTTTCTTTTCTTTTGATGGCAAAGTTTGAATCCCAACTTGACTTGGCTACGCAACTTGATTTTTCCGGAGTAGTGCTTGAAGTCGTCGTTCGTAAGATATGTGATGATTACAAAGAAATAGGTAAAAACCAAAGAAGCCTACAAGTTTTGGATATTAACCAAATCAAACTTCCAACTAAGAAAAGAAAGAAAAGTTCAAGGAAAGGAAAATTTGAAGGCAACAAAGAAGATAAACAAAGGAGACTCCGTTCATGAGCCCATTGATTGGAAGTTTGGTGAGATGAAGAAGATAAACAAGATGAACAACTTTGTACAAAATTTTTATTTTAAAAGTCTTTATTTTAAGTTACTAGAAATAACCCGTGACGTAACGACACGGCATGAGACGATATAATTTTTGGTCAGAGTGATTTAAATAAATACTATAAATTATGGTAAGACTTATTTTGACCCATGAGAACTTGTAATTATGAAAATCTTAGATATTTTTCATCCAAATAATTATAAATTCGAGACTGCCTTAACCTAATCTGTTAAATGTATAAAGTGTTTGTTACATTACCAGAGTCTTCTAAATTATTGGTGGTGCACTGTCAAGAAAAAAACTACCATATATTTCCTCATTCGTTTGAAGACCCTAATTGTAGTTTTGATAAGGACATATTTACTACATAGAGGTTAAATAAATTTTTACTCTCATCATTTTATAAAACAGGTAAAAATCTGAAACTTGGTAAGGTTTAAAATTTTAATGCTGAAAAAACCCTTTGTGTTTAATATGAACTCATATACTCTAGGATGCGTGTACAATAACTATGACACCCAAAAGTTACTCAAAAGTTTCCACCAAACCTTGAATACATCAGCTTGTCAAATAAAAATCGACACACAGAGGAACAACAAAAATGTACTCAACTGTAATCCTTGTGCACCTTTAATTATTTCAGAAGTACGGTTAATTTGCACACCTGCTCAACATTATTATAATTAACATGCATACATATTACTGTTCAAATTTTCTCTTGATGGTACCTTATCATATTTGACTGGTTCCCAAATGAAAAATATTTTTTTTATGTTGAAAAAGATTCTAATGTTGTTCTTTCTTTATAGTTTGATGAAGGACGGCTAATTTATTATTGACAATAACATTAACTATAGATGTTTTTAATTCCAAGAGATATAAATGATGATCTTTATTTATTTTTTTATCACATTTAATGTTTTTTGTGATCACAATGACGAGGAAATCTAATCAATGTATATTTATAATTGAAGGAGGTTACAAATCTTACATCCGTCGGATGTCTTTGGCTGGGATGAAACCAGGATGGTCGGATGCAACGTTTGTCTTTCAAAATATTATCCGACCGTCCAAGCTCAAAAACCCATGTTGTTTTGTATTGTAGATGTCTAGTTATTATTATCTAGATTAATGAAAGAGGCACTAATGTAAATTATCTAGATTAATGAAAGAGGCACTAGTTTACATTAATATCTTAAAATTAAACTTTGATAATAACTTTAAATCTTGATTACATCTAAATGCATCATACAAATGAGAGATGCATCATGCAAATGATATTCTAAATGCATCATATTTGGGCAACACCCTCAAGATAAGGTAACAACTGTCAAAATAAAAATCTTTTCCCACCCTGTTGCGCCATTCAACCCGACACATTTGCTCCACATCAAATTCGTTTTGACCATTTACTCGGTTTCGATTGCCTTCAATAAGCGCATCAACAAACAAGATCACATCCTTGCTGATTACTCCAAAGTGATGACACATAGAATTTGCATTTCGATTTTTGATTTTCAATGTTTCTACTTGAAATCTCTGAAATATGTTTTGCCATAAAGTATGTTGATCTTGTTGTGCACCATTGGCCATATCTTCTGCAACAAGAACATAATTCCTGCAAATGGATTCATCATCAACTAAGCTAAATTTACGAGATTTAACTTACATATTGGGTTTGTGGAGTGAAAGAACGAAGATTGAAGAAATGGTGTGAGTTGAAATGAAATTGGATATTGTATTTATAGGGTGATGAAATGGTGACCGTTGGATGAGAATCACTGAGCGGTCGAGTTTACACCGCTGACGGTTTTACTTCGACCGGCTGGTTTCTATTACACCGAGTGGTCGAAATTAGACCGCTCGGTAGCGACTCGATCTGACCTGACAAAGTGGAAAATTCGTTGGGCCAGTTAGCCAACTCCATAATGAGTGCAGAAATGGCAAACTATAAAATGGGAACCGGCCTAAGCATGGAAAACTAAGCTGTTGCTGCGCCCTACACCATTACAAAACAAAAAGAACAAAATGCAGGTTCTGCCCTAAGATATTGAAGCAGTTTCTGAAAATGCTGCTCTCCCAAAGTAGAGAATGGTGACTAGTAAAACTCCTAATCTTCACAAAACGTGCAAGTATAACAACTTTTTACAAAGCTGATTTTATTTGTCATTGAACCGGGCGGCCCTGACAAAGTGGTCCATTACTATTTAACAATATACAATATAGCTAGACAGCCTATGGGATTTGATGAACACAAAATAATATTTCTCTTTGTTTGCATGCCTGGTTTATTAGGTATCTTCGTTTGGATAATCATAAAGCGTAGTGGATAGGGAATCGGCGTAACCAAAATCCAATGAAATGCATTCTCAATATTTTATGAAGATCTTAATGGTATATATCTCAAGAGTATTCTAAATTCTTGTTATATTGATATTTTCATTTTTATTTTATAATCAATTATCGAATATGGATGATAATTTTATAGATAAGTGCAGCTAATACTTATATTTGCATGTAAAAAAATGGTATTGATGCAAGTAATCGGCAACTACTTATATGGCAACATGTTATTAATGACACTTAATGGCTACTTAATTATTTGAAAGATAAAACAAAAGCGACTAATAGGATTATTGTGGAGCACATAAAAATGTGCATTTTACTTTGTTAAAGGCAACGTCGAAAATCCTAGTCTCTGGCTTAGATTCCCAGTCAAAACATGTGTGGTTTCAAATAATCAGCACTTGTCAATATCATTAAACTAATTTCGTATAACCCAAAGTTGTTCCAGTGTAGCGATTTCGAGGTCAAAGAAAATCTCTGTTCTCGTAAAATCCCTAATACTTCTATAACCCAAAAAATCATCATTTTATTATAATAATAAATCATTGAATCTCATCCTATACATACGGACGGTGCATTGCCACTTTGAAGATCCGCACTACAAGTAAGATATTGTTTTTCTGCATCTCAATTTCTTCATTTTTCACAATTCTGAGAGTTTTAGAATTTTTCTTTTGATTTGTTTTTAGCTCCATTTGAGTTAAGTTTTCAATCAATGAGTGTTTCATAGATTTTTGAATCCCATTGGTTATCTCAGGGTAGGATTTTGGATGTTGTCTTCTTCTTCATCATCTTCTTCTGTTTGTTGATGATCATCTAAGGACGACCAAATATAAGTACAGGCAAGGAAATCCATAGCTAGAAGGAGCTTTTAAGGTTTTGACTCAGGTTTGTTTCTCAATTTTGTTTGGTTCAATTTTTATCTTCTGTTCTCTGATTGTGTGATTGATTGTTTGTTTGTGTGTTTGTTTTTTGTCTAGTTATTTGAAAGATGGTTGAATTTGGGAAAAAGTTGAAGGAGAGACAGATTCAAGAATGGCAAGGGTACATTTCCTTCCTATCTTGTGTTTTTGTTGGATTATGAATTTGAATTTGATTTTTGTTTGTGTGTGACCTTTTGTTTTTTTGCACTAAATTGAGTAAGCTTTATGCGAGAGGATTCTGCGAATTCATTCTTGTTTTGGAGAAATGATTTGACTAATGTGGTTGTCATTTGGTTGATTGTTGTAGCTATTACATTAACTACAAGTTGATGAAGAAGAAAGTGAAGCAATTTACTCAGCAACTTGGTGCAGGAGCGCAAGACCGTCGACATGTTCTCAAGGAATTTTCAAGAATGCTGGATAATCAGGTAGAGTACCAACATAATTGGAGCACCTTTACGGAACCACTTTAGTTATTTCACTGTTGAAGATGGTTCTTCGCTATTTGAATAAGTTATTACCGATATTTAGTTAAGAAGGTAATGGAGGATTTTTGTTATGGTGTATTTCTATTCAGATTGAAAAAATTGTACTGTTCCTTTTGGAACAACAAGGACTACTCGCGAGCAGGCTAGCCAAACTGGGGGAACAACAGGCTGAACTTCTAAGAGAGCCAGAGATTGCACAAATGTCTGAACTACGAGAAGCGTATAGAGATGTGGGACGAGATCTTCTAAAGCTTCTCTACTTTGTGGAGATGAATGCAATTGGGCTTCGCAAAATACTGAAAAAATTTGATAAACGGTTTGGCTACAGATTCACTGATTACTATGTGACTTCTCGTGCAAATCATCCTTACTCCCAATTACAACAAGTGTTCAAGCATGTGGTACAGTAACAACTCTGTTGATTTGATATTCTTTCCTTGACAATATGAACACAAACAAATAGATTACCTCTTGTTATTTTTCGCTCTTTTGAGATCCAAAACATCGTTGTTAAAGTGCATATGAATGAACATACAGGGATTTGGAGCTGTTGTAGGAGCTGTAACTCGCAATCTTGCAGATCTTCAGGATCGCCAGGGAAGCTACTTATCAATTTATGACCAACCATCTATTGCATTTCAGGTTTTCATTTTCTTTCTGGTTACCACCTGTTTGTTTTTGCCTCTTTTAATATACTTACCCTCTATTGTTTTATTGTTCTAATTGGTTACTAATTGCAGAGATGATATTTCATGGTTTTACTTGCAGGATCCTGTTATTGATTCTATAAGAGCAGCTGTAGATAGGTTGACTCACTCCACAAATTTCCTCCACTTCTTAGGGCAACATGCCCTTATTATGCAAGATGAGCTACCAATGCCATCTGATGAACCAGTTGATGAACAGAGATATCATTTTGCGTCACTAATGTTGAACTTAGCAAACACATTCTTGTATATGGTCAATACGTATATTATTGTCCCAACAGCTGATAACTATTCTCTAAGCCTTGGAGCCGCGGCAACAGTTTGTGGTATTGTGATAGGGGCTATGGCTGTTGCACAGGTGTTTTCGTCAGTCTATTTCAGTGCGTGGTCCAATAGATCATATTTCCGACCTCTTGTATTCAGCAGTATTGTTCTGTTTTTGGGGAACGTTTTATATGCTCTGGCATATGATCTTGATTCCATTGCAGTTCTTCTGATTGGCCGTCTTTTGTGTGGGTAAGTGTTTCCCAGCTTCTCCAGTCACTTGAGTCAACTTCCCTTAGTATTCTCAATTTTCCATCAATTCTTTGTTCTCACAATATCTTGATGTGAATATTATCATCATTTCAGATTTGGTTCTGCCAGAGCTGTTAACCGGCGTTATATAAGTGATTGCGTTCCTAATAGAATAAGAATGCAGGCCTCTGCGGGTTTTGTGAGTGCCAGCGCTCTTGGGATGGCTTGTGGTCCTGCTCTTGCAGGCTTGCTTCAAACTAATTTTAAGATTTCCAAGCTTACATTTAATGAAGATACGTTGCCAGGATGGGTTATGGCAGTGGCATGGCTATTCTATTTAGTCTGGCTCTGGATCTCCTTTGTGGAACCTGCTCCCTTGCCCGAAGCTAAACCTGTGCCACAGGAAGAAGATGCTGGTAATTTTTCCTCCTCCACCTACCTTACTATAATTTTCTCTAGTCACAATTTCAAAGCTTACAGTATGTTGGTTACTACTTTTGAATCGCTTCTGTTGTAAATTGAAAGATGACGCACAAAAAGCTGAACAAATGACAACCTGTTGAAATTGATGAGGCCAATCCTTAGGCCTGCATAGTTGCATTAATCTGTATAGAATTACCATTACATTGATTTGATGGCCTGGATAAGTCAGGTTTTCTTTCCAATAGCATTTAGATTGTGCATATGGTTGATTGCGTACTATATCGTAAAGTTCGTTTGGTGGTCAATAAGAACCTTCATTAATCTTTTTACCTTAAAATTATAGAGGATTTCATACCCCCTGCGTGAATATTCTAATACCTTTTCTTATAAGCTCGCATATATTATACATACATTTCATGACATCTGATATCTGTGGTTCACCAAGATGATGATCTCCTAGAAGACTGGGGTTAGAAAACTGTTATTTCCTAGTATACAAGCATATATTGAAGTGATTGTAGGTCGAAAAGCCTATAGTTTGCAACCCATTCAATTTTATTGTTATTTGGCGTGATAGTAACGATGTTTATTGCCTACTTTGTTTATATTTTGGATGACAGCAAGACTAGAAAATGGTGAGTTGGAAAAAGCTCTGGTACAACCTCTGCTTTTAAGTTCTAAAGAGAAGGACGAAGATGAAGATGGTGATGATGATGTTGATGGTAGTGAAGAAGCTAATGAAGAATCGCATCTCGCTGCTGCTTCAATTGGGTCAGCATATAGGTTGCTTACACCATCTGTGAAGGTTTGCCTTTCATTTTTAGTCTTGTTTGAACTCACATGACTACTTAAATTTCATTAATTTTTTGGTATACACGTAAGTTTTAAATTGGTAGAACATAAATCTGTTGGTGCCTGAAGGTAGTATGTCATTTCATCTAAAAAGATAATCGTGGCCTATAAAAAGAACATGCAAGTTTGAATAAAACAACACAGGGTTTTGACTTGCTAAACACATCATCTTTTTCCTTGTAACTCTTTTTTGTTCTTAATGTATTACGTATGTGTACCTTTTCCATTGACTTTAGTCATTTTAAACTAGTGAATGATAAAATTTCGTTCCACAATCTTCAAATTGTGCAGACATGAATAGAAAAATTATATTTTTACCATCAGTGTTCTGTACTGTCAGATCTAATTCCAGCTGCTTCAATGATTTTCAGGTTCAATTATTGATCTATTTCATGCTCAAATACGCAATGGAAATTTTACTCTCTGAATCTAGTGTTATTACCACGTACTACTTCAATTGGTCAACTAGCACGGTTGCAATCTTCCTTGCATGTCTTGGATTGACTGTTCTTCCAGTAAATATTGTCATCGGAAGCTACATTAGCAACATGTTTGAGGACAGGTACATAACAGGAGATGTAGTCAAATATATAATGTCTCATTTCATTTTGGAACAATGGTTAACAACACGATATCTTTCTCCCAGTATCTATTTTCTATATTCCCCATATAGTATAAGCAAATAACATTCTACTGGACTATGGTCACTGAAAAATAGTTCGGATACCATCTTTTAAATTGGATTATGGGTTATATCCTGCTCTTAATTATTCGTGTCTTGGTTCTCTGCAGGCAAATTTTGTTGGCATCTGAAATCATGGTATGCATTGGAATTGTTCTAAGCTTCCATGTAACGCACACATATTCTATTCCGCAGTACGTCTTCTCAGCACTTATCACATTCGTGTCTGCTGAAGTTCTTGAAGGTAATCTGTCTTCATCTTAGTAATGTTTCCGTCTTCTCAGCACTTATCCCACTGTAGCTGTTCTGTAAACCCTTTTGTTATCATCTCTTTTCAACCTCTGAGTCCTGACAACTTATTTATTTATGAAAATTTAGGTGTGAACTTATCACTCTTATCGCGCGTGATGTCGTCAAGGCTAGCTCGGGGGACATATAACGGTGGATTACTTTCAACAGAAGCCGGAACTTTAGCTAGGGTGGTGGCAGATGCAACAATAACACTAGCCGGATATTTTGGTCAGAAACATCTCTTGAATATCACTTTATTACCTTCACTTGTTATTTGTGTAGTTTCGATCATGGCTACTTGCTTTACCTACAATACCCTGTATTGATTGCACTCTCGATTCCCCTGTATTTAGTTCAATTCAGATCTGCTTCATTTTTCATTTTTCCTTTTGTAATCAAAATGTTTATATGGAATACTTCTTAATTTATTAATTCATGATTCAAGAAATTGAATTATCATAATGCCATCCTAGGGAACATATGGCACCCATATGCATCTTCTTCTGAGTTCGTCCCAGCCACGTTACAGTTTGATTCCATAGCTTTTGTGGAGATATGTTTATGCGATAGAATCTCATTAACTTCATCTGTCGCGTTCAATGCCTTTCACATGCCAAAATTCTGACACTCAAAATCGTTCAGTGGAAGGATGATATGGTGCAGATGTGATCTTTCAGAGAAATTTGAGCATCGAGCATTCTGTTACACGACATCATAGAACATTTAGAAGCCCAATCACCTGTTGAATTAACCCCCAATAACGGTAAACTGTAACTGAACGGTAAACTGTAAACCATCCAGTCGTGGATGATGGAAAGAAACTTCGCCCAAAAGAAGCCAAAGACGCTGGTAAGTCCCCAAGTATGAAGCTGGGTAAAGGTAAAGACCTGCCTCAATGTAATACAATAATTCAATACCGAAAAAAATTCTCCGCAGAAGAGGACACTTCATCCAGAGAGATCTCTTTACATCAAGTGGATCAGCTTGCACGAATGAGCAAAGCTATTGCACCGACGTAACACTCTCCTTTTGAGGTGTTGTGTCAAGTGGGCGTGTTATGTGTGGTCTGATGATTAAGGTAGATGTCGATGGGGGACTGGAATCCACTTAGCTTTTCTATTTCCGGCACCACAAATCTTAGTAAAAAGGATGGGTATATCTACTCAGCCTTCCTTGGAAGGAAAGCTTTAGAATTTCCTAAATCGGGGGTATTAGTAAACCACTTACAGTGCGGTTATACTGTGGGAGATTTCCATGTGCACCATAGCCATTTACCTTTTAAGAGATTAGGACTCTATCGAGTGCTTAAAACTTGCAAGGATGAACTTTCCAGCTCTTCTAGATTCTACAACTGTTTTTTGCAATTATCTCATTATTCTTTTTTTCTTTTTTTGTTGTTGAAGTTTTTTTTTTGCAAATATCTCAATTTCCAAACACAACACATCCAAGTGGACCGATTATGTAGTCAAGTCAATGAGTCTGCATCCAACCAGTCATCGATGTACCACGATCATCACTACATGAATACAAACACCAAATTCACAACTAGCCATAAACCTAGAAAATGTAAAGAAGCACCAAAATCTCATCAACCTATAAAGAATGAAAGACAACAAAATAGAGTTCAGAGTCCAAACAATTACAACCTCTAGTGGGTTTGAGTGGCAATAAAAAATAAAATGCTTTTAGGGCAGATGATAAATAGATCAGAGAGTAACGAAGGTTCCAATCTTAGGTTTTTAGTTACTCGTCCTGTTTTAAAATGATAAGTTTATAAGTTTTAATTTTATAGAACGTTAATTCAGAATTGTTGAACTTCATGATAATCACACAATAAAATATGCAAGACTAGTTTAAGAGAAATACCTTGTATCGCAAATCCATCGTACATCAATCATCTTTGGAACATCGGTAATACCTTTATGGAGGTCATGGTTTCTCTTTCTTGACCTTATCTGTAATGAGTAATTGCTTGGATACAATAGTAATGGTTATTGTTTCCCTTTCATAGGTAGAGAGAGGACCAAGTTCCTAAGGTTTTAGTATTAGACATTAGATCTCGACCGTCTATCAAGGAAGAGCATAAATAGGATACTAACTCCTTATATAAACCATGGATTAGATATTTAGCAATATCCTAAATATAACCAGATTCTCACATGGGCCCAATAAAGACAATTATCCTATAAAAATTATCGTACATTCTCCCACTGGTCCATGTGATAGTCTATTAATGGTTAATTTCAGGTAACATAAGGCGCGCGTAATTGCTAAACATAATATATTAGTGGTTAACGTAATACCTTGATCAAGCAAACTACTCATGTGAGTCATAGCGGTGGCACATTGCCCTGTTATCAACATGTTCCCTTCCATGTACCACAACATGAGTACCTCACTCAACTAGGCCTTAAATAGGAGTATCATAATGGTCCAGTGATGTGTTTAAGAAATACGATTTTCGTAAACATTCATCCATTCACATAAAAAAATACTAAACATGGATACAAAAATATATTCAGAATACATTAATAAGAGCTCAATAAGTGTTCAAAAATAAGCACATAAATTAGCTGAATTCAGTAATCAATTACTCCCGCAGACCTATGATTTTAATCTTTTCTTAAGAGGTCTTAAAAGGTAATTGTTCATTAAGTGCATCTCTGAATGCAATTGTGCTTAAGTGATACATGAACAAATATTGCTTCTGAATTTCTTAATTCACGCATATATACTCAAGGTTCATGTGTTTTGTTCCCTTTGTATCATATCGCGCTTTGATGCTGCGAAGCTAAGACGATAAATTTCAGCAATGTAGAGACAAACCTTAAGTCTCTAAGTGTCGCAGTCATAAATATTCAAACTCAATTGTGGGACTAGAATTAATGGATTCTCTATTTATTGAATCCATACATCCACAAAAATGAAGTCTGAAAACCCAATCAACTCTAGTTGGGTTTGCTAACTAATTATAAGACATAAAAGTTAAGATAATATCTCAAAATTCTTGATAGCTTTCCCGTAATTTGTTCTTCGATTCTTAAGGCATTTAGTTAACATATCAACAATTTGTTATAAGTTTCATATCAGAATTAAGACGTAATGAAGGTTAAATTAATATCCTCTATCCAACATGAAATAAAATCTGTTAAATATGTTATTATCTCAAAATTCTTCGAATATTCGATACATGCCTTATATGAGAGCTTTAGTAATCCATATGATATGTATTATCACATGGTAAGATTCATTGATATCCTTTATTTCAAAAAATATAGAGATATGCATAAAGTCAATATCACTACTTGTAGGTAGTATGTCTTAACATACATGACCAAGAGTATGTATTTCTCCCACTGATCTTGAGGTATATGCATAAATCTATAATAATTTCATCCAAAACTTGAAACATTTATAGTTTTTTTGAATTTCATATACCAATATGGGAGGCTGCTTAAATTTCATACTTTTACTTCTAAAAATTGTAGACCAAAATATATCATTAATAAAGGCTATTTTCACATTTGAGTAATGCAACTCTTAAATCATACTGAGATACTAAAAATACTATGATAATTCTGAATAAGTCTTTCTTTGACACGAGAGAAAAACTTATTTATAATCAATGCATCATTTCAATAAAATCTTTGGCTGCACTTCGAACTTTATATCATTTTGTTATGCTATTACAATCATGCTAGGGATGAAAGACCCACTTGCACACAACTGTTTTGTGTCGTTCGTGCAACTAAATAATCTCCCGGACTTGACGTTCAACCATTGATTTTAGCTAACATAGCATCAATCCATTAACCAAAATTATAATTATACACATAATAGTTTGTGAACCATAAACTGAGTCTTTGCCATTCCACATCAAAATGAAATAAATTCTTGTAAGCAAATCACTGAAACAACATGAACAACTTTCTTTCAATCTCTTTTTAGACCTTCTTAATGCTAGTAAATGTTGTTATCAGGAAATTTCTTTATTGGCGGTAGTTTTATTATGGAATATATGATTAATCAATTTGTGGTCTTTCATTATCTAACATTCCGACAATGAGAAGATTCACAATATCTGTAGAAATCTTAAATAAAGGATCATTATCATGACTTCTTGAACAGATATATCCACGAACTCCCACCGATTATGCCATCACTAATGAATTTATATTTTCGGTTTCAACAAATCTCATACTACAGTTAGAACGTTAAACAATACCATTTGGATTATTTAGGAAAACAAATGAAACAATAATAGTTTTAAAAAACAATTTTCATTCTTGGAAATGTAAGTCTCACCTCCAACTAAACAACCATAACTTAAATGTGATCTAAACTAGGTTTTCAACCTTTCTAGTCCAAAGTGTGTCTGTGAAACTACTTTATTCGGAAATCTATTTAAATCACACAATTGTAGAAATAATATACATTCACAGGTGTGTGGCAATTATGCATAACTCATTATGTTTCTAACTATTTTCATAAAAGTATGATTTTGCCTTTTGTCATACACCATTATGCCAAGGATAAGTTGGCCTTGTGTATTGAACAATAATTTCGAACTTTTGGAGATATTGCGCAAAAGATTTAGGATATTATCCTGTTTTCTCATACCTTTCACAATATTCACCACCTTTGTCAGACTTTATGATTTTCACTTTCTCTATAATTGCTTCTCAATTTCAATAATGAATGTTCGAGAAAACATCCACTGATTGAGATTCATAATGCAATTTATAGATGTACACAATAACGTGAAAAATAACATCAGGTGATAAACAATTTTATCTTCCAAAAATTGGACCATTAATTAAAAGTCTACAAAATAATCGTAATCAACAAGTAATAAGAAAAAGACTGAAAGTTATAATAGAGATAAACGACAATTAAGCTTAAAATAGTTTCATACTTTCAATAGGATTCTCCTGTGGGTAAAACCTTATCAAGGAACAAAGTAAGACATGAAAAATATTTGTGGATATTTTATATTCTCATAATTCAACATTATATCTATCAAGTACTACAACTAGAATCACCTGTGGGTAATTCACGTCCTAAAATGTATTAGCAAACTCCAATAATTCTAAATATGTTCAACCTAATATAATGTGAATTGTAGTCACCTATGGGTGGATATTATTTCACATGTATATGAAACATTTAGATAACCTTAATGCTTGTTTAGCGTGTGAAGAAAAAACTACCTGTGAGCAGCATTGTTGTAATCGTTAAATCAAACTAAGAGGACTCAAAATAAACAACACTTACCAGATAAGAGCATAGCATCACTGTGGTGATAACTAAACTATCCAGCAAACATGTACAATTGCAAATATCACACAATCTTTTCTTGTGATATTTCACAGTCCCACTCAATGATATGGACATACTTGATCTGATCATAAATTTAGTCGCTTATAAACAATAATGAGTAACCCTAAAACATCAATCACGAACATTTATTCAAAAGCATGCCATACATAAATTGTGAAAAAATATCAACACCCTATAATCGAAAAATATCCAAACATAATAAAAATTTTCTTAAACCAAAATCGAGCATGAAGCAAGTCTATAAATATAACTCAATAATGAAATTTCGTTGAAGAAAAATTCTTTGATGCATCGCTCATTTAAATATGATACAAGCTTAAAGATCGTGATAAATAACGGATATACGATGAATTAATATGAAAGGTGTTAAATAGTCAATGAAAATCATTTTCAAAAATATGGAGAAATTTATCAAAAATAAAACCTCAATTTCATAGAGGATGCAATAAGTTTTGGACAACATAAGAAAAATTCGTAATAGGTTACTCAACTCGATAATGAGTTAGTTTATGTAAATTTTCTTTTATGCACTTTTAAGAAATAACGTAAAATCATGTGTCGATTATTTAATTACCATAATGCATGATCAGATTGTTGGAAAAACGATCAATAAAATACTTTTTAAAGATTTTAATTTAGTGTTTCTTTTGTGAATGAAAACTTATTAGTCCCACATAGTGGAGTTTCCACTCTTTAGTTGTTTTTAAGAGACTATATAAGATTTTTAGTCCCACATAGGAGAGGAGCTCTTCTTAACTTGAGTTTGTCAATTATATAAACAAATTCACTTCTTTTGTAAAGCATGGAAAAAGGGGTTGCTCTATATTCTAGAGGGACCCCTATATGGTAAAGGGGTTGCTCTATATTTTAGAGGGACCCCTAAGAGAAAACATGTGAAAGGGGTTTCTCTATATTTTATAGAGACCCCCAAGGGAAATATTTTGTATTGCTTTCTTTAGCATTCGCGAATTTCCTTAATGTTTTTTCGGAGTTGCCAAGCTCAAGTTGAGCATCTACTACATATGCTAGTAGTAGGTGGGTGTTTTATCCTGGAGATACCCGTCTTGTGAGGGCTATAACATCACTCTTGAGTGTAGCCGGGAGCTAATGTCTTAAGGACTCGGCCCTCTCTCGTGCCCTGTTGCTGTTGCGGAGATATGGGGAGCTTGTTCATTTCATCAAAGCAATCACTTTCACTATAAAGGAGCTAAGTATCAATAACTTTTTGCTTATTTGATTTTTCTTTGTTTTTGATTATTGCACCCAACAATATATGCCAGAGAGGAATGTCTTCTAAAAAGCATCTTAGGCACTCGGCCCTCTCTCGTGCTTAATCTAACGCAATACTCTCAGATTCCATAATGAATTGAGCAATATATGTTTATCTGAAAAACTTCCAGAAACAAACCCTCTTGCTAGAGTGAAAACATATCCACTGGTAGACTTAGACTCCTCTGAGTCAACTATCCAGTTGAGAGATAAATTCGAAACTCTACAGCTGACCAAAAATTCGTTTTTTGTTTTTCACTCCATAATTAGCATCCATGATTCACAAGACCAACCATTTTCGATTATTACAAATATCTAATGTCTTAAGATTGTTGGGTGCAATAATCAAAAACAAAGAAAAATCAAATAAACAAAAAGTTATTGATACTTAGCTCCTTGATAGTGAAAGTGATTGCTTTGACGAAATGAACAAGCTCCCCATATCTCCGCAACAACAACAGGGCAAAACTTTGGAAAACAGAGTGAGTCGCGTGTTCAACACCCTGTCCTTAAGACATTAGCGCCCGGCTACACTCAAGAGTGATGCTATATCCCTCACAGGACGGATATCTCCAGGATTAAACACCCTAATACACCTATTACTAGCATATGTAGTAGATGCTCAACTTGAGCTTGGCAACTCCGAAAAAACAATAAGGAAATTCGCGAATGCTAAAGAAAGCAATACAAAATATTTCCCTTGGGGGTCTCTCTAAAATATAGAAAAACCCCTTTCACATGTTTTCCCTTAGGGGTCCCTCTAAAATATAGATCAACCCCTTTACCGTGTAGGGATCCCTCTAGAATATAGAGCAACCCCTTTTTTTTCCATGCTTTTACAAAGAAGTGAATTTGTTTATATAATTGACAAACTCAAGTTAAGAAGAGCTCCTCCCCTATGTGGGACTAAAAATCTTATATAGTCTCTCAAAAACAACTAAAGAGTGGAAACTCCACTATGTGGGACTAATAAGTTTTCATTCACAAAAGAAACACTAAATTAAAATCTTTAAAAAGTATTTTTATTAATCGTTTTTCCAACACAAATATTGTACACTTCAAAGTTATCTTAAACATGTGAACTCAAATTACCTGTGGGTAATTGTTATTCAAATACATTCAAGAAAAACAATATTATAAGCACTTGACATGTTAACGATTATGACTGAAAAAATTATTTGACATCACTGTGGCGATAGCCACACAACTCAAAAATAATGTTATAATAACTACTAAACCTTGCCTTTACGGCTTGGTGTATTCGTGCTTACAATAAAATTATTATTATTGCCAAGATAAAACACTCTAGTATCACTGTGGTGATAGCTAAAGAATTATGACCTAAGAATCTTAAGCACAATAATTTTATACGTACAATTGAAATTATCATCAACATTGGGAGAAAAGTGAAACATAATGACACAAGACACCCTCAAGATTCAAATCAGTTCATATCCATAATGTATGATCAACAATCATATCAGTCAATGTTTCTTAAATACATGAACTCAAATTTCCTGTGGGTAAATTCTGTTCTAATATATTTAAGAAAAAACAATATTACAAGCATTAGAAAATCTGTGATCATGGCCAAAAGTGATTTGACATCACAGTGGTGATAGCCAATCAACTAAAATAATGTCATTATCACATGATATCGATAACTGCAAAACCTACATTTTACGGTTTGCAAATTCATGCTTATAATAACATTATGATTATATTTAGATATAACACCCTAGCATCACTGTGGTGATAACTATAGAGTCCCATAATAATTTCAAGTATAATCTTATAAAATCCAAAAAGAAAAATAATAATCTGAGAGAAACTATTCCCTAATGCAAAAGCACACAAACCATATCATAACGTACACACAAACTTTACAGTGTCAAACATGGTTCAAATTAAAATCTTATAATGAATTCGGTAAGAAATCGCCTCAGATTATATGTACATTAATTTTCAATAAAGCGGAAGCATATTAATAATTAGTTTCACTTTTGACAATGCATTTTTATAATAACCTGGTCCAAGGTTAATTCAATTGAGCAAAAACAAATGAAAACGGAATGAATATAAAAATTGGTCGGACTGAATCGGTCTTAGTTAATTAGTTAATGGGCCTAGAGCATTATTAGGCTACTGTAATTAGACCTTTAAACCCGATTATCTTAAACTTAATCAGTAATATATATGGTCAATTAAATAACCTAGCATTTTCACCTGTAACTTTAATTAATTCTTTCTAAATATGGTATGCGGTCACATTAACACCACACCACAAAAATATAGATTAAAAATGAAAAGACGAATGGTTGGTTCATGAATGGAAACAAAACGTTTTTGGACACCCTCGTTAGTTATGAAACGGACATTTATGACCATTTTGACTTATTACCATTAATAGTTTTGTGGGAAGATTTTTATATCCATTAACAATTAAATTCGTATTTTAATTTAATTTCCAGCATATTATCATTATTAGCGCACACTCATTATGAATAAAAATTGCGTAACCTAAATCCACAGATCCACTAGGTGATGATATCTTTTCCCTTCCAAATTTAGGGAAGAGGCAAATCCTAAGCATTAATGCGCATATTTTCTCTGTATTTTCAATTTTGATTTAAGTTTTACGGATTGATCAATCATGAAAACATTGTCAGGATGAAATGTATATAACTTGATGTAAAATTTGAAACCATAGCAGCAGACAAAAAATAACACGTTATTGCATTTTATCAACGGATGATCATGAGTTTTAAACACTAGCTCTAGATGCCAAGTATAAGTTTTAATTTTACATAACGTTAATTCAGAATCGTTGAACTTCATGATAATCACACAATAAAATATGCAAGACTAGTTTAAGAGAAATACCTTGTATCGCAAATCCATCGTACATCAAGCATCTTTGGAGCAGCGGTAATATCTTTGTGGAGGTCATGGTTGCTCTCTCTTGACCTTATCTGTAATGAGTAATTCCTTGGATACAATAGTATAAGTTATTGTTTCCCTTTCATAGGTAGAGAAAGGCCCAAGTTCCTAGAGTTTTAGTATTACACATTAGATCTCGACCGTCCTGTTAGCGATATATCTGTAGTCTACTAGGTTTACTAGGTTTCCCAGTTTACTAGTTCTTTCCTAGTTTTAGTCTTACGTAAATATAGTCATATTCCTAGAATATCTCTATTTGTTGTAACTTCTTAGTTAATTCCTATGTAATCTAATTCACTATATATATCAATAAGAATAAACAAAATATTCACAGTTGTGAATTCATTAAACTCTGTCTCCTAAAATCTATTATGGTATCTTCGTGCTAGGTATTTCTCTCCAAACAAAAAAAAAAAAAAAAAAAAACGAGTTTTTTTTTCTTTCCAAACAAGTTCTCTTCACAACTGCCGTGAAATTTCTTCTCCAGGGCTAAGACTCTCCCGGCATCAGCTGTCATCCAAGCCAATCTTGCTTCAACAACAACAATTGATTTTCTCTCTTCATCGCTTCCAATGGGTGATATCTCTGATCCAACTGTAAACACCAACAGCACAAACACTGGTATTTTTGATTCTAACCCTCACCTTCATCCTTCTAGTCCTTACGATGTTCATCCGGCAGACAATCCTACTACTATTCTCTATCAACCAGTTCTCACAAGTGAAAACTATGCCACTTGGGTTCGTGGTTTCCGTAAGGCTTTGAGTGCCAAGGCCAAACTAGGCTACATCGATGGCACAATTGTTAAGCCATACATTCCAGCTGATATACCGTACTGGCAACGCTGTGATGATCTTGTTGGCAGTTGGGTTTGTAATTCCTGTGAACCAGAAATTGGTCGTAGTGTAATGTCTTTCGACACTGCTCATGAGATGTGGATGGACTTGAAGAGTCGTTTTGCTCAGTCCAATGCCACAAAATTATATACAATCAAGCAATCGATTTCCACCTTGAAACAGGAGCATCATTCGGTTGCTCAATACTACACCCAGCTCAAAACTCTTTGGGATCAATTGGATTCTTTTCGGCCTCCAACACCATGTATTTGCCATGCTGGTAAGTCTATTATTGAACACCATAATCAAGATCGTGCTATGGAGTTTTTACAGGGGCTTCAAGATCGATTATCTTCCTTGCGAAGACAACTCCTAGTCACTGAACCATTGCCATCGGCTTCTAAGTTGTACAACCTCGTACGCCAAGAAGAAGAGAAACAAGGAATAAATTCCGCTGCTGTTCCACTAATTGAATCAGCTGCTTTGAATGCTTCTCACACAGATGCAAGACCACAGCGTCATTCCTCGCACTTCCGTCCAGTCCCTGGGAATCCATCCTATGGCAACAAACGACCTCGACCCTTTTGTGATCACTGTAATCGACATGGTCACACACGCCAGGTCTGTTGGAAGCTTCACGGCTATCCCAATGGCTCTTCCAACGCTGCTGCCCACAACTCTCAGGTTGCTGATGCTGTCCACACTGCTGCTCCCAATGCTCTAGCCTCCATTGCTGTACCTGCTGCTCCAATGGCCCCATCGATCACTCCTGAGCAGTACGCTCAGCTGCTTCACCTACTGAACCCGAACAGCAACAGTGTTGTGTCTTCTCCAGCAGCAACCTGTGCAGGTACGGTCTCTACTGCCCTGTTGCCTTCCTTCCCACATGTATTTACTTGTTCTTTGTCTACCTGGATTGTCGACAGTGGTGCTACGCACCATATATGCTCTTCTATATCATCTTTCACACATCTTAACTTATGGTTGATAAACCAATTGAAGTACAATTGCCAGATGGATCGTTTACCTCTGTGAACCATATTGGAAATATTGATTTATCCCCAGCAATCAAATTAATTGATGTTCTTCATGTTCCCAGTTTTAAATTCAATCTCATATCGGTTAGTCAACTAACCAAAACAACCAAGTGTTGTATTAAATTTTCTCATGACTCATGTGTCTTCCAGGACCTTCAAACGAACAAGAGATTGGATGGAGTAGGCGCATTGCGGGCCTATACCATTTTAGCTTACGTCCTTCTGTTTTCTCTTTTATTGCAAATAAGAAGCCAATGGATATATGGCATTGCCGATTAGGCCATCCCAGCGAGGATTGTTTTCGTTTCTTATCTCGTACTTTTGATTGCATTGATTCTAAAAATACTCACTCTTGTATTGTGTGTCCCTTGTCTAAACAAACAAGGTTACCATCAAGAAAGAGCATAAATAGGATAATGAAAGTTGGGTTCACGCGTATAATTTTTTACACGAAACAAACCAACCTTTTTGAACCGAAGGTAGTATATGCAACTTTAGGACATTAATCCATTTTGGATAGCCATATATATGTGAGAAATCTTTTTGGAACTGTCCAAAGGGAGTATTAAGATAATAAAATGTTGAAAAATAATAAATATGAAAAACCATGAATGGTCAAGAGAGAATGCATGTTTCATGATTGCATTGATACATACAAATGCGATGTCCATCAAAATAACATAAATATGTGGTGGCTATCGTGTGTGGAATGCACACTCCTTAGCGTTTTATTAACATTATCTACTCTAAAAGTGCTCTACCAGTGCATATACGATTCAGCAATCCATTAGCGTGTTCATATTAATAATTTACTTTCACTAACCTGTTAGAATAAAAAGAAACAATCCCTTGTCAAGGTGCGTATGATTTAATATTTCTATCATTTCTATTCAAAGTTTCATGTAATAAAACAAAACAAATCCTCTTTATGGATCCATAGAGTGTATGTAACAGTTCAAAAAGGTTGAAAGTTTGAAATATAGTGCATGTAGATCCAAGTGGTAATCAACCTATCACTAAAATGAAAGAAGTTCAGGGTGGCTTACCCTCCTTGTAATGTTTCTTGGTGGTAAACGTCTTGTATGTCCTTAATCTTGTTTGCCTTCTTTTGGTAAAAGAAACATTAAAAACAAAGAGAAGCCAAGACCTTACAAGGCCTTTTCCTTTGGCTTTAACCGGATTTGCTAGACTACTCGTAGTAAGTTTGTAATGGATGCTTGGAACAACTAGCTTGTGAAGTTGGTTGCAATTTATCAGTTCCCTTTCCCATCCCATGCATCTTATTCAAGATAGCACCAAGGAACTTTAGGCGTTTTGCATAACAGAAATTCATCGGCTATCTTATTAGCTAGCAGTAATGTGCTTCCACACGGCTTCATACGGATTGATGCAAAAACCAAAAAAGAACAAAAAAACTGAGAAAAAAAAAGAAGGAAAAATAACTTTTTTTTTGTTCTCATTTTTCTTGTTTAAGTATTGAGTATAAACTTTTTGGATTTCTAATTTTGTTAACAGACCCAGCTTCTATAACATAGCTGACTCAATTTTTGTGCTACAAGAAACTTTTATTTATTTTTTTGTCAAATGTAGTCAAGTCTTATTCTTGCAAATCATGTGTGCACTCGTTACTTCATTGATAAATAGCTAGTACAAAAAATCTTAGCAATATCATGTACCACTTCAATAAGAAAAAACATACTATGGGCATGCAATACTATACGTGCACATCACCATCACCAATCGAGAAAAGACAAAGCCATCGCATTTCTATAAAATACCCTTTTATTAGATGAGTGTGGCTACCACGCTCCTTCATAAACTCTTCTGCAATTCTCATCAGCAATAGTACGTTTCTTCTTTACTAAATTCCTTCTACAAACTTGCCCATTTTCTTTTCATTTTCTTCCATGGATATCCATAATCAAGCTAATCAAACATACCAAACATCAACTCTACCTGTTAATCTTATTAGACCAATATCGGTGTCCAATATCGATATAGAACGACCACAGATAATCGAAGATAACAAAGACTACTTTGATTACTCCCAAAGGGCACAGTGGCTTCGTGCTGCTGTCCTTGGAGCCAACGATGGCTTAGTGTCGACAGTATCACTGATGATGGGAGTAGGAGCTGTAAAAGAAGATGTCAAGTTTATGATTCTGACTGGCTTTGCCGGTTTGATAGCCGGGGCTTGTAGTATGGCTATCGGAGAATTTGTCTCAGTTTATTCACAACTTGATATTGAGTTGGCACAAATAAAGAGAGAAAGTATGGCAAGAAAAGATGAGGAAACACAAAGTGATGACGAGAAGGAAAATTTGCCAAACCCATTTCAAGCTGCTGGTGCATCAGCAATTGCATTCTCCCTTGGAGCTATGGTACCGTTATTAGCAGCGGCATTTATAAAAGATCATAAGGTGAGATTGGGAGTGGTGACAGGAGCGACGAGTTTGGCGCTGTTGGTGTTTGGAGGGTTAGGGGCTGTTTTAGGGAAAGCACCTTTGTTGAAGTCTTCTCTTAGGGTGTTGGTTGGAGGATGGATCGCCATGGCTATAACATATGGATTGACTAAGTTGATTGGAACCAGTGGACTTTAATAGCTGACAGTTTAACGAAGTGATAGTCATCCCATGTTATTATAGTCGTTTCATTTACTTCTCACTTAATCGGGTCCTTGATTTCATGCATGCAGTTATCGTCTAGTTCTTTCTTATGACGCAACGTATATTGTAGACATATGAGTTTAGTAGTTGCTCCGAAGCCTGACTTGAGGTCAGCAAATCGGATATCCACTCTAGAGTTTGGGGATCTCGTAAAACCTACTCTTATGTGTCTAAAGAAAACAAGCTTGTTAAATAAAAATAGAAGATATTGTGTGTCAACAAGTGCGTAAGTTTTGCCTTGTTATTCATTGTATGCGATGGATTTGGGAAATTTGCTGATGCCGTTGTAGTAGGTAAAGTTATCGGTTAATGATACCAGTCCAGTGGTTATCGAATTCGTAAGTTTTACCAGTACTTTCACACTCAGTTTAAGAGGAAATTCTAGTAATCTGATTTTTAATTGGGATTTAGTCTTTATTTAGCTTGTTCTGTATTCTTTTTTCTTTTAGCCTCTTACTACTTGTAAGTTGCTCCTTGTACATTCTTTTTTCCTCTAAGGCCTATTGCCATGTATACACCAAACACCGATTTTTGGCATATATGCACCCATTATGGGTATGTCAAATTACTAAACTCATATGTCTATATGCTAGGAATAACATATAGGCATACACGACGGAATTTCCAGCGAGCGATAGAGTGTCCATCGCTCGATGATCAAGTCAGTGCTCGCTGGTCATTCCAGCGCTAGCGTTAGTCAAGTTGTCGCTCGCTGATCTGATCAACGCTTATCATATCTTCATCCAACGGCTACCATTTTCCCCCTCTATAAATACCTAACTTCTACCCATTCCAACTCAACTTTAAATTCATTTCAACATGCCTAGTGCTCGCATAACCGAAGTGGATTTTACTCCAGAGGAAGATGTTTCTCTAATTCGATGTTGGGTTTCAGTTGCAAGCAATAGATTTCAATTAGAGACTTTTAACTTATGGGACACTATGTTTCAAAGGTTCATGACGTTAAGTCATGTAAATCCAAGAAGAACAAATGAGTGTCTTCAAAATCGTTATTGTTTCATCAATAACAATGTTAGAAAATATCAGCAAATTATGTGGTTGATAAAAGGGGATAATCCTAGGTTGTCAAATGAAGAACTAAAAATTAGAGCTCGTACCAAATTCTCCGAAGATAACAGAAGATGGTTTAGTCACGAAGAATGTTATGAACCCTACAATGTTCATGTACATGGATTCAAATTATAAGTTTGTATTTGCAATCTTAATTTTTAATGAAATGTAAAACTAGTTTGTATTTGAATATTAAACTAAAAAAAGTTCCCATTAATTAAAAAAAAATACATTTCAACTAAATTGCTTATATTTAAACTACTCATTACCTTGTCCATTTCCTGCCTGACCAAAGATCCAATTGCCCGCATTTTCTGGATCAAGAGTATTGTTCAACATATCAGTTAGCGAGCCGGTTTGAAACTCACTTGGTTCTTGAGTCTCATCAAAATCACCATAACCTTGATAAGCAATGGGTTCAGGGAGCATGGGAACACGATACAAATCTTGAAATATACGTGTTGTTGATATTCTTGAGGAGTTTGCTGCAATGGCTGCTGGAATGTTTGAAATGCTGATGAGCTTGAGGCAATTGGGGGGTGGAGGCAATTGGGGTATATAGAGTCGATTGCCTAACTACTTCCATGTTCACACCACCATATGGAGTCATTATGTAAGTTGGCATATGACTAAACATACGTGCAAGAGTTGTAGACAAGCCAATGTTTTCTTCACCACTACGTACTACTTGACTATCTAACACTATATTTGGAGTAGAAATTTCTGGTAACTCCTGCATAGAACGACATCTCAATCTTCTTTCACTTCCACGACTTTGCTGACTTCCAGTTGGACTCATTCCTCCACCAATGGGATTCATTTGAGTCATTCCTCTACCATCTCTACCACTGATACTCATTCCTCTAACAGCTCTACCAGTGGGACTCATTCCTCTAATATTGGGACTCATTCCCCTACTACTACCTGAACCGTCACTACCCTCAAATCCTTGACTCATGTCAAACATCATGTTGTCCCTCAGTTTTTTCAACTCATCCAAGTTAAATTTGTGAAATCCCTGAACTAGAGCATGATAATCGTTCAACTGGGTCTGATACTGCAACTCTATAAAATTGATCCCCAAGTATGGATAAGTCTGATCAAGTGCACTAGAAGCAATTGGATAAGTAACAACCTCTCCGGATGTGCTGGATATAGTCTGTACCTCCCAAGAAAATGGTGGCATGGTTGAAGATGAACTTTGAGAAGGATATGCAAATGCGTCACCCATCTATGGTAGAGGTTGGAAATGAAGAAATTCATCTGCAAGTGGCATCCTACCTAAAGCTGGGAAATCCATCCGACCAAAACTTTGCGGTTGCATAGAAATATTGGTCTTGAAAATAGTGTTAAACCAAACTACGTATTCATTTCTGTCCATTGGCTCCTAGATCAAATCATCAGCTTCTTGCCAATGATGACCTTCCCTTATAGTCAGATAGGTGATTAGAGAATATACCTTCACCGGCTACTTGTCTGATATTACCAAACTCATAATTTGTATCCACAACAAAACTTATTCCACTAGCTGGGGTACTAGTACATCCTTTGGTTTTTCTATTTCTTTTTCTTCTCTCCATATTTGTTTAAGAAAATCAAAAGATAATTGTTTAAGTTTAAGAACAGAAGTTTAAGAAAATCAAAAGATAATTGAGAAGAAGAGTTGAGAAGAGAAGAGAACAAGGTGCGGTATTTATAGACGTTAGAAAGTCGAACGTTGGCGATATTGATTATAACGCCAGCGCTTGAGTCAATGTCGCTAGAAACTCGGTCACTCCGTGGTTTTCCCAGAATTGCACAAATAATTTGCCATGCCACCTGATACACCAAAAAGCTTTTTTTTGTCATGTGGATAGGAATAGGCTTAATAATCTTTTTTTTTATCAAAAAAATAATAATTCGAAACTCGTCAGCATTATATTTTTTATCGACTTTGGTGTACGTTACAAAGCAAAACTGTACACAGCTTACGGCCTTTATGATTCAGGCCGGACCTTAGGTTTTTTTTTCTTTTTTTTTTTTTTTGTTCCAAAGCGACTCAAAAAATTATCTTGCCCAATAATCAAGAAGTTGCCGTGAGAAGTATCCAGTACGGGCACTAAATAAAATAATCGTATAGGAGGATTTCCAACTTAACTCTTCTTTAATTTTACTGAATTCGCGGCTTTTTCATATTGAGTACTGTATCCACAACCTATCGTTGAACTAGTGTCACTGTTACTTGGCTACTTAGTTCAATTTTAAATATGAAACTCTTAAACATAATCACCAGTATGCATTTTCAAGGTTTCATGGTAAAACAAGATTGCAGTTTTATCCTCGTAGCCCTTGCTTCTCCAGAGAGATGTGAGAAGCTCAATTTCGGTATGTTTTTTTGTTTAAAGACTGCTGATGCCAAGACTGCAAATTTGGAGCTTGGGAAACGGTAAAAAAATGCAAATAAAACAATTTAGTAAACAAGATAAGAAAACATAATTCCGAAACACTTCATTCTTCATCAGCAATGCCTCTGCGAGACGTAGATACAATAGAATAAAGTAATTATACGTCGGCAATGAACTTGTGTCTGATAGGAAGAGGTTACAAGAACATATTGTGGGTTTTTACAAGACACTTTTCACTGAAGAAGAAATTATTAGGCCTGATTTAGAAGGGATTGATTTTGATTCCATCACTGCTACAAAAGCTATTATCTTAGATTCTGATTTTAATGAAGATGAGGTCGTACGTGCCATCAGGGACTTAGGAAATGACAAAGCTCCGGGCCCAGACGGATTTCCAATTATTTTCTTTCAGAAGTGTTGGCATTTCATCAAAGGAGATTTTATGGCTACGGTGAATGAATTTTGTACCACAGGTAATATTAATTCTAAGCATAATTCTACTTTTATTACTCTTATACCGAAAAAGGATCACATCGAAACAATCAAGGATTGTAGACCTATATGTCTCCTTACTAGTGTTTACAAGATCATTGCCAAGGTGTTATCCACGAGACTCAAACTTTTCACGGATAAACTCATATCCCCGGTGCAATGCGCGTATATCGAAGGCAGACAAATTATCGATGGTACCCTAATAGCCAACGAGTTGGTAGATTCTAGACTAAGGTCTGGAAATGCTGGAATTTTATGCAAAATTGATCTGGAGAAGGCGTTTGATAGAATAAATTGGAATTATCTTGAATTTGTGCTTATTCAAATGGGGTTTACCTCAAAATGGCGCAACTGGTTGAGGTTCTGTTATGCTACTTCATCATTTTCAGTTTTAATTAATGGATCTTCTTTTGGTTACTTCACAAGTACAAGGGAAGTTCGACAGGGATCCCTGTTTCTCCTCTTTTGTTCAACATTGCGATGGAGGGTTTTTCCAGATATATAGATAGAGTTATGAATCAGGGTCTTTTCAGCGGTTTCTCAGTCACACCTACAAGTACCATAGTGAATCACCTTCATTATGCAGATGATACGATTTTCTTTGTTTAAAATAACAAGGAGCAATTACATAATCTGTTTTCATCTTTACAGTGTTTTGAGTACATTGCAGGTTTAAAGGTAAACGCTGCCAAGACAAGGCTTATTTCTGTTGGAGAAGTCCCAAACTTAGCCTTGTGGGCTGAGGAATTCGGTTGTGCAATAGACTGTTTACCTTTCCAGTATTTGGGAATGTCGTTAGGTGCTAAGTCCAGTTCGAAGAGAATTTGGGACCTAATTATAGAGAAATTCGACGCCAGATTATCCGTCTGGAGACGTATTTCTTTATCAAAGGGAGGTAAGCTCGTTCTTATCAAATGCATCTTGTCATCTCTTCCAACATATTATTTTTCATTGTTCAAAGCACCAATTTCTGTTATTAAAATACTCGAAAAGAAGATGCGCAATTTCTTATGGGAATATAAAGATGGAGTAAAGACTTCTCATTTGGTTAACTGGAATTTAGTATGCGCTACTAAAGAAAAAGGCGGCCTAGGTGTGTGTAACCTGAGATTAATGAATTTATCTTTGCTTGCAAAATGGTGTTGGAGGTTTGGTGTCGAAAAGAGAAAGCTATGGTACAAGATAATAGAGGAGAAATATGGCTCAGAGTTTTCTTATTGGAATCCCGGTAAAATTGCTACAACATATGGTATCTCTTGTTGGCGAGCCATTGCGGAAACTGCTAATCTTGTGAGTGCCAATTCTACCTTATACTTACATTCAAGTAGTTTAATTTCTTTTTGGAATGACATTTGGTGTGGAGATTTGTCATTAGCAAAAGCACATCCTAATCTTTATAAGCTTACCCGGGATAAACATATAACAGTTGCTGCAATGATATCTTTAGAAGGTGGTTGGAAGTTTGATTTTAGGCGTGTTCTTTCAAATACAAAGGTGGTGGAATTTGCTACACTACTTACCACTATAGGGGACAATCCACCTACTCAAGATGATCTGACGGATACTCGCAGATGGAAACTTAACCACACGGGAGTTTTTACTGTGAAATCACTATATGCTAAATTAGTGGCAGAAGATGGAGTTAATCACTTTCCTTATTCGTTCATTTGGAAGACGACAATACCACCAAAGATTAATATCTTAATGTGGTGTTTGATTCACGGTAAACTGAATACAATTGATATCTTGTAACACAAAGGTATGGATCTCCATAATTCTTGTGTTCTGTGTGGAATTGGTGTAGAATCTCAGGATCATTTGTTCTTACATTGTAAGATTGCTTATAAGATTTGGTCGAGCATTCTGCTTAATACAGGTTGGAGTTGGATTTTACCGGGTTCCATGAGAATTTTGGCAGAAAGTTGGCACCATAATCATTTTTCCACTACAGGGAATTATATTTGGGATCTAATACCAGCAGCGGTTGTTAATACAATTTGGAATGAAAGGAATTGCAGACGTTTTGAGGAACAATATATTTACAAAACAGATGATGATCTGTTTTTGTCTGTCAAATCCTCTATTTTAGTTTGGGCAGCAGCAACAGGTACACAAGATTTTGTGGCTTCACAGATTCAAAATTGGAACTCTATCTTTTTGTAATTTGCTTATTTGTCATTTTCTGTTCTACCTCTGGTAGATTTACATGTACATTCTTCTTCTCTAAATAAAATTTCTCTTTCGATCAAAAAAAAATGGATTTTTCATTCTTATTTTAACTTTATTTAAAATAACGGTTAAATTAGTAGAGGAGATTTTTTTTTATAATTAAGATCTACAACCTACATTCGATAACGGTATGATAAAATACCTCTGTCTTATTAAAAAAAATATTATTTTCTCATTTTTACCTAAAAAAGACTAACGTGAAGAGTGAAAATATCACTTTTATCTTATAAAAAGTAGAGACTATATTATTTAGTATGTCGTCCTAAATTTATTTGTTATCTCCAAATAGATCTTTTAGGTTTAATAAAGCATCCCTGAATACAAGTTGGGCTTAGTTTCCCCATAAGTCCGTTGCCCCGCCCCATCAGGGCTTACCCTGTTATATTGACATTAGCCAATGTGTTTTTTTTAGATAACTAAAATTTTATTTAAATATGAGAAGGCTCAATATGCCTCTCTAGAAAGGTTTCAATAGAAAGAGCAGAGTTATAAAACTCTTCAAAAAAACTGTTTGTCTCTTCTTGATTTCTTAGAGATGGAATCAGCCAAACCATTACCATCTCTTTTAATATGAGTGACGGTGCAAACATTAAAAGAAGATAAAATAGACTTAATGTCTCTAATTATTTTCCTGTTTTCCCAGCTAACAAATAGTTCTTCCATTGTGATGGATTTCACAACAGATTCTGTATCAGCTACAATGTGAACCTTCTGAAAACCCTTCTCTTTGACCCAACTTAAAGCTTCCATTATAGCCATGCATTCCCCTGTTTCTGAATCTTTTATTCCAATTGCATAGGATCCTTTGACACGTGAGGCTGCACCTGTACAATTACAAAGCACCATACCGGTGCCACATTCATTAGTTAACTAATCAAATGAAGCATCGACAAAGAATTTAACCACTTGCCTCTTATCTTGACCGCCACCAATTGTTTTTTATATTTAAACACAGTTGACCAACTTCTTTTCAAGGGTACAATGGGGATGTATCACCTTCTTGGTGCTAATATTTGAGGGAGATTACTAGCTTAAAATAACGTTAAACCTCTTTTTCTACAATAATGTTACTATCACTTTATTTATGTCCAAGCAAATTGTATTCTATTTGTAGCAATCACAACAATAGAATAAATATATGAAATTATGATAAGCTTCAAACTTAGAAGTAAAATTTTAATGAGGAAAAGAAATAAAATCATTCACCTCTAAAATATAAGATTGGAGGAATATTGCTTCCATGAAACCTAATTTATATGTATATATGAAATAAATAGTGGCATACCATGTAACATAGACCTTCTGCAAAACCAAACAATTGTCCCTTGATGCGGGAAATGAAATTCCAGAAAGCAGAGAAAAAGTAAGTTTTAGAATCAGAGACATATTATCACCGGAATAAATGAGATCAGGATTGGATTCATGCAAAAATGTGTGTATCTTCGCCAATGGTGTCACGCAGTCTCCATATACACATGTGGTTAGTGAATGACAAGTAGTAGGCTCAACTACCCTAATAAGTGGCTTAATTTTTCCACTAAGTTAATTTTTTTCGAATAAATAGAAATATAAAACCTGTAAAATTCGACCCTCCATCCGACAACCAATGATCACATCAAGATCTCTCCTATCATTTCCATTTGCTTTATACGCTCCTCACGAATGAAAGTTTGACACTTCCGAAACAATACTTGGTAACTTGGTAACCAGCCGCAATTTCTAATAAATATAAAGCTCACAGAGTACTTAACATAGTACAATTCCTCAATGTTTTTTGCACCTATCCATACATAGTTTTGTCCCACATAGAATTTCCATGAGACATGCATATATATGTCACATATACAATCTCTTATTCCTTCGGTTGTTAATTGTGAAAACTTAAAAGAGAGTTCATACCTCATAATCCAATTTAGAATAAGCATGAACATAAATTTCTACTGGAAATCTAAATCTCTGTTAACAGTATTTCGGCACACATGAGTAATCGTATGTGTAATACTTTTATGTAGTTTTAGCGGTCCAAAATTCTGTGAGATACTTTGGAAAATCTAGGTGAGTGTATTTTCCTTGCACAACTTCAACAGGGTAACTGTTAATATTGAGGAGAACCTCCACCACTATTGATGTAGTAATACTTGTCCCCGTGTAGAATGTGGCATCGTAATACAATGTCAGATACTAAAATCCTTAATCTGACTAAAATCCTTAATCTGTTATTAAATATCACAGTTATTGTATGTAACATTAAATAACGGTTGATTTATGTCATATAAGAATCACGGTTAATATATGTGAAACATAATAACGGTTGATGCATGCCATTAAAAAAAAACACAGTTATTAGGTGTGAAATAAAATAATGGTTTATAACCGTTATAATTGGAGGTATTTTCATTAAGAAAAAATTTACCAATTCTAACGAGACTGTTTCGTCATTTTCTAGCTACGGATTCAGATTTTGGAATCTGAATGAAATCAGTTCAGAATTATATTTAGTGAGGAACGAATTGCGAAAATAAAATAGACGTTAAAGAATTACTATTAATTATTTATTAAAAGAGAATATAATATTCAAACATAGATTGACAGACATATCCTAGCAACTCCAAGTTACATCCTGAAAATTAAAAAACTGATCAATCTACTCCAAGTTACATCCTAAAAATTAAAAAACTAATCAATCTACTCTCACTACCATTCTAACTTGATGGCTCTCCTACAGTAGTCACATAGGCCTTGGGCCACTTAAAAAACTCACTTATTTTAACATTCCCAAGTACAACATCATCATATCTATCGCACAACATCGCAGTTGGATCAATAATTTCCTCAATCATGCAGTCGTAGTGGTCATCAATCAGTAGCTTAGTGTCAACATATGCAATTGCAACAACCTTTTTTCTGAAGTTCCTCAAACAGCAAATACCAAACGACGAAGGAAAGGACGAAGGGATCCCAATACCCTGTATATGTAACAGGACAAACTTTAAAATACCATAATAGCAGCATCGTATACATCTGACTATACATTACTAAGAGATATTCGAGGTCACCTGTTGATAAGAGCTATCACAGATCTGACCATGTACTCCAGTGCTGTTTTTCTGTCTTTCAACATCCAACTGTGCTTTCAAAGCTTCGGCTTTCTGCCTCACTTTCCGCAATTCGTTCCTCACTTCCTGCAACTTGGCCTTCATAAACTCAGCAGCAAGAAACTGAGATTTAGAAATACCAACACCCATTTTGCGTATGTATCCCTTTTGATCAGCGCCATATATCTAGCCATATACATGAATCAAATTCAAATTTATTGAAATTCGGTCAAACAATTAATGTAACATAAGGGAATTTCCTAGAATACTACTATGCAGATGGTCACAAGGCGGCAATTACAGTATACCCATAAAGGGAAACTTCGGCCAATACAGTCTAGCACTTATGTCTTCAAGCATATGTTACATCTTATCACGAGTTCAAGGATATTACTTGAAAAACTAGTGAAACCTACATAGCGGTGTTGACTACTTGAATATAGATGCAACAGTATTACAGTGTAGTAATACGATTATAAGAGAGAAAATAAATTTCAAACCAAATCAGCAAGCAGTACTATAAGAAAGCAACGTAATCACTACCACCATCCAATATGAAAATTCAATAAGTAATAAGATTCATGTAACAACAAATTCACCACTAGCCTCGGTGACAGCGTCAGTGCCCAAACACTTTTGTGCTGAAGGATCTTTATCATATGCCTCCTTCACTAGTGCCTACACATCAACAGAAGCCAACCAGATTCAAAGACTAACTAACATCATCAATATTAATAAACAATATAAAAATAGAAGAACTTACAAGTTTTGCAGCTTCCTGTGATTTAGAAGACGAGGGATCATCATCTGGGGAGGCTCTATGTGTTTTCAGAAACACATCTGGCCTATACATCTGACCAGTAGGGCTTTTCTTTTCCTGTGACAAAACAATGCATTAAATAAATACTTGCAAAATTTTGCATCACAAGACAACATCTGTGAGCCATAATAAAGAAGAGGTTTACTGACAAGATAAGTGCATCAAAATTTAATTAGCTGCTAAGGTAAGTAATTATCCTACAACAACAAGCCTTGAAATCTAACCAGCTGGGTGTCTTCATCTATTATTGCACTTTAAAAACCAAATGCATTGAAACTAACAACTTTCAGTCGAAAGCAACAATGCAAGGAATGAACAAGAACCAACGGAACTAGTATAAACAAGGACTCTAGCCATACCAAAAACATCATATGCTATCCAATTAGGGAAACAAATGAAATAACATAAGAATAATAGCTTAAAATGCAATATATTGTTAAGAATTTACCAATTCATTCCACCTTGTAGGGACACCTTTCTTACCACCTGTATATTGAGCCTTAACATTTGACCGTGCTTCCGCAGCTTGTTCAGATTTTTCAGCCACTTTGGGTCACTGATGTTATTGATAAATTTCTCCCAGTCTTCTTTCTTATTGTATGCTGGCAACTTCCTTTTCTTTTCTTCCACAGATGTAACATCATTGAATGATCGTTTTTTATTTGACTTTTTCAGTTCTCCAAGCACTATTTGCTTTTGCTAAAACATACTTCTTATGGATAGCTGTTACCTGGTACATATTCTGTAATAATGCAGGGTAAGCATTTAATTTCAGCACTTGGTAAGGTTATAGAAAGCCAAGAAAATGTATATGAACATAAGCATAAGCGGAAAAAAGACAATTGGACTCACTTGAACAGAGTTCCAAACATCTTCTTTGTCTTCTGGAGGAACCTCTTTCCATTTTGCATACCCCAACCCTATTTTCGACCTTGTAATCTCTCCGATCAAGGTTGCAAAATTTGGTGGCCCGTTCCATTGCCCATGCTCATTAAATAATATTGGCAAATGGTCATCTAGGTTTGAAAAACCAAAAGTAGAATACGTAATGAACCATCTGTGATTTAGAAAAGAATGTATTTGAAGGAACAAAACTTACTATAAGAAAATAAATTGTAGTTTATATAACTTAAAAACTAGGGAAATCAATGAAAAGATATTTAACATTACCAGTGTTCTCAATTTCACTTTATTGAGAAGTGAGAGCATAATCTGATTCATGGGTTAACACAATCTCATCAGATTGGCCCCCTGAACTATGTGCACCATGACTTGATCCAGATACTATGGGTCTATGTCTCGGAGGCGAGGAAATCCAGTAGAATGTGGGGCTTCCTTCTCTTGAAAAAGAAGTGGACATCTGAAACATAGACAAACACAATGCTTGAGCTCGGATAAAAGAGTTGGTGGCCATTGGTAATGGTGATAATGCTTATGATGAAGAGATGAACAATATGATAAAAGGGAAAAATTAAACAAGAAGTTGCTTCACTGAGCTTATTCTTCACCGTTTCAAATTCCAATTACTTTATTCTCTAGTTAGTATAAGAAAATAATGAATCTATGTCATCATTCTGAATCTTTCCAAAATCCAGCTGCATCAAGCCACCAATATAACATATACTACTACATGTAAAAATTGACCCTAAAGTCAATTTTGTACTGCTGCTTCTAAATGCAGCCAAACTTTCTTATATTATATAGAGACAATACTTCACAACTACCAAACAAATAGCTTATCAGAAATTTCTTTCACTTTCACCTATTGTGTAGCCTTTAGCTCAAAAGATAAAGCATGTTCTCTTCGGTACTATCATTTTCTGCTTCTTATTTCGGCACTATTGTCTCTTATTTGGTGAATTTAATTGAGGTAAACATTAGTGTCTATATGAAAAATGCAAAACACACTAGATTACTCAGATAGAATCGGGTCAGAATGTTATCAGTAGCATTTAAACACTAGTTATACACTTATGCTCACACAAATTATTTGATATATGTATCTATAAACCAAAATGAAGCATACATTAACACTGTAGTCCTTAAAAGTAAGCAGGATAAATTAGTAAAAGTAACCCCAAAAAAGTGCATATTATCACTGAAAGTGAGATCAGATCATTAAATTTGACAATTTATGAACTTATTGATATATCAAGCAGAAAAAACCAAACAATACATTCCAATTCAGTAAAAATTACACAAGATCAGCTTAATTAAACCCATTATATCATGTTTAATTGGTTCTAAAAACCAAACTCATATTAAATTCGATCAAATCAACATGAATAGACTCCCTCTAAACCAATTTTCTCATAAAAAATCCAGTCTAATTAGGGTTACAGTGATAGAAATGTTTAGACCCAAAGGTTTTAAACACACCAACACCCAGTATACATCCATATTCAGATTCAATCAAAAGTCAAAAGTTATTAAGATAGATACAAGCATAAGATTATATTGTATGATAATCCATCTAATATGTAACCCATGAGTCTTTTCAATCAAAGATGGTTTAATAAGATTGCATTGTTACAAAACTAGATCAATCCTATGTAACCCCAATTTCAGATTCAATCAAAGAGTCTAATATGAACTCGTGCATCTTCCAAATCAAAAATCAAAAACTATTTAGCTACAAATAAGCATAGAAAATATATACCTTTCTGTTTTTGATCTCTGATAATTCCCCAAAAAGATATATCTCTGAACATCTCTTAACTGATTTTAGGGTTGAGATTTATAGCTATTCCAAAATAACACCAAGCGGGAATAATCCCCATCCAAAAGAATTTTGTTTTCATTTTCATCCCGCCCAAAAATTGTTAGGGATCGAAATTTTTTTGACAGAGATTATTACCGCTTGATATTTTCTTCCATTCCTTCTCAATATACTCAACACCATCATCCTACGGCGGTGAAGAAATGTTTCCAAAATTATAGAACAAAACTGCAATGAATAATCCCTAACTTTCAGCCAAAATTTCAGATGAGAAGAAATCTTCTCTGCCTAAGATAGAGACGGGATGAAGTGATGAAATATGTTAGATCTGGACTTTCCTCTGGAGGAGAAAACTATGTTTATATTCTTCACAACTAAACACGTGTCTTTTTTTTCTTTCCCTTTTTTTTTTTGTTTTTTTTTGTTGGGCGTCCACGGCACATATAAAGACTTTGGCTTTTTGTTATTAATTAGTGATCCTCCACTAGGGTTGACTCCTACCAATAAGAAAAAAAAACAAATTGCTAAACTAATTTGTGAGGCATACCAAAATTATAATACCACAAAAAATTGATTAAAATTATAAATTAATGTTCTTCTCAAATTTTCATTAAAGTTACATAAAAAATTCAGTTGTTGGGATAATTTCCGGTCTCGATCGTAATCATGTTGACTTTTAATTACATGATATTATTCAATCGTAGAATAATTGTTGAGTTTCGCACATATTATCATTAAAATTTGTCTCGTATTACATGATTATAATTAAAAATCGATACTTCAATTTCATAAATCGTTGAATGCTTGACTGAGTTGAACGAGTTCGAGCAAAAATGAAGAAAACCAAAACTTCATCCTTTCGAATTGGGATGACTTGAGAATTTGACCGAGTTGAAATATAGTTGCATAATGAAGACTCGATAATTCAGTTGAGAATTTGATCGAGTTGAACGATCTCGAGCAAAATAGAAGAAAATGAAACTTCATTCTTTCGAATTGAGATGATTTGGTCAAAATATAGTTACATAATCAAGACTGGACAAGTCACTCGAAAATTGGATCGAGTCGAAACGAGTTCGAGCAAAAATGAAGGAAACCGAAACTTCATCCTTTCGAATTGGGACGATTTGAGAATTTGACCGAGTTGAAATAAGTTGCATAATCAAGACTCTATAATTCAGTTGAGAATCTGACCGAGTTGAACTAGTTCGAGCAAAACAGAAGAAACTGAAACTTCATTCTTTCGAACTGAGACGATTTGGTCAAAATATAGTTACATAATCAAGACTGGAATTCAGTCGAAAATTAGATCGAGTTGAAACGAATTCGAGCAAAAATGAAGAAAACCGAAACTTCATCCTTTCGAATTGGGATGATTTGAGGATTTGACCGAGTTGAAATATAGTTGCATAATCAAGACTCGATAAATCAGTTGATAATTTGATCGAGTTGAACAATCTCGAGCAAAATAGAAGAAACTGAAACTTCATTCTTTCGAATTGAGACGATTTGGTCAAAATATGATTACATAATCAAGACTGGACAATTCAGTCGAAAATTGGATTGAGTTGAAACGAGTTCGAGTAAAAATGAAGAAAAACGAAACTTCATCCTTTCGAATTGGGAGGATTTGAGAATTTTACCGAGTTGAAATATAGTTGCATAATCAAGACTCGATAATTCAGTTGAGAATTTGATCGAGTTGAACGATCCCGAGAAACTGAAACTTCATTCTTTCGAATTGAGAAGATTTGGTCAAAATGAAGAAACCGGAACTTCCTCAATTCGAATTGAGAAGATTTATATCTAAATTTATGCAATCCACACTTCAGTTAAAATTTTGTCAACTTTCGGATTAACGCGATTTGCATCAGAATTGTGTAATTATGATAAAAAATCCATTTCTCAATTGTAACAGATATTTATTTTTATTTTTGAAAAAAATATCTAAAGAATTAATTTTAAATTTCAAAGTAACAATTTTATCATAATGAAAGATTCCACTCAAAATTCAGTACTGAGTAACAAATATATACTTTTTTTTGAATAAAATATCTAAAGAATTAATTTCAAATTTTAAAGTAACAATTTTATCATAATGAAAGATTCCACTCAAAATCTAGTACTGATAAATTTTATCGCGGACCATTGTTGGGACACTTACTGGTGTTAAACTTCCGCCTCCCCTAATTTTTCTATAACATCATAATTAATGACAATTCAGTACAACACTTCGATAAAATGAAGCAACAGTTCAATTCAAAAAACTTAAAACTTACAAATGCATCTTCTTCCGAGTTACTGTTATCATCCAAGTTCACTGCCGTTAGGGAAGATTCTTTAGCTATGCCGGTAAAGACAAAAGGATCCTCAAAAGTATTCACATAAGGACTTCGTCGTTTTGGAGATTCTAAAACAATGTGCCACTTCCTATCAGGCCTACTCTCATCCTTGCAATAAAAAACTGAAGTAGCTTGAGAAGAATGGATAAATGGCTCATCGGTGTCTTTTTTGTTACCCATAAACCGTTCGAAGTTTATATAAATCTGTTTTGTAACCGAATCCACATACCATCCATTCACCTTGTCTTCGACAGGAACCCAATCACAATAAAATAAAGTTTGCTTGAAGGTGGTGTAATCCAGTTCTAGAATTTGTTTAACAATTCTGAAATACAGAACTTCATCATCCATCGTGTTCTGATCTCTGGCACTTTCTCTGAATGTGGTTGTGGCATTCATGGACACTCCACTCGTTTGGGTGGACATACCTTTTTCTGCATCAGCTGTATAAAAGATATATCCATTTGCTGCATATGCATTATGTGATTCTGCATATCTAGATGGACCATCAACGAGCCGCTTAAAATATGTCACGTCTTTTCCCTGAAATTGTTGCCTTAGGCATTTCATGTATTCATCAAGATTCCTTGATTTCCTTCTTCCTCTAACATGTAATATGTCATACTTCCTGTAATCAACATATACGATTACCACCATACTCTACAAATTTGTTTGTTCATTCAACCCTAACTAGTTCAACACTATGTTTGTTTACTCTTGACTCATCTGAGTCGTCTGGATCTGAGTCATCTGGATCTGAGAGAAATCACCTGACTCATCTGGATCTGACTCAATATGTTTGTTTTGAGTCAGATCTGACTCATCTGGCTCAAAAAATGTGAGTCAGTGGTTTGGTCCCGTGAGTCAGGGGTATTTTGTTACCTGACTCAAATGGATCCGAGTCAGGGATTATGTCTGAGTCATAGGTCGAGTCAGATCTGACTCAAAATGCAAAACAAACGGTCTGACTGCTGACTCGGCCCGAGTCAGAGGTTGACTCAGATCCAGACGCCGAGTCAGCTGCAAACAAACAAGATGCAAGTCTCAACAAGGAAGTAAGTTACTGTCCTAGGAAATGATAAGAAAGTATGAAAGTACTACTTACTTTTCCCATTCAGTATTTTCTTCAGAATGCATCAAAACCCATCTGCGTGCTTGTTCGTACTGTGAATTAGGTATATGATATCTTTTTCCTTTAGACATATTTGGTGCGTATGGACCTTCCTGAATGTCATCGTCAGTAGATATCCTTCCCTTTTTCTTGTAACACTTCTCCCTACCATTCATAATATACTCCATACAATGTCTCAATGCGTCATCTAATACATATTTTTCTGTAATAGATCCCTCTATATAGTTTTCGTTGCGACCAAAAACTTTGAATGTTCTCATCATCCTGTAGTGTAATCATAACAACAATAATAAGACAATTTACCTCCATGAAAAACTAAACCAAAAAATTTACTCAATTAACTAAATTACCTTTCAATAGGATACATCCATCGAGTTGTAACAGGACCCAATGTTTCTGCCTCTTCTGCCAAATGTACGACGACATGTATTATTGAAACAAAAAAATGCGGCGGGAAATACATTTCAAAAACACATATAGACTCCACGAGACGTTGGTGCATGATACGAAGCTCAGCAATATCAAGAACCTTAGAACAAAGAACTTTAAATAACAATGACACCTGTCGAATGGCCTCAATCAATAGACGATGCCCTTTGAAACAGTACATCAAAAAAACGGGTAGCAAACCCTTCATTAGGATGTGGTAGTCATGTGACTTCATGCTTTTTAACTGAAAGTCACATAAACATACTTTGCCTTTCCAGTTCCCGCAGTAACCAATAGGAACCTTCAGGTTACTAAGAGACGTGCACACTAGCTTTCTCTCTTCTATAGACAAACGATAAGGTGCTGGCGGCATTTCTAGAGACTTGCCAGGTCCTCTCTCCTTCAACCACAAATTCCTATTTATCTTAAGGATTTGCAGATCCTTGCGCGTCGGAATCCCATCCTTAGTCTTATCCTTATTGTCCATTATAGTTCCAAAAAAAATCTCAGCAAAATTTTTTCTCAATGTGCATTACATCCAAATTGTGTCGAACCAGCAGATCCTAGAGTAAACTAGGACAGTTGGTAACAACATCCATACATCAATAGTTGGAAGCAAAAAAAATGATACCAAAACAACAAAAGAAGTAACTTAAAAAATATCAAAGGTGAATGGTTCGTATGCCAGTTCAAGAAGCATGTGTATTGTGCCGCAATAATATACAAAGTAGGAAAATCAAATAATAAGACTGTTAAATTAGTTACCTCCCAGTAAGGCAAATCAAATAAAATTGATCTTTTTGACCACGGAGTGCTTGTATCAAATGATCGCTTCTTCATATTTGGCGGAATCCTTGTATCAACCGTCTGTTTCCTCTTACATGTTTCCCGACAAGATTCAGTGCGTACACGATTCATAGTATTCAACAGTTGGACACCCGTCAAACACCTTTTCCCAGTAGAATTTGATGTTTTTTCCTTCCTACTTGTGAACTTCCCAAATTCTGTTCGCACACTATTCATCTTCGCCAGCAATTGCGCTCCGGTCAAACGGCATGGAGCATCTCCATGTTCTTCGGTTCCATCAAATTTTTCTTTTGCATTTCTGAAGGGGTGGTCAGCTGGTAAGAATCTTCTATGACCCTTGTAGATGAATTTACGTTCATTCTTTACCCAGATTGCATCCGTCTTTTCACCACACACAGAACAACCAAATCTTCCTGATGTTCTACAACCAGAAACATGTCCATAGGCCGGAAAGTCATGCACACACCACATTAAGATTGCTTTCAGCGTAAAGTTACTCTTTGTATGAGCATCATATGTCAACTTTCCAACAGACCATAATTCTTTCAACTCGTCGACTAACGGCTGCAAATACAAATCGATGTTATGGCCTGGTTCAGTTGGACCAGGAATCAGTAGTGTCAACATTGTAAATTATTTAGGTATGCAGTGTGATGGGGGCAGGTTCAACGATACAAGCATAACGGGCCAACAACTATGGGGATAATTCATTCCGAAAGGGTTAAATCCATCGGTTGACAGTCCTAAACGCACATTTCTCTTCTCTGCAGAAAACTCAGGCCACTTGCTATCTATAAACTTCCGACAAGGAGAGTCCACATGATGCCGCATGTATGTGCTGCTTTCCCACTGCAATTCAACAGCTCTGCTATCCATGGTATATAAACATGCGCTGCAACCTTTCAGTAACTAAGAAATATCTTAATTTTTTCATTGGCACTGTTTTGGCATGTGGTTTCTTCTTATCAACTGGTTTCCATCTACTTGCTTTACAATTAGGACATTCATCCATGTCAGCATAATCCTTCTGGTAAAGAACGCAATCATTCGGGCAAGCATGTATAATTTCACACTTCAATCGAAAAGGTTCAATCATAAACTTGGCTTTATTGGCTGTTGCCGGTAATGTATTCCTAGCAGGTAAAATAGGCTTCATAAATTGCAATAACTCAGTTAAGAAAGCATCGGAACAATTATGTCTTGCTTTCATACTTAGTAACTTAGCAACTCAATTGTTGTAGACAATTTCGTATGATGCCCATCACAAGAAGGATACAGGGGTTGTATTGAATCTTCAATCCTCTTCTTGTAATTTATATCAGCACCTTGATCACCTTCAACATTATCACCACTCTCTTGATTAGGATCATTGAAACAGTCTTCCATGTGGTTATCGAGGTCAATACGTCGTTGTAGGTCACTGAACATGTTGACCATTCCCCGACCAGAATCTTCACAATGAACTCTATTACCAGGTAAATTAGGAGCTTGATTAACATTGACAACATTTGTACGAGGTTGTTCTCCATGATGTATCCAAGTTCTGTATGTCTTAAGGAAACCATTTTTGATCAAATGCAAATGTATTTCCTCTAGAGGATACTGTTTTCTTGCTGCAAAAATCTTACATTTCGAGCATGGACAGAGAAATAATTTATCTGCTCCTACAGTATCTTTTGTGAACCTGATAAATGATTGAACTCCTTCCCGAAATTCAGCTGACTGCCGTTCTGCACCCATCCATTTTTTGCTTGGAATAGACATCACTTCAAGTAAACCTAAATGACACACATAAAAAAACAAAATGATACTACTCAATAATCTGTAAGTCTGCGTATGATCAAATCAGATAAATTTTGCTTCTGAATGAATTGATAAAACTAAAGGAGCAGACAATAGTGAATTACTGGACACAACTACATCGATTTAGATAATATGTAAGACTGTGAAGGATCAAATCAAATAAAACTCTCAGACACAGTCATAAACCAGCCTCAATAAAAACCAATGATGTCTGACTCAACGTAATGCAAGGATTCTGACTTAGAACACAAGGATACAGAGTACAAGCACACAAACTTACGCCAATGATTGCCTGGCAAACAAGATGCAGCAAGCTTATTATCAAGAGCATCCTACAAAAGGAGACTACAAATACTACAAAAATTATGTACCACAGGAGCCAGACAACGCAACACAGCCAGCTTCTCTTACAACGCAACATATGTTAAAAATAGAAGTGATAAAACTAAAGGACCAGCGAATAGTAAATAGTGAAACTTAGTTACTGAAAGACCAAAGAAGAAATTAGAATAATACAACAATTATCACTAGAAGTTTGCATTTGATGCAAATTTAACATATATATCAACTCAAACCAGATACACAAAGATCCTATCAGGACCGTCGCTGCTGCGAAAAGCAAAAGCGCTAAAATATAACCGATGGACAGAGAGTGCACATTCAGTATAAGATTCAAATTTAGAATTTTACTATGCATCAAAGGGTCATAAAAACACAGCGCCCAAAACAATAATTGATGATTAAAGAAGAGGAACCGTTAGTCCCAAGAGACTGCGTCATAGTTTATATAGGAGAAGAAGAGAGTATGGAGGTAAGTTAGAATAAGGCACTCAACATTACAAAATAGACCACAGAGTATCACAAGCCAATTAACATTCCCATTATTGACTATGACTACACACAATTGATTGGAACTTCCCCTTAATCTCCAAATTGCCATCTTCATGGAGTTTTGTTCTCTTTTGGAAGAGTACTCTTGCACTTGTAACTATTAACTATTTTAAGATTTTATCTCTGTAAGAATGATATCTTCCTAGTCCTCGACTAGTCCTTGTAGGCGCTAGGTTTCCTTTGCTGCCGGATGACATTAACTTCCCAGGAAACAGCCAAAAAAATTAACTATGCTACATGTGGTAGTTCATAATCATTTGGTAGAAAGCCTTACAAAATCCTAAACACATCAAAAACATCAAGCCTAATATAGTAATATCCACTGAGAATCCCTGATTTCTCATGTGATATCATGTGAAAATTCTGATAAGCATAGGTAGGATGGGATTCATGGGAAGGAAATTGGCTGAGTTAACGAAATGACATAATGGGTTAAAGGGAATCTTTACAATCCCACTAAAAATCAAGCAAGAAGTAAAGATTCAGTACATCCTATTGTGAGTACTCAGTCATGAAACCCAATTCTCCCGTAAAAATCAAACCAATTTATCAAACCAAAATCTCTGCAATTATCGATTCTTAATAGAGATTTAAAAACCAAATTCATTCCCTTCCCATTCATGCAATAAAACTAAACAAATTCATTCCTTTCCAATTTCTACATTAACCAATTAACTAGACAGAAGTTTTTAAATTAACCAAAATCTATGGATCTTATTAGATAATAATTTGGTCTCCAAAAATCAACTTTTGATTAACCAGACAGAAGCTTAAGAAAAAAACAGAATGAAAGATGAAGAGGGATTTGAAATTTATTTTAATTTGATATCTTCTTCTTCTTCGATCTCCTCTTAGGTTTGTCTAGCAAAATACCAGAGATAATGGTTTGACAAAGTGAATTCAGAAACCACTTTCATGCAATCAAACTAATCAAAATTATTCCTTTCCAATTTCTAATTTAACCAATGTATCAATTCAAAATCTTTGTATAAACAAGTTTGGTCTCAAAAATCAATTTTTTAAGAACAGAGAAACTGGAGAAAAATCCAGATACAAATGAATTGAAACTTACTTAATATTGTCGTGTCTTCTTCTTCTTAGTTAGAATCTCCTCAGCTAGTTAGGTTTCTGGAGGGAGAAAAACGGACGGCGGCGTGAAGAGATGAACTAAGAACTTAGAACTTCTCTTTTGGTTCTCTGAAGTTTTTTCCTTTTTGGTGTCTAGGAATTACTGGTTAATCCTGTTTACTAGAACCCGCTTAATGTGTAGTCCATCATTAGATATCTTTTAAGCGGTAGTCCGGTTTTATGTTTTTGGACCAAAAGAATTAACCCCCAGTCCAAACACGTGTGAGAGTTATGAAGCGTTTTTTCCTAAATGCCTAAAGTGCCCTCGTACGATGATAACATTCTGGATCTAGTTCCTTCTTTCAGTTTCTTCTCCAACGAAGAGCTTTGCCATGGCGATTGATGGAGAAAAGCCAAGGAAATCTAATTCTCTGCAAACCAAAATCAGTGACGATGATAATTATTAATGTTTGTTTTCCTAATCTTTAATTTTATATTTTTAGGGTTTAATTGGCGGCTCCTCGTCGATTTCTTATTGATTGATTTTTCTTTTCATGACGCGAGAACTAGGTTTTTCATCATTTTTATAATCTGATAGTATCAAACATATGAAATGTGAAGAATATGAGTCCGTAGACAACTAATTAGCCATGAATTAGTAAGGGATGTAGAATTGGGTAAAATTGTTCAGGTACTATTATTAATTGTTGATTTGATTGAATATTCAGAATTTAGTTCGTTATAAATTGGGTTGAACTGATTTTGGTTTAAGATCTTTAAGTTTTATAGATGTTTATGTTGTTTTTGTATTCTTAGATGTAAGTAACATTTTTAGTGTCAATACGTGTGAAATCAAGTTGTTACACCATGCATGTGTAAAATGCAGAAGTTTCTCAAGGTATATACTATATGATGTTATTGAATTATTTTTTTTCTTTATTTGTATGTTGAACCTAATGTGTGTGTGAAGTGATTTTTTGCTAATTATGCTAGTTGAGACCAATGCTTAAGTAAGATATATCGTTATGTACTAGGCTTTGATTCAGTACATATTAATATGTCCTAGGTTTTCACTAGCTCTAACATGTAGATTTGTATTGCAATTTTTTGTACTTCATTTATCATTCAATGGTTGTTGTGGTTATAAGATTTAACTGTTTGTCGAGAAAGTAACATGGATACATACATTGTCCTAACTTTGCAACCTCAGGAAAGGAAAAGCATTGTTGCTGCAGGTACCTTCGAAGCGATCTATTATTATGTGGTGTTTTTTTTATTTGACGTAATTCTGGATTCTGTGTGAGAAAGTAAAACATCTAAATGAAGTTACACTATGTACTTTGAGGCAGGAATATGACGCGTATATAAATATGAATAGGAATTCAACACATTTTTCTTTCATGATTTATCTTATATAAAACACTCCATAGTAAATTTATAATTCACCAATCTGATGAAAAATGGTATTGAGGTTGGATTCACTTTTCCTATTTGGAGGCCATGGGTAACATTTACATTTGACGATGCATGGAAATGATCTAACTTGGTACATATAAATATGTCCTAGGTTTTCACTCAGTACATATTTATATGTACTAGCTCTAACATGTAGACTTGTGCTAGAGTTTGAAATTCTTTTTACTTCATTTATCATTCAATGGTTGTTGTGATTATACATATGCTGAGCAGGTAACAGGGATATGTGATTGTTGTTGCCCTGAATTTGCAAACTCGGGAAAAGAAAAACAGTGTTGATGTTGGTACCTTCTCAGCATTCAATTATTTTGTGCTCTTTTTTTCATTTGACATAATTCTGGATTCTGTGTGAGAATGTAAAACATCTAAACGAAGATGAACTATGTACTTTGATGCAGTAATATTAAGGGAATATAATATAAATATGGACAGGAAATTTATATGCCCCCTGCAGTGTTCCCCTGGAACCGGTGTTTGACTGAGAAATTGTGCCAGAAGTTGTTTACAATGTGGTGAAGGACCAGGAACATTGTGGGGAGATTACATATTAACATGTACTAATTCATTTGTGTCTGTCTATGTGAATTCTTAATGCATTTTTTTCGAATCCTGATGTTTATTTGCTAGATTAATAAGCAAACATTTGTTTACATGATGAGATGTATATCACTTTGGATTTTAATTTGTAATTTTTTGAGTCGGCTTGGATTTTAATTTGTTACTTTTTGTTTCTGTTTTAATAATTGGAAGCTATGTTGGATGAATTGCAAGAGCATGTTGAATTCATTGACATGGAAAATGGTAAGTTGATACCTTATTAATTTGGGATTAGTCCCCCTTTTTGAAAGAGCATGTTGCAAGAGCATGTATGTGTGTCACAGATTTGCATACAATTGGTGGTTTAGTCCCCCTTTTTGAACACCTGAAGAATTCGAGTGCAGGCATCCGAGCAAAGGCTGCCAAGGTTGTAAGTATTATAGTTCAAAATAATCCTAAGAGTCAACAACTTCCAATTGCCGCAAACAGTCTAGAACATCTCAATATGTACTAGGTTTTCACTTAATACATATCAATATGTACTAGGTTTTTACTCAGTACATATCAAAATGTACTAATTCATTTATGTCTATTTCTTAATGTGTTTTTATTCTAATCTTGATGTTGTTTGCAGGAGTGTGCTAGATTCTTTGTGTGTTCTGTATTTTTAGCGTTCTCTAGTCCTTAATGGTTAAGTCATTGACTCTTGATAGTTTTTATTACGTCTTTGACAGATGACAGTTTTGCGGAAGGGGATGTATGAAATATAACAAGCTATGGTGATGTTTGAGAAGAAGCTTAAATTCAAAAAACAACAACAACAGTTATGGCCGCTGGAGATGCAGCTACAAGTCATTGAGGTTGTAGACATCAAGTATGAGAGAGAGATTGGAGGAAATATCTCATCAACTTGATGAGTTGTTGAGCTATGTTTTTTTGGCAGAATTTTCTTTGCCGCCAGGTTTTACATTACAACAAGATATGTAATGCCACTATTTAAGGCTTCATACTTTTTAACGCCACTTTACTTTTCAATGCCACTATACATTACAAAAAAAAATTGAGTTTGTGCATCAGGTTTTACAGTAGATGATGTACTGCCTGTATTCAAGGTTTCCAATATTTTTTTGTTAACCTTTTCCTAGCCCTGCCTTTGTAGTAGGATTTATGAGTCCTGTACTTTGGAAGATTATTGTATATACTTTGTTTATCAAAATAAAAATATTTTATTGGGAAATATGAGTTGAACTCACAGTATACAAATGATATGCTATGGAAAAACTACAGTATATAAATGATGTATCCGGAGAAACTACAGTATATAAAACAATGTACTCAGGAGGGGAACTTGCATTAACTAAACTTTGTATACTGAAACAAAAGGAGAAGTTGAAACAAGCGGAGTTATGCCTTGCTGTAATACAATAAGTGACGATCAACACCTTCAATTCCGAACTTTACAGTCTTTTTAGCACCCGTTTTCTATGCAACACATTCATAATCTCAAGCTTCTGCTGACTTGATAAATTCTAGATATTTATACACCGCAACATGTGCACATCGCTGCAACTAATAAGTTTTTCCATAAAAGCTTAATGTTAAAACCAATTTTTGCAACAAATATTTATTGAAAGGGAAATAAAATCACCTAGTTTTTCACGATATAAGAAAATATGTACTGGCAGTTGACAATGTCAAAAACCACCAAGTTTATCACAGTACAACCAGATATGTACTGCAGTTTTTACCAGTATAATCGAATATGTACTGGCGACAGTTGACATTGTCAAAAACTACCCCGTTTTTCAAGCATTACACATCAATATTTCTTATCAGAAACATGCTGGTTTTACATGTTATTTTCCTCTTGCAAGGTAGCACATGTTGATATGACCTAATACAAGTGCAAGTTTTCTACAGTACTAGTCAAGATAAGGAGAAAAGAAATAAGGCTAGTTCTGCAGTACAAAATAAATAAGGTTCACTGGTTTCACATGATACATATCAGTAACTAATGCTTTTACACAGTACATATCCGTATCTATTACAGTACATATTAATATGGTATATCAATTAATAACCTAGTACATGTCAATATGTACTGTAGTATCATATTCAAGCATAAACTAGGGTTAAGGGTCTATGCGATATATAATTATATGTATTGCATCAACGAATCACTTTTGGATAAAGTACATATTGATATATAATGATGCTTGTGGGGAGCATAAAAGAGATTTTAGTACAACAAAGCATATTGATATGCACTGATGCTTATAATGCTTATAGAGAGCATAAAGAGGGTTTCACATAATACAACAACACATATTCATATGTACAAAGTAACACAGTACAACAATACATATTGATATGTATTGATGCTTATAGAGAGCGTAAAGAGGGTTTACATAATACAAAAATATATATTCATATGTACTGCATCGTACACGCAACAATAATCCAATTATTCAACATTACATATTAATAAGTACTACCAATATGTAATATGTACTATTAGATCATGCACATAACACTAATCTAACTATCGAACATTACATCTTGATATGTATTGTTCCTTTTAGAAGCGAAATTAGAAGTGAATTTTAGATTTGTACCTTCTTTTGGTAAAAATGCTTTCCTCTATTTTGTTGATGAAGGAGTAACAATGTTTTCTCTGTATTTGTTGTTGATGGTGGAGGAGTAACAATGTTTCTCTTCCTTTTTGTTGTTGGTGAAGGAGTAACAAGAAAATGAATAACAAAATCAGATCCAAAACGAATTTCCATCAAAAAAAATAGGAAAATCTTGTTTGATTTCACCGAATCTAGGGTTTTCCCATTGATTTTCTTCTGCTTTGATGATGAATTATTTGGGTTTTGTGACCTAGATTTTCAGATAAAACTCAAAATCGTGCCCTAGATTTTAAGTTTTTACTAAAATAAAGAAGATGAAATTGAAATCAGGAAAAATAAAGAAACTGGAACTCAAAATCATACTATAGATCTTCAGATTTGAGTGAATACAAAAGAAGATAAAACTGATTTCTGCCGCTGGACTGTAGAAGATGATTAAAATTTTACACGGACTCTTCTCATGGGTAGCTTTGTAATTTTACGTTTTTTGAAACTTTGTTGGACCAGCCAGCAAATGTTTTATCCCGCTGGACTACAGATTAAACCGGGTCGGGTTTTCTGGACTAAACAGGAAATTCCTCTTTTGGTGTTGGGGTTTGCTAGAATGGAACCCGGAACCGACACGGCTCTATAGATCTATGTCAAGTAAGCCGGTGTCTTTGCTCAGCCGGTGGTTAGCCATTTTTATGGTGCGCAACAAAATATTAGTGGGGCGTATTAAAACTTAGAATACCCAACAATTTTAATCCGTGATTTAATGGTTCTTCAAAAATCACGCACCTACAGATTTATCACATTTGAAAATAACGGTTTTTTTGTGTTAAATAAGGTTTTACCTATTTCCCATCCCCATTTTTCCTAATTCCTATCCCCATATCATAAACAATATTTTGTATAACTCTATTAAAATTGGGTAAACAAAACTCACCATCTTATTGCATAATAGAAAAATCCAATATAGGAAAAAAAAAGTGAATTTCCTATTTACGATTGATTAGGAATCTGATAAGTTCTCGCTCTTCCTCTTTATGCTAAATTCTTCCAACACTTCATCTTCTTCGTTATTTTTGTAATCATTGACAATAAGGAAATTGATTTGATGAACAATTGATAAGCTATTAGAGGCAAAATATTGCAACTATTTCTAATGACATCATGGCATTTATGAGACACCTAATTTCTTAACAAAGTCGGATTTTTTTTTTACTCAAGAAAAAAATGAATTGGAGAGAAATTGACTACAACATCTTGGAGAGCTCGGAAATTAGGGTTTCATAATCAAAAACATGTTCAGAAGCTAATGAGCAACGATCAACACTACCACAAGCATATGAAAATAGAGATTCGGTATTAGTAATAGCAGTAAAGTTTATTGAATCTGGACTTTCTTCTCGACACCACCACCGGAACTCGTTTGTGTTATGTGAGATCATTAGAACAATACTTAGATCCTTAGAATAATACAATGCCCTAGCCATGATGCACTAATGGTAATAGATAAGGTATCACGGCGGTGCTTATGTGATAGGTTCCTGATTGGTATCCCAACAATATCCCTATGTTACAGAGGTTAGTAGTAGTTGTATGCTACCAGAGAGATGGGAAGAAGAAGACGACGGTAATGGTGCATTATGTTACCGACAAAATAAATTAGCGGAAGTTTTGTTCACCCAACATAAAAGGAGTTAAAGAAATAATAATTCTGTGGTTTGGATGGGATTTAGGAAAAATATGGATAGGAAATATGTAAAACCTTAAATAATGGGTCCCACTATTTTAATATTATATGACATAATTGTTTGTCATAACCTAATCACCCAATTAATCTGTCATTTAAAAACGTGATTTATGGCCCCTTCTGGACTAGTGATTGCTTCTTTGAGCAACTAAATAAAAGTATTTGACTGAGATTATATCATATTACCTTGACCTACATCAGAGGAATTGGAAACTATTGAAGCCAAAGAAAATGGAATACTTTATATGCACCTTTAAAATATTCAATTTAGCAAACAATGAGTAAATATTTGAATTACATATCTTATAACTCCCATAGAGTTTGAAGCGGAATAGGCCATATATAAGAAATATCAGTTCATTTATTCATGGAATTAGAATGTAAGATCAATGAAACATTAAGTAATTGAGCTGAAGAACAACATATAAAATATCTAGTACTGAATATTTGAACATTCTAAAAGATTCACAGAACTATCAGTATGATTTTCAGTTCAATCTATCATTTTTGTCTTTAACCTAAGAAGAAATAATTTTATCATCTACGATTATTTTGATGCTATTACACCATTCTACATAACTTATTTGAGGAGTCACGTAAGCCTAACAAGTACAAACCTAACAAATAAATAAACTTTAAAAATAACAAATGCAACATTTCAATATAATAACAACAATTAGAGTTAAAAGTGGTACGCTAAATAACACTAACAACATCACAACAAAATCAAGTTCTCCAAGTTACTAACAAAACTGAAACTCTAAATATAACACCATCTTAACCAGCTTTAATCACTTTGGATTTATCAACATCATTACTCTCTGTACTGAAAAACAAAAAACAAAAAATCATAAGAAGAAGAAAAGAAAAGAAAAAAGAAATTCCTCAATGCTAAAATCAAAACTCTACATCAACCACATGGAATACCAATCAAGAACATCTATTGCAGAAAACCATTATTAAAGAGAGATGAGCGAGAAAAAAATAGATAAAAGAGATGAATGACTAGCATAAGTGAAAATCCTGAGTTAGTTAACATCGCACTTCCTGAACTTTTGCAAAACTAAGCTTTATCTGAATACCATTAATTCCTGAAATAAATTAAATTAATTAGCAGTTTCTTACAAGCATAGTCTATCCAAACAAGATTACCTTGGAAGAAATGAAGAATGATATATGTATACCTTTATCAATACATCATCAACATTGGTCTTTCGTTTTCTTTCACCCAAAGTATGCTTTGGTATTTTATTAGCACAAAAACAGCTACAAATTTATATTCTTTTCACTTTTTTTTTTTAATTATTTCACTTTTTCATAGGAGAATACTCAAAGAGGTTTATGTGATAGAGGTTACTAGTAATAGAGGTTACGAAGGATGAAGAAAAGGGATAAGAGATCATAAGATTGGTAAATGATTAATTAATTGTGTAGCTACAACATTTAAAGATTATGATTTTGAGAAATTCATGAATGATTAGTTAAAAAAAGGACATAAAATTGAATAATCATTAAGTATTATTAAATGGCGAAAAAGAATGTAGGAGAGGAAATCATTCCAATCATTTAGATAAGAAAATCAAACTCTCATAGGAAAGAAAGAGCATCTGATCATAAAGCCCATGATATATTGAACAACGTTGCTTATTAGTATTATAGTCATAACACATCAGCAGATTCACCACCTTCATAGTCATATGTGAGTTGACTTATGATTATTCTCATCAACAATTTGTAGATCACTTTTACCAAAAACGTAATGATCGGCTAAGAAAAGTTTTCCAAATAACGACCATCATAATAACGAAACACACTTTAGAACTAAAGATAAAAACGTATTATAAATTTTTTTAGCATGATGTAAAAGTTATTAAATGCAACGTACCTTATATGGTACATTATAGCAATAGTTCCTTCCCAAAGCATCCGAGTGACAAATTATAATATTTCTCATAATATATCATAAATGTTACTAGAATCATGTATACAATACAATTTGCAATTTATCGAATATATATTAATATTCGTTTATAAATATTGAAAAGTTAGAAAGCAAGACACTATCAAAATTAGTGTGACACTTGTTAGGTGAAAATTAATCTAAGGTTGTTTACCCTGCGATTAACAGTTATGTATATGTCCTCTAACTAATGTGAAATATGTCAACAAAAAAAATTAAAATGAGTAAAAGGTGTCAATCAAAATACTGCTACCCAATTGTGAAACATCCAAAACGTGAACTGGTTAAGAAACATACACTTATATATGGATGCGGTTACAAAAGGGAGAAGTCTTATCTTTGGGATATTACATCATTTACTTATGATTTTAAGATATTTTTTATTGAATTTATTTCCTCGTAATTTTACTATGTGTCGACTAGATATAAGGTATCAGATGCTTAATCTACTTTGCTTGAATAAATAAAACGAAAATCTTACCCATTGCCATTCGCCGGTCATGATTTTTGATGGCTTATCGGGCATACCAGGAAACTCAGAAAAAAGATGAAAAACATTAACAAAATAGAATTCAACACAAGAAAACTTTTGAAGTTTTGAACATCTTTGTTTTCTATAACTATATCAATCATACCTCATCCCCAACCAACAGTGACATCCCATAAAAAGTTGATCAATGTGTTCATCACCATGAGTATTATCCAGCATAAGGCGAACTTTGATGCCCATGTGTTATCATCTTTAAATAGAAGTTTTAATGAAGAGATGACTGTTAACCAAAATTTTTGTGAAATGCTTAAGTTCTGCAACAATTTAGAAATATTTCAGTTATTACGGTGTTACTAGGTATAATATAACAATTAGAGCTAGGAAAGAATCTAAAAATTCTGAGACAAGTAGAGTCAAAGTGAATAACTATACCATTAAGATTGATTTCCTACAGATTTGACGCACTAGAGTATACACGGTGCAAATGGTATATATGTAACAACTAAAGCAGTGAGAGACTATGAATTTGGGGACAAGTGGAACACCAAAAAGGTGAAGCACAAGCAAGAGGGCCGACGATGCATCCGCTAACACCTACAACCAAGTACAATACGTCGTTAATTCCTTAAAGAAAAAGTATACATTGATCATATTATTCAAAATGCTCTTCACTTTTGTGTTTTACTACCCAACATTGATGATAGTAGAAGAAAGCTAATGACATTCAATATTAAAAATACCTTGGACAAATAAGTAATAATATCCGCTAAAAATAGATCTCGAAAATGGGGGAACCTGTATTAAAAGAATATATATATATATATATATATATATATATATATATATATTAAATAAATAATAGATTTATTAAAATATGGATAAATGAGTTCTTATATAGTATGCAAGCGAGCAACAAGCTGCGCCGCAAGCCCTTTTTGAATTACAAAGCCTATCCTTTTAAAAACAAACTCTCTCGAACCGGGGGTCATGACTTTCTGGACTCTTTTGAGGAGTCCAACCGCCTCTGAAGCTAAGAATATATATATTTTAATAAAAATATGTCATCAACTTATAAAAGAATTATTAAAATAATATAAATCATAGCTAGAATAATGTACTATAGAAACTAGTGTACTTCTAAGATATACGAAATGACCATTTGTGATATATCTCGTGGTATATTAGATACACAGTTGGAATCAATATGTATATTGCGCTTCGTAATCTATCTAATGAATATTAGTTGTTTACTTCATTCATAGAATTTTATACAACAATACATAGAATTATATACAACAATACACTATCGAAAAAACATGATACCTGGATAAGGAAAAAAAAATGAAGCAACATACCGCACACATAGAAGATGTAATTGTCAGTCCCACAAAGCGGAATATGACAAAGAAGATAAGTGAGTAAAAGGTACCCACAAAGACACCGTGACTTGGGATGTCGGCAAATGTTTTTAGTATGTTCTGATACTTTTACCTCAACTGATAATAGTTCAAGAATTTCAGGACTGGAGTCCTCCGAAGATGAAATGTGTACACTGAAATTATGAAAGTAATTTATGAGATTAAAAACAAGTATCGGAAGTTGGCGAACACCCAAAAATATAAACTCAATTTTCAATATGATGTCAAGTTTAATTTCTGATTAAAAATTCAAGTGGTAGCTAGGTAGAATATTATACATCGATAACATCTTGTGACCTCAAAAGAGCATGACTATATTTATAATCGAATGTGTCGAGGTAAGAAACTTTGTGTTTCTCAAATTTTTGTAAAACTAATCCCCATTTGAGTGCCATAAGTACCTGAAATCAAATAAGTTAATTAAGAAAAATCTAGAAAGCAAAATAAAAATACGAAATCTATTAGTTAGTACGTTATCAAAAAAAACAAGGAATTATATATGGATAATGCATCGTGACAACGTCGTGTCCCACAGTCACATTCATCGTTTCTCACCTACAAAATTTATTTTAATTTTATTACTATCACAAGAGTCAATCAAATTCGTATTTTCCTGCGTAATCTTTTATTTTCACAAATAGATATTTTTGAATTTTTCATTAAAACCAAAGAATATTGAGAAACAAAATATCTTGTACCTTGATGTAGATTAATAGTGAAAAAAACAATAGAATAATAAAAGAAACTGTGATGGGATAAAACATGACTTTATATGTCACCATTTTCAAGTACCACTAAAAACGCAATATCCTATTAAAAAGACAAAATCTTGTCTTGTATATGGATTAGTATTACTTTATACTTTATAGAGTGATAAGAATTTATGGAAAAAAATATATAATCAAAATAAAAACAACAAAAACAGGGGACGCTCGAGTCAAAATAACATTAAAAATCAAGAAAGTGTACAAGAGTACTCAAAATATTTTTCATCAACTAGAAAGTCCACAAGAATGCACTCAAGCACTACAAAACTACAGTAAACAATCAAACAAACACAATGCATTCAGTCACTGCCAAATTTCATGATTTCGTCACATCTTGTCTATATCATCATGACATTGAGCCTTAAATCTAAAATGATTCTTTCCCTAAAACCAAATATAGGGATAACGAGGAACCGGTACCATTAGGAATTCCATGTAGCATTGATACTTCGATAAGTCTCCTAGAGCACTCGATCAATTGCCTATTCCAAAGATTCACTACAGGCCCTAGATTTTGGGCAAAGAGTTGTAGGTGGTGGATCAAAAGTAGCATTAAACAAGATTTTGCCTTGTATATTATAACAACAAAAACTAAGGCCAGCCAAAGTAGCATTAAGAATCTAGAAATTGGGCAAGAATATCCAAAACAATTTTCACCAGCTAGAAAGAAAGTCGACAAGAATGCACTCAATCACTAAAGAAAGTACAGTAAAGAATACAACAAACACAGTGCATTTCCTTTGTTAAAAAAACACACACACAATGCATCAATAACTTTTTCATGATTTCATCACATTTTGTCTCAGTATAATAAAACTAGAATTTCCAAGTAGCATTTACACATCAATAAAACTCCCAGAGTAGTCGATCAATGTCCAATCCAAAGATTCACTTGATTTTGGGCAAAAAGTCGTAGTTGGTGGATGGGTCAATTCATCAACAGTGCACCACTACTACATGATGTTCCTTTCTTCCAGGGATATTTTGTTACATCTTCTTACATGTGTAAAAAGTATTTCAATATGGAATTCTACTTTTTCAGTCTAAATTTCATTCTAAGGCATTGAAAAAACGAGATGATATTCTTTTATTTAAAAGAGATGACGCTACTTCTACGGTTTTACAGAAAAGAAAAAGAAACCCAAATAATTCATGTTCCATACAAATATATACGTAGTACTAATTAACAACTAATAATACCTAATTATCGTACATTTGTTGTCTTGTTCGACTATTCATTCATGCAAATACCCAATTTATCAAATCCAACATTAAATTATTATCAGAGGGGTCGGTTAAGACAAAAAAATCTCATTAAATTACAAAAGATATCAGCTACCTCTTCTCTCTATTCCAACTAGCAAAGACATACGTGCGATGCACCTGCCGACTTGTTGTCCCGTTACAAAACATAAGGAGTAAGAAACTAAAATAATAAGGCGAAAAAATTTCGTTCAAAATACAAATTACTGTTTCACAATTCTATCTCGTGTAATCAATTAGAATAGATGTGACTTACATTTCAGTGAGTGAAAAACTCATATACAATAAACAGTAAAGTGTAAGATGAAACGGAACTAAAACAATAGAGAAAAAGAAAAAAAAATATACAACAACTAAGAACTTTGCAGATAACATCAATCCGTAAGATATTGCAATATTAATTTTTCTTTATCTAAGCTAGGACGACATAAGAACTTCCTTATACACAACGTTTTTGGTGAACATTCCAACTTTATCAGCAATATGCCTCTTTTCTTAATTAACACCTTAGTGTTGTTGCTGGAAACACCCCTTGAAAGCCCAACATACAATTGTCCATAACTGAAGACATGCTTGAGAAGATGTGAAATGTGGACATCTCGACTGGGATTTAATTCATTTTCGTGGAGGTCTTGGGGACAAGAAGTGTTTTCGTACGAATAAACAACAAAATTAGAGACAAAAATATATAAATGCAAAGTACATGAATACAAGTCTACTTCATTTGGACAAAAACTATAAAAATCATTTTAAAAGCGGAGATTAGTGAAGTTCTAAAAGTGTTTATGTTGTCATGCATCTTAATTATTATTATTTATTTATATGAAGAAAATTATGAAACACCTGTTAGATTATATGAACTAAAAACCATGGACATGCTAATTCTTGGAGGGATGGTGTTCTGATTCTGCATCCACCATTGGGAAAATTCTTATTCTTCATTAAGAGAAAATCTTTCATGAAAAGTATAATTTGCACTAAACATCATTATCAATTCTTCTAGCCATTAATCTTGTTTGAATGAATCTTGATCAATGTCACACTAAAATTGATTGTCTTTGAAAATATACTTGAATATATCATCATACTCCAACTGAAACGCCCGAAGACTATAAGAAATCGCACTTATGGCGCATATGAATACAACTACATGACAACCATGAGATATGAACATTAAAATAAAATAAAAAAATTCAAAAAACCTAAAATCACAAATATGATTGAAACCTGGTATTAAAAGTATTCTTTTTTTTGTGTGTGTGAATAAGGAAATTCACTAAAAAACTAAGTATCCCGTGGGACTTGTGTTACAACAAGAGTAGAGATATCTAATATCGATCCACATGAGGATGTATTGATATTAGATTTATCTACTAATAACTGATTTTTGATACAAGCCGGGGGGTGGTTCCTCACAAAATAAGTGAGTTTAAGGGTCTAACAATAACTTCGCTAGAAAGTCTGCCACTCTAGTTACTTGTCTTGGGATAATATAAAAACCTAAAAAGTTGTTACATAATTTAGCCTGTCTTTTCGCTTCATCTAAATATGCTTTTGAACGCCAAGAGATGTCTGAGTTCTTTCCATGTATGTATTTGAAGAGGATTTCACAATCTCCTTCTATGCTAAAGTTTTCCAGACCTTTCTCATGTGCCCAAGTAGCTGCTTGAAGCACTCCTATAGCTTCCGCTTCTTGTGGGTCTGGAGATGTTGACTGTCCAGCTGGTCCTCTTCCTGAATTACCTGCATCATCTCTCAGAATTATAGCATAACTGGAAGGTAAGATGTTAGAAATCCAAGCAGTATCAACATTGATTTTGAGAGTGTTCTTTAGAGGTGCCTGGCAGACTGCAGCTATATTATTCTTATGTTGTTTGGTATTTGTACCCTGCAAACTCCTTTTTTTTTACTAGAAAGCAATGTGTCCTTGAATTTCTAAAGCCAATGACTTAGTTGGTGTTGATTCGTTTTCAAACACTCTGTTATACCTTTCTTTCCAAATAAACCACATCTTAGTTAGCATTAATTTCAAAGAGATCTCTCTTCTGGTACTAAAAGCATTCATAAAAACCAGTTTCTAAAAAAAATTAGATATCTTTACAAAACTAGTCCTGGAAACTAGTTTTTAAATATATATTATCAATACCGTTTGGTCTACTTTGTTGGGAACTTTTGTTGTGGATGTTGTTGTTGTTGTTGCTGATAATTCTAGTGATGCTAGTGTTTCTACTTCATTATTTAGTGTTGCTTTTACTTCATGGGTCCTCTTAACCTATATATCCTTATATAGGATAAGCATTTATTAGTTGTCCTTATTTTCTATTATTTTCATAAATTTCTTCTCGGAACTATAACAATGTGATTTTTTTGAAAACTCTTCGTTAATTACTGAAAAATTTCCATAAATATCCTTATTATAATCTCTTAGCTCACTGAGAACATTCTGTTATGCTATTCCGCCATTGATAGATCATGGAAGAAACTCAAAAACCCAAATAACAACACCATTTTTTGTTCTTTTATTTCTTTTTTCTATTTTAAATGGCTCCTCTAATCGTTATGCAAAATGAATAAATAAGATTAGACTCACAACCATCGTTGCAAAACAGTTAACTGCCATGACTTTATCCCAAGATTAGGGGTTGAATTTTCTCAATGGAGGCGATCGATTATGCTGATAATCATGGTGAGTGAGCAAATCGAAAGACACTGATGGAAAATCAAAAGGATTGCTGGAAGATTAAAAAGGATTGTTGTTAGTAATTGTTTGAGATGTTTTTTAGGGTCCTATCAAGATAAATCTATGGCTTTGAACAAACTTTATTTTGATTGGTGTACATTCGAGATCGGTTATACGCTGTGTTTTGATCTTAGGGTCTGGGTTACGACGGATTTTCTTTCAAGTAAATTGATTTTTATTATCTTTCATTATCTAAATTTAACAGAGTTTCATAAAAACTGTAAGTTTGTGAAAAAGGAGAGAGGAAGAAGAAGCGTCGAACAAAGAATCTCTAGCATCCAAGGATTTTAGCGGAAATAATCTATCTTTATTAGAGTAATTATTTTAATGAAACTTAAGCTTCTTCTTTCTTTTTCCTTTTTCACAAACTTACAGTTTTTATGAAACTCTGTTAAATTTAGATAACGAAAGATAATAAAAATCAATTTATTTGAAGAAAAATTTTCTTTAACCCAGACCCCAAGATCAAAACACAGTGTATAACCGATCTCAAATCTACATCAATCCAAATCAAGTTTGTTCAAAGACATAAATTTATCTTGATATGACCCAAAAAAAACATCTCAAACAATTACTAACAGCAATCCTTTTTAATCTTCCACCAATGTCTCTCGATTTGCTCACTCACCTTGATTATCAGCATAATCGATTGCCTCCAATGTGAAAAATTAAACCCATAATCTTGGGATAAAATCATGAAAATTAATTGTTTTGCGACGATGGTTGTGAGTCTAATCTTATTTATTCATTTTGCATAACGATTAGAGGAGCTATTGAAAATAGAAAAAAGAAGAACAAACAATGGTGTTGTTATTTGGGCTTTTGAGTTTCTTCCGTGATCCATCAATGGCGGAATGGCAGAACACAATGTTCTCAGTGAGCTAAGAAATTATAATAAGGATATTTAGGGAAATTTTTCTATAATTAATGAAGAGTTTTAAAAAAATCATATTGTTATAGGTTAAGAGGACCCTTAGATGTTTTCACGTAGATTAAGAAATTAGTCCGCGAGTTACAACACCAAAGGTGTCACTATCCATGCACAAAAACTCCAACAAAACAAACTGTTCACAAAAACCCCATTTAACATAAACGGTCTATCTTACCATTCTACTTTAAACCATCCCAATAAAAACGAAAATCAACCCCACCTTTAGTTTTTATTATATTATCACCATCAGCAAACTAGCAATATCACCGTCCACCACTTGCCTCCGACCACTATCTCCGATCGCCATCGAGCACCACCACCGTCGCCGCCACCCACCACCACCGCCACCCAGCAACGCCTCCAACCACCACCACCGCCAACCAGCACCGCCTCCAACCACCACAGTCGGTGCCAACCACCACCGCGTACCACCGACTCCGCCACCAACCACCACCGCGCACCACCGCCACCGCCGCCAACCACCACCACTGTCTGCCACCGCCAACCACCATTGCCGCCGCCGCCTCCAACCACCACTGCACCACCACCACCTCCGTCGCCAAACACCACCACGCCGCCCCGCCGCTAACCTCCACCGCGCCGCCGCCAACCACCACCGCACCGCCGCCGCCAACCACCACCATAAACCACCGCCGATAACAACCACCACCGTCGCCGAGCAACACCACCATTATCGCCGACCACCACCACCAACCAGCTACCAGTGCCACAAAAATTGATGAAACCAAAGAGAAAAATGATGAAACCAAAATTGGTTTCACCAAAACTAGATGAAACCGAAATTGGTTTTATCATTTTTCCACATATTGTCATTTCACCAACACAAACTTCAATGATGAAACCAAACACGTCGACTTCCAAGTCAGGTCGAATAAACTAAAAAAAATCAGTTGAAACCAAATTTTGGTTTCATCATAAAAGAAACACAATAAGATGAAATATACCACCACCGTCAACTTTTTTGAAGAAATCAAAATCAGAAGTTTCAGATTCTCCTGCAACAATGGTACCGGTGAGAACCTTCCTTATCTTCTTCGTGACATCATCACTGTCAAAATTCTCATTTTCCAATGAGCCTTGGAAATATTGAACTTGTTTACGGATCCTCTGAGGTGAGGATGAAACTAAAGCTCGTGTCAACATAAATTACCGTATCACCAACAAGATTGGTTTCGTCAACATAAAATCTGGAAAAAAATCACATATTAGATGAAACCAAAACTGGTTTGAACAAAATAAAAAAATTATATCACCAACAAATTGGTTACGTCGACAAAAATTAGCAAAAATTAGATGAAACCAATTTCGGTTTCATCATAAATACGATGAAACCAAAACTGGTTTCATCATAAATAATATGAAACTATAATTGGTTTCGTGCAAATTTCTATTCAACTGCAAGAAAAATTACAGGATATAGTATACATGTCCATTAATAAATCCTCACACGACCTTTAGCATGATTATAACAGACTGCTATTACAAACAACGACCATGGTAAATAATAAGCATAGTAGTTTGTTCCGAAGGTCGATAATCTAACATTTTCGCCAAGCACAGTGACAAGAAAAATGTTAGATTAAGATCGATTATGTGGTGCGGTGCAACTAGCAATATTTTTATGAATATGTAAGGAGTGGTTAAGTACATAAAATAATTACTTGAGTTATCCGTCAGATAATTCAACATACATGTTCTGCAACTTATCGTCATTTTCAAATAACCACACAAAAAGAAGATAAAAATATGGAGAAGATTGTACTGTTGTTATATATGTAAAGTGTCCCGCACCATATTACTTTCTACTTTCGGATGAAAAACGACAAATACAATGAGGGGTTAGATAAATGTCACCTACCGTGCATTCCCTTTTGCAATTTATTTTTCTCTTAAATTTGTTCATCTTTTGTCACCATATTTTCTCTATTCATTTCCAAACTAGATCAATAAGTTCCTGATCCATTATGCATATGTATTCCACTGTCGAGACACGCAGATATCATAAACTCAAAATCGCAAAAACTAGGTGATCAAATAACTATGTTTATTGAGCTAGGAGGAGGAGTTCCAACTGAAAGTTAATCTTTAGAATCAACATTTTGCAAGATCATTGAATATCAAACACAAAATCAACATTCCCATCTCATCTAGTATCGTAAGGGTATAGAAGAAGATATTACCAATGAGGTTTTACATCCTTTGTTAACACCACAACTGTCTACTGCTAGCCTAAGCGACACCACTGGAATTTCCATAATGCGTTCCCACAATGTTCAAAAAATTCTAATGAGTTCATTACTTTGCTACTTTTCTTTTGAAATCCATGATGACCTTGATTTAAGTCTCAAAACGGTTGGCTATGTAGTTTTCAAGAAATGAGTGATTTACATCATCGGCATGACAAAATATCCGGATTTTACAATCAAAGATGTTGCATCATGAATCCTAAATGTTTACTAAATACACAATTCATCAATTTATGGAAACGACATGAGCTATAATGAAACTCCAATCACTTTTAAAATGAGTTAAGAAATCAAGAACAACTTTTACCTCTATTTGGGACATTTTCCAAACACTTGATATTCGGTTTTGTTGGTGTTGAAATGGATTAAGCATATGCACCAAAATTTTCATATTTAAGTCCTTGTCGGTAACTTGTAACCTAAACACATCAAAATTACCAAGAATCAAACCAATAAAATTCTCAGTTCCAATAAAATTTACAACAAACAAAATCCAGTACCCAATTCAATTGAAAAATCAATGAAAATAAGATTATAATTATTTACCCACTTTGAATTACCACTCTAAAATTCGACATTTCCCCTAACACAAGCAGATCAAATTAAATCTCCATCACTGGTTCATTTCCCCCATGAGATCCATTCACCACCACTATTGTATTCCTTGGTGATGGAGGATTAGAAGACGAATTTAATCCACCAAGACCGGTAATGAACAATATTTTAACATCATCTTCAAAATTACAGTCTCAACTAAAATGAATTTGAGGAGGCGGTGGTGGTGGCGGCGACGACGACGAAGAAGAGAAAGAAACTTTGATGGTTGAAGATCAGGAGATGGTCGTGGTTTTGGTGATGGTGGTTCGTAAGCAGGAGGAGGAGGCGATGTTGGTGCTGGTGTGTGAGAACGATATAGATCTAGAGAGGGACGGTAAATCGAGAAGAAGAATGGGAGGGTGGTCTAGGTATTTAGTGGAGGATCATGATATTGTAGTAGGTTTCGTTGTGGTGCGGGAGTAGGAGGATGAGGTATTGCTGCTAGTGAAGGAGGAGGCGACGGTGTTAATGGCAGATCTAGATGTGGTACTGGTTTCGGTCGGAGTTTGAGAGTTCAAGAGAGATTGGGGAATTAATATCTCGTACAAAGAAAGGGTAAGACTGGTATTTCTGAAACAGGGAAAGATCTCATTTAGATTATTATTTTGAATTTGGGGTTTTTGTATCACTTTTGGGGGAAATGGAGTCTCTATAACTCTCAACATATGGCTAGAGTTTTAGTAACTCAAATAGTATCACCTTGGTTTTTTACAGCTTAATATGTTAAGAAATAGAAGAAAGATTAATTTTTTATCCATATATATCCCTTAATAATAATTATTAAAATATTTAAATCTCCTAGTTTTTTTGTTCTTTATTTCTAAGAGCATCTCCAACAGAGGGTGAGTCTTGTTTTTTTAAGTAACACATAGGATTTTAGACCTCCGTTTAGCATAAATCCATTTCCAACAGTAGGATCCTACAAACTAGGAGGGACCAATTACTATATAGAAAGGTGTTCAAGAAAGTGTTATCTACACCTCCGGCTCCACCTCCACGTCATATTTTCCACTATATTTCTTAAAAAATTCTTTACCGTTGGAGATGGTATTTTAGATGTGAGGTCCTCTATTTACTCTATGTGTAGGCCCATAAATAAAAGAACTAAATTAAAAAGCCCCGTAATATTTTTTACACCTTTTATTGGAGAAGCTCTAATGATTGATTTCATTGCATGGCCAAATAAGAAAAAAGGTGATAAAAATATGAAAACCTTTGTCTAATTTGGTACTTAAGAAAACCCCTGAATCTTCAGCTAAATTGGGACGGGGGAGTAGTATTTAAGTTTTGGCAATCTAGAGATAGCCTCAAGAACTTTTAGTGTAATTGATCTTATCGGCTTAGTCCTTTTCACTTTTCAGTGTGTTTCATCAAATGATTCAGAATTTACAATCTGAAATTTAATACTTGTATTGTACCTTGATACTACATGTATGATGATTATAGGTGTAACAAAAATATATCAATTGGTCTCATCTCTAAAGATACGCACTATAATATTCTCGCTCCGTCCCTAAATAGATGACTTATTCATGTTTAAATTTTATCATATTAATAAATGTTTTATATCACCACATAAGGGGATATTTTTAAAATTACCCGTTTAATTCATTATTGTTAGTATAAGAAATGTGTTTCGACATGCAAGACTTGTTAATGAATCATATGAAATTATCAATGGGTTGAACAGAACAGACAGTGGTGTTCGAACCACCGATGTTAATATGAGGGGTTACTTGAAGCTGGTATTTTGCCTAATAATGGATTTATCTTATGATTAAAGTTGGTGGCTCAATCTTTGACCGTGACGGTCACATGCTAGTCACAAGATCGTGTTTGGGACCAAAGTGAGACCAGTAGCGCACGGAGTTTATTCACGAGCTCGTCAGGCGTAAAACACAAGGCCTACTTGCAAAGCATCATTGAGTGAGATCATAATCTCAGCAGGTACAATGGTTAATGTTGAGTGGTGTTGGACCAGCTGAACGTAAAGTCCCTAACAATCACCAAATTCGAGAAAGGCATTTAACCGAGGGCCAGAATTTGCAGGGGTGTAATTCAGTACAGATATCTATTGATCGCTGCTGATAATCAAACTCAGGCAAAAGCAACTATAAAAGGTAGTGTCTTTTGGCTGGTTCGTGCCGCGCATTTTGGTTCTGCCAAAAAAAAATGTCAGATAAAATGATGTCTTTTGTCTATTGACATAGGTACGTCCACGTCATGGTTGTTTTCCCTCTATATATCAGAAGGTTTTGTGAGTTTCTGGTAGAAGCTAGAAGTCTGTTTTCTCTTCTTGGGTACCTGAACCACCATTTTTGAATTGTATCTTTTTTAGTACTCCCCCGTCATAGACCATCCTTCGGATACTCACCCTAGCTAGTAATTTGGTATCCCTATTAGCATAAAGGCTTTTGCCTTCGATCAAGAATAAGCCACTGCTAATTAAAAAATTAAACTGTTTCGATGACTTTAATATTTTAGCAAAAAGTATGCAATCCAGGTTCCAGGTGCCTTTTTGAATTCAGATCTGAAACACTGAACATGCGTGCAACAAATCGCAATTACCACTTGCAGTTTACTTTGGAATCCTCCACCATTTCTGTCTCCATCATGATTAAAGCATTCTAGCATACATATTCTTCATTTTCAAGTTAGGAAATAACCAAACACTGTCTTATTTAGCAGCCACACTACCATCTCTCAGGATACCAAGGTTTAGATGACATCAAATCAAACTGTTCCGCGTGAATCTCAAAATACCAAGGTTTATGAAGTTTTCCTGAGGAAGGGAGTTACCTAAAGAACTTCTTCTTTATTCTTTAACAAGAGTTAAGAGTCGGCAGAAGTGCCTAATTTTGTCAAATGAAAAAGAACGACTCATACTAAATCTATCAAACCACCTGACAAAGGTTTATCCTCTGAATCCTTCCTTGGCCTCATCATTCTGATTACCATTTTTCTCCTCTGACTTCTTCTTCTTTAGAGGAGGCTCTTCTAGGGACTTTCTGATTGCCTCCTGCCTAGCCTTAAACTCTTCCCTGCAGCCATCAGCTAATTATGCAAACCCCAAAATAGAACATTATAAGGACAAGTAAAACTAAATACAGGTGAGCTGGAGAAGTGAATTGGATTAGAAAGAAAGAAAAAAAAAAGTTTGTCTCTATGTAATCCACCAAATTAGTGTCATCTGATTAAATAAGCTAATAAAATACCATGTCAAGATTATCAACCCACATGGAAAACTTTAAATCCCCAGAAAAGAAATTTCAGTTCATAAAACTAGGCACACTGACCATGATATGTAAATGACGATGTGTAAAATAGAAGTAATACTTTCAGAATCACTTGAGAAACAAAGAAAAAGCATATTGTTTCCCTTGTGAAACGACAATCAGACCCTAAAAAAATCACGAAATTCAAGAAAGGTGTCTGACTGAGAGTTTTAGAGAGGTACGGATCAATCAAGATATCTGATCCGTTTTTAGGTATAGGCCATCAATATTCCCTATACCCAGGTTAACATTCATGAGAATTACTCTCCAAGTAATTCTGGAAACAGATTTCTCAAGAATGCTATTTTTGGAAGATTACATAGGGTAGATTCTTTTCTTAGAATGACTAGTACTGATGTAGTCCTAATTGTTAGCAATTGTTATTGGGGTCTAGTATTGATCAAATTCGAGACCACTATAGAAAAGAAGTCAGAAGTTAGGCCTAGCTGCTATAATATTGGGCATCTACTTAGCATACACTACGTCCATGTTGTGATGAAAATTAATGGAGAGTACAATCCATCAACTAGCTTCATCCACCCTCCACATTCAGAAAGAAAAACTTCCACAACAGTTCATTCAAATGAAAGAAGAAAGGAAACTTCAATTGAAGGCAAGTGCACTTACCAGTCGTTTTGCTTATCCACTATCAAGCCATCATTTTCGTCAATCACCTTAGCTTTGGTTTCAACATTCTGCTTACCATTATCCTTCTCTACAATCTTCAGTAGTTCCTCTTTCAGGGATTTCCTGTTGGCCTCATCCCCGTGTCTAGCACTCGAATAATGCGAGTGTACAATGCTAGTTTTATCATCACAGGAAACAAATAAAGCTTGAGAAGAAATCTGAATATATGCGAGGTGAACAATGAATTGAACAAATAAATAAATAATAGAGCCTCTATTCATTAATCACAAAAGAATATGGAAAACTTAAAATTCCCAGAATTACCAGACAGTGGTCCGTGACGATGTGTAGAACAGATGTAATTTTTTACGAACCACCAAATTAAGCAACAAAGAAAGCATAATTTCTCAAGTGAAATGATAATCAGATCCTAATACCATCGCCAAACAATAAAACCGCCTTAACAATTATAGGGTTGTAATTCCCCATACGGGTATCCGCGGGTTATGCAAGAATCATGCATGATTACAATCCATGCTAAGCAAATAATATGAAATTGAAATAGGTTTTTTTACAGGAAAACCCAATTGGTGATGGTGGTGCTTAAGTTAAAGGTAGTGATAGATATTTAATAGATTATATTTACAGAACCAAGAGTATGGTATAAAGGGGGCTTTTGTAAAGCTCTGGAAACAGAAAACCCTAATCCTGTGTATCAAGAATAACAAGAAATAAGAGCAACTAACCAGGTGATGACGTTTTGTTGCCACTTGAGAAACAAAGAAAGCATAATAATACACCCTAGTGAAATTGGAAGCGAGACCCTAACAATCACCACATTCATTTAGGCCTGGCTACAAACCCTAACACTGGGTACACAATACAATTTGGCATATGATGCGTCAATGTAGTGAACAAAGACGAATGGATAATAATGCAAACCATTTAAAAATAAACATTCCTATAACAATTCATTCAAAATAAATTTTTAAAAAAAAAGAGTAGAAGGCAAGAAGCCAAGAACATTTACCAAATTGTATAAAAAAATAAAAGTGGCTTTTGTTCATCATGTTCAACGTGTGTCCGAGAAAGAAAACCATCTCAAGGTTAATGAATCAACATGGAAAACTTGAATCTTCAGAATTAGCATACAATTCATAATCCGATATAATTAACACGACATAAGTCAATGGCAATGCGTAGAATAGACGTAATATTTTCTGAAGCATTTAGAAGAAGAAAAAAAAGAGAGCATAAATTTCTCTAGTGATATAACCATCAGCAGGGGTGAAACCAGAATTAAGGTGGGCATGGCTATTAGTACCAAAAAATAAAAATAAATTAATTAATTGATATATAATATATTTAGTCTTGTTTTTCTTGGTTAAGTTCTTTAGTTTTCAATATTGTGAGTGAGCTGTTTATGCAAATTTCTAAGAGGTGGAATTCAGAGCTCATACACGAGCTATTCACTTCTCAAACTGCAGAACAGATTCTGAACATCTATGTGCCTGTCTGCCTGATGATGAAGAAGTCCAACATGACAAGCTATGTGCCTGTCTGCCTGATGATGAAGAAGTCCAACATGACAAGCTGATATGGAATAAGCACCCTACTGGGAAATACTCCGCCAAATCTTTCCAGAAAATGCTAAGGACTGAACACGCCACTTCCTCAAACTCCCAAAATGAGGAGATCGACTGGAAAAGATTTTGTGGTATTAAAGACATCCCTCCTAAAATCTAAATCTTTACTTAAAAAGTGCTACCTATTGCTACAAACATTGGCAGATTCATTCCAGGTTTCAATCAAGACTGCAGGTTCTGCAACAATGCCTTAGAAACCTTGGAGCACCTATTCATTCATTGTCCTCTGGCAAAGACTATTCTGTTTGCTTCTCCTATGAACTACAGGTCTGACCCTATAAATCTCTCTATTAAAAGATGTGTTGGTGATTGGTTGGATACAGGGAATGAGTTTAATACTTTCAAGTGGGGGGCTAGTTTATTTTGGGCCATCTGGAATGCAAGAAACGATGCTATATTCAATAATTTAATGCTGTTTATGGACATTAATACTACAATCAAAATGTTGAAGATTCTTTGAATTCTAAAGACTATGGCTATAGCTGAAAACAACCTTTGTACCAGCTCTGTCAGTAGGTGGTGCTCTCCAGAAGAAGATAAAATAAAAATGAATGTTGCTGAGGCTTTTGTCTAGGGCCACTCAGCTTGTGCAGCTGTTGCAAGAGACCACCAGGCTAGTGTTGAGGGGTGCTGCACTGATATTTTTATTAGTCATCTACCAAGCTGAGAGTAGAGCATTTGTCATGGCAATGCAGTTGGGAATAGAGAAAGGGTTCCAGCATATTATAGAGAACTAATGAAGATAATTCCTAATGTGGAATTCAAGTTTGTGGAAAAGAGTGTCAACTCTGTGGTGCATAATCTTGCTAAATTTGCTAAGAATAACCATACTCTTGCTAAATTTGCTAATAAATTTTCACAAGTATACAGAACTATTGCTATTTAACTAGGGCACCAACTATAAAGTTGTCTAGCCAATCCAGATACCATCACCAAAATTGATAAAAGCGTCTAACCTCAAACAACAATTATATTCAATTCGGCTATCTATTGATCTTTAACAGACCTCTTTGATTGAATCAAAGCATATTCAATCAACAAGTATCTAAACAAAAATTACAACTACAGGAACAAGAGATACCAACCAGGTAATGCTGATAATGTTGGTGTTAACATTGGCATAATCTGCTGTGTATACTGAACTGAGAACCCCTGTTAAGAATAAAATTCAAGAAAATTACACACAAAGAAAACCCTAAATTAGAAATCATGCATTCAACCATCCATACAAAATCAAGATGAAGAAGGCCTAATCTCAAAACAATGCATACTGAAATTCGCAACTACCGAAAAGATGAAAATGAAAATGAAAATTGCCGATTTCGGGCCAAAACTCTCACTTTGGGAAACTGAGGAGAATAAATACGTACATGTCCCAAGACTCCCAACTTTATACTTGTCAACGGTTTGGTGATCATGTGAATATCCGTTTATATTTTGGGCAGGTTGTTGAAGGGACCAGCCAAGAGGGACAGTTACAGAGCCTAACTCCCAGGCCCCTGGTCACAGGTTCTAGTATCTTTGACATGGGCAATTCGGACTACGGAAAATTTATCTTATTTTTATCAAAAAAAAGAAATACCGAGCTAAGATAAAAGTATATTTATCAGTTGGACAAGCGAAAATTACTGGAAATTCTTAAAACATCTTTAATAACACCTATAGTAATCTTCTTGCTTTTGTTTTCTAAAAAATTAATACATACAAAGGTAATTTTTTATAAGTCCTACAAATTAAGTTTCTTTTAAATTTTTCTTGAAACATTCAAGGAGGAACAGTTTAAACATACATTATTACCTAACTGTCTTCTTCAGTTGCCACACAACCATATAATGTAAGGATTCTGCAAACCAAACATCACAAATTGATCAGTTTATCCGGCTTAGATATATTTTCCAGAGGGACATCAATTTCAAACGAACAAGTGAAACATACCAGAATTCTCTCAGGATACCAAGGCTTAGGCGACATATAATCAAACTGATGGACTTCTTTTCCATCTTCAAACCTAGCACGTTTTTCTATAATCAAATAATAGAGCAACGACCAGAAAGAATAATGAGAAAGACGATCTGAAGAAGGAAGTTACCTACAGAACTTCTATTTTATCTTTAACAAGAGTTGAGAGACGGCAAAAATGCTTAATATTTTGCTACTCTCAACATAGCAATCAAATGAAAAAGGACATTCAAAACGAAAAAGAAATGCAGTAGTCGAGAGCACTTACAAAACTCTCTCAAACTGCCAGGCCTCATCATTCTGATTACCATTTTTCTCCTCCAACTTCTTCTTCTTTAGTGGTGGCTCTTCTCGGGAGTTTCTGCTGGCCTCCTGCTTCGCCTTTAACCATTTCACACAGCGATCACCTAAATCTTTAAGCCCAAAAACAGAATATTAGAAGGACAAGAATGAAAAGCAAAACTATATATATAGGGCAAAAAAAAAAAAAAAATCTAGCAGCACCATGGCCAAGCATGTGGCAATTTGTGATGTCATCTAAACCAAGCTTCAACCCTAGTTATAACCTTTTTTAGCAGCCAAAATACTAGCCGTACTTTAAAGGAAACTCCTGGAAAATTTAAACTGTTGTATATACTGTATCCTGTTTTTATCTGATATGACTAACATCACTCCCAATGTTCAAACAACGTTTGCTTCATTTATTTTAACCATACATGGTCTAACTTTACGAAGATCAGCAAAGCTGCTGGAAATGATAATATGATTCAACTTTGGACAACACTGAGAGAATATTAACAGCAAGTTTATTTCGAGGAAAAAGGTTTGGCCATGTACCTCAATTTTGGACTGCATCTGCAAGGGATCGAGAACAAGGTAAAACATCTACCTTGATACATGAAATCTTGCTGTAGAGTTGAGCTACTTGAGAGACTGTCGACCTTGTTGAAGATGGTACTGATACTCCACCCAATAATGAGGCACTTTAAATGCCATAGTTATTAATCTCCAAAGCATTTGGTGGTAGGGTGGCACCAAATAGTATCATCTTAATCAAGAGGAGATACTTCTTTTACGTACGTATGAAGAGGGACCACTTCTAATACTTCAGTCCTGTAAACCAATTTTCGGCACATCTTCATTAATTCCCTTTAGGCCTTCACTCATTGGAACATCTTTTCCATAAGCAAGTTATCATTATCTTTTGACAGGTAGTGAGTTTGAAGAATCACCATGACCTGTTTCATGGATACAACATCGGACATGAGTACTAATTAATAGATTGTAAAATTGTTAGACAGTGTATCTAATTCTTATACAAAAAAAGTATCATAGCAGTTTCGTATTGCGAATTCGTGTGAACTTTAATGGTACTGTACTCGGACTTGTGAATTAAAGGGAACATGATCGAATGTTGTTCGGGGTATCGACATACGGTATCAGAACTATTGTAAAGACAATATGAGCAGACCAATCCATAAACAAAGATTTAAAGCTAACATACAATTGACACTTACTGTTAATGGAAATTTCATATCCCATTGAGTACTAAAAATAAGAGAACACGATAAGATTTTTGTTTTAATAACAACACTCTAAAGGGTATAAAGTCATGAGGAATTGATAAAATAAAATTTTGATCAAACCAAATCAAAAGCTTTAACGAGAAAACTACCTGCAGGACATATGTTCGTGGGTAATATTGAATATTACTTTTTAATATGATTTTTACCTAAAGTAAAGATGAATATTACTTTTTAATATGATTTTTACCTAAAGTAAAGATGCAATAGTCCACGAAAAAATCACTATTAGTTGGTTTTAGGTTTCCCACGAATGTAGAGAAACCTTCACCAGTTGCCGCCAATGTATTTGGCTTCTGAAAATTAGATATAACTAGGGTCTAAGCTTGGGTTAGATAACATCACTAAATGCCACATGCTTGGCCATGGTGCTGCTAGAGAAAAAAAAAATCCATATATAGGTGAGCTGGATAAGTGAATTGGATAAAATAAAAAAAATTAGTGTCATCTGATTAAATAAACTAATAACAATACCATATTAAGATTTATGAACCCACATGGCAAACTAAACAAGATCTGTAAGTGACGATGTGTAAAATAGATGTAATACTTCCAGAACCACTTGAGAAACAAAGAAAGCATATCATTTCCCTCGTGAAATGGCAATCAGACCCTAGCAATCAACAAATTCAAGAAAGGTGTATAAAGGAGAGAAAAAATCCACGTGGGTGTAGATAAATCTGTTCATCTATTTACCTTAACAGATCAAATTCAGCGAACGCCATTATAGGCTAAAGAACAGAAGTCAGAAGTTAGGCATGGCTGCAAACCCTAATGTTGGGCACCCATTTGCTGAGATTAAAAAAAATGAAGAGTACAAACAATCAACTAGCTTCATCAACCCCTCCACATTCAGAAACAAAAACTCCCATAACAACCATTCAAATGAAAAAATATCTCAATTGAAGGCAAGTGCGCTTACCAGTCTCTTTGCTACTACCAACTTTATCCTCATCCACTCTCAAGCCACCATTTTCATTAATCACCTTCTCTTTAGTCTCACCATTCTGCTTACTACTTTCCTATTCTATAGTCTTCAGTAGTTCCTCTTTCAGGGATTTCCTGCTGGTCTCATCCCCAGTATCTAACACTTGAATAGAACGAGCATGCAATGCTGGTTTTATCATCACAAGGAAACAAATTAAGATTGAGAAGAAAACTGAATATAGGACAGCTGAACAACGAACGAATAAACAAAATGGAAAACTTGAAATTAACAGACAGTGGTCCATTCATAATGACGATGTGTAGAACAGATGTAATAATTTGTGAACCACTAAATGATAATCAGATCCTAATACCATCACTAGAATCAATAAAACTGTCTTAACAACTCTAGGGTTGTAATTGCCCATACGGGTATCCTTCGGTTATGCAAGAATCAATCACGATCATGTAAGTCATTTTTACAGCAAAACCCCATTGGTGATAGTGGTGTCTAAAGTTTAAGATGGTGACAGTGATAGATGCCTCAGATATTTTATATTTATGGAACCCACGATTACTATATAAAGGGGACTCCCAGTCCTGGCTATCAAGAATAACAAGGAATAGGAGCAACTAACCAGATGGCAATGATATTGATGTTGCCACTTGAGAAACAAATAAAGCATAATAATCCGTCCTAGACAGTGAAATGGAAGTCAGCCCACAGCCTTACAATCACCAAATTTAAGAAAGGCGTCTAACGGAGAGCCAAAATTTATAGGGGGTGTAATTCAATACAGATATCTACCGATCTTAACAGGTTAAATTCAGAAAAAGCAACTGCGTCCACGTAGTAAGCAAAAAGAAGGGGTGATGATGCAAACCATACCCTCATCATGCTTGATTGTTAAACACGAAAAAAACTATATACAGGTGAGCTGGATAAGTCAATTGGATGAAACAAATAACAAAAGTATCTCTGCTTATTCCACCAAATTAGTATCATCATCAAATATACTAATAAACTATACCATATTAAGATTTATGAAACCACATGAAAAACTTTAAACCCCTGAATTAGCAAAGAAATTTCAGTTCATAAACTGGGCTGTCTGGCATACTAAAACATCATATCTAAATGATAATGTGTAAAATAGAACCACTTGAGAAACAAAAAGAACATAGTAACTGCCCTAGTGAAACGGCAACCAGACCTTGAGAATCACCAAATTCAAGAAATGTGTCTAGCCGAGCGCCACAATTCATAGACCGATCAAAAAAAAAAGAGAGCTAAAATCATAGTGGTGTAATCTAATCCAAATGTCTATTGATCTTAACACATCAAATTCAGAAAAAGGAAGGGTAGGTAAGAAGCCAAATTCAAGGCCGGGTTAGGCATACAATACAATAGGTCCATGCAGTAAAACAAAAGAATGGATGACGCAAACCCATCAACTAGATATGTCCAGTGTCCACCCTCACTTAAAGAGACTTCTTGCATTCAAATAAAAATAAAACAAAATAATAGAAGACAAGATTGCTTACCAATCTGTTCGGTACTATCAACTTTAGCTCCATCCACTCTTAAACCATCATCTTTGTCAGTCACCTTTGTTTTAGTCTCATTATTCTGGTTACTATTATCCTCCACTAAAATCTTCCACAATTCCTTCTGAAGTGGCTTTCTGCTAGATGCATCCCCAGCGTTAAACACTTCAATAACACGAGCATGCAAGAGTAGAATTATAAATTACAACTCTAACGCTGGATATACTATACAATTTGGCTTACAATATGTCCATGTAGTAAAAACAAAATTGATGATGCAAATTGTCAACTAGTTTCGTCAACCCTCATAATTTAAAAAGAAACACTCCTAGCTATAACAATCATTCAAATAAAAAATCAAAAGGAGAAAAAAGCTCTTACTAGTCTGTTAGGTACTATCAACTTTAGCTTCCTCCACTCTCTCGCCAATCACCTCAGCTTCGGTCTCATCATTCTGGCTAGTAATTCCTCCCACTAAGTTCTTCAGGTTGTTCCTCTTTTAGGGATTTTCTTCTGGCCTCGTCCCCTGCATCTAACACTTCAACAACACGAGCATACAACAAACTGATCAGTAACAAATAAATAAAAAGTGCCTTTATTCGCCACATCTAATGTGTGTCCAAGACAGAAAACCATTTTAAGGTTTATGAATCAACATAGAAATTTTGAAATCTCCAGAATTAGCTGACAAGGTTCGGTTCACAATCCGAATAAACACCACATAGGGTAGATCAATAGATGTAATATTTTGTGAACCATTTCGAAACCAAAAAACAAAAAACATAAATTGCTCTAGTGATATTAACCAAAAGCAGGGGCAAAACCAGAACCAAAACCAAGGTGGGCATAGCTATGATTCGGCATCGGTTTTGTGTAATTTTGGTTAAGTTCTTCATTTACCAAGCCTAACATATGCAAGCGGTTGCTATTAACTAAACTAGGGCAACAATTATACAACAATTCGACAAAGGCGTCTGATATAACTGTAGTCATCATCCCATCACCGAAATCGATAAAAGGCGAGTGAGATCAATTATTCTTCTTAAATCAAGCAATTCAATCAACAAGTATCAAAAAATACAACACAACTGAAGGAACAAGAGATACTAACCAGATGATGATGTTGACATAATTTCTCATCCTGAACTGAGAACCCTAGTAAGAATAAAATTCCAGAAAATTATGTGAATAGTTTTTTGTTCCACCGGTTTGTATTTTGGGCGTTTCGGTGGAGGGTCCGCAGCAAGATGGAAGATGTAGAAATTGACGTCTAATCCCATTTTTAGTGGGCTTTGTACGCTCTAGCCCATCCTTTCAAAGCCTAGAATCCTCGAGTCTAAGTATATCAAATTTAAAACGGGTTAATCCTTTTTCTAAGGGTTCAATCCAAATTAATTATTTTCACTGCCGAAAATACCCATCACTGATATTACTTCTTCGTAATCCAAGTTTCACGTTTTTATTTCCATGTCTGAAATTATTCCCCAGTAAAAAAGAAATCCAAGATCTAATTTTTTCCGTAAAAGTATCTCCAAACATAAATCTGAGAATGAAATAAGCAATCGGTTCAATTTGAAAGCCTAAATCGTTGTCATTGGTACCTTTTTTTTGAAGATTAATCATGTCAGAAGAAAATTTGATGAGATTCAATGTCAACATTGAAGAGTTCATCGTTGAAAGCGATTGAAAAGTTAAATGTAATCTATTCTTTTCATTTAATTTGATCCAACTATTAATTTATCGATTCAGAATATTTTCTACGATTTCAAAAACGTAATATTTTGATTTGATGGTGTCTTTGCGTTTTTGTGATTGGTTTTAGGTTTTTGATTTTTGATTTTTGATTTTGATCGTGTTTTGGTTTTGGTGTATAGATTGTCATATTTGAATTGATGATTTGGTATTGTGGAAAAGGAATGCCTAAAATTATTGGAATGTCGTTATTGTAAAATTGGTGGTAAGAAACTCAGAATGTCTGCGCATTGTTGTTTGAAGGCACATGAATAGTTTAAAATAGGAATTGTTTGATAATTAGAATGTACTATAAAAATAATGAAAATAATTAAGGAGTGTCATGCTGACACAAAACTGAGTGCTATTATTCAACAGATACGTAACAATGAGTCTTGTAAGCCACATTTTTCATATGAGAATGGAATATTGCGCTACAAAGGTAGAGTAGTCGTACCATCATCTTCTGCTTGGTGCACTACTTTATTGGACGAGTTTCATTCAAATCCTGTTGGTGGGCATTCTGGATTTTCACGTACATACAAGCGTCCAAAACATGGTTTTTATTGGAAAGGTATGTAACAATCAGTTAAGCATTTTATTTCTCATTGTGATATTTTTCAGTGTAATAAAGCTGAAGCGGTAGCCCCTCCAGAATTGTTGAGTCCTCTACCTATAACTGGTGATATTTGGCTAGACATATCGATGGATTTCATTGATGGTTTTCCACTTTCACATCGCAAAAACTCTATTCTCGTGGTCGTAGATAGATTATCTAAATATGCTCATTTTATTGCACTCTCTCATCCTTATTCTGCCAGCTCTATTGTTGACATTTTTGTACGAGAAATAGTACGTTTGCATGGAATGCCAAGAACTATTGTCAGTGATTGTGATCCCATTTTCATGAGCAATTTTTGGGAAGCCTATTTTTCTTTACAAGATACCAAGTTATGTAGAAGTTCAGCATATCATCCACAATCTGATGGAAAAACTGAAGTTACTAATAGAACTTTAGAATGTTATTTACGATGTTTTGTTGAAACAAAACCTAGTGAATGGTCAAGATGGTTACCACGGGCAGAATGGTGGTATAACATAAGTTTTCATTCAGCAATTCAGATGACACCATATCAAGCAGTCTATAGTCGTTCACCTCCAACAATATCATCTTACATACCAGGTTCTACATCTGTCAATGTTGTTGATTTTAAATTTTGTTAGAGCATTGCTCGGTCGAACTCGCATGCGTATCTCAAGCATGTTTGTCAATGTTAGTGATCAAAACTATAAGTCTTGATTTCTAGTCTACTATAGCTAAGTCTCGGACTAGGATCGAAAGTGTACTTGAGCTCAAGGACTTCATGGCGATTCATCATACGAGAAGAAGAACTACTCGAGGAACCGGTGGAACTTCTCGAAAAAAAGGTATGTGAAGACTTGAACTTATCTGTTCAAAAGTCTATTGATCGAATTTTAGATAGTGGTAAATAGAGTTGTCGTTCACTCGGACTTTGTTGAGATTGATTTAGGCTTGAATATACAAAATACTAAAAACAAAGGAAAATATACAAAATAAGGTCACAGGATGAAGAAATACTAGGACGCAGGATTTCACTACTTTTCATATTCTTGTGGTTCAATCATTAAATCTAAACAATATAGTTCAAACAAAAGAAGTTGTGTCTCTAATTCTTTGACAAAAATAGATTTCATAAAATATTAGTTGTAAGTTGTGAGCATGACGCATCAAAAGTAATTAAAACTAAGCATGCGACATCAAACAAAATTACAAGTAATTAAAACTAAGCATGCGACATCAAAAAAAATTACAAAATTACAAATAATTAGTAGAAATCATAACGCAATTAAATCTATGCAAAAAGTCATATAAAGAATTAATTCATTTACCACAATCATGAAAAGTTGCTTCCTCCATTGTCCTAGTAATGGGTTCTAGCTCCGCATTATTATAAAGAAAACTAAATAGAAGAAATAAAAGAAAATTGTGAAACTAGCCCCGGTTTCCTGTTCTCGACATCAATATATAGATTTCAACAAAATCTAACCTTCCTCTTTTAATTCTCTTCCACATGTCATGTCCAATGGGAGTGTGCCACTTGTCTAAGAATACACAATATCACCTAATAAAGACTCGCCACATGTCCGACCACTTGCTTTTCTTTTCATGGGAAAGAAAATATTATATGAGCACATACTGATCTTATGTACGAGGTAAGTGCTCATTTTGTCATTATCTCAATTCCAAAACAGATGTCATGTATTAATGTGGTGAAGTATATATTATGCTCAAAATCAATCTTCTTTAGTTGCAAAAGATATTTAGTTTCCTTTCTTCCTCCACCATGTCGGCATACCTCGTACATTAATTATTGAGTAAGATTTTTCATTTTACGTGATACCTCCTAAATCCTTCGAGAACTAATCACCAAGTCCTTCATCCTAAAATCCACGAGACCAAAATGCCCGAGCATGTTAATTTCTTAAACCAACTTCATCCCATCATCTCATTCACTAACTTAAATTGGGCCTATCCCATTTAGATCCAAAAGTATCCACGACCCATGTACTCCGTAGTCCATATTTTCTTCTTGGAATCCTAGGTTTAGCCGATTTTCTTGGAAGAGCCCATTTTATCCATTTAACTACAGAAACACAATAAATACCAAAATAAGTACCAACAATATATATTTTGGGTAGTAAATATATAAGAATTAATCGCTCATCATCTATCTAATCTATCTCCTACTTCTTGAGACAAAAAGTCGTATGCTATATATAGACTTAGATTATACACATTTGGTATTTCGAGCTGAGTATACCTCGCCTATCTATATCTCGAAATATGTGTTCGTAAGCGTTTCGCTTCAACCATGTTTATCTTTACCTAGTGACGAAAGTCATGATATGTTTCAATCACTTTGAAAATTGCTTTGACGAGAAATGGTGTAACAACTGTATAACGTCCTCTAAGAATGTTTCAATGGTTGGAATGAAAGTTTAGATTACATAACCAATGATGGACATAAGTATTGTTGTGAAAAAACACATATGTGCATAATTCCTATCCTTTGAACCAAAGTTTGCGAACTTTGTTGATCAAGAGAAACCAGAAGAATGGCTTCTTGCCAAGTCCGCGAACTACCGAACTTCTCATCCGGGGAGATTCTGCTGGAGTTGACAAACTTGTTGCGTGAGTACCAGTCCGCGAACCCATTCCGCGAACCGACGAGAAGTCTTTGCCGAGATTTTCTGCTGGAGTTTGTAAACTCTGCCCGGTTGCTTAAGTCCGCGAAACTAGTGTGCGAACTTAAGAATGTTATATATCTGAATATGATTTCTGAACTTAAACTTATAAAGACTAAGGAATGCAGTTTGCAAACCGTGGCTATAAAAGTTCATGAACCGATTCAAGTGAATCAAATCATCTTTGCTTCAATTGTGTCTTGTGTAGTACATAAGATTTCCTTGCAATTGAAAAACTCTCTAACTAGTTCATTTGAAGTCATTTGAACTAGTTATGGTGAAGAAGAATATGGTTGGTATGAAATTCTCACATGGCTAACCTTTTGGTTAACTATTGTTGAACCAACAAATGTACACGTTTGGGTACGGTTAACAAACCTAGAAGCGTGCATTTCATTTGTGTATAACAAGCTAAGTTTTCGATCTAACGGTTGAGAAATATTAGCTTGAATCTAAATCAGGTTTTCATCTAACGGTGGATATTGTTTTCTTTGTGACCAAGGCGAAACCCTGATTTGAAAGACTATATAAAGGAGACATCTAGTATTGTGTAAAACTAATCCCCACACTTCACGTGTGATACTAGTTTGCGTGCTAGAGTCGATTCTCCTTTAACCTTTGGTTTTCTTCTTCTAAAACCAGGTTAACGACTTAAAGACTTCATTGGGATTGTGAAGCCAGACCGATACTACTTTTATCGTAGTTGTGTGATCTGATCTTGCATTTTCTATCGTACGAGTAAAATCATATCGATTGGCTTGATATTAATATCTCCGATAGGCAAGATATAAAAAGTAGTCACAAACATCTTCGTCTCATTGTTTGTGATTCCACAACATCTTCTTTCGCTACCATACGATTAAGATTGTTGTGAGGTGATTGATTTATCTAGGATGTTCTTTGGGAATATAAGACCAGATTATCAATTGGTTCCTGTTCACCTTGATTATTATCAAAAGACGGAACAAAAACTTTAGGGTTTTTCTGTGGGAGACAGATTGATCCTTTGATAGACTTGTCTGTGTGAGACAGATTTTTGTATTGTCAAAGCCTGCGATTTTGGGTCGTACCAACTCTTAGTTGTGGGTGAGATCAGCTAAGGGAATCAAGTGCGCAGTATCCTGTTGGGATCAGAGGCGTAGGCTAGTGTCTGTAGCGGCTTAATACAGTGTGTATTCAATCTGGACTAGGTCCCGGGGTTTTTCTGCATTTGCGGTTTCCTCGTTAACAAAATTTCTGGTGTCTGTGTTATTTCAGTTTCCGCATTATATTGTTTTATCTTTATAATTGAAATAATACAGGTTGTGTGTTAGATCATCAATTAGAGTAATCCAACCTTTAGTTGTTGATTGTCATTGATTGATCCTTGGATATTGGTCTTTGGTACCATCCAAGTTATTCCTTGTATTTGATTAGTATTCGCAGTTTCTGTTTGAGGAAATCAAATCAAGAGAAAGAGATATAAACTCGTTGATGTACTTTTAATTGATTGAGTCTTGTTGATTCTCCTAAAAGTATGTTCGAGTTTGTCCATACAGATTGCTAAGCGAAATATTGGGTGGTGTTGTTAGACCCCCGCCTTTTCAATTGGTATCAGAGCAGGCAAACACGTTCAAGACCTCAAAAGTTTGTGTTTGTAGCAATCTGACTCTATGGAAAGAGTACTATCTCTGATAAACGCTTTACCAGAAATAAAAGTTCTATCTCGTCTAACTCTACTAAAGAGAAGGGTTCTACAATCTCGAATATAGATGAACCTTTTGTACTGACGAGACAGACTAACACTGGCATGTGTACTTCCGATTACCCTTCAAATGTGAGCCTCTCCATTAATGAACGGGATTCGGCTGAAGAGAGTGGATTGATTCTAAATCTTTTTAGAATCCAAGATGATAGATTCAATCGGTTGAAGCACCATGTCAATGTTCTACTTGGTGTAATAAGAGATTGCAAATTCAAAGGTAATACTAAAGTCCATTCTTCGTGTACGTCTCTTGAAGCTAGTTTTGTGAAGCAAAATAGTTTTGCTTTTGACTTCTACTTCTGGTATCCAAACGCGCCACTGGTTAACAAGTGTTCTGTCAGTTTTATGGAACTAACAAAGTTTCTTATGCTTTATCCGAAACATTAGCTCATAAACAATATCTTCTTCAAATTGTATCCACTTGGGAAAGACAATAAATCCTAAACAAAAAAATAAAATAATTCTTCAATCGATCCCGTAACACCAAAATGTAGCCCTGGAAACACAAATTACTTCTTCTTCTTCTTCTTCAACTCTCTAGTTTTCACCATCAAGTTTCAAGATCCTTCTTCAACATCATTCTCAGTCTTGTTATTATATCTTTCTTCAAATTGTATCCACTCGTTAATACTTGTCGTAGTTCTTTTGATACTTCTTTTTAAACAAAGAAGTTTGAGGACTTTGTTGATTTCTTATTCGGTAGAGGTAATTTTTCAGCTCTAGTTACAAACAAGATCAGTTCTTGATTATTACTTTCTCAGGATTTCATCATAGAATGAAATGATGGATTGACTCAAGAACTTGGGGTTCCTTAGTTTGTTTCTGGTTATACTAAATTTCCCCAATTTTGTTTTCTTGATCTGAAATCAGAAATTTTATATTCATTTTCCATTAATCTTCCAGATTTTGTTCTTACTGGTATTTTTCAATACAGTTTAGCTTGAAAAGTGGGATTTGATTACAGTTTGAACTGTTTACAAGAATGATCTTATGAATGAATGCTTGGACTACTCAAATAGGTTTCAAGTCATAAAATGCACTACTTGTGGTGGAATTCGATTTTTTGGTGTATTTCAAGGAATTTGTGTTTGTTGGGTTTATTACCGCTTTTTTTGGATTGAAGCAACAGGGATATCAAATTGTTGATGCATTTATTCTTGCAATAATTCTTAAGGCTTCATTGGTTATACCCATTTTGAAGGTCAATTTTGATTTGGGGTGATAAAAGTGAATTTTCGGATATTTCGGATATCGATCTTTTCAAAAAGAATGTTATAAACTGATTTTCGAGATGTATCGTCACTGCATTGACACATAATTGCAAGGCAACTTCCTGAAGCTGAAATTCCCTATGATCTTTAGAGGCTTCGCTATAAGGTAGCATTTCATGCACTAAAATTTGCATCTCCAACTCTGGTCTTGGAAATAAACTTGCATCTATAGCTTCTCCAAAGAAGAACCCTGCTGATAATATTGGCGGACATGACGAAGGTGTTGGTGCTGGTCGTGGAGGCGGCTACAGAGATGATGGTGGAGGTGGTGGAAGCGATGGAGATGGTGGTGGTATGTTCGATTGATTAGAAATAAAGAAGCGGAAGTAAGAAACAGTTAATATCGGAAGGGTAGATATGGAAAAAAGAGAAAACATTAGTGGACTCAAATGGGCTTACAAAATGGAGAAGTGTATTTTTATTGTATGATAAGGATATTTGTAAAGCCCATCAAAATATTAAATATTTATATAATTACCGGTCCAAAAAGACGGCATGTCCAGAACCACCGAAATAATAAACACAAAAAAGTTTGTCTATTTATTCTACCAAATTAGTGTCATCTGATTGATTAAATAAACTGATAATAGTGCCATATTAGGATTTAAGAACCCACATGGAAAACTATAAATCCCCAGAATTAGCAAAGAAATTTCATGATTTATAAAGATTGATACCAGTATTACTGTGGGCTGATATCATTTAGCCGATCCAACGACCAGGATTGCTTAAGATCTTGAGATGGTATCAGCTCTTATAAATCGCGAGAAATTTAAGTTCATAAACTGGTATTCAAAACACGACATGGATATGACAATGCGTAAAACAAAGAAGGAATTCGAGAAAGGCGTTTAGCCGAGGGCCAAAATTGAGCTAGCTGTCCACAGGCCCTAGTGTTTTCCCAAAAAAAGAAAAAGACCACAGGCCCTAGCTAGCTAAAGGCCATTGTCAGAGAACATGTAGCACGAGATGTCTTGTGTCAATTGTGACAGGTATGGCTATGTCGTGGGTTCAAATCCCGCACGCTGTATTTATAATCACATTAAAAAGTATGCAAAAGGTTTACGAAGTTTTCCTGGTTCTTCTAATTCTGACTGTACTCCTCCAATATCCTGCCCATATTGTTTGGCCCCTGCGAATTTCACGACATGATAGAGCAAGAACTAGTATGATGAGAAAGAAGACCTGAAGCAGGGAGTTACCAGAAGAATTTCTATTTTATCTTTAACAAGAGTGGACAGTCGACAAAAGTGCTTAATTTTGCTGTTCTCAACAAATCAATCACATGAAAAAACCTGACTCCTATCAAGAAATGAAATGCAGTACTCAAGAGCACTTGGTAAACTCTCTCAAACCACCAAACAGGTTATTTACTCTGAATCCTTCCCTGGTCTGATCATTCTGATTACCATTTCTATTCTCTGACTTCTTCTTCTTTGGTGGTGACTCTTGTCGGGGGTTTCTGCTGGCCTCCTGCTTAGCCTTAAAACTCTTTCCCACGGCGATCAACTAATTCTGCAAACCCCAAAATAGAACATTATCTGGACAAGAATGAAAAGTAAAACTATACATAGATGAGCTGGATAAAATAAAAAACAAAAAGTCTCTATTTATTCCACCAAATTAGTGTCATCTGATTAAGATTTATGAACCCACATGGAAAACTTTAAATCCCCAGAATTGTCAAAGAAATTTCAGGTCATAAAACTGGGCTCACTGACCAGGATATGTAAATGACAATGTGTAAAATAGAAGTAATACTTTCGGAATCACATGAGAAACAAAGAAAGCATATCACTTCCCTTGTGAAACGGCAATCAGATCAATATCTATTGACCTTGACAGATCAAACTCCGCAAAGGCCACTAAAGAAAAGAGGCCAGAAGCTTAGGCTTGGCTACAAACCCTAATACTGGGCGTCTAATTAGCATTCAGAAACAACAACTCCCATAACAATTCATTCAAATGAAAGAACAAAAGAAACTTCAACTGAAAGCAACTGTGCTTACTACTCACCAGTCTCTTTGCTTCTATCAACTTTAACCTTATCCACTCTCAAGCCATTATTTTCGCCAATCACCTTAGCTTTGTTTCAACATTCTGCTTACCCTTATCCTCCTCTACAATCTTCAGTAGTTCCTATTTCAGGGATTTCCTGCGAGCGTAAAATGCTGGTTTTATCATCACAAGGAACCAATGAGAAGGAATTGAATAAATAAATAAAAGAGCCTCTATTCATTAATCACAAAACAATGGAAAACTTAAAATTCTCGGAATTAACAGACAGTGGTCCATTCATAATGATGACGTGTAGAACAGATGTAATGTTTTGTGAACCACTAAAGCTGCAAAGAAAGCATAATTTCTCATGTGAAAGAAATATATCATGGCCAAACAATTATAGGGTTGTAATTGCCCATACGGGTATCCGCAGGTTATGCAAGAATAACGCATGATCATAGTCCACACTAGGCAAATACTGTGAAATTGGGATAACTTTTTTTCTTTTACAGGAAAACCCAATTGGTGACAGTGGTGATTAAGTTAAAGATGGTGATAGTGATCGATGTCTCAGATATTTATATTTATAGAACCCAAGATCTGGAAACGGAAAACCCTAGTCCTGGGTATCAAGAATTACAAGGAATAGGAGCAAGTAACCAGGTGATGACGAAATGTTGCCACTTGAGAGACAAAGAAAGCATTATAATCCACCCTAATGAAATTGGAACAGACACTAACAATCACCCAATTCAAGAAAAGCATCAACGGGAGAGCCAAAATTTTGGCCAGGCCATGTAGTAAACAAAAAAGAATGGATGATAATGCAAACCATTTAAAAAGAAAAACTCCTATGACAACTCATTCAAATTAAAAAAAAAAAAAAAACAGTAGAAGACTAGAAGGCAAGAAGCTAAGAACACTTACCAGTCTGTTCGGCACTACCAACTTTAACTTCCTCCACTCTAAAACCATCATCTTTATCGATCACCTTCGGTTCGGTCTCATCATTCAGGTCACTTATTTCCTCCACTAAAATCTTCGGTAATTCCTCCTTTAGGGGGTTTACTGCTCGCCTCGTCCTCAGCATCTAATGCAGCAATACCACGAGCATACAATGAACTTGGATGAATAAACAAAAGTACATTTATTCATCATGTCTAACGTGTGCCCGAGAAAGAAAACCATCTTATGATTTATGAATCAACATGGAAAACTTGAATCTTCAGAATTAGCTGCAATGTTCAGTTCATAATTCGATATTATTAACACGACATATGTCAGTGGATGTGCAGAATAGATTATAGATGAAATACTTTCTGAAACATTTAGAAACAACAAAAAACTATTCATCCCAGGTTTCAATCAAGACTGCAGGTCGTGCAACAATGCCTTAGAAAACTTGGAGCAGCGATTCATTTATTGTCCTCTGGCAAAAACTATTCAGTTTGCTTCTCCTATGAACTACAGCTCTTATCTTAACCCAAATTTCTCCAATAAAAGATGTGTTGCTGATTGGTTGGATGAAGGGAATGTGTTTAATACTTTCAAGTAGACGGCTAGTTTATTCTGACTCTGAGCCATCTGAAGTGCAAGAAATGATGCTAATTTCAATAACGTGAAGCCTGATGTGAGGAAAATTATTAGTAATACTGCTAATTGGCATTAATAATAGAATCAAAAGTTGAAGATTGTTTGAATTCTGAAGACTCTATTGCTATAGTTGAAAACAATCTTTATACCAGATCTGTCAGTAGGTGATGCTCTCTAGAAGAAGATGAAACAAAAACCAACGTTGATGGGGCTTTTGTTTTGGGCCACACAGTGATTGCATCAGAACTCGGGGACAACATTAACTCCACAGAACATTAAAAGTGTGGCAGGAATATGTCGCTCATTTGGTGGCCTAACAAAATGGTGATCACTGAAAGCCATGAATGTATTTTCAAATTTGCACAACCCACGACAGTTAAAGCTTGATAACTAGTTTCTTCCCAGAAATTGGAAGATGCATAGAAGTGTATTAAATAGCACGAAAAACTATTAGTTAAGACTTCAGTAAACGAAACAATTATCAAGTCATACAGACAAACCTTCGTTTTCCGAATCACCTCTACTTAACCAGACCCATGTATGTCAAACCCATTCATTTCAAACTGACACTGACCAATGAATACAAATAAAATATCTCACACCAATTCCTATTTCACCACCAGAAATACCTAAGCAAATCAAACCATTACAAGAACCCATTGTTACGATGGCTTCCGTTTCCCTGTTTCCAAATGGGTAATCCAACTTTCAATTTTGATGAAACTGAAGCTGATGATGATGAAATTGATTTGCAATCTACAGAGTTAATGACAGGGTTCATACCTTGATCGTACTGAGACTGACAAAAGATGAGCCTAGGGTTATTATTATTACTAATTTGAATTGTTAAGATTAAGGTGATTCTTGGGTTTAGATAGTAGACTACACCAAGGCTTACATACACATCTACATGCTAAGATTGAATAACTGGTAATCTGAGAAAAACATGTACCTGAGTCTCTTCCGGAAGTCTCCACCACAATGACATTTCTTCAAATTTCACAGGAAAGAAAGAACCAGCGAGAGAGAGAGAGGTTGAGAGACTGTTAAAGGGGAAATGAACAAGGCCTTGGCTTTTCATTTGTTTTTATAATTCTGCGAAATATTAGTCCCACACCGCCTAGAATAAACACTTGATTTGGTTTATAGCCGAGAACAGTGGAGCCTTCAGCATCGACCTACTCGTACAGGCTCTGTAGTTTAGACTCGAAGGTGGTTAGCTGCGGCTAGTCCAGCCGCCCTTTGCATCCTACGGATGAGGACAGATCTTTTCCTTCTTTTTTATCTTTTCATCCGGATCGCCTTTAGATCTTTTTTTTCTTTTCATCCGGATCGCCTTTTTTTCCATAATTAAAATTTTAAGGACATCAAAAAAAAAGTTATCAGCATGACTTAACAAGTAAACAAGCAACAATCTTTTTTTTCGTAGGGTAACCTTTATAATTAAAATTTTTAAGAACACCAAAAAAAGTTATCAGCACGATGTACCAAGTAAACAAGCAACAACAAATATAGACCATAAAAATAAACTGAAGTTAAAAGCCTCAGAATTGCAGAATGTGTCACCAAGGCGTTAAGCCGTTCAGTCCCAAAAGATGGTGTTCTTTATAATTCAATATCCTCATTGGCTAGAATCTAAACTACTGTCCGATTTTTTATTTTATTTTTTAAAAAAGACTAAATGCATGTTTCATGGCATGTCCCAAGAGGTAATGGCTACAACGCAGCTCCCCAAGGCAATGGATGGAATATGAGACCACCTGAGATGGAGATCTTCCGACCATCAACATCCCAAGATTTTTCTATGGAGGTTCACAAAACCCTACTGTAACTATGACACCCCTTAAAATGGTGTGGTTTTCTAGAGTTACGGTTGGGTTTCTAAGTTATGGAACCTAGCAACAAAGGAATTTCGGGATGTTTTCACCTCGGGTAGCTTTTTCTGAAACCTATATGGCTTAAACTGAGTTGAATATTTGTTTTTTCGTATCGATTGTGCCACCAAAACAGAAAACACCAGAAGCAACAAATGAATTAGATTCAAGAGTATTTACAGGAGGGTTTATTACCCCTCTCTTCTTTTGAGTGGTCGAGGAGGATTTATACTTGAAAACATTATGTGCCCGATATCAACTGGGCATCTTGAACTTAGAAGCAAGAACCCTTATGCCAATCCTACTAACTATTTTAAAGATCCAGAAGACCTCCGTAGATATGTTCATAATAAATTATAAGTATCGAGGGATTATACATTCTTGAAAAATGAAATGAGACATAGATTTTAACGTGGTTCGGTCAACTCAACTACATCCCCAAGCAATCCCTTAGGGTGAATAATATTGATCTCCAGACTAATTATAGTGGAATAATTACAATTACATTAACACTAGAATATATCTTAATTAACTAGAATATATGAATAATAGGAAATTAACTAGATATTTAACTTATCTGGAAAACTATCTAATTTACACAAGATTTTCTAATCTCTAATTTTGGAAAGTTGAATATTTCTCCCTTGATCTTCTGCATTGCTTGACCTCCGTCGATCTTTCAATAGCTAGATTGAATCTTGAGTCTTGACCATTTCATCTTGAGCTTGATCACCTTGATATTCACCCCGTATGATGAATTCTAACATCCCCGCAAGTTGTACATGAAGAGAATCGAAGCGTTTAACTTGAACATTGATTTAACGACCACAACTCGATTTGAGAACTATACGGTGAAAAGAACGATGATCTCTATGGTTAAATGAGAACATCAAAAACAGATATGATGAGTAAACTTGTTGACACGAAACCACAATATATGATGAATCACGGTGCCAAAAACGGAATCGAGAAAGAGAAAAAAAATTCTAGCATATAGCTAATAATCTTGTGACCTGTAATAAAGATTGAATCAGTTGACAGAAGAACAAAACACAAATATTAATTAGCTCAAAGTGATAACTATTAGTAAAATAAAAATTTGGGTTGTAAGCCAACTGTTGACATAGAAACATTCTTTGATGTAAAACAAATCGAAAGAATGAAGAATAAGGAAGAGTTACTAGCTTGATGATAACTTTGTTGATTTTTTATTTTATTTTTGAATAGTCACCGTTCCATAAAGAAAAAAACAGGCTACTAATGAAGAAGATTAGCCCGAAGGAAATCGATGAAAATGATATGCAGAAGCAGTTTGAGCGGATCTCCCTGCTCTGATACCATGTTAGAATATGATCATCCAACTCAAAACCAATTTGATATGAGTGGAGTGGCCCTATAGATTATAAACCGCGAGATCTTATATAACCCAGACAATGTAGGACTAATAATCTCAACACGCCCCTCACGTGTAGCCTCGTTGGGTCCAACACGTGGACAACAATAAATCAGGTGACGCGGAGTAAAGGTCCGGTCAAATGACTCAACACAAATATCCTGCTCTAAGACCATGTTAGAATATGGGTATCTAACTCAAAACCAAATTTCCCTAAATGAGAGAAATTCACCACTTTTAGCATCCTTAAATGTAAGGAGATATTTTACGTGGTAAAGATGTAAAAATTAATTTTCCAAAAATAAAGTTGAAAAATAATTTGAATTTTTTTCCGAACATATAGAAAATATTTTCAAGATAACCCAGAAACAAGAGATTTTCGTGCCTTTGTTTTTGAAGCATGAAATTTATTAATCTAGTGAGGGGCTACTACATAAGGGTAAGAGATGACCAAATATTCATCAATTACATTTGGGATGGTATACCATGAATCCATAGCATCAAGACATTGAAGCATAATGTGAACAGACGTCATTGGAGCAGAGTTGCATCGAGGGGTGGTGTTTTGGGTATCCAAGGTCAAAAGTCCGTCGCTCAATGATTTCCACAAGAAAAGTTGTATTTTTGATAGACAAGACAGTGTCCATAGGGATTATGATAGTGGTAGCGGGTTTCGATGCAGTTGATCCAAGGTTGTAGTCATGCGAACATATCCATATGTCGTAGTGTATTTCTCGAACGATACTTGCTTACCTCCTTTTGTTTTTGCTTGATCCATATTTTCTCGCCAACGTATGCTAGTGGTGGAAGGAATTGTTGGGAAGTCCCTTGGATCCATTCTCATATCTTTGTAAGGAGTGTCGAACATTCTATGCATAACCTAGGTTGAAGTTAAGCTTCAAAAGAATTGAACTACTATCTAATAGTCAAATACTAAAGATTCAAACTAAAAGCGAAACACTAACCTAAAAAATGTGCTTTATAAGAGAAAAATTACAACTAGGACAATTAAATGTGTTTTATAGTGTTAGAGCACTGCTCGGTCGAACTCTCATGCGTTGCTATCTCAAGCATGTTTGTCAATGTTAGTGATCAAAACTATAAGTCTTGATTTCTAGCATATTTATAGATGTCTCGGACTAGGACATAGTTTGTGTAGTTGAGCTTAGACTTCACGGCGCTTATCACTTGAATACGAAGAACTACTAAGGAGATCTTTTGGAACTTCATCAACAAAAGTTATGTGGAGACTTAAACTCATCTATCACTTGGAAAGTCTATTTATACTCTATCTCCTATATTGAGACATAAGTCGTGTTACGATATAGTTTTCTCTATAGAAATTTGAGATTTCAAGCTGAGTATATCTCGCTTACATATTTCTCGAAATATGTGTTGGTAAGATTTCGCTTCGACCAAGCTCATCTTATATCATGAGAAACATGTCGAGTAACATCTTACACGGTTTGTGTGATACAATCATTTGGTGTAAGACTTGGAATGTTTCGATAATGATTTGTAGATGGTGGATTTTCAACAAGGGTTAAAATCGTAAAACCATAATTGTAATGCTCCTGATCCAACAATCAGATGAGTATTGAGGCTCATGTCTCTCATCGAAGCATGAAATCTCATGCCGCATGAATCTCTGACTGAGAATACTATCTCTCAGAGTATACACATATGTGTAGTCTCTCAGCTGAGGCAACGGCGTATCTCATAAATACTGAGCAATTTCAGTAATTGCTTCTATATAGAATCGAAAGATTAGGCGGCTCCTAGACGACTTACCTTCTAGTATAGAGCAATAACGTCTTCAGAATGTAACAATGTTTTCCTGACTATGTAAAGAAAATATGACGCTTCAACAAGCTCATGTCGCTCAATTCTCAGATAATTAATGCTCCTAGACAGCATTCCTGCTAGTATAGAGCCATCAATTAATTATTTATAATCTTTAAATTCATTAGCTGAATATTTGGAAACATTCTATATTCTTCATAATATTTCATTACTTCAATTCATGATTTTCCCAACAGAATTCCACGGGTTAGTAATAAATATTCAACGAACGGGCGTCTAAGCCGCTACTGAGTAAGCTCCGACCAAAATGGTGCAAGTGTACTCAGCAATAATGCACAAACGAGAACCCGAATGCACGAACGAGCATTCCAAAACACGAAGGAACGATGAACCTATGGAAAATAGGAAGAAAAATAATAATAATAAAATATTAGCAAAAGCGCTAGGGGATTGGGCCCACAGGCCGCTCGGTCACGCCGTGGACAGTCCCACACCCAATTATATATTTTTTTTATCATATTTTATTATTTTCTCTGATCTCATGAAAATCCTTTCATTTGAGCAAATCCCCTTCGTCTCAAGGAAACTCCCCAGTCGCATGATGTTTCCTCGTATCAAAGAAATAATAAAATTAGGAAAAGTGTCGTGGGACCGGGCCTACTATCCGGCCGTGTCCTAGTCCTGGACGGTCCCGCACCTCATGATTCTTTATTATTTTGTTATTATTTCATTCATCCCATGAAAATTCTCTGATTTCATGATATTTCCCTCAACTCATGAAAATTACATAAAATTAGGGAAAAACTCATGGGACCAGGCTCATTGGCTGGTCGGCCATGCCCTAGCCACGACCGGTCCCACAAGCCCTTGTTTTATTATTTTAATATTATTTGTTTCCCTTATCTCATGGAAACTCCTTCACTTCAAGGAAATTCCCTAGTTTCAACAAACTCCTTGATTTCATGATATTTTCCTAAAATCATGAAAATAATATAAAATTAGGGAAAGTGCTATGGGACTGTGTTCATTGGCCGGCCGGCCATGCCTTGGCCATAGCCGGTCCCACACTTCATGACTCTCTATTTTATTATTATTATTTTCATAATCTCATGGAAATTCCCTAACCTCATGAAATTCCTCAGTTTCATGGTATTTCCTTTACATCAGGGAAAATACTTAAAATTACATAAAATTGGGAAAGGTGTGCGGGACTGAGCTTGCTAGCCGGACTGCCATGCCCTAGCCATGGCCGGTCCCACACCTTACATTCTCCTATTTTATTAATTATTTTTCATCATCTCATGAAGATTCCTCAGTCTCAGGAAAACCCTGAATCCTTCATATTTTCTCAAAATGTTGCTCAAACGCGCATCAGAAAATATCGAAACTCTCAGGACTGAGACACGAACATTATGGTGACATGGGCATGTCTCCTTGGACGACCAAGGCCGGCCCTGGTGCTTGCAAATAGCCGGTCCCACATGTTTTAATAATTTTGATCTAATTTTCTCAATTGCTCATATTGGGTCCAAACTCTTCTCAAACAACTTGGAGTTTGCTCAAACGACCATCATCTGGTCCCACGACCACCAAGGATCGGTCTCATGCCCTCTTGGACGGTCCCTCATCTCTTCATAATTAGGTTTCATCACCTAAAGCGGAGACGAGCACCATTTTAATAAAGGATTAAACCAGCATTTAATCTTCTTTTTTCACCAACTGGTCTTCAAGAGACTTTGGTATTTTGCTCATTTGAGCATCTGGGCGTTACATGGTCGACTCGCCATCCCTGTAGCGGTTCCTCCTTCTCTCTATGGTTGATTTTCAATAAATCAGCAATTGATCAAAAATTAGGGTTTCGAATCCAGAGCTCTGCAAAAACATAATTCTGAGAAGATTCAAACACTAATAATTTTACGTTGATCCCGTGATCAACACTTTAATAATTATGCTCGGCTCAGATGTCATCATCTTAAATTAACATTTTCATTTGATCCTGATACCAACAATTCATCAAACGAGCAACATTTGCTCAGACGAGCAATATTTTCTCAGACTAAGGAATATTGGTTCAACTATCAATATTCAACGATTCAGTAACATTTTCTCACCTTAAGTTGTCAACATTTATCCGATACCTTTGTCTCAACAGACATATTCAATTCATGAGTCTCAGAACATTTGCAAATCACGTTCGATTCAGCAATACAAGGGTCTCATGTTTCTATGAAGTCAGCAACTGGCTCCACAATCACGAGACATCAATCGTGTCGCATGGGGGATATTAACTAGGGTTTTGGTATGGCGGTCCACGGCACGTATGTTCATACATACGATGAGAATGTGAGCAAGTCGTGCAATCAGTTGGAGGATTTAGCAAAGTAGTGGGTAGAAAATCAACCAAGTCTCCGCACGATGATAAACTGGTTTTAACACGATTTCCACTTCCCCACTCTTTGACACCAACAACTGTCACACTTCATGGGATCAAGGTGTTTACAATTCTAGCAATATAAATAAGTCTCTGAATCATGATTGAAACAATGGAAAATCTCTCGTCAAGCAGAAATACAAGAGATTAAGAACTCAGCATTCAATCAGAAATTATCTTATTTTCTTTACGCAGAATACACAACACACTTACAATCTTTGATCACCATTGATCTCACACATTTCTCAGCTTCCCTCATACAGATCAACCCATCCTCTCTTGTGACTGAATTGACTCTGGAACGACCATTCTCTTGGTTTAGGCCGGAGTCTTACAGATTGATCTCTCGAACTTATAGCACGCCCTTCTTGTAGTGCATCTGTGTGAGGTTGCGCATTTTCTCGGTTCAAGCAGTCTCCTCCGCATGGTCATCTCCCCAATTCCGTAAAAATCAGCAAATCGTTTTTCCCCATCTACAGCTTGGCGACCACAGTGGGAGATCATTCTCTTGATTTCAATCTCACATTTTTATAAGATGGATGGTCTTAATTCTGGGTTAGTTACGAATGCAAACGACGCTAGCACTAGCAACAATAACAATGATGGTATTCCGGAAATTATTCCTGCTTCTGACAATGGTGGCGACGTTACTTCTCATCAGCCCAGTGCTGGAAATCATCCTCTCTTTGGCCGGCATCCTGAGGAAGTTAGAGAAAATCCGCCTACCATAGGCGATCTCATGAAAGTGCATGAAACTCTTGCCAAGAATCAGACTGATATGGCTTCCACTCAAAAGGAATTATTCAATTATCTCAAGACTCTTACAGACAAGGTGTCAGAGAAAACTCGGGAGAAAGGAAAAGCTAAAGAAACAACTTCGGACGCTGATCCTGAAGTCACTCTGATCCATGAAGTAGATGATGAGGAGGTTCCTAAAGCTAAAGCTGCAGAGTCGAAGGAACCGACCAGTTTCATCACTCTTGAAGACTTGGAGCGCCTCTTGGAAGATCTTGCAAAGGATAAGGCGTCTTCTTCTGTTCATCGTCACTAACCTCCATACCCTGCCGCTACACAAAGGATTCCTCTACCAAAAGGTTATGTTTCTCCAACGTTCACCCTTTATGATGGAACATGCAATGCTCGATAACATGTTTCTCGGTTTCTGGAAGCTTTTGGCGTTGAACATAACCATGTTGTCCGCCTCAAGGAATTTTCAAAATCTTTGAAAGGCGGAGCATACACCTGGTACAACAACATCGCACCAGGAACTATCAAAAGTTGGGAGAAATGATTAATGCTTTCTACAGAAAATATTTATTCGTGTCAGAGAAAATCACTCTCTCTGACCTCGAAAGGATGTTTCAAAGAAGCAACGAACATCCTGATGATTATGTGAAAAGGTTTAGGGTTCTAGCCCTGGACTGTCATGATCCAAATGTCACGGAGTAGCAACTTGTGGACTTGTGCATCAATGGAATTATCCTGGTTACAGAGCTTTACTGGAAAATCTACGCTTCCAGACCTTTTCAGAACTTCATGAAGCAGCTAAGAGATCGAAAACTACCGCACCCGCTTTACTAGAAAGAGATAAGGCTACAAAAACTGAAGAACCACGAGAAACTCGAGGTAGCGGACGTTTAATCAACAAGCAGTACAATCTCCAACCCTCCAAAAATGTTGTCGCAGAAGGGAGAAAACGGAAAGCCGAACCACGCAATCATATCTCAGCTCCTTCAAAAGCGAAAAGGAAGGATAAGCAAGATGCACAAGCCCCTGACCGATGCATATGAACTGATCAAGAAGCACCTGACTTCCCCTTTTCCATTGAAGAGGTGATCGAACTCCTGGATGTTTGGATACAAGATGGTGCAATCAAGTTTCCATATGTCAAGAAAGAACCAACTGAAGAGGACATGGAAAGTCCTCGTTACTGCCGCTTCCACAGATTCGTCAATCATCCCACAAGTGACTGCAGAATTTTGAAATGCATATTCATGGAAAATTTTGAATCAGGAGAGCTTAACTCGGGGACTAAGGGAGTACACAGGGACCCCCTCCCAGTCAGAACTTTTACTCTCTCTGAACCACCTATCAAGGAAGCAGTTCAATCCTTAATTGAACATGCCCGTGAATTGCTATACCTATCAAAGTCTCAAAGGAAAGACATCTTTGCTGCACTAAACCACATCGTGTCAGGAAAGCGTTTGGTGATCCAGGAGATGCTCCCTGAGTCCTCAGTAACGGACAAGGAAATGTACGACTGGGGACTTCTCACCACAGTCCATCTCAAAGGAAATGAGTTCAAATGAGCGTTGATTGATGTTCGCACTGCTGTCAATCTTATCCCTCTAAAAACTCTCAGAGCTGCGGGTATCACTCGACAAGAAGCCATTCATGCTCCAACCTAAATTGTAGATTATGAAGGGACGCCCAGAGATGCCTATGGCTACATTACTCTCAAGATGAAGGTGGGATCAACCTGGACAGAGATCAAATTTTACATAATCCGGGAAGATCCAGGATAGGATATGATATGATCCTTGGGCGTACGTGGATTCTTGCTAGAAAGGTAACTCCAACACCTTCAATCACACATTTCTGCGTTGAAGAAAGATTTGATTCGAAAAAAACAGAAGATGCTCCACCATTTGAGCACATCAAAGCTTTAACGGAACTGACACAAAATCCGGAAGAAAGTGAAAATGCTTTCGTCAAAAGTTTTCGCGCTCAGGCAAGTCTTATTCCTCCTAACGCGTCCATTTTGTCAGTTTTTAACTATACTACTTGGGTTTGAGGGCTTCGTCCTACCAACAACTTAGCTATTTTAAAGTGTTGTGAATGGATGACCTCACTTCAGCAATATCACACCAAATGGTTGAACACAGAGCCTCTCCAAATTGAGCACTCCATCAGAAGGTTTATTTCTAAATACATGGCTCAGCACGACAGACAGTACTCTGGATACTCCCCTTTGCATGAGTGTCCCTATGTGCCACAGCCATGGAATCCCATCGCACGAGGAATTTCAAATCAACAGAAGATATTCAAGGCGCGAACGATCAAGCCTAACAAATTTCATGAAGGGGATTTAGTTCTTAAAGCAGCTAAGCGCAACCTTCATTCCGCAAGGAACTATAATTGGGAAGGACCTCTTATTCTTGCTAAACCCATAGATGGAGGATACTATAGGCTGATCAACACGGACGGCAGGACCGTGCCAGTGATACACGAGAGTTGGCTCAAAGCATTTGACGCCTGAGATCATTGGATATTTGAGGTATTGGACGTTTGAACATTCATGATGTCTAGATTTGGAATTTAGGATTTTCTTTCATTGTATTTAAATGCCTCAAAAATGTTTGCAATACTTGCATTCAGTATTTGAATTCAACAATTTATCAAAGTTTAGTTCAGTTTACTTAAGGAAAATCTCTATCAAATCCAAAGAAAATCCTCAATCATCTACTTATCCAAAACCAAGAAATAAAATCTCACATATCTCAGAAGTTCAAGAGATTATGAAAAATAAATTAAAGAAAATCAGCAAAGAAATATTTTCGCTCCTCTGCATCCTTCAAGGGTCGCAAAGCCGCCTTCTCCGTGTTCAACTCCTCAGTAAACCTATCAATCTTGTCTTCCTTCTCCTTCACAGCATCATTGGGAAAGGGTATGTTGTTCTCGCATGAGTCCTTGATGGCATCTATCTTCTTACGAAGCCATTTCACGTTGAAGCCAAGTCTCTCAGAATTCTCCAAGTTGAACTCCCAATCAAAGAGTACATCTGAAGTAACAATATTTCTGGCCCTGGCGCATATATCACTTACAACACGCAAGATAACATTTATTTGCATGGTTAAATAATAAGCACGTTTGGGATCTCTGGTGACGATTATGTGACACCTCCATATTTTCTCGTACAAGTCGGCATATCCAATAGGGACGCTGAATCCACCAACTAGTTTGTGGTATGGGAGTGATGCATCAAATGGAGGATCAAAAGAAAACCTTTCACACGGGTCTTCATGTACCACTATGTGATTCTCAATTACTGGAGCAACTTCTACGGTCAGGGCGACAGTTTCTTCGGTTTCTTCCACTCGTGGTTCGGCTTCTTCCACCACTGGAGCAACAACAATTGAAGTCTCGGTCTCCTTAATGGGTTCAGTAGCAATCCACTCATGGCCTTGAAATTCAGAGGAGGTTTTCCCTTTATCAATAATCACAGGATTTTTCGAATCATCATTATTGGTTCCATTATTCTCAACTTCGGCATTTAGTACCTAATACAAAGATTACATGAGATTAGAGAAATCTAAACATGAAACCAAATGGAATCATAAAATACATCATACAAGTGATCTAACATCATCAAAGTTCATAATTATGCATTTAAGACACGAGCAAATACCGTGGAAGTCATAAAACACGTTTTGGCAACAAACTCGTATGAAAAGATTCACACTGCCCTGCATAAGATGACGAAACTGGGAGCAATTGGTGTATAATTTAAAGTTGAGTTATATATCGTTCTCTTCGTATGGATGTTCTGTACAACATATCAAAATTTTATAGCAATTGGATTAGAGAATAAAAAGATGCAGCTAAAACATCGAACTACACGCCAGCTGAAAAATTTCTGAAAGTCTCCTGGAAGTTTACTGTTTCGCTGATTTCGACCTTTAGATGTGCTCAAAACCCCAAAATCTTTATTGCTAAAGATGGTAAATTGTCTTGGAATGAAGATCTATAGGTAGATCGTGAAAATTTAGACATCGGACGAAGATTTTATGGTGTTTTTGCTAAAAGACTGAGTTCTGATTTTTCTGAATGCATATTTCGGCGAAGTTTTTCGTGTATTCACATGGACTCTCATTCATTCATTCATAAATCAACAATTTTATGCTTCTATGGATAAAATTCAAGGGAAATACTTACTTGGGTGGTCTCTAAAACGTTCAAAGAATCAGAATTTCCCGTGTCAGCATCAAGAGTATCGTTACTTCCATTCGGTTTTGAACCCTGGGAATTTTCTTTATATCCATCCTCCGAAGATGAACGAGCATCAGTACTCTCCACTTCCATGGCGACATCCTCCTGGATATATTCTCAAACAATTAGCATTTCATCTACGAAGAATCATATTTGATTATATGAAGAGGTACTCACGTCATTTTCTTCTTCAGCACTCAAGTCAGGAACCGTTTGCCCAGCAGCAGAGAATTGAAGGTCGTTAATACTTGATGGAGTAAAATTCTGTAACCAAATAACGAATATTGGTTTTATGATCCTAATAACACGGATAAAAAAGAGTCACAACGGAAAAAGTATTGACGACTCACCAAAGAAACAACTGGAGACTTTATGGTGTTAGGAAACAACTTACAATTCTTGTTCCTGCCCTCTCCATCGTGAATAACCGTTTCTGCTTCTGAGAAGTTTACTTCGATTCAAGGTCTCACAGTACGACCGTCCTGCAAAAGAAATTGATGCGATAATCAAAAAGCAATTATTTTAATTTTATGAAGATTACGCAAAAGATACATACTGGTGAACACCTGGAGATGCCTTTCGCTTGTCGCCGCCAGAGATATGTTTAAATATTGGTCGAAGAGCAATCATATCAGCAGAAGGAGGCTCTTTTACTAAAGGTTGGCCAACCATTACGAAATCGTGTAAACGCTCAAGTTGTTGATCCCAGAAATCTATATAACCTGGAGTTACATATGAAATTCGTTCAGAACAAGGGAACCAGTAAGAGATTCCTTCCACATGTGTGCGATCTAAACATGTCTTAAGTTGTTCCACTGATGGTTTCCTCCTTCGAAAAGTTGGAACACATTGATCCATACCCATTTGACGAGTTGCTCTATCGATGTTGTATTCTTCTACTGAAAAATCTCCATACATTGCTGATATCAAACGAATCGGAGTACAACTCAACATGAAGGATCTCTCTCCATCACTCAAGTCAGCACCAAATTTCAAAGTCATGCTTTCTTCATTATTGAAGGTTGACAACCGAGAAACATAAGAAGGAATTGACACCCAGGGGAAAAAATTAAACTCAGATTCATTGTCTAACACATCAATGAGACATGTCTTGGATTGAGGTTGCTTTGTAGACCAGCGCATAATCCTGGCATTATCCTTCTAAGGAAAAATACGGCGAGCATCTGCAGAATTCAGTCCTTGCAAGGTATTACAAGGAGTAGGTGCATAATTCTTGAAGCGTTCCCACATCAAAGCTTGGAGAAACATCGTATTGGCATAGCATTCAATCTTCATAAAGCCATTCGAAACTCTGGAGTCTATAACCAAGGAGTCTAGGTTAGAGTACAAAAAAACCCAAGAATAGACTACCTATGGGAAGTTGTTCACCTTGAGCCATGTTAATGGCAAAAGGAATTACAAACGACTTTAGCAAAGTTCCAGTATCTTCAAATACGTCCCTGGACAGCCATAAACACAAGAAAGCAGCAATATATAAGATACCATCGACAGGTCTATCAAGAGGGGTATCTCTCGGCCACCAGTGTGTTAACCAGTGGGGATAACAACCTTTGCCAGGCGCTTTATTAACTCTCTCCATCCCGGCTGTCAAGATATTGGAAACTGCTGTCTCCTCTGCTGAAAGCTTTCCAGAAAAGTTACCCGTGATTGGGAGATGCAACAAAGAAACTATATCCTCCAAAGTAATGGTGAACTCTCCCCATCTGCATATGAAAGTATGAGTTGGAATGCACCAAAGAGCAAGAAGATCTACAATACCTCTCGCGTCATGAAAAATGAACAAGTTTCCAGATGTTTGGATATCCCTGGTCACCTGTGCACTATCCAACATGGCTCTAACACGAGAAAAACCCAGCATGTGTCTCTCCCATCCAGAGATTTTTTCTAAAGGTCGTCGAGAAAGCTTGAATTCTATAATTGACGCAAGAAAACGTCCTCGTTCAAGACAAAATCGAATGGTTGCTCGAGGAGTCACCAATTTCTTCCGAACAACCTATTTGGGATTTATCAGAAGACGAAATGCTGGATTTTTGAGGCGTTTTTCAGTTCCCTGCTGAACCGCGAAGAATGCATCATCCATATTTGGAACGTTTTTGATTCAAGGTGTTTCTTCTTTTTCTTCACTAGAGGAAGTCTCATCCATACATGTGTCGTCTCTGGAGGCATCATCTTGGGAGTCAGACATCCTTGCGAAGCAGCTGTATTGTGTACAAAACATTCTACTTCAGTACATATCATACACGATGCAAACTTCGACAATATGATGGAATCATGCAATATGATGATAAAATGCTCATGCAAGCATATACAAAATGGTAACTCTCAACTCTTACCTGTTTACGATTCTACTAACAGTAGTGATTGCGATATAAAAGTTAACACTTCAAAACTCGCTCCTTTCTTCGAATCTACAAAAGACGAGCAAAGCTCAGATTTTCGTAAAATCATGAACACTTCCATTATGCGAGCATTAATCACCGTATTATGAAAACTAAACAAATATTTCATCACAAATAATTGTTTGTTTTTAATATTGCTCAAAGTCAGGTTTTGATTTTCGAAATATATATATACACATATATATAAGTAAATAAAAACATGATTAACTCACGTAAAAAAAATTTGACGTGAGCCCAATCTCACGATATTTTATCAAAAAAAAAGACTTTGTGGATGCTCCACGGTTTGATAAAAAAAAATCTCTTTTCCTTCGTACGATCGTCTTTCTTTGAAACGAAGGTTTATTTTGGTTTTGTGAAAAGTTTACACCTTTTAAGATAAAGTTTTGGTTTCCATGAAACCTCATAAACAAAATTTTATCATTGGACACATGCCTGTTTCAAAATAAAAATCTCTCAAGTTAGGGATTATTGCTAGTCTCTTGAACTAACGATTGAACGAACATACGTTTAATAAAATAAGGGTTTTTCTACAAAACTCACACTTAATGTATGCACATGTATATGATTTTATCATGAACAACTCATGAACAAATCACCAAACTTCTAAAAAAAAAAACCTGGTCGGCGCCGGAAGTTGGCCGGACGGTAGCAGCGCCGGTTGGATGGCGACGGAGCTCCGACAAACATTTCCTGGCATATTCTCTGCTCTGACGTGAGGGAGGTGGAGGAGGAAGGTGGTGGTCGTCGTAGAGAAGAAACAAAGAAAAAAGGAGAAGATTAATTCCTTTTATATCAAATTTTGTTTCCAAAACCTAATTTCACAAGGATTTCTTTTCTTGGGACCGGACCCGTGAATCCTAAACCGACCAAGGTTCCATCATTAAATCAGCGGACCTATATCAATTTAGACTCGTTGGACAAAGATATATCATGCCACTGGGATCTTCGTTCAAGCCATGGTTTGCTCACGCAATCGAAAATTCGGTAACATATTATCTTACGACTAAGTTCAATTACTTACTTCGTCTATAATTAGAAAATCACCATCTAGTGCTGACTGAGGAACATGACTGTCCCTCACTAAGCAGGGGACTTAATGCTGATGGTGGATTTTCAACAAGGGTTAAAATCGTAAAACCATAATTGTAATGCTCCCGATCCAGCAATCGGATGAGTATTGAGGCTCATGTATCTCATCGAAGCATGAAAGCTCATGCTGCATGAATCTCTGACTGAGAATACTATCTCTCAGAGTATACACAAATGTGTAGTCTCTCAGCTGAGGCAACGGCGTATCTCATAAATACTGAGCAATTTCAGTAATTGTTTCTATATAGGATCGAAAGATTAGACGGCTCCTAGACGACTTACCTGCTAGTGTAGAGCAATAACGTCTTCAGGATGTAACAATGTTTTTCCTGACTATGTAAAGAAAATATGACGCTTCAACAAGCTCATATCGCTCGATTCTCAGATAGTTAATGCTCCTAGAAAACATGCCTACTAGTATAGAGCCATCAATTAATTATTTATAATCTTTAAATTCATTAGCTGAATATTTGGAAACATTTTATGTTCTTCATAATATTTCATTACTTCAATTCATGGTTTTCCCAGCAGAATTCCATTGGTTAGTAATAAATATTCAACGAACGGGCGTCTAAGCCGGTATCGAGTAAGCCCCGACCAAAATGGTGCAAGTGTACTTAGCAATAATGCACAAACGAGCACCTGAATGCACGAACGAGCATTCTAAAACACGAAGGAAGGATGAACCTATGGAAAATAGGAAGAAAAATAATAATAAAATATTAGCAAAGGCGCTAGGGGACTGGGCGCACGGCCGGCGGGTCACGCTGTGGCCAGTCCCATGCCCAATTATATATTTTTTTTATCATATTTTATCATTTTTCCCTGATCTCATTAAAATCCCTCCATTTGAGAAAATCTCCTTCGTCTCAAGGAAACTCCCCAGTCTCATGATGTTTCCTCGTATCAAAGAAATAATAAAATTAGGAAAAGTATCGTTGGACCGGGCCTACTAACCGGTCCCGCACTTCATGATTCCTTATTTTTTTGTTATTATTTCCCTCATCCCATGAAAATTCTTTGATTTCATGATATTTCCCTCAACTCATGAAAATTACATAAAATTAGGGAAAAACTCACGGGGCTGGGCTCATTGGCTAGCCGTCCATGCCCTAGCCGTGGCTGGTCCCATACCTTACAACCCCCTATTTTATTAATTATTTTTCATCATCTCATGAAGATTCCTTAGTCTCAGCAAAACCCTGAATCCTTCATATTTTCTCAAAATGTTGCTCAAACGCGCATCAGAAAATATCGAAACTCTCAGGACTGAGACATGGAAATTATGGTGACACGGGCATGTCTCTTTGACCGACGAAGGCCGGCCCTAGGGTTTGCAAATATCCAGTCCCACATGTTTTAATAATTTTAACCTAATTTGCTCAATTGCTCATATTGGGTCCAAACTCTTCTCAAACAACTTGGAGTTTTCTCAAATGAACATCAGCTGGTCCCACGACCACCAAGGGTTGGTCTCATTCCCTCATGGACGATCCCTCATCTCTTCATAATTAGGTTTTGGTAGGCATTTAAGAGTGTATAAAATAAGAGCAAAGACAGCCTACAGTGATACCTGCAAGTGCACAGGGTCAGTTGTAGCTTGTGTGCAAGAACAAGGTCATTCCACAAGGACTTGGGGTGTTATGAAGTTTTCCTAGCTAATTCTATATGCAAGGCAATGACAAAAGATAACTGTGAGATGTTGGCAGGAAGCAAAGAAAGTGACTAAGAATGACAGTGGAAAAAGCAGTGAAGAAAATGAAAACAGTGGGAATGGAAGTGTGATTCTAGGGTTAAGATTTCCCTTTCACCTAGCTAGTTCACCTAGGTTAAATCCTTGTCCCTAATGGACAAGAGGGTCTAGTTCAAGCTAGTCTCTTGGCCAGGGCAATTCATGTGGCAAGTTATCTAACCTAAAATCCTTAGTTTAACCCCTAGCATTGCCTATCTGATTAAAGCATAAACAATCACAGGTCAATTAGGTTTCTAGGTCTCTAACTAATATGGCTGGTTAATCCCTTAGAACTACCACTGACCCCTAGCATTAGTGGTCTTCTTACAGCACCACTAATCACAAGTCAGTTGAGCTTCTAGGAATCTAACTAGCCTAAGCTATTTTGAGTTCAACAAAAACTAACCTAATGGCTAACCATCATGGCTTAAGGGTCTTCTCACCCTAGTGTGGATTCAGAACATGTTTAACATAATAAATATTTGAAATTGAAATTAACTGAATTATGAAATTGAAATTGAAACAACAACATTAACCCAATTAGGGGTATCTCGGATGACCCAAGAACCCCTTAAACATTCTACATCGTTTCCTATTTATAGTTTTTACAAAACCCTAAATTTCTACAAACCCTAATTTGAAAATCCCCAAATCAGCAGGATTAGGGTTTCGATAAATAAAATTAACTCACCCTCTGATGCAAATAGACTCGACCCATGCTTGTACTTCTCCTCCTCTGCTAATCCTCTACTCGAATTTCTCCCAAATTTTGTCTTCTCTTCACTGTGGTGAAACCCTGGTTATGTTTGTCTTTTTGGTAGCATCAAAAATCAATGCTAAGAACAAGACAGACACGACTAGGGAAGAGGTAGGTGATGGTGGTGGTGTCCTTGTGGTCGTGGTGGAGATGGAGACGGCGGAGCATACATGGCAGTGTCTTCCATGGTCGGGGGAAGAGGAGAAATTTGGGGGAAGTGTATTTGGGGAAGAAGAGAGTGGGTGTTTGTTTGGGGTCGATGGGTTTGATGTTTAGGTGTTGGTCAGGTGCAGCGGAGTTTGATGAACAACGAGTGGAAGGCGTTGGATCATCAACTTCAGATTGAATCTAACGGCAAGATAGAAGAAGGCTCTGAGCGACCGTTGGATTAAGTGATACAACGAAGCTGACGGCTCCAGATGGAGTTAGGTACTATGGTGTTTGACAGGAGCTTTGGATTTTGATGCACAATGATGAGGCGACCGTTGGATGACAAGATGGATCCAATCTGACGGCTCTCATGGAAATGGGTATGGATAATGGAAATGGATTTGGGTAAGGGTTTTGGGCCTTGGGTATGCCAAGCCCATATCTTCTTTAAGAACAATTCTTCCTCTTCAAGCCCACTTCCAATTGATCCGACTCTTGCAAACATCATTCTTCGCTTCCTCCTAGCGGGAGTCTTTGCCGGTTCCTTTGCTCTTTTCGCTCCGTGAGTTAACCAGGCTTTATTTAGTACCTAAAAATGCAAAATTAATTAAGAAAAGTATTTATTCTTGAAAACAACGAAAACACAGAATATGGGATAAAATGTAGAATTAATGCACAAAAGATGAGTTAAATGCCAAGAAAAATATATAGAAATATGCACTTTTTAGCACTCATCAGGTTTCATCACCTAAAGCGGAGACGAGCGCCATTTTAATAAAGGATTAAACCAACATTTAGTCATCTTTTTTAACCAACTGGTCTTCAAGAGACTTTGGTATTTTACTCATTTGAGCATCTGGGCGTTACATGGTCGACTCGTCATCCCATGTAGCCGGTCTCTCCTTCACTCTGTGGTTGATTTTCAATAAATCATCAATTGATCAAAAACTATGGTTTCGAATCCAGAGCTCTGCAAAAACATAATTCTGAGCAGATTCAAACACTAATAATTTTATGTTGATCCCATATCAACACTTTAATAATTATACTCGGCTCAGATGTCAGCATCTTAAATTAACATTTTTATTTGATCATGATACCAACAATTCATCAGACGAGCAATATTTGCTCAGACTAAGGAATATTGGTTCAACTATCAATATTCAACGATTCAACAACATTTGCTCACCTTAAGTTATCAACATTTATATGATACCTTTGTCTCAACAGACATGTTCAATTCATGAGTCTCAGAACATTAGCAAATCACGTTCGACTCAGCAATACAAGGACTCATCTTTCTATGAAGTTAGCAATTGGATCCACAATCTCGAGACATCAATCGTGTCATATGGGGGATATTAACTAGGGTTTTGGTCTGTCGGTCTACGGTACGTGTGTTCATACACACGACGAGAATGTGAGAAAATCGTGCAATAAGTTAGAGGAGTTAGCAAAGTAGTGGGTAGAAAATCAACAAAGTCTCCGCATGATGAGCAACTGGTTTTAACACGATTTCCACTTCCCCACTCTTTGACTCCAACAACAGTCATACTTCATGGGATCAAGGTGTTTACAATTCTAGCAATATAAATAAGTCTCTGAATCATAATTGAAACAACTGACAATCTCTCGTCAAGCAGAAATACAAGAGATTAAGAACTCAGCATTCAATCAGAACTTATTTTTTTTCTTTACGCATAATACACAACACACTTACAATATTTGATCACTATTGATCTCACACATTTCTCAGCTTCCCTCATACAGATCAACCCATCCTCTCTTGTGACCGAATTGACTCTGGAATGACCATTGTCTAGGTTTAGGACGGAGTCTTACAGATTGATCTCTCGAACTTAAAGAACTTCCTTCCTGCAGTGCATCTGTGTGAGGTTGAACATTTGCTCGTTTCAAGGATCCTCTTCCGCACGGTCATCTCCTCAATTCCGTAAAAACCAGCAAGTCGTTTTTCCGAATGTACATGATTATTTCAATATCTTGATATAAAGAGTTTAGAATCATGTAACCATCTTTGTATATAAGCATAGTGTTCGTACATTAGTGTATAAGTCCAAAACCAGGAACCTAAAGTATGCATATTTGTGTGTATACAAAAAGATTGTAGCAGACTGGGTAAGTATGCGTACCCATACGCATACTGGCGGAAGTTCACGTCCGTGAATTTCTGCTGAGTTTGAAAACCAAAACCAAACTCATCCGGTTACCTAAAGTACGCGTACCCGTACGCGTACTGGAGGTAAGTCCACGTCCGTGAATTTATGCTGAGTTTGAAAACCAAACCAAACTCAAATCTGGTTGCTTAAGTACGCATACCCGTACGTATACTTAAGTGGCTACTTTCTAAAATCGGTTGTACATGGACCTAAACATTTATCAACAAGGAATGCAATCTTTGCAAACCGTGGCTATAATGTTCATGTATTGATTCAAGTAAATTAAACCTATTTTGCTTCAATTGTGTTCTTGTATAAATCCATGAGAATATAGCAATTGAACAACTCTTTAACTAGTTTCATTTGAGTCATTTGAACTAGTTATGGTTAAAATTAATAAGGTTGATATGATAGTAATCATATGGCTAACCTCGGTTAATTATTTGTGAACCAACATGGTGTACACGTTTGGGTATGGTTACATAAACCTAAATGAGGGTACATTTCATTTGTGTGTAACAAGCTAAGTTCGATCTAACGTTTGAAAGATATTAGCTTGGTTAAATCAGGTTTTTAATCTAACAGTGATTATTGAATGCTTTGTTACCAAGGTAACTTGGATTGCAAACCCTGATTTGAAATCTATATAAAGGAAAACTCTAGCAATTAGGAAACCGAATCCCCACACCTCACGTGTCTTACTAGTTTCATAACTAGAGTCGATTCTCCTTTAACCTTAGGTTTCTTCTCGAGACCATGTAGGTTAACGACTTGAAGACTTCGTTGGGATTGTGAAGCTAGACCCAACTATTCTCTTTGTAGTTGCGTGATCTGATCTTGATGTTTCTATCGTGATTGAGTGCAATTGTAAAATTGGCTTGAGATTTATATATCCGATAGGAAAGATAGAAAAGTAATCACAAACACCTTTGTCTCATCGTTTGTGATTCCACAATAACTTGTTTCGCTAGTCGATTAAGTTTATTGTAAGGTGATTGATAGTACTAGGCTGTTCTTCGGGAATATAAGTCTGGTTTTTCAATTGGTTCATGTTCACCTTTATTTATCAAAAGACGGAATAAAAACTCTTGGGTATTTCTGTGGGAGACATATTTATTCAATCCTATAGACTTTTCTGTGTGAGATAGATTTTTTATCAAGTCTTCGACTTTGGGTCGTAGAAACTCTTAGTTGTGGGTGAGATCAGCTAAGGCAATCAAGTGCATAGTATCCTACTGGGATCATAGACGTAAGGAGCGCAATTATACCTTGAATTAGTGTGAGATTGATTAGGGTTCAACTACAGTCCAGTTCGAAGTTAATTGGTAGTAAGCTAGTGTCTGTGGCGGCTTAATACAGTGTGGTGTTCAATCTGGACTAGGTCCCGGGGTTTTTCTGCATTTTCGGTTTCCTCATTAACAAAATTCTGGTGTCTGTGTTATTTCTTTTCCGCATTATATTTTGTTATATAATTGAAATATCAGAGGTTGTGAGTTAAGATTATCATTAGAATATCCAACCTTTGGTGTTGATTTACATTGATTGACACTTGAACATTGGTCTTTGGTACCGTTCAAGTAACTCCTCTTGTATTCAATCGGGCTCGCAGATTTTTCTTTGCTGATTGCGGATTGAATTAAGAGTTAGAGATATTAAACTCTTGATATACTTTATTCTAGATTGAATCTGACTGTCTAGTTGATTCTCTAGAAAGTGTATTGGAGTAAGTCCTCTCAGATTTCCAAACGAATTGTTGGGTGTGGTTGTTAGACCCCCGCATTTTCATTTGGTATCAGAGCAGCAAACACTATAAACCTAATAAGTTTGTGTTTGATTGATCCTTAAAAATTTTCCCTATGGTAAATTTCTTTGGAAAACTTGCTCTTGGCATCTGTAACGCACGCCAGAACTCCTTAAAGATTGTTCGAAGATTATTATGGACATAACATCTGGTTTCTCATAATAATCCCTTTTCATCTAAGACCTTGGAAAACATAGATGGTGAAAAACAATCTAAAGGAAAAGTTAAAAGGAAAGGAAGGTTGAGAAAGCGTTCTTTAAGCTCAAAGATATGGAATCTCACTAGATTAACTCTTAATATTTTTGAGAAATACTATCGTGATGGATCAATTCACAAAGATCTATTTAGAGCTTTTGAAAGCGTTTTTAGATTCTTAGAAAAACTTAGTTCCGTTAAGTCTAAGAATCGATCCGATAATGGTTCGGTACATGCAAAATCATGTAATTATGATATACGAACTAAACACACTGTCAACACAAGTAGATCCAATAAAATGGGTTCTCATGTTGTTGACATAGTTTCAAGATATCGGAAAAATCTTCTGTCTGGTCAAATGAAGAGGAAGTTAGAAAGCTCTAGTAACCCTAGTTATCATCATTACTATGATTATATAACCGGCAGTGCTCACAAATATCAACCAGAAATAGTGCATGAGAATCTCTCTGTACATCGTGCCACTTGGTAACAAGCCTGCCATTACCCCATTTGTACATATCTTGAGATGGGGTAAGAAATGGTTTGATTTGTGTATAGTTGGGTTAAAAAGTTATTATGTCATTCTAGAATAATTAAGTAAGCTTTCTACTGTATCCGTCTCCTCACACAAATTGTGTTTTCACGGGTTGCTCAACCTTGGTGTGTGAACATCAAAGGAAATCCTACATTCCTTTTACATGTCGCGGTTCATAAACGGGTCCAAGCCCATTAGTTGGCATATAAAGAAGGAGTACGCATACCTTCTTCATTCTCCCAACCAGTCCGCGTACGTGAACTTCTAGGGTTCATGTATTTCCTCCATTAAAACATCTTTGGAGAAAAATAAGAAAAAGGGGTGTTCAAGGTTCATTCCAAGTAAGTGATTTCCTTTAGTTTTGTTTTCCAATTTCTTTATCTCATGATGAATTTCAAAGTTTCAAAAAGTATTTCACAAAATTTGGGTTCTTCATCTTCTAGCATGAATCCTCCTATAGATCAAGATTCTCTTAGGATTAGATTTGTTAATGATTCTTGTGCTAGAGTTTTTGAAAGGATTTCATCTAATGGATTTATCCTAGAAAAGAAATTGGATTTTTCTAGTCGTTATAAGGAGAATTTAATTTGTTTTGAAAAGTTTAAGCTTGGAAACATCTTTGATGGTCTTGGTGAAGGATTTGATACTCTTACTAGAATCTTCTACGCCAAGACATGGAATTCAAGACCATGGTCAATAGATAAAGGATTCATGTTAATAGAGAATTAATTTAAAATATTACCAAAATTCCTTTGGGTAATTTTCGCCTTCCTAGGCCAAGTGATGAAAGACCATCATATAAAACCATCTTCAAAAGGACTTTTTGGTAAAAGTGTTGTGTGGAATGAAGGAAAATTTCCTACTAATCATCTAGATTTTCCTTTGATATCCTTTGGAAAACTTGGTATATCTAATCTTTGTCCCTCCACGGTTGAGAATTCTTGTTGGAGTCGTGAGTTTGCGGAATTGGTCTATTTCCTTGTAATGGAAACCAAAGGTCTTGACATTTGTGGATTTATTATTTATCAAATGTTAGCTATGACATATTACAACAAGAAGTTAGGATACCCTTGCTTGATTGAGAGAATTTGTCGCAACCTCTCCATTGAGCCTATTGACAACTCCATTGGAACTCCCAAGCTTGTTCGGTCGTGTACCTTCAATCGGATGAAGGAGAATGCTTGCAAGAGACAAAAGTGTGACACAAGTGATAGCTTGAGTGATCCTTCTTTGAAGCTTCTTCGCCAAATTTACAAGGGTGTTTGTAAATTGAATACCAACATAAGTTGTGTACAAGAACAATTACTTGTGATTGCTACCAAGTTTCCCGATATTAAGACATGGAAAAAGTTCGTTCCACCTTCATGGTCTCCAATGATGAAGATGATGAGTAGTTTCTCTTGCTTATTAATGTTGGTTTTAATTTGTTTTGGTTTATATTTTCTAGTAAATCTTCCTTTTTAGAAGAATAACTAGGGTTTGGAATAGCCATTATTGTGAGTACACATAGCTATGTCCAACGATTTTCATCTTCAATGTTTTTAGATTTATTTATTTAAATTCTAAGTTATTTGGAAGATGATTTTTGCAATTTTAATATTAATGATTTTATATATTGCAAATTTTTTATTGGGTATGTTTTTTACGTCCGTGAACCGGTGACTATCCCATACTTGTTCAAAAGTTATCTCTATTATGTCGGTATGAAAGTATTGATAGAAAATAGAATGAACTTTTGACATTACAAAAGTTAAATACTTTTATGTCATTGTTTTGATGGAATAAAGGATAAAACTTTTGTTTAAAAGGACTAAGTCTATTGTATGTCATTGTGCAAATAGTGATGGAAAATAGAATGAATCCTTGTCTATTCCGCAGTATTGGTCGACCTCCGATCCACATTTTTGTGCATATGATGTGTTTCTCCATAAGTTTTATTATGTTTGAGCATGACAAATTGAATTGATCATTCTCTTGTGGTCAGTTTAGCTGCTGCTCCGTAAGTTCTCTTATGACGAGCATGTCCAATTGAATTGATCACTTTCTTGTGGTTAATTTAGTTGTGAAATTCCGATTGAATTAATTATGAGTTTTCTTGTGATTAATTTAATTGTGCATTTCGATTGGATTAATCATGAATTCTTTTGTGAATAATTCAATTGAATACTTTGGATTCAAATTCATGTTTTCACGTGATTTGGTTATGTCCAAAGAAATCCTTATTTTCTTATGAAAGTAAGATCGCCTTTGTAGTTCTTTCGGGAATGACATTTTATTGGGGAGAGTTTTTTAGAGCATTGCTCGGCCGAACTCGCATGCGTTGCTATCTCAAGCATGTTTGTCAATGTTAGTGATCAAACTATAAGTCTTGATTTCTAGTATACTATAGCTAAGTCTCGGACTAGGATAGAAAGTGTAGTTGAGCTCAAGGACTTCATGGTGTTCATCATACAAGAAGAAGAACTACTCAAGGAACCGGTGGAACTTCTCGACAAAAAGGTATGTGAAGACTTGAACTTATCTGTCACTCAAAAGTCTATCTACTCTATCTCCTACTTCTTGAGACAAAAATTCGTATGCTATTTATAGACTTAGAATATACACATTTGATATTTCAAGCCGAGTATACCTCGCCTATCTATATCTCGAAATATGTGTTGGTAAGCGTTTCGCTTCGACCATGTTTATCTTTACCTAGTGACGAAAGTCAAGATATGTTTCAATCACTTTGAAAATTACTTTGACGAGAAATGGTGTAACAACTATGTAACGTCCTCTAAGAATGTTTCAATGGTTGGAATGAGAGTTTAGATTACGTAATCAATGATGGACATAAGTATTGTTGTGGAAACACATATGTGCATAAGTCATATCCCTTGAACCAAAGTTTGCGAACTTTGTTGATCAAGAGAAACCAGAAGAATGGCTTATTTCCAAGTCCGCGAACTTCCGAACTTCTCATCCCGAGAAATTCTGCTGGAGTTGACAAACTTGTTACGTGAGCACCAGTCCGCGAACCCAGTCCACGTACCGGCGGAAAGTCTTTGCCAAGATTTTCTGCTGGAGTTTGTAAACTCTGCCCCGTTGCTTAAGTCCGCGAACCTAATATGCGAACTTAAGAAGGTTATATATCTGAAGGTGATTTCTTAACTTAAACTTATTAATACTAAGGAATGAAGTTTGCAAACCGTGGTTGTAAAGTTCATGAAATGATTTGAGTGAATCAAATCATCTTTGCTTCAATTGTGTCTTGTGTAGTACATAATATTTCCTTGCAATTGAACAACTCTCTAACTAGTTCAATTGAGTCATTTGAACTAGTTATGGTGAAGAAGAATATGGTTGGTATGAAATGCTCATATGGCTAACCTTTTGGTTAACTATTGTTGAACCAATAAATGTACACGTTTGGGTACGATTAACAAACCTAGAAGCGTGCATTTCATTTGTGTATAACAAGCTAAGTTTTCGATCTAACGGTTGAGAAATATTAGCTTGAATCTAAATCAGGTTTTCATCTAACGGTGGATATTGTTTGCTTTGTGACCAAGGAAACCCTGATTTGAAAGACTATATAAGAGACATCTAGTATTGTGCAAAACTAATCCCCAACTTCACGTGTGATTAGTTTTGCGTGCTAGAGTCGTTTCTCCTTTAACCTTTGGTTTTCTTCTTCTAAAACCAGGTTAACGACTAAAGACTTCATTGGGATTGTGAAGCCAGACCGATACTACTTTTATCGTAGTTGTGTGCTGATCTTGCATCTTTATCGTACGAGTACAATCAGATTGATTGTTGAGATTAATATCTCCGATAGGAAATATAAAAGTAGTCACAAACATCTTCGTCTCATTGTTTTGATTCCGCAACATCTTGTTTCGCTACCATACGATTAAGATTGTTGTGAGGTGATTGATTTATCTAGGATGTTCTTCGGGAATATAAGACCGGATTATCAATTGGTTCTGTTCACCTTGATTATTATCAAAAGACGGAACAAAAACTTTAGGGTTTTCTGTGGAGACAGATTGATCCTTTGATAGACTTGTCTGTGTGAGACAGATTTGTTTATTGTCAAAGCCTGCGATTTTGGGTCGTAGCAACTCTTAGTTGTGGGTGAGATCAGCTAAGGGAATCAAGTGCGCAGTATCCTGCTGGGATCAGAGGCGTAGGGAGTACAACTGTACCTTGGATCAGTGGGAGACTGATTGGGGTTCAACTACAGTCCAGTCCGAAGTTAGCTTGGAGTAGGCTAGTGTCTGTAGCGGCTTAATACAGTGTGTGTTCAATCTGGACTAGGTCCCGGGTTTTTCATTTGCGGTTTCCTCGTTAACAAAATTTCTGGTGTCTGTGTTATTTCAGTTTCCGCATTATATTGTTTTATCTTTATAATTGAAATAATACAGGTTGTGCGTTAGATTATCAATTAGAGTAATCCAACCTTTGTTGTTGATTATCATTGATTGATCCTTGGATATTGGTCTTTGGTACCATCCAAGTTATTCCTTGTATTTGATTAGTACTCGCAGTTTCTGTTTGAGGAAATCAAATCAAGAGAGAGATATAAACTCGTTGATGTACTTTTAATTGATTGAGTCTTGTTGATTCTCTTAAAAGTATATTCGAGTTTGTCCATACAGATTGCTAAGAGAAATTGGGTGGTGTTGTTAGACCCCCTTTTTCAATTGGTATCAGAGCAGGCAAAACGTTCAAGACCTTACAAGTCTGTGTTTGTAGCGATCTGACTCTATGGACAGAGGTGCTATCTCTATTAACGTACCACCGTCTTCGATGGCTCTAATTACTTATGGTGGAAAATTGTTATGCGATTTTTCTTCAAGCGCGTGATTTTCAATCATGGGTATATGTTGTTAATCTATGATGCTCCCGTTGTGGCAGTTGGAGATGTAAACGTTCCCAAGAATATTGGTGAATATAATCCTGCCGAGATACTTGCTGCAAAGCAAAATTCCGACGGTTTGAATGCCATCATACATGCCATTACCAATCTCTCAGCACCATGTGTCAAATTGCACTAGGTTAAAGATGCTTGGGATATCTTAGAAACGTATTTGAAGGAAACTCCAGTGAAAAGGAAGCTAGGCTTCAAAACCTTAATTCCGATTGGGAGAACCTTCGTATGGCAGATGAAGATACATTTGATGAGTTTAATCACAGAGTGTCTGAAATTGTTAATGCATCTTTTGCATTGGGTAAGACTATTCCTGAAAAGGACATTGTGATGAAAATTCTCAGATCGCTGCCATCTAGATACGAGTCTAAGAAGCATGCCATCGTTGAGGAAATAACCTTGATAATCTTTCCAGAAATACATTGGTTGGAAAGCTAAAGATCTTTGATCATGAGCATACATCCAAAATCGGAAAGGATGTTTCCTTTAAAGCACAGAAGAACACTAAGTTACTTGATAAAAGTAAAATGTTTATGTCTCTGAGGATGATCAGTCTGAGGGTGATTTTTCGATGAAGATCTTGACAAATCAGTCTCCTTGATCACAAGACAGTTTAGGGATCTTCTATTGAAGAAGTAAACGTTTTCAAGAGACAAACCTAGGTCGTCAGATAAACCTCACAATCGCGTTCCTCCTAAAAAAGGGATGCTGACGAGGCTGATGACGAGGATATGCCACATTGCTTTAAGTGTAAAGGTTTTGGTCATTTTGCAAACGAGTGCCCAAATCGTAGAAAATACACTGGGAACAAAGGTCTTGCTGTAACACTTGATGAGATGTCTAGATCTATGATTCTGATGAAGATAGGAAATCAAGTGTTGGCCTTCTATGTGAAAACATTGATTTTGATAATTGTAGCAATACATATATCAACCTTGATGGTTTCGTGAAGAAGAGAATCCAATCAAGCTGGAAGAATCAATTGACCCATCCTTTGGAAACTCTGGTTGTAATGTTTCAGGATCTACTATGTCTGGATGCTTTCACACCACAGATGCCTGAATACTATCCAAGTTTGACGTGCTCGTTTTGTTCTCAGAAGGGTCATGAACTATCAAGATTTACAAGTACAAACATCAAGTGAGGCACGCCAACAAACTTCAACGAAGATCAAATCGATTGGAAGGAAGCTTAAACTTGCTCAGAAGACTGCTGAGGTATGTAGGATTTTATCTTCGTCTAAGAAGTTGGTTTCCAAAGACAAAAGACCATTAGAGAAGAAGGTATGGTCAAATCGCTTTGATAGACAGAAGTATGAGGATTCCTCTCAAGAGGAAAAGGTGGACAAATTTTGTTCACCATAGCACAAATTAATTGTGTTGTTTGGTAAATCTTGTCTCATGTGCCTGATCAAAAAGAGATAAGATTGTGTACAACTCAGGCTTAGGAAAACTTTTTTTTCCCTTAGGATTGTTTTTCCTGTCTATCAAATAAAGTAAAGGGTTATTATCGACAATTCCACTCTTTATAGGGTTTAGAATTGGGCGTCCACGAACCTATTTAAAGGTTGCGAACCCTACATTCCTTTTTCCTCTCTGATATCTTTTATATCGTAAGACTGCTTGAGAAATTGTGAATTCCACTCAAAAAACCAGTTGTTTATAACTTTCTCTAAGCATCATGTCTTTGGATGGAGAAGATCTCAATATGATTGTTAATCCATAAATCAAGGAAAAGAGGAAAATCTAGTATCCTTCCTTGAAAAGAAAGAGGAGGAATACAAGAAAGCCAAAGGCTGTCCCTTCTAACTCCAAAGTTTTCCGATGTTCTTGATGAGTTGAAGTATGTAAGAAGGAGATTAGTAAAATAAAGGCTTGAGTTTTAAGATCTTGGAAATTCAAAAGGCCCTGGTTCGACATCATCACCAAGACGGTTTGTTGGTATTGGACTCCTTCCTCCACGAACCTTATATTCTGATGGCTGTTGACGACAAGGAGTTCGGGAATGATAAGAAATTTCTCAAAATATTGTTGCCTAGTATGTCTTCTTTTGGTTTAGTTGGAAGAATAACTAGTGCTTGAATAGCAATGCTTGTGAATACATATAGCTATTATTTTCCATCTTTTTTTTAGGTTTATGGTTTAAATTCTAAAAATATTTGGAGGATGATGGTTTGCAGTATTTAATTTTTATAATTTGTTATATTGCAATTTTTTATGGGAGATTGGTGTTTACGTCCGTGAACTATGTTGTCCCATATTTTGTCAAAAGTAAAGTCTTTCATGATCGGTATTCATGTATTGATTTAAGGATGAATAGACTTTTGATATATACAAAAGTTAACCATATATTGTCAATTATTTGATGGAAGATAGGTTAAAATATTTTGTGTTCAAGTATTATGTCTATTAAATATCGTTATGCAAATAGTGATGGAAGATAGAATGAATCATTGTGTATTCCACAGTATTGATCTTCAGATCAATTTTATGTAATCTGTGAGGCTCCGTAATTGTCGTATGTTGAGCACGATACAACCAAGTTGATTAATTTTTCATTAGCTTTGTTGGTTGTTCCGTAAGGTACTTTATGTTGAGCATTCTTGAACTAAATGAATCATCTTGTTTGTTTATTAGTTATTGCTCCATAAGTCTTTTATGTCGACCAAAACAAATGACAATTAAATTGATTACTTTTGTAATTAGTTTGGATGTGTATTCCAATTCGATTAATATGGGTTCTCTTATAATTAATCTAGTTGAGTATTTTCATACTCCGTAAGATTCCTTTTATGTTGAGTATATGAACGACTATCCTATTCATTTTCTAATGGTTATGTTAGTCGTATGCTCCGTAAGTTCTCTTATGTCGAGCATAATCAATTAAGTTGATCACTTTTGTGTTTAATTTGATTGCGTATTCCGATTAAATTAATCATGGGTTTACTTGTGATTAATTTGATTGAGTTTTTGGATATAGAAAATCATTCTCATGGTTTTTGGTGTCCAATCAAAATCCTTCTTTTATTTTGAAATTAAGGTCGCTCTTGTTTTCCCCTTGGGAACGACATCAAATGGGGGAAATTTATTTTGAGCTTGTGCTCAATAGTCATATCTTGAATGGTGTGCGGCTGTGGAATTTTAAAGGGGTTATATTGTATCTTTAAACTCCTTGATGAATGCTATTAGCTTCGGCTATATGATTGTATCTAAATTAGATGGTATGTATTTTCTTTTAGTCATGAAATGTCTCTTACGAAAATTTCATTATAATGACGTTCTTGTACCTTTGCCAATTTTATTGACAAAAAGGGGGAGAATTAATATGTAGTTCACACTACAAATACATATGGTTTTCGGATCATTGTGTAAGGGGGAGTGGTTTCCATGTGAGATGGAGTAGAAGGGGGGAGATTGACTAAGTATACATCCATAGTATTATTGTTGAAGTTGTGATACAATTGGACTTTGACAATGTGTAACAATACTATGACACTGTTGATAGACACATTTTTGTCTGATATGATCTCAACTCTATGTATTTTTAATGCTCAATTTTGTATTTATTATGGTTTTTTTTATGTCTTTGTAGGTGTTTTTGAAGGAATAAGCATTTGCGGTGAAATTGGCTCGAAAAGTGGTATTTGCGCTCGTGAGAGAAAATCACTAAAAGCACCCCTCATTTGGATAAGGGGCACTCACTTACTAAGGGGAAACCACTTGCTATTTACACCCAGGACACCCCAAGTCTTAAAGGCACCCTGGATTTGGATAGGGGCACTTCATCTTTTCCCATTTGAAATTTGGCGGGAAAATAAACTTCAGCTGCATAAACCATACAGTCAATGTGTGTTACTTTGGAAGGATTTTGGGTCGATATTTTCTTGGATTTGGACCCGGATATGGACTGGTATTAACACTAGACCTCAAAGCAGGTTTGGTAACTCTCTTGGATTTGGAAAAACAGGGATAAGTTTACCGATTTGATAAAACAGGGAAGAAACGAAGTTGACGGGATTTTATTTGTATTTTTGGAAGTTACGTGAAAAGATAGGAAAGATTACTCTATGTTGATTTAGTTTTATCCTTGAGAGATTCAGGGACGTCAGATTGGACTAAAAGACTCGTAAAGAAAACCTGAAGAGGATTATTCACAACTTGGCAGCGAAGAAAAGAAGAGAAGAAACAAAAGATTTTCGGGAGGTTTTATTGGTCCTGAGGTGTATATAAGATGCTGGAAGTTCAGAGAAGGAGTCGAGTAGTTTGGAGCCTTTACGTAGTTTAGGGGAAGCTCTGGTACGAAATCACGCTGTAGAGAAATTTGCAGCAGCAGGACGAAGAAGATGAAGCTAAAGAACATTAGACAACCCAAGTCAGTCGCAGAAAAGTGTGGTTTATCCACGACGCACATAGTATCGTTCCCAGCAGTCTTACATCTTCTGTATCGTTAGTAACAGTCGATCTGCCACGCATATAAACGTTGCAATTGATCTGTTTTATCTTTTTCTTGTATTTTCACTCTCTTCAAACACTTTGGAGCCATGAATAAATATTTTGAGCATGTTTTTGATATGAGGAGATAAACCCAACACTGGGATGACGGAGGAAGCCCTTTTTCATCATTGTGGTAATTCTATTAATTCTTTATATGACTTTTTGCACTAAAATTGAATTGATTTATGATTTCTCTTGAATGGTTGTGATTTCATTGACGGGTCATGCTTAGCTTAAGTGTTTTGATGTCCCATGCTTTAGATTTACAGTCATTACTTTCGGAATCTACTTTAGCAAAGAATAAGAGTCAATAATCTTTATCATATGAGCTATAATTGTGTAGAATTGATTTTTGAACCACATGAGTATCAAAATTGGTGAAATCCCGAGTCTCAGTACCTCTCGTTATTGTGACAATTTTTTTTTGTGTATATATATTCTTTATTATTAAGTCTGAAATCGAGTCTACACAAGTCCGAGTTGAACGAACTTTGTTTACCACTATAAAACTACATCAACTGTATAACAATGATCGAGACCGATGCTTTCTCATTGTTATAGCTACGGATCTTCAACAACGGTGATGCTAAACTTAAAAACTTTGGGATCATTGGAGTACTTGGAAGTGATGAAGATTTCGAGGAATGTTGAAGATTAGACATGTGGAATAGGAGCTACTAAATTTTCTTTATCTTTTTTGTATTCCATATGTATTGATAGTTTTGTCACTAAAATTGACAAAGGGGGAGATTGTTAGAGCATTGCTCAGTCGAACTCGCATGCGTTGCTATCTCAAGCATGTTTGTCAATGTTAGTGATCAAAACTATAAGTCTTGATTTTTAGTCTACTATAGCTAAGTCTCGGACTAGGATAGAAACTGTAGTTGAGATCAAGGACTTCATGGCGATTCATCATACAAGAAGACAAACTACTCAAGGAACCGTTGGAACTTCTCGAAAAAAAGGTATGTGAAGACTTGAACTTATTTGTCACTCAAAAGTCTATCTACTCTATCTCCTACTTCTTGAGACAAAAATTCGTATGCTATATATAGACTTAGATTATACACATTTGGCATTTCGAGCCGAGTATACCTCGCCTATCTATATCTCGAAATATGTATTGGTAAGAGTTTCGCTTCGACCATGTTTATCTTTACCTAGTGACAAAAGTCATGATATGTTTCAATCACTTTGAAAATTGCTTTGACGAGAAATGGTGTAACAACTATATAACGTCCTCTAAGAATGTTTCAATGGTTGGAATGAGAGTTTAGATTACATAACCAATGATGGACATAAGTATTGTTGTGGAAACACATATGTGCATAAGTCCTATCCATTGAACCAAAGTTTTCGAACTTTGTTGATCAAGAGAAACCGGAAGAATGGCTTGTTGCAAAGTCCGCGAACTGCCGAAATTCTCATCCCGAGAAATTCTGCTAGAGTTTGCAAACTTGTTACGTGAGTAACAGTCCACGAACCGGCGGAAAGTCTTTGCCGAGATTTTCTGCTGGAGTTTGTAAACTTTTCCCGGTTGCTTAAGTCCGCGAACCTAGTCTGCGAACTTAAGAAGGTTATATATCTGAAGATGATTTATGAACTTAAACTTATAAAGACTAAGGAATTCAATTTGAAAACCGTGAATATAAAGTTCATGAACCAATTCGAGTGAATCGAACCATCTTTGCTTCAATTGTGTCTTGTGTAGTACATAAAATTTCCCTGCAATCGAACAACTCTCTAACTAGTTCAATTGTTTTGATGGAATAAAGGATAAAACTTTTGTTTAAAAGGACTAAGTCTATTGTATGTCATTGTGCAAATAGTGATGGAAAATAGAATGAATCCTTGTCTATTCCGCAGTATTGATCGACCTCCGATCCACATTTTTGTGCATATGATGTGTTTCTCCATAAGTTTTATTATGTTTGAGCATGACAAATTGAATTGATCATTCTCTTGTGGTCAGTTTAGCTGCTGCTCCGTAAGTTCTCTTATGACGAGCATGTCCAATTGAATTGATCACTTTCTTGTGGTTAATTTAGTTGTGAAATTCCGATTGAATTAATTATGAGTTTTCTTGTGATTAATTTAATTGTGCATTTCGATTGGATTAATCATGAATTCTTTTGTGAATAATTCAATTGAATACTTTGGATTCAAATTCATGTTTTCACGTGATTTGGTTATGTCCAAAGAAATCCTTATTTTCTTATGAAAGTAAGATCGCCTTTGTAGTTCTTTCGGGAATGACATTTTATTGGGGAGAGTTTTTTAGAGCATTGCTCGGCCGAACTCGCATGCGTTGCTATCTCAAGCATGTTTGTCAATGTTGGTGATCAAACTATAAGTCTTGATTTCTAGTATACTATAGCTAAGTCTCGGACTAGGATAGAAAGTGTAGTTGAGCTCAAGGACTTCATGGTGTTCATCATACAAGAAGAAGAACTACTCAAGGAACCGGTGGAACTTCTCGACAAAAAGGTATGTGAAGACTTGAACTTATCTGTCACTCAAAAGTCTATCTACTCTATCTCCTACTTCTTGAGACAAAAATTCGTATGCTATTTATAGACTTAGAATATACACATTTGATATTTCAAGCCGAGTATACCTCGCCTATCTATATCTCGAAATATGTGTTGGTAAGCGTTTCGCTTCGACCATGTTTATCTTTACCTAGTGACGAAAGTCAAGATATGTTTCAATCACTTTGAAAATTACTTTGACGGGAAATGGTGTAACAACTATGTAACGTCCTCTAAGAATGTTTCAATGGTTGGAATGAGAGTTTAGATTACATAATCAATGATGGATATAAGTATTGTTGTGGAAACACATATGTGCATAAGTCATATCCCTTGAACCAAAGTTTGCGAACTTTGTTGATCAAGAGAAACCAGAAGAATGGCTTATTTCCAAGTCCGCGAACTTCCGAACTTCTCATCCCGAGAAATTCTGCTGGAGTTGACAAACTTGTTACGTGAGCACCAGTCCGCGAACCCAGTCCGCGTACCGGCGGAAAGTCTTTGCCAAGATTTTCTGCTGGAGTTTGTAAACTCTGCCCGGTTGCTTAAGTCCGCGAACCTAATGTGCGAACTTAAGAAGGTTATATATCTGAAGGTGATTTCTTAACTTAAACTTATTAATACTAAGGAATGAAGTTTGCAAACCGTGGTTGTAAAGTTCATGAACCGATTTGAGTGAATCAAATCATCTTTGCTTCAATTGTGTCTTGTGTAGTACATAATATTTCCTTGCAATTGAACAACTCTCTAACTAGTTCAATTGAGTCATTTGAACTAGTTATGGTGAAGAAGAATATGGTTGGTATGAAATGCTCATATGGCTAACCTTTTGGTTAACTATTGTTGAACCAATAAATGTACACGTTTGGGTACGATTAACAAACCTAGAAGCGTGCATTTCATTTGTGTATAACAAGCTAAGTTTTCGATCTAACGGTTGAGAAATATTAGCTTGAATCCAAATTAGGTTTTCATCTAACGGTGAATATTGTTTGCTTTGTGACCAAGGAGAAACCCTGATTTGAAAGACTATATAAAGGAGACATCTAGTATTGTGCAAAACTAATCCCCAAACTTCACGTGTGATTAGTTTGCGTGCTAGAGTCGTTTCTCCTTTAACCTTTGGTTTTCTTCTTCTAAAACCAGGTTAACGACTAAAAGACTTCATTGGGATTGTGAAGCCAGACCGATACTACTTTTATCGTAGTTGTGTGGTCTGATCTTGCATTTTTTTATCGTACGAGTAAAATCAGATTGATTTGTTTGAGATTAATATCTCCGATAGGAAAAATATAAAACATAGTCACAAACATCTTCGTCTCATTGTTTTTGATTCCGCAACATCTTGTTTCGCTACCATACGATTAAGATTGTTGTGAGGTGATTGATTTATCTAGGATGTTCTTCGAGAATATAAGACCGGATTATCAATTGGTTTCTGTTCACCTTGATTATTATCAAAAGACGGATCAAAAACTTTAGGGTTCTTCCGTGGGAGACAGATTGATCCTTTGATAGACTTGTCTGTGTGAAACATATTTGTTTATTGTCAAAGCCTGCGATTTTGGGTCGTAGCAACTCTTAGTTGTGGGTGAGATCAGCTAAGGGAATCAAGTGCGCAATATCCTACTGGGATCAGAGGCGTAGGGAGCACAACTGTACCTTGGATCAGTGGGAGACTGATTGGGGTTAAACTACAGTCCAGTCCGAAGTTAGCTTGGAGTAGGATAGTGTCTGTAGCGGCTTAATACAGTGTGTGTTCAATCTGGACTAAGTCCCGAGGTTTTTCTGCATTTGCGGTTTCCTCGTTAACAAAATTTCTGGTGTCTGTGTGATTTCAGTTTCGGCATTATATTGTTTTATCTTTATAATTGAAATAATACAAGTTGTGCGTTAGATTATCAATTAGAGTAATCCAACCTTTTGTTGTTGATTATCATTGATTGATCCTTGGATATTGGTCTTTGGTACCATCCAAGTTATTCCTTGTATTTGATTAGTACTCGCAGTTTCTGTTTGAGGAAATAAAATCAAGAGAGAGATATATAAACTCGTTGATGTACTTTTAATTGATTGAGTCTTGTTGATTCTCTTAAAAGTATATTCGAGTTTGTCCATACAGATTTCTAAAAGAAATATTGGGTGGTGTTGTTAGACCCCCGTTTTTTCAATTGGTATCAGAGCAGGCAAAAACGTTCAAGACCTTACAAGTCTGTGTTTGTAGCGATCTGACTCTATGGACAGAGGTGCTATCTCTATTAACGTACCACCGGTCTTCGATGGCTCTAATTACTTATGGTGGAAAATTGTTATGCGAGATTTTCTTCAAGCGCGTGATTTTCAATCATGGGTATATGTTGTTAATAACTATGATGCTCCCGTTGTGGCAGATGGAGATGTAAACGTTCCCAAGAATATTGGTGAATATAATCCTTCCGAGATACTTGCTGCAAAGCAAAATTCCGACGGTTTGAATGCCATCATACATGCCATTACCCCAAATCTTCATCACCATGTATCAAATTGCACTAGGTTTAAAGATGCTTGGGATATCTTAGAAATCGTATTTGAAGGAAACTCCAGTGAAAAGGAAGCTAGGCTTCAAAACCTTAATTCCGATTGGGAGAACCTTCGTATGGTAGATGAAGATACATTTGATGAGTTTAATCACAGAGTGTCTAAAATTGTTAATGCATCTTTTGCATTGGGTAAGGCTATTCCTGAAAAGTATATTGTGATGAAAATTCTCAGATCGCTGCCATCTAGATACGAGTCTAAGAAGCATTCCATCGTTGAAGGAAATAACTTTGATAATCTTTCCAGAAATACATTGGTTGGAAAGCTAAAGATATTTGATCATGAGCATACATCCAAAATCGGAAAGTATGTTTCCTTTAAAGTACAGAAGAACACTAAGTTACTTGATAAAAGTAAAAATGTTTATGTCTCTGAGGATGATCAGTCTGAGGGTGATTTTTCAGATGAAGATCTTGACAAATCAGTCTCCTTGATCACAAGACAGTTTATGGATCTTCTATTGAAGACAAGTAAACGTTTTTCAAGAGACAAACCTAGGTCGTCAGATAAACCTCACAATCGCGTTCCTCCTAAAAAATAGGGATGCTGACGAGGCTGATGACGAGGATATGCCACATTGCTTTAAGTGTAAAGGTTTTGATCATTTTGCAAACGAGTACCCAAATCGTAGAAAATACACTGGGAACAAAGGTCTTGCTGTAACACTTGATGAGATGTCTAAGATCTATGATTCTGATGAAGATAGGAAATCAAGTGTTGGCCTTCTATGTGAAAACATTGATTTTGATAATTGTTGCAATACATATATCAACCTTGATGGTTTCAGTGAAGAAGAGAATCCAATCAAGATGGAAGAATCAATTGACCCATCCTTTGGAAACTCTGGTTGTAATGTTTCAGGATCTACTATGAATCTGGATGCTTTCACACCACAGATGCCTGAATACTATCCAAGTTTGACGTGCTCGTTTTGTTCTCAGAAGGGTCATGAACTATCAAGATTTTACAAGTACAAACATCAAGTGAGGCACGCCAACAAACTTCAACGAAGATCAAATCGATTGGAAAGGAAGCTTAAACTTGCTCAGAAGACTGCTGAGGTATGTAGGATTTTATCTTCGTCTAAGAAGTTGGTTTCCAAAGACAAAATAAGACCATTAGATAAGAAGGTATGGTCAAATCGCTTCGATAGACAGAAGTATGAGGATTCCTCTCAAGAGGAAAAAGGTGGACAAATTTTTGTTCACCATAGCACAAATTAATTGTGTTGTTTGGTAAATCTTGTCTCATGTGCCTGATCAAAATGATATAAGATTGTGTACAACTCAGGCTTTAGGAAAACTTTTTTTTCCCTTAGGATTGTTTTTCCTGTCTATCAAATAAAGTAAAGGGTTATTATCGACAATTCCACTCTTTATAGGGTTTAGAATTGGGCGTCCACGAACCTATTTAAAGGTTGCGAACCCTACATTCCTTTTTCCTCTCTGATATCTTTTATATCGTAAGACTGCTTGATGAAATTGTGAATTCCACTCACAAAAACCAGTTGTTTATAACTGTTCTCTAAGCATCATGTCTTTGGATGGAGAAGATCTCAATATGATTGTTAATCCATAAATCAAGGAAAAAGAGAAATCTCTAGTAACTCCTTCCTTGAAAAGAAAGAGGAGGAATACAAGAAAGCCAAAGGCTGTCCCTTCTAACTCTCAGAAGTTTTCCGATGTTCTTGATGAGTTGAAGTATGTAAGAAAGGAGATTAGTAAAATAAAGGCTTGAGTTTTAAGATCTTTGGAAATTCAAAAGGCCCTGGTTCGACATCATCAGCCAAGACGGTTTGTTGGTATTGACTCCTTCCTCCACGAACCTTATATTCTGATGGCTGTTGACGACAAGGAGTTCGGGAATGATAAGAAATTTCTCAAAAATATTGTTGCCTAGTATGTCTTCTTTTTGGTTTAGTTGGAAGAATAACTAGTGCTTGAATAGCAATGCTTGTGACTACATATAGCTATTATTTTCCATCTTTTTTTTTTAGGTTTATTGGTTTAAATTCTAAAAATATTTGGAGGATGATGGTTTGCAGTATTTAATTTTTATAATTTGTTATATTGCAATTTTTTATGGGAGATTGGTGTTTACGTCCGTGAACTATGTTGTCCCATATTTTGTCAAAAGTAAAGTCTTTCATGATCGGTATTCATGTATTGATTTAAGGATGAATAGACTTTTGATATATACAAAAGTTAACCATATATTGTCAATTCTTTGATGGAAGATAGGTTAAAATATTTTGTGTTCAAGTATTATGTCTATTAAATATCGTTATGCAAATAGTGATGGAAGATAGAATGAATCCTTGTGTATTCCACAGTATTGATCTTCACTGATCCATATTTTATGTAATACTGTGAGGCTCCGTAATGTGTCGTATGTTGAGCACGATACAACCAAGTTGATTAATTTTTCATTAGCTTTGTTGGTTGTTCCGTAAGGTACTTTATGTTGAGCATTCTTGAACTAAATGAATCATCTTGTTTGTTTATTTAGTTATTGCTCCATAAGTCTTTTTATGTCGACCAAAACAAATGACAATTAAATTGATTACTTTTGTAATTAGTTTGGATGTGTATTCCAATTCGATTAATTATGGGTTCTCTTATAATTAATCTAGTTGAGTATTTTCATACTCCGTAAGATTCCTTTTATGTTGAGTATATGAACGACTATCCTATTCATTTTCTAATGGTTATGTTAGTCGTATGCTCCGTAAGTTCTCTTATGTCGAGCATAATCAATTAAGTTGATCACTTTTGTGTTTAATTTGATTGCGTATTCCGATTAAATTAATCATGGGTTTACTTGTGATTAATTTGATTGAGTTTTTGGATATAGAAAATCATTCTCATGGTTTTTGGTGTCCAATCAAAATCCTTCTTTTATTTTGAAATTAAGGTCGCTCTTGTTTTCCCCTTGGGAACGACATCAAATGGGGGAAAGTTATTTTGAGCTTGTGCTCAATAGTCATATCTTGAATGGTGTGCGGCTGTGGAATTTTAAAGGGGTTATATTGTATCTTTAAACTCCTTGATGAATGCTATTAGCTTCGGCTATATGATTGCATCTAAATTAGATGGTATGTATTTTCTTTTAGTCATGAAATGTCTCTTACGAAAATTTCATTATAATCACGTTCTTGTACCTTTGCCAATTTTATTGACAAAAAGGGGGAGAATTAATATGTAGTTCACACTACAAATACATATGGTTTTCGGATCATTGTGTAAGGGGGAGTGGTTTCCATGTGAGATGGAGTATTGACTAAGGGGGAGTGATACATATCACCATAGTATTATTGTTGAAGTTGTGATACAATTGGACTTTGACAATGTGTAACAATACTATGACACTGTTGATAGACACATTTTCGTGTCTGATATGATCTCAACTCTATGTATTTTTAATGCTCAATTTTGTATTTATTATGGTTTTTTTTATGTCTTTGTAGGTGTTTTTGAAGGAATAAGCATTTGCGGTGAAATTGGCTCGAAAAGTGGTATTTGCGCTCGTGAGAGAAAATCACTAAAAGCACCCCTCATTTGGATAAGGGGCACTCACTTACTAAGGGGAAACCACTTGCTATTTACACCCAGGACACCCCAAGTCTTAAAGGCACCCTGGATTTGGATAGGGGCACTTCATCTTTTCCCATTTGAAATTTGGCGGGAAAATATAACTTCAGCTGCATAAACCATACAGTCAATGTGTGTTACTTTGGAAGGATTTTGGGTCGATATTTTCTTGGATTTGGACCCGGATATGGACTGGTATTAACACTAGACCTCAAAGCAGGTTTAGTAACTCTCTTGGATTTGGAAAAACAGGGATAAGTTTACCGATTTGATAAAACAGGGAAGAAACGAAGTTGACGGGATTTTATTTGTATTTTTGGAAGTTACGTGAAAAGATAGGAAAGATTACTCTATGTTGATTTAGTTTTATCCTTGAGAGATTCAGGGACGTCAGATTGGACTAAAAGACTCGTAAAGAAAACCTGAAGAGGATTATTCACAACTTGGCAGCGAAGAAAAGAAGAGAAGAAACAAAAGATTTCCGGGAGGTTTTATTGGTCCTGAGGTGTATATAAGAGATGCTGGAAGTTCAGAGAAGGAGTCGAGTAGTTTGGAGCCTTTACGTAGTTTAGGGGAAGCTCTGGTACGAAATCACGCTGTAGAGAAATTTGCAGCAGCAGGACGAAGAAGATGAAGCTAAAGAACATTAGACAACCCAAGTCAGTCGCAGAAAAGTGTGGTTTATCCACGACGCACATAGTATCGTTCCCAGCAGTCTTACATCTTCTGTATCGTTAGTAACAGTCGATCTGCCACGCATATAAACGTTGCAATTGATCTGTTTTATCTTTTTCTTGTATTTTCACTCTCTTCAAACACTTTGGAGCCATGAATAAATATTTTGAGCATGTTTTTGATATGAGGAGATAAACCCAACACTGGGATGACGGAGGAAGCCCTTTTTCATCATTGTGGTAATTCTATTAATTCTTTATATGACTTTTTGCACTAAAATTGAATTGATTTATGATTTCTCTTGAATGGTTGTGATTTCATTGACGGGTCATGCTTAGCTTAAGTGTTTTGATGTCCCATGCTTTAGATTTACAGTCATTACTTTCGGAATCTACTTTAGCAAAGAATAAGAGTCAATAATCTTTTTCATATGAGCTATAATTGTGTAGAATTGATTTTTGAACCACATGAGTATCAAAATTGGTGAAATCCCGAGTCTCAGTACCTCTCGTTATTGTGACATTTTTTTTTGTGTATATATTTTCTTTATTATTAAGTCTGAAATCGTGTCTACACAAGTCCGAGTTGAACGAACTTTGTTTACCACTATAAAACTACATCAACTGTATAACAATGATCGAGACCGATGCTTTCTCATTGTTATAGCTACGGATCTTCAACAACGGTGATGCTAAACTTAAAAACTTTTGGATCATTGGAGTACTTGGAAGTGATGAAGATTTCGAGGAATGTTGAAGATTAGACATGTGGAATATGAGCTACTAAATTTTCTTTATCTTTTTTGTATTCCATATGTATTGATAGTTTTGTCACTAAAATTGACAAAGGGGGAGATTGTTAGAGCATTGCTCAGTCGAACTCGCATGCGTTGCTATCTCAAGCATGTTTGTCAATGTTAGTGATCAAAACTATAAGTCTTGATTTAGTCTACTATAGCTAAGTCTCGGACTAGGATAGAAACTGTAGTTGAGATCAAGGACTTCATGGCGATTCATCATACAAGAAGACAAACTACTCAAGGAACCGTTGGAACTTCTCGACAAAAAGGTATGTGAAGACTTGAACTTATTTGTCACTCATAAGGATATCTACTCTATCTCCTACTTCTTGAGACAAAAATTCGTATGCTATATATAGACTTAGATTATACACATTTGGCATTTCGAGCCGAGTATACCTCGCCTACCTATATCTCGAAATATGTATTGGTAAGAGTTTCGCTTCGACCATGTTTATCTTTACCTAGTGACAAAAGTCATGATATGTTTCAATCACTTTGAAAATTGCTTTGACGAGAAATGGTGTAACAACTATATAACGTCCTCTAAGAATGTTTCAATGGTTGGAATGAGAGTTTAGATTACATAACCAATGATGGACATAAGTATTGTTGTGGAAACACATATGTGCATAAGTCCTATCCATTGAACCAAAGTTTTCGAACTTTGTTGATCAAGAGAAACCGGAAGAATGGCTTGTTGCAAAGTCCGCGAACTGCCGAAATTCTCATCCCGAGAAATTCTGCTAGAGTTTGCAAACTTGTTACGCGAGTAACAGTCCACGAACCGGCGGAAAGTCTTTGCCGAGATTTTCTGTTGGAGTTTGTAAACTTTTCCCGGTTGCTTAAGTCCGCGAACCTAGTCTGCGAACTTAAGAAGGTTATATATCTGAAGATGATTTATGAACTTAAACTTATAAAGACTAAGGAATTCAATTTGCAAACCGTGAATATAAAGTTCATGAACCAATTCGAGCGAATCGAATCATCTTTGCTTCAATTGTGTCTTGTGTAGTACATAAAATTTCCCTGCAATCGAACAACTCTCTAACTAGTTCAATTGAGTCATTTAAACTAGTTACGGTGAAGGAGAATATGGTTGGTATAAAATGATCATATGGCTAACCTTTTGGTTAACAATTGTTGAATCGACAAATGTACACGTTTGGGTACGATTAAAAAACCTAGAAGCGTGCATTTCATTTGTGTATAACAAGCTAAGTTTTCGATCTAACGGTTGAGAAATATTAGCTTGAATCTAAATTAGGTTTTCATCTAACGGTGGATATTGTTTGCTTTGTGACCAAGGCGAAACCCTGATTTGAAAGACTATATAAAGGAGACATCTAGTATTGTGCAAAACTAATCCCCACACTTCACGTGTGATACTAGTTTGCGTGTTAGAGTCGTCTCTCCTTTAACCTTTCGTTTTCTTCTTCTAAAACCAGGTTAACGACTTACAGACTTCTTTAGGACTGTGAAGCCAGACCGATACCACTTTTATCGTATTTGTGAGATCTGATCTTGCATCTTCTATCGTACGAGTACAATCAGATTGATTGGCTAATATCTCCGATATGCAAGATATAAAAAGTAGTCACAAACATCTTCGTCTCATTGTTTGTGATTCTGCAACATCTTGTTTTGCTAACATACGATTAAGATTGTTGTGAGGTGATTGATTTATCTAGGATGTTCTTCGGAAATATAAGACCGGATTATCAATTGGTTCCTGTTCACCTTGATTATTATCAAAAGACGGAACAAAAACTTTAGGGTTCTTCTGTGGGAGACAGATTGATCCTTTGATAGACTTGTTTGTGTGAAACATATTTGTTTATTGTCAAAGCCTGTGATTTTGGGTCGTAGCAATTCTTTTTGTGGGTGAGATCAGCTAAGGGAATCGAGTGCGCAATATCCTACTGGGATCAGAGGCGTAGGGAGCACAACTGTACCTTGGATCAGTGGGAGACTGATTGGGGTTAAACTACAGTCCAGTCCGAAGTTAGCTTGGAGTAGGATAGTGTCTGTAGCGGCTTAATACAGTGTGTGTTCAATCTGAACTAAGTCTCGAGGTTTTTCTGCATTTGCGGTTTCCTCGTTAACAAAATTTCTGGTGTCTGTGTTATTTCAGTTTCCGCATTATATTGTTTTATCTTTATAATTGAAATAATACAAGTTGTGTGTTAGATCATCAATTAGAGTAATCCAACCTTTAGTTGTTGATTGTCATTGATTGATCCTTGAATATTGGTCTTTGGTACCATCCAAGTTATTCCTTGTATTTGATTAATACTCGCAGTTTCTGTTTGAGGAAATCAAATCAAGAGAGAGAGAGAGATATAAACTCGTTGATGTACTTTTAATTGATTGAGTCTTGTTGATTCTCTTAAAAGTATATTCGAGTTTTTCCATACAGATTGCTAAGCGAAATATTGGGTGGTGTTGTTAGACCCCCGCTTTTTCAGAGTTCTTTTGAACTTGTGCTTAATTGCCAAATCTTTGTGAGGAGTGCGGCTATGGAATATTATAGGGGTTATCTTGTATCTTTATAAACTCCTTTATGAATGCATTTAGCTTCGGATTTATGATGGCATCTAAATAAGTTGATATGGTATTCTCTTTTAGTCATGAAGTATCTCCGTGGAAATTTCATGAGGATCCCACTCTTTTTCGTACCTTTGCCAATTTATATTGACAAAAAGGGGGAGAATTAATGTGTAGTGTGATACTACAAATACATATGGTTTACGGATCATTATTTGTGGGGCAGTGGTTTTCATGTCAAGATGAAGTATTGACTAAGGGGGAGTGATACATATCGCCATAGTATTGTTGTCAAAGTTGTGATACAATGGAAGTTTGATGTTGTGTAATAATACTATGACACTGTATAAAAATGATTGAGAGCATTTGTTTTTTCATTGTTATCGCTACATATCTTCAACAACTATGATGCTGAATTTACAACATTTAGGATCATGGAGTACTTGGAAGTGACGAAGATTTTGAGTCGCGTTGAAGATGCCAAGGAGATCAAGCATTTGAATGTGAAGCTACAATTTTTATTTATTTTGTAATCCATATGTATTGATAGTTTTGTCACTAAAATTGACAAAGGGGGAGATTGTTAGAGCACTGCTCGGTTGAACCCGCATGTATTGCTATCTCAAGCATGTTTGTCAATGTTAGTGATCAAAACGATAAGTCTTGATTTCTAGCATATTTATAGATGTCTCGGACTAAGACATAGTTTGTGTAGTTGAGCTTAGGCTTCACGGCGCTTATCACTTGAAGACGAAGAACTATTAAGGAGAGCTTGTGGAACTTCATCGATAAAAGGTATGTGGAGTCTTAAACTCATCTATCACTTGGAAAGTCTATTGCTACTCTATTTCCTATATTGAGACATAAGTCGTGTTACGATATAGTTTTCTCTATACACATTTGAGATTTTGAGCTGAGTATATCTCGCTTACATATTTCTCGAAATATGTGTTGGTAAGATTTCGCTTCGACCAGGTTCATATTATACCATGAGAAAATTTCCGAGTAACATCTTACATGGTTTGTGTGATACAATCATTTGGTGTAAGACTTGGAATGTTCCGGTAATGATTATTTCAATATCTTGAAAATTGCTTTGATGCTAATAGTGTGTGAAAACGGCTATTGTCATTATAGAAGAATGTTTCAATGATTGAAATAAAGAGTTTGGAATCCTGAAACCATCTTTGGATATAAGCATAGTGTGTTCGCACATTAGTGTATAAGTCCAAAACCGGGTACCTAAAGTATGAATACTTATATGTATACAAAAAGGTTGTAGGAGACTCGGTAAGTATGTGTACCTATACGCATACTGGCGGAAGTTCACGTCCGTGAATTTCAGTTTGAAAACCAAAACCAAACTCATCCGGTTATCTAAAGTACGCGTACTGGAGGAAAGTTCATGTCCGTGAATTTCTGTTGAGTTTGAAAACCAAACCAAACTCAAATCCGGTTGCTTAAGTACGCATAACCGTACGCATACTTAAGTGGTTACTTTCTAAAATAGGTTGTTGATAGACGCATTTATGTGTCTATTTTGTTCTCAATGTGCTTTATTGTTAGACTCGATTAAATACTTATTGTGTTATTTTATGTTTTTGTAGATGTTTTTGGAAAAATAAGATCTTGCGGCGAAATTGGCTCGAAAAGTGGTGTTTTACACCCTAGGATAGAGTACTAAAGACACCCCAGAAATGCACCGGAGGAACCCAGAAAAATTACTAAAGGCACCCCAAGGGACATGTGTTATTCGGACTCCAGCAACGGATAAGGGGGAGACCTCTGGATAAGGGGTGACCTTCTTCACAAATTCAAAAAAATATTTTGGCGGGAAAATATTTGCTCTTCACTGGCAGATTTTCTCGATTGCATTTGGACTTGATTTTGTGCGATTCAATCGCTGAAACTTTGTGGAAACATGTAATATATCATAACAGAGCTGGTATGGGTGATTGTTTCGACTGAATTTGGATGGATAATCACGTGGAAGAAATCAGGGCAACACGGGTTTGAAAATGATATTCACGGATTTTCAGCAAGTTTGATGTGTGCTGCTCGTGTTTGGATGACACTTAGTCATTGAAGATGCGTGTAGAAGCTAAATAAGTGATTATCAGAAGCTGTTTACGCGTTGAGAATCATTTCAGGGAAGAAAATATTCGAAAAATATTTTCTTTTAACACCGAGTAATGGAGGATCATGGAGAGTTAATGAGCGTGATTTCTTGTCGCTGTGGGTATAAATAAGTTCCCTGGGTGTCCTAGAAGGGTTGTCGAGAGTTGGAGGTCGAGAGGATAGCTCAGGAGCAAGAAATCACGAGTTGATCAAACTCTGTTTCTGCTGCTGCTGATGATGAAGAACACCAAGAACACGAAGAATGACTGTCGTAGACAGTCGTTAATCAACAGTGTCTAAGACGCACACTGGAGGGTCGCAGTGCAGTCTCAACATCATCAGCACCTGTCTCTTATCGTTCTTTTTGTGACGCCTTCTGTGGGTCTTATATTCACTGTTTTACTCATTTTTATCATTTTAATCAACTTTTGAGAAACAAACATGTATTTTGAGCAAGTGATTAATCTGAGAAGCTAAATCCCAACACTGGGACGACGGATGGAGCCCTATTTCACGCATGTGGTAATTTTAATAATTCTTTTTATGACTTTTGAACTTGTTTTTAATTGATTTATGGTTCGAATTAATTAGTTATCATTTTATTTGATGGGTCATGCTTGCTTAAAGGTTTGATGTTCCATGCTTTTGATTTATAACTAATACTTTGAGAATCTATTTTGGCAAAAAATAAGAGTCCATATTTTTAATATTTGAGCTATAATTGCATGGAATTATTATTTGAATCACATGAATGGAATTTGGTGAAATTCTTAGTCCCAATACCTCTCACCATTGTTAATATTTTTTTTGTATATAATTTTATTAAACCTTTAAATTTAATCTTCACAAATCTTTGAGTTCGAATCATATTTACTACAACAACGACCCATCAAAAAATCATAATCAAATTGGCGCCGCCGACGCGGATTTGTGTTTAGGTAGAATTTTTAGGTTTTTATTATTTTTTTTATTATTCCATTTGTTCTTTTTACGTCTCTTTGGTATGTCTTTGTATTACAGGTTTGAAGTTGGATACTAAAGACCTTGGAATTAAAGCTTAAAGCTAAAAGAGAAGGAAAAAAGACAAAGCAAAAAAAAAAAAAAAGAGAGAAAAAGAAAAAAAGAAAAAAAAGAGAGAATTATTTTTTTTAAGAGACTTTCCATTTTTTTGTAATTATTATTATTATTATTATTACTATTTTTATTTTTTTTCTTTTCTTTGGACTGGACAATAGGGACATTATTTTTATTTGTTTTTTAAATCCTACGGAAGGGTTATATATATATATATATATATATATATATATGTATATATAAACTGTTTGCTAGGAAGGACGAGTCGACTACAACGGTTCTTCGCCCGTCTGTTACGGGAGGTAAACTTCTAAACACCCGCGAATCTCCTGTCAGCGGGTTTACTGTCTGCCTTAAGGTGACTATATGTTGAGGACTGAACTGGATGCTTTAATTTCCTAATAAAGGGCAAGAACTGGCCATATAAGATAAGGGTTCGGATTTCATCACCGTTTCCTTCTTTCCCGCCTTAGGAAAACGAAACCTAACGCGAACCCAAGCTTAAAATTTGATTAGAACGAGACCGATAGGGTAACGAGCTTGGTAGGAAAAACTTTCGAAAAATATTAGTTACTCTTTTAAGCATACTTCAAAGTTCTTGAAGGTTTCTGTAAGTTGAATGCGTGAATGCGCCGCCTTGTAATACCGGTGAGGCCTTGGGTATCAAAGCTCCACTGAGCTTCCCTCGCCTCAATTCAACTTACTTTGACTCGGATTGATTCCAGAGGGGTTTGCTTAAATTGTAACGAATTCCCCTTCGAGAGATAGAAGCAAGTCTAGAAACAATCTAAGTGGAGCCATCATGCTTGTTGTTTGCTAGATTTTATAGGTTTGATTTGGTCGAGTCAGCCTTGTTTGTGATTGTGTAGAATTCCCTTGCAATTAAGAATGTCGAACTGGTATGACAGAAGCCAATACAATGAGTATCGATCTGAATTTGAATATGGACATCATCATTTTTATGACCATGGTGGGAATAGTAGTTGGGAACGCCAACCTTTTCAAGGTTATGGTTCATACCATGGTGAGCCCAATTACTATCCACACGCGAATTGGTCTTACGAGCAAGAAAATCAGGCACACTGTAGTACTGGTTACTCGTTTTTGGAAACTAGTCCTTATTATGATATTTCTGAACCTGTTTCATCTCTAGAAGAGACCCAACAACGGATTGAAAGGACGTATAAACGTTTAGTTGCAATGAATAGTTCAAAAGAAGAGTGTACACGATATTCTGAGATGATAAACGAGAGTGGTGAACGTATAAGTGTTATACTCAGTGAAATTCAGGCACGTCTAGAGGCAGAAAATGAATAGTTGGCTAATGCTGCTCGAAATAATCTAAATTTCCAAAATAGGGTTTCTAGTTATACCCTTGATATCAATAGTGAATATTTGCCTAATTTAGAGGACGAGGCTAGAATAAAAGACACTACTTATTTAGATAAGGTTCAATCATCTTTGTACTATTATGATGAGGATATTAGTAATGAAGAATCTGAAATATGTAGGCATAGTGATTAGGAATCTATTAATCCAATTGAGCTTTATAATGACTATATTATTTCTAGTTCAAATCCAAATAATTTTTATGATTATTCACCTATTCAAAAGGACGAGGATTTGATTAGGGATACCACCGTTTTAGACGATGTAGTTTTTCTTTTTGATTACGAAGCCGATAGTGGTTTAGAGGAACGGGTTTATTCCGAAAATGCTGTTTTAGAGTCTAGCGACTTAGAAACAATAGTATTAGATGAAGAAGATATACCCGTAGAGATGAGTAAAGATGCACTACCTGATAATAAATTAGAAGAATCAATTGACCATTTTCAAGAATCTAATGATCCAGAAATTAGGGAGATTGTAACTAGTCTATCTAGAGACACTAAAAACTCTAAGTTTGGGGGTGATTATCATTCTCCGTGTGCTTTAACTCTTAGAAAGTACCCTCCTGTAGGACTTGACATTTATGCCTCAACCATCTTACAAGATTATCTTCATACATGTTTTCCCGAACCTAATGATGTCCAGAAAGAAGATCAGTCGTTAGAAACCCATCATCTGGTTGATGTGGTTAACCTAGGCTATGATACCAAGATAGACTGTGTTTTCCCACCAAAAACTTTTCAACCAATTGTGGGAACATATGATTTTCAGATGTGTCGGTTATTAAGTTTTGAGACTAAACCTAATTACTTTAGGATATTAGGTTCGACACATTTGCTTAAGGAAGACCAACTCTTTCATTGTGGTCAGTTTTGTGAGTCAAGTCTAATTGACTTTAAGGATCCGCAGTTGTTCAGGTTATTGCTATGTGCTTCTAAGTTCCTACTCGAGTATTTCCAGACTCTACAACCTGATCTTAAGAATCCTTCTTTTGAGGAAGTCCAGCCTATGAAAACATTTTATTTAGACCCTTTTATAGAGCCTGAACCTGAGACACAACTAGAGATAGTTGTCTTAAACAAAAATCTAAATAAGGGTATGTTCGGTATTTTCTTGGTTCATTGCAGTTTCCTTTGGTCAGCTCTATTTAGTTTTGAAGACCCATAGTTATTTCGACTGTTACTTTATGGTTCGAGTTGACTAATCCTTTCCTAAGTCTGGCTGAAGACTTTAAACTTAGCACTTCTTGGGAGGTATCCCATGCTCATGCAACACGGTAATATCTTTCCTTAACTCTTTCGCTTCAAATGGTAACAGTTTCTCCTTGTTCATGCTTTTAGTTTCATCTTTAGAACATTGAGGACAATGTTAGATTTAAGTTTGGGGGTATGGGAGAAACTTTTTAGTTGCAATTATTAAACTCCAGAGCCTAGAAATTTATGCTATTAAGGTTTGCACTAACCAATCTAAGTGGATGGGAACATCTTGGTTATAGGAGTTGAGGAACCAATTTGATTAGATGGAAACATCGAAAGAGTCTATTCATAAAAACACAGAGCTCAGGTGTTAGAAATAACATGATAGTTGCACCATATCTCGTTGAGTCCTTTTCATTTTTATTTTTTTTAATTTTGTTTTTTCATTTTAAACTATGTTTCTCTAAGTGATTAGGTGGGGCACACGATTCAAGTTTTTACCACTGCTAGGGTGAATTAGAGTGACTGAGTTACTAAAAAAAAAAGAGACCGGACCAGTTAGACCAATCGGAATAAGTATTAACACTTGGATATCAATATGCGTATGTTCTCCATGTTTCCGTCGCCTAAGAAAGCGTGGAATGTATGACCCGTGGGAACTATCGTGTAATCTGCTGACAAGAAGCATGCGCTTGGATCAAAATGATCTATTCATGCCGTTAAGTTAAAAAAAAATGGTTATTGTTCTGTGTAGTCAACTGCTGGTTCCCTTGTATTTTCCAGTTTGTTGATCTAGATTTAAGCTATTGACCACTGGTTCCCTTGTATATGCCAGTTGTATTGATATTAGTCAGACCGGTATCTCAGTCCATTAGGATAGGTTCATTCTGGCAGTGGCCTTCAGACAGATATGTGAAACATCGATCATTTGGTTAACATCAAAACCATCTACATTTTTCTATTTCCATCTCCTTTTTATATCCATATGATTAGTTTGACTCCGAATATGATGTCCATAGTGCAACTATCTGAGTAGAGCTCTGTCACTTTATATGAATTTTAGTATGCTTAAGGGTAAACTCGTGTACATCAATTGGAATTTCGCATCAGGGTACTTCCTCATGTAGTCAATAAGTATGCCAACCAAGGAGATTCTTTAGTTCCTTCCAAGGTTCTGCATAGATAGCTAGGATCTGGAGTAATGATTTTGTGGGCACACCTATGGTAAACCCTCCTGAGATTAACTCGGTTTTATTTATTTTTTATTAGTTTTGCTCGATGACTAGCAAATAATAAGTTTGGGGGTATTTGATAGACGCATTTATGTGTCTATTTTGTTCTGAATGTTCTGTATTGTTAGACTCAATTAAATACTTATTGTGTTATTTTATGTTTTTGTAGATGTTTTTGGAAAAATAAGCTCTTGCGGCGAAATTGGCTCGAAAAGTGGTGTTTTACACCCTAGGATAGAGTACTAAAGACACCCCAGAAATGCACCGGAGGAACCCAGAAAAATTACTAAAGGCACCCCAAGGGACATGTGTTATTCGGACTCCAGCAACGGATAAGGGGGAGACCTCTAGATAAGGGGTGACCTTCTTCACAAATTCAAAAAAATATTTTGGCGGGAAAATATTTGCTATTCACTGGCAGATTTTCTCGATTGCATTTGGACGTGATTTTGTGCGATTCAATCGCTGAAACTTTGTGGAAACATGTAATATATCATAACAGAGCTGGTATGGGTGATTGTTTCGACTGAATTTGGCTGGATAATCACGTGGAAGAAATCAGGGCAACACGGGTTTGAAAATGATATTCATGGATTTTCAGCAAGTTTGATGTGTGCTGCTCGTGTTTGGATGACACTTAGTCATTGAAGATGCGTGTAGAAGCTAAATAAGTGATTATCAGAAGCTGTTTACGCGTTGAGAATCATTTCAGGCAGGAAAATATTCGGAAAATATTTTCTTTTAACACCGAGTAATGGAGGATCATGGAGAGTTAATGAGCGTGATTTCTTGTCGTTGTTGGGTATAAAAAGGTTCCCTGGGTGTCCTAGAAGGGTTGTCGAGAGTTGGAGGTCGAGAGGATAGCTCAGGAGCAAGAAATCACGATTTGATCAAACTCTGTTTCTGCTGCTGCTGATGATGAAGAACACCAAGAACACGAAGAACAGACTGGCATAGACAGTCGTTAAACAACAGTGTCTAAGACGCACACTGGAGGGTCGCAGTGCAGTCTCAACATCAGCAGCACCTGTCTCTTATCGTTCTTTTTGTGACGCCTTTTGTGGGTCGTACATTCACTGTTTTACTCATTTTTATCATTTTAATCAACTTTTGAGCAACAAACATGTATTTTGAGCAAGTGATTAATATGAGAAGCTAAATCCCAACACTGGGACGACGGATGGAGCCCTATTTCACGCATGTGGTAATTTTAATAATTCTCGTTCTCAGGCCCATTATTAATTTTGGATACTGTGACACCCATAATTATATGAAATTATTAAAAACTTCTGCATGACGGATTATGCATCTGCATGACTGAGTTATGCATCAGGGGTATAATTGGCAACTCAACTTGGACATAACATATCTAAAAATCCGCACCTTAGAAATTTACAAATTTTATATGGTTGGAAATCTTTTAAAGAGAGCTACCCAACGAGTACAAACAACAATATCAAATTTTTGTTTTTCATGAAAAAATCGGAGGTGATCATCGTTTTAGGCAAAATTTTCGAAAACTTGATACATAACCATTATGCAGCCAACAAAAAGGATGCATAACGCATTATGCAGACGCATAATGAATTATGCAACCATTTTCTCGACTGCATAACAAATTATGCATCTGCATAACAAAGTTATGCATCTATAACAAGTTATGTAGCCATTGTTTTGGTTGATTTTAGTGCGTACATAAAAAATTGATGCATAATGCATTATGCAAACATATTTTCGGATGCATAACAGGTTATGCATCTATTTTCTCGATGCATAAAAGATTGTGCAACAAATTTCTCGATGCATAATGCATTATGCAGCCATATTTTCGGATGCATAATAGGTTATGCATCAATTTTCACGACTGCATAACATGTTATGCAGATATTATTGTAGGTGCATGACAAGTTGTGCAGTCTTTGTTTTTGTTGGTTTCAATAGTGACGAAAAAGTTGATGCATAACGTTCTATGCAACCGTTTTCTGGACTACATAACAAGTTATGCAACAAATTTTGTAGATGCTTAACAGGTTATGCATCCATTTTCATAGCTGCATAACAGATTATTCAACCATTATGACCAATACATATCTTAAGACTGAAATTCATCTCAACATACAACCAAAATAAGTCTCAGACTTGGTCATTCCAGCCTCATTCCTTGCTTGCCTGAACTGCCCTTTATTCAATAGCTCTACTTCCGACGTAGCAGCAACACCAGCTCCTTCGCCTGAGAAAAACTTGACCAAACCCTTACAAACTTGAGCCACACCGCTGTCAACATTAATCCAATTCGAATCCCTGTAAACAATTCATTATTCAGTTGTATAGAAGCAACATTTTACTACTGAAATACCAGCTCAAATCGAACCCAGTTCAGCTCCAAACTCGGCTGCAAAACCACCAAAGAACAGGCACATCTCCTTTTTCTTGTTTCAATCAAAGTGCTCTCAAAAACCCATTTCTTCTGCTCATGAACAAATCTCAATTCCACTGACATCTTCACCAAACAACAACCACCATTTCGATACCCAAATTGACCTGCAAATTGAACTACAACCACCAGAACACAGCTTCTACTCAGGTCCAACTATTGGAGATATTGAGACAGTACTATCGGTTACAAGTCATCACCAGCAGCAACACAATGATGAATCCAGTGACATGAGCATCTCAGTTTATTCTCTTCCTCAACTGCTCAAACACTAAACCCAGTTTCATATTTCTTCACTTAAAACCCCCATTTCACAACAGCAGCAGATTATCTTCTAACCCTTGAAATTCATCTCAACCACCATTTTTCTATTAATCATATGTTTCTCAAATCGTAGCTTTGAACTAAAATTCACCACCATTTCCATCTGAATCTCAGAAGCAAATTCAGAATCCGAGCTTCAATTTCTGAGCAACTCTTCTCTTTTTCTCGATCTGTAGCAGCATCAATTTCAAACCCTAGATGCAGCAACAGAGAAGAGATTAATCACAAACATTAACAACATCACCATCTTCCAGTTCTGACTTGATTTCTTCATCGAAGGCAACGACAACCTCGGCTGTATAATGTTGGGGCTAGAAATGTAGTCCTAAAAATTCTACTGCAAGTGCACAGTGTCGGCAAGCAACACAGGGCCAGCACAGGTCAGTTCCACAGGGACAAGGGGGAGCAAGTGTGATCTTTCTTATTGTGACATTAAACAGAACTAATCATTAGCATTCAACAGAACTAATCATTAGCAGTTATTAACTTCCCAATCATTACACAGAATTAGCATTTATTAAACAGAAGTAACAGAACAAGCATTAAATTTCCACTAACAGTTATTAACATTCAATGCATTGACTTCAGGTTAGCATCAAATTCAACACAGTCTTTATTCCTGAAGCATTAATCACTAACTACTAATCATTTACATTAACTGAATCATTAACATTAACATTTATTTCTGGAGCACTAATCATTGATCATTGATACCAATCATTCACATTAACTGAATAGCAGACTTGGAGGCAGGACATTACACTAATTCAATCATTGAGATTGAAGCAAAGTTACACAGAGAACTGAAGATGAACAAGCAAATGAGGAGGGGAAAATTTCTGAACAGTAATAAGGATATGGTGAATCAGATGAATGGAAACTAGGGTTGAGAATTCACCTCTCAGCCCATACTAGCATGTGAACCAATGAACTACTTTAGTTTCTTTGAATAGATAAATTACCTCCAATCACTAAATCAAGGCAAGCATTAGTTGTCTGTTTAAAGCACAACTAATCAAACACAATAACAAGCAATGTAGAGTCAGTGAACAAACATAGAGGAATTCTAACTACCTAGGATGCTTGACATTCTAGGTGAAAGCAACATGTATTCATCAACAAAAATTCATCTTACACAATTATCTTGGCATAAACAGCAGCACATCAGCACACAAATTAGCATTCAGGCTAAGGGTTTCATCTTAGCCCCAGTTAAGATGTTTAGTTCATAGTTAGAGAGCCTAACATGATACTAAGAGGGTTATTATACATGGAGAAAAGCTACAGGGACAGAACACAGAACAAAAACCAATTGATAGAGAAAATTCTTACTGAAATTAAACTTGGGTCTCCTCCCTCTTTTTCTCACAATGTTACACAGTGTACAATTTATACCAGAACACTAACCCTAATTGTAAATCCCCAAATCAGAAAATTAGGGTTTTTTTAAATTACACAAAATTTAACTTACAAACTCCCAAAATCTGCTCGACCCATGCCTCCTCTAGTCCTTGATGCTCTTCCTCTGCTCCTATTGTCCCCTAATTTCGAGTTATTTTACTCACCCCAAAACCTAGGGTTTCAGAGGTTGTGAGGAGAAGAAAATAACTAGGCTAGGATATGGGGGTGTTGTCGGTGAAGAGATAGTAGTGGCAGTGATGGAACTGGTGGTGGTGACGGAAGTGACAGCGGCAGAGAGGGGAGGTGGTGGAGTTGCGAGCTCTGCAACTGTCGGGTGAAGGAGATGAAGTTTTGGGAAGAAGGAGGTGTTTGGGTGGTAGTATAGGCATCGGTGCTAGGGTGTGAAGCGGGAACATCTGATTCGATGTTTGGCGAGCTGATCCGTAGGATGTGACGATGGTAGGTGGATCCAACGATGAGATGGGAGGCTGTGGGTAGCGACCGTCGGATGGAGGAATGCAACGAAAAGGACGGCCCAAGATGGAGATCGGCGTTGCGATGTAAAGCGGGAGCTTCGGAGTTTGATGTGCGATGATGGAGCGACCGTAGGATGCTGAGATGCTTCAATCTGACGGCTGAAATCCGATACGGGCTTGGGTAGTGGAAATGGGTTTGAGAAAGGGTTTTGGGCCTTGGGTATGCCAGGCCCATAACTTCTTTAAGAACAATTCTTCCTTCTTGAGCCCATTTCTACCCTCTTGGTCTTGTGCACAACATTCTTCGCGGCTTCCTGCGTAATTCCTCCCGGCTTTTCACTACTTTTCTGCTCTTTTGCTCCTCACTTCATCCAGATTTTATTTGTTACCTAAAAATGAAAAATTAAGTAAGAAAAATATTTATTCTTGAAAACAATGAAAATACAGAATATGGGATAAAATGTAGAATTAATGCACAAAAGATGAGTTAAATGCCAACAAAAATATATAAATATGCACTATTTAGCACTCATCAAATACCCCCAAACCTGAATTTTACTTGTCCTCAAGTAAAACAAACTAAGGAAATCCTACTATACCACTGTCGCTGGTCTCTCGAATGCATTTAGCGTATGCACTAAGCCTTTTAAACCACTAAGTGTCCCTAGTGGACGAGTTGAAGTCTCGTGAAGGTTTGCTTAGAACGTACCTACAAAGTTCTAGGTCAAAATATAAGCTCAGATTCCATCAAATGTGACATGTGCAAGACAGTAGAAGCTCACAGCAAAATGGAGATGTCAATCTAGCTATCAAGGCACAATCCTAGCACTGATAACAAATAAGGACATGTGATAAGAGTGTAAAGTGTATCTACACATGTGTAAAGAAAGATCTGAAGTATGACTACTAATCACCAAGAGATAGTTTCTCAGGCTAAGAACTGAGGTCGAAATCTAGCTAGCTGTCCGGACTTTACGAGAATTGTGAATGAGTTGGAGGTATTTCACAATTCTCGCGTTGTACATCAATGGCATACACCCTCCTTGCTTATTACAAAAGAAACAACAAAAGATGACTATTTACATGACTCTTATTTACATTGACAAATCTCTTTTATTTTTGGAACAAGAGATGATGGAATTGATAAATACTTGATTTTTTTTTTTTGGTATTTTTCTGATATTTTTTTTTTTTCTGAATATATACATCGTTTTTTTTTTTTTTTTTTTTTTTTTTTTTTTTTTTCAATTTTTTCAAAAAGAAGAAGGAGTTCGTTTTCAATTATAGCATATTATCATGGTATCATTCCATACCCCCAAACCTAAACTAAACATTGTCCTCAATGTTTCAAAACATGGAAAGAATAAAACAATATATGAAGAGGAACATGCTGAGTAGAGTAAAAGGAGAGAGAATACCCGATTGTACGGTGGTAGCTCGATTAAAACTCCGTTATTCAAGGCAAAAATCCATCATATTAGCAGTCACAATGGATGAGCACAAAATATATACAAAAGGAAATTTAACTAACACATTATCTACAAGAAAATTTGGTTTTTAATGGGATTGGACTTTTTGGAAAATTTTGGTTTTGTCGGGAGACATTTGGTTTGGATGGGAAAAAGAAAAATTTTGGTTTTTAGGGGAGAAAAACATTTGGAAAACTTTTGGTTATTTAGGGAAAGAGTGGACTAGTTTAGTCCACATAGACCGGGTCCTCCAGGTTGGTTGTTTCAATGTCGGGTGGGAATGGCTCAAGGAATGGCTTTAATCTCTGCCCGTTGACTTTGAAAACGTTCTTGTTGGAGACATCCTCCAACTCTACAGCTCCATGAGGAAAAACTGTGCGTACTAGGTACGGACCCTTCCATCTGGAACGCAGTTTTCCTGGAAAAAGATGTAATCGGGAGTCATACAGCAAGACTTTCTGACCAGGAGTGAAGGATTTGCGCAGAATACGCTTGTCATGAAACATCTTCATCTTCTGCTTGTACAGCTTGGCACTGTCATAAGCCTCATTCCTCAATTCTTCCAACTCGTTGAGTTGAAGTTTCCTTTGAATTCCAGCTTCGTCCAGAGAAAAGTTCAGCTCCTTGATTGCCCAGTAGGCACGATGTTCTAATTCCACAGGTAGATGGCACGGCTTTCCATACACTAGACGATAGGGGGACATGCCAATTGGTGTCTTATAAGCTGTTCTATAGGCCCACAAAGCATCATTCAACCTTAATGACCAATCTTTCCTAGACGGGTTGACCGTCTTCTCCAGAATGTGCTTAATTTCCCTATTAGAAACTTCTACTTGTCCACTAGTCTGAGGGTGGTACGGAGTAGCAACCTTGTGAGTTATGCCATACTTGCGTACTAAAGACTCAAAGTACTTGTTACGAAAATGTGAACCGCCGTCACTGATGATAGCTCTAGGGGTACCAAAACGTGCGAATATGTTTTCCTTTAGAATGAAAGTACCACCTTGTGGTCATTTGTTCTGGTTGCTATGGCTTCTACCCACTTAGAAACGTAATCAACTGCGACTAGGATGTACAATCTACCGTCAGAAATAGGGAATGGACCCATGAAGTCGATCCCCCAACATCAAAAATCTCCACAATCAAATGGGGTTCAATGGCATCATGTTTCTCCTCGAAATGCTTCCTAGCTTTTGACAGCGTTCACAAGCAACACAATAATCATGGCAATCCTTGAACAATGATGGCCAATAGAATCCACACTGCAAGATCTTTGCAGCGGTTTTCTTGGCACTGAAATGGCCTCCACATGCCTGGTCATGGCAAAAGATATCACATCTTTCTGTTCAGTGTTGGGGACACATCTCCTAATGATTTGGTCCTGGCAATACTTAAACAGATATGGGTCATCCCAGATGAAGTGTTTAACTTCAGCCAAAAACTTATAGCGGTCTTGTCTCGACCAATGTGAGGGCATCCTACCTGCAGCAAGGTAGTTAACGATATCAGCAAACCAAGGAAGGTCTGAGATAGACATCAGCTGTTCATCTGGGAATGATTCTCTAATCAGCTCAGATTCATGAATAGACTCTAAAGTTAATCTAGACAAGTGATCAGCAACCACATTTCACACCCCTTCTTATCACGGATTTCGATGTCGAATTCCTGTAATAAGAGTATCCATCGAATAAGGCGAGCTTTAGCATCCTTCTTGGAAAGAAGATACTTCAAAGCCGCATGGTCTGTGTATATGATGATCTTAGACCCTATCAGATAAGATCTAAACTTGTCTAATGGAAAACCACGGCAAGTAACTCCTTCTCGGTAGTCGAATAGTTGAGTTGAGCATCATTAAGAGTTTTACTAGCATAGTATATCACATATGGTAGTCTATCAACACGTTGCCCTAGAACAGCGCCAACGGCATAATCAGAGGCATCACACATGAGCTCGAACGGCAGTTTCCAATCTGGTGGTCGGACTATAGGAGCGGTGGTGAGGAGAGTCTTGAGTTCTTCCCATGCCTTCACACAAGCAGCATCGAAGTTAAAGACAACATCTTTGGCAAGTAGGTTACACAAAGGTCTTGAGATTTGGCTAAAGTTTTTGATGAATCGCCGGTAGAACCCAGCGTGACCTAAAAATGATCGAATCCCCTTCACAGAGTGGGGTTGAGGTAATTGCTGAATGAGGTCGACTTTAGCTTTATCTACTTCAATTCCTTTTTCCGATACGATGTGTCCTAGAACTATGCCGGAGTTCACCATGAAGTGGCATTTTTCCCAGTTTAAAATCAGATTCTTTTGCTTACATCTTGATAGCACAAGGACTAGATGGTCCAAACATTCGTCAAAAGAGGAACCAAACACAGAGAAATCATCCATAAAGATCTCGAGAAAACTATCTATCATGTCTGAAAAAATGCTCATCATGCACCGCTGAAAAGTAGCGGGTGCATTACACAGCCCGAAGGGCATACGTCTAAAAGCAAATGTCCCAAATGGACACGTGAATGTAGTTTTTTCCTGATCTTCTGGTGCAATATGGATTTGGTTATAACCGGAAAAGCCATCTAGAAAACAGTAGTGACTGTGTCCAGACACACGTTCTAGCATTTGGTCTATGAAAGGGAGCGGGAAGTGATCCTTCCTTGTTACTGTGTTCAACTTCCTGTAGTCGACACATACTCGCCATCCTGTGGTTGTACGTGAAGGGACTAACTCATTCTTTTCGTTCCGAACTACAGTAATGCCTGACTTTTTAGGCACAACTTGAATGGGACTAACCCATTTACTATCTGAAATCGGATATATGATACCCGCATCGAGTAGCTTCAAGATCTCACTCTTAACGACTTCTCTCATGTTAGGGTTAAGTCTCCTTTGCATTTCCCTAGATGGTTTGGCGTTCTCTTCAAGATTAATGTGGTGCATGCAAATGGTGGGGCTTATCCCTTTGAGATCTGAGATGGTCCATCCTAAGGCTTCTTTCTGCTCCTCAAGGACTCCTAAAAGCTTGTTTTCCTGTTCTATGTTTAATTGTGAAGAAATGATAACAGGTAAAGTATCAGAAGGACCTAGAAATGCATACTTCAAAGTCTCAGGTAATGGTTTCAATTCCTGGTTGGCCTTAGGCGACTCGTCCGAAGATATAACAAACTCCTCAGAAAGTGGGGGTTGTTCCACTGTATTCTGCCACTTAGTGATGTCCATTTGAGGTACAGATTCGAGCAAAGATTGGACTTCACTAGTGTATTCATCATCATACAACTCCAAGTTAACACCTTCCAAACATGCTTGCAGGGGATCTTTTGACATAATGCTAGTCAATGAATCTTGTATCAAACTCTCAATCATATTGACTTCATGTATCTCCTCATCATCAAGATTCACAGGTTGTTGACTAACATTAAACGCATTCAATTCTACAGTCATGTTTCCAAAAGAGAGTTTCAACACTCCGTTCCGACAGTTGATGATCGCATTGGACGTCGCCAGGAATGGACGTCCTAGAATGACAGGAATGTGACAATTTGGGTTTTGGACAGGTTGGGTGTCTAAGACAATGAAGTCTACAGGAAAATAGAATTTTTCAACCTTAATCAAAACGTCTTCTACCACTCCACGAGGAACTTTGACAGATCGATCTGCCAATTGGAGAGTTATAGGTGTAGGCTTCAACTCTCCAAGACCTAACTGCACATAAACAGAATATGGCAGGAGGTTCACACTTGCACCTAGATCTAATAAAGCTCTATTGACCGTGTGTTCTCCGATAGTGCAAGAGATTGTTGGACAACCTGGGTCCTTAAACTTGGGTGGAGTTTTGTTGAGAATAATGGAACTCACTTGTTCAGCTAAGAAAGCACGTTTGTGCACATTAATCTTGCGCTTTTGAGTGCACAAATCTTTGAGGAATTTGGCATATGCAGGGATTTGCTTAATTGCCTCAAGAAAAGGAATGTTGATGTTGACTCTTTTGAACAGTTCTAACATCTCATTGTAGTGGGTGCTTATCTGTTGGCGAACTAACCTCTGAGGAAAAGGAGCAATAGGAACATTAGGAGGTAGAGGGACATTCCTAGCAGTAGGTTTGTCGGCTTCACTAATGTGCTCGGATTCTTTTCTGGACTAGAGGTTTCCTTAGGTGGTGTAGGCAATGCTAAGTTTGGCTCAGATTCACTTGTTTGTGGTATGCCTACATTGTTCTCAACAACTTTACCACTTCGGAGAGTGGTGATGGAATGGACTTGATCGGGTGAGGTTCTTTCGCAAGATGATGATGTTGTGCCTGCTTGAAATATCCTCTTTGGTTCTTGTTGGGGTTGGCTAGGAAGTTTACCCTTTTCTCTTGTATTCAATGCATCGCAAATTTGACCCATCTGTAGTTCTAGAGCGGTGACTCGCTGATCAGTTGCTTTCTCGTTTTTCATCAGATGTTGGGTCAATTGATTGATACTTTCTTCAATGCTGGACAATTTCTTGTCAGCAGTGTATTGAGGGTACGACTGCTGTTGAGGATTTCTAGGGTATTGTAGCCTTGGTTGTTTTGATAGCCTTGATTTGGTTGAGATGGTCCTCCTTGGGCAGGGCCTTTGGACCATGAAAAGTTGGGGTGGTTTCTCCATCCTGGATTGTAGGTCTGTGAATATGGGTTGTGCTCTTGTTTTTGAAACATAGCATTTGCTTGCTCAAGCTTAGATTCCTGGAATGCATGCATTTCCGGACAATCATTGACTTGGTGATCAGATCCATTACATAGAGCACAGATAGCCATTTCGACATGTTCACAAAAGGTAGTGGGAGAAGGGTTTGCGTTTTTCTGTAGTTCTAACGCTTCTATTCTTCTTGCTAGCGCAGCCATCTTTACACTTCCTTCAAAATCAGACTCAATCCTATGGACCTAGCTACAGGTGTAGTCTTTCTAGGTTCACGAATGGATTCCCACTGTTGCGTCTTCTCAGCTACTTCAATCAGGAAGTCCCAAGACGCATCAGCAGTCTTATTTACAAAAAGACCATTGCACATTGACTCAACCGTTGTTCGGGTGGACACATCTAGACCCTCATACAAAATTTGCACAAGTCTCCATTTTTCAAAACCATGATGGGGACATTGGAGCAATAATTCATTGAATCTCTCCAAGTATCTAGCTAGGGTCTCACCCTCTAATTGCACAAAGCTATTCAGACTTTGACGTTTGACATTGTCGCAGTCTTGTGATTTGGGAAAAACTTTTTGAAAAACTCCTTGATGAGGTCATCCCAAGACATGATGGATTGAGGCTGTAAAGCATACAGCCAGGCCTTAGCCTTATCTTTAAGGGAGAAAGGAAAAAGCCTCAACTTTAGGATTTCGTCAGACATTTGAGTGAAACGCAGAGTTCCACAAATCTCCTCAAACTCTCTCACGTGATGGTACGGATTTTCATTTTCTACACCTCTAAAAACTGGAAGCATTTGTATTGTGCTCGATTTCAGCTCATAATGGCCATTGGCTTCGGGTAGCACAATACAAGATGGTTGACTAGTTCTAGTTGGGTACATATAATCCTTGAGTGTACGGGGTTCTCCCATTGTTTCTGATTGATCTGGACTGTCTACCTCAGAACTAAGGATTTCGATTGGATCGTCCGGGTTAATTCTAACGAGTCTGTTTGTTTGGTCTCTGTAGGTCACAATCATGTCCTAGCAGGTACCTCAACTAACATGTTGGTCAGAGCAGTCGGAAACAATTTTTGAACCACAAAAGGCCCAATATTTTGGTTTAAAATGGGTTTTTTGATGATTTGGTTTTGAGTGGGTTTTGGTTTATAAAATGTAGAGCCCTAATTTTTTTGTTTTTGTTTTGTAAAGTTAGGAGCCTAATGGATGGGATGTACACCTAAAGTCCAAATTAAAAGACAAGCCCACAAAAGATAAGAAAAAGAATAATCACAAACAATAAATACAAGCCCATAAAAGAAAAGAAAAAGAAACAAAGAAAATTAAAAATTATTACAGGCCCAAATAGAAAGAAAAAGAAAATTGAAAAATTATTACAAGCCCAGATTAATACTTAAACACAAGCCCAGATGAATTTAATGAGGCCCAGTTGGGTTATCTCATGGGTTAGGCCTACCTGAATAGCACAGCCCAGCTGTTCGGTTTAAGTTGCTAAAGCCCAGTTGGGCTTGGATCGTCCTACGCGGCTTTGGTTTGTCTGAGGCCCTGTTGGGCTTTTGGTTCAGCAAGGCTGCAAGTGCAGCAGCAACAGCAACACAACAGCAGCAGGAGCAGCAGCTTGGGAGAGGCTAGCAGCAGCAGCACAACGCAGCAGCAGGACAAAGCAAGCAGCAGCAGGAAGAGTAGGTTGACAGGGAAAGAAAACTGCAGCAGCACAGCAGCTTGGCAGCCCAGTTCAGCAACAGGCTTAGCACAACAGCAAGAAGAGGAGCAGCTCCACAGCACAGTTCAGTGAACAGCAGCAGTTCAGCAACACAACACAAGAAAGAAAGAGCAAGTGCGCCGCAACCGAGTCCCCGGCAGCGGCGCCAAAAACTTGTTGGGGCTGGGCTAGAAATGTAGTCCTAAAAATTCTACTGCAAGTGCACAGTGTCGGCAAGCAACACAGGGCCAGCACAGGTCAGTTCCACAGGGACAAGGGGGAGCAAGTGTGATCTTTCTTATTGTGACATTAAACAGAACTAATCATTAGCATTCAACAGAACTAATCATTAGCAGTTATTAACTTCCCAATCATTACACAGAATTAGCATTTATTAAACAGAAGTAACAGAACAAGCATTAAATTTCCACTAACAGTTATTAACATTCAATGCATTGACTTCAGGTTAGCATCAAATTCAACACAGTCTTTATTCCTGAAGCATTAATCACTAACTACTAATCATTTACATTAACTGAATCATTAACATTAACATTTATTTCTGGAGCACTAATCATTGATCATTGATACCAATCATTCACATTAACTGAATAGCAGACTTGGAGGCAGGACATTACACTAATTCAATCATTGAGATTGAAGCAAAGTTACACAGAGAACTGAAGATGAACAAGCAAATGAGGAGGGGAAAATTTCTGAACAGTAATAAGGATATGGTGAATCAGATGAATGGAAACTAGGGTTGAGAATTCACCTCTCAGCCCATACTAGCATGTGAACCAATGAACTACTTTAGTTTCTTTGAATAGATAAATTACCTCCAATCACTAAATCAAGGCAAGCATTAGTTGTCTGTTTAAAGCACAACTAATACAAACACATAACAAGCAATGTAGAGTCAGTGAACAAACATAGAGGAATTCTAACTACCTAGGATGCTTGACATTCTAGGTGAAAGCAACATGTATTCATCAACAAAAATTCATCTTACACAATTATCTTGGCATAAACAGCAGCACATCAGCACACAAATTAGCATTCAGGCTAAGGGTTTCATCTTAGCCCCAGTTAAGATGTTTAGTTCATAGTTAGAGAGCCTAACATGATACTAAGAGGGTTATTATACATGGAGAAAAGCTACAGGGACAGAACACAGAACAAAAACCAATTGATAGAGAAAATTCTTACTGAAATTAAACTTGGGTCTCCTCCCTCTTTTCTCACAATGTTACACAGTGTACAATTTATACCAGAACACTAACCCTAATTGTAAATCCCCAAATCAGAAAATTAGGGTTTTTTTAAATTACACAAAATTTAACTTACAAACTCCCAAAATCTGCTCGACCCATGCCTCCTCTAGTCCTTGATGCTCTTCCTCTGCTCCTATTGTCCCCTAATTTCGAGTTATTTTACTCACCCCAAAACCTAGGGTTTCAGAGGTTGTGAGGAGAAGAAAATAACTAGGCTAGGGATATGGGGGTGTTGTCGGTGAAGAGATAGTAGTGGCAGTGATGGAACTGGTGGTGGTGACGGAAGTGACAGCGGCAGAGAGGGGAGGTGGTGGAGTTGCAGAGCTCTGCAACTGTCGGGTGAAGGAGATGAAGTTTTGGGAAGAAGGAGGTGTTTGGGTGGTAGTATAGGCATCGGTGCTAGGGTGTGAAGCGGGAACATCTGATTCGATGTTTGGCGAGCTGATCCGTAGGATGTGACGATGGTAGGTGGATCCAACGATGAGATTGGAGGCTGTGGGTAGCGACCGTCGGATGGAGGAATGCAACGAAAAGGACGGCCCAAGATGGAGATCGGCGTTGCGATGTAAAGCGGGAGCTTCGGAGTTTGATGTGCGATGATGGAGCGACCGTAGGATGCTGAGATGCTTCAATCTGACGGCTGAAATCCGATACGGGCTTGGGTAGTGGAAATGGGTTTGAGAAAGGGTTTTGGGCCTTGGGTATGCCAGGCCCATAACTTCTTTAAGAACAATTCCTCCTTCTTGAGCCCATTTCTACCCTCTTGGTCTTGTGCACAACATTCTTCGCGGCTTCCTTGCGTAATTCCTCCCGGCTTTTCACTACTTTTCTGCTCTTTTTGCTCCTCACTTCATCCAGATTTTATTTGTTACCTAAAAATGAAAAATTAAGTAAGAAAAATATTTATTCTTGAAAACAATGAAAATACAGAATATGGGATAAAATGTAGAATTAATGCACAAAAGATGAGTTAAATGCCAACAAAAATATATATAAATATGCACTATTTAGCACTCATCATATAATCTGCTGGTAATTTGATCGAAACACTAAAGAACCCATGAAGATAAAGGTCTTGTGAGACAAATCCTGAACCTGCACCAGAGATTTTAACTATTAGTTCACAGTTGGAGGAAGAGGAAAAAGAACTGAAGAAAAAGTGTAATTCGACCATTAAAACAGACGAAGACATAATTTTTGAAATTGTGGGTTTGAGAATAATTTTTTCCAGAAAATGGGTGCGCGCCTGTAGTTTTCTGAGCGTGGGTTTCTCAGTGGAAAAATCTGGGAGAATGGGTTTCCCTGTAGTTTTCACTTCTTTTTATGACTTTTGCACTTGTTTTTAATTGATTTATGGTTCGAATTAATTAGTTATCATTTTATTTGATGGGTCATGCTTGCTTAAATGTTTGATGTTCCATGCTTACGATTTATAACTAATATTTTGAGAATCTATTTTGGCAAAGAATAAGAGTCCATATTTTTAATATTTGAGCTATAATTGCATGGAATTATTATTTGAATCACATGAATGGAATTTGGTGAAATTCTTAGTCCCAGTACCTCTCACCATTGTTAATATTTTTTTTGTATATAATTTTATTAAACCTTTAAATTTAATCTTCACAAATCTTTGAGTTCGAATCCTATTTACTACAACAACGACCCATAAAAAAATCATAATCAGTTGTACAAGAACCTAAACATTTATAATAAGGAATGTAATCTTTGAAAACCGTGGCTATAATATTCATGTATTGATTCAAGTGAATCAAACCGATTTTGCTTCAATTGTGTTCTTGTATAAATCCATGAGAATATAGCAATTGAAAAACTCTTTAACTAGTTTCATTTGAGTCATTTGAAATAGTTATGGTTAAGATGAATAAGGTTGATACGAGAGTAATCATATGGCTAATCTCGGTTAACTATTTGTGAACCAACATGGTGTACACGTTTGGGTACGGTTACATAAACCTAAATGAGTGTACATTTCATTTGTTTGTAACAAGCTAAGTTCGATCTAACAGTTGAAATATATTAGCTTGTTTGAATCAGGTTTTTCATCTAACGGTAATTATTGAATGCTTTGTTACCAAGGTAACTTGGATTTCAAACCCTGATTTGAAAACTATATAAATGAGAACTCTAGCAACTGGGAAACCGAATCCCTACACCTCATGTGTGTTAGTAGTTGCATAACTAGAGTCGATTCTCCTTTAACCTTAGGTTTCTATCGAGACCTTGTAGGTTAACGACTTCAAAGACTTCATTGGGATTGTGAAGCCAGACCCAACTTTTCTCTTTGTAGTTGCATGTTCTGATCTTGCCCGATTATGTCGTATTGAGTAAAATTGAAATAATTGACTCGAGATTAATTTCTCCGATAGGCAAGTTAAAAGTAATCACAAGCATCTTCGTCTCATCGTTTGTGATTCCACAATATCTTGTTTCGCTAGATGATTAAGATTATTGTGAGGTGATTGATAATACTATGCTGTTCTTTGGGAATATAAGACCGGTTTATCAATTGGTTCCTGTTCACCTTGATTTATCAAAAGACGGAACAAAAACTCTTGGTATTTTTTTGGGTGATAGATTTTTTCAATCTATAGGCTTTTCTGTGTGAGAAATATTTGTTTATCAAGTCTTCGACTTTGGGCCGTAACAACTCTTGGTTGTGGGTGAGATCAACTAAGGGAATCAAGTGCGTAGTATCCTGATGGGATCTGAGACGTAAGGAACGCAATTGTACCGTGAATTAGTTTGAGATTGATTAGGGTTCAACTACAGTCCAGTCCGAAGTTAATTGGTAGTAGGCTAGAGTCTGTAACAGCTTAATATATTGTGGTGTTCAATCTGGACTAGGTCCCGGGGTTTTTCTGCATTTGCGGGTTTCCTCGTTAACAAAATTCGGGTGTCTGTGTTATTTCTTTTCCGCATTATATTTTGTATATAATTGAAATATCACAGGTTGTGCGTTAAGATCAATCAATTAGAATATCCAACCTTTGGTTGTTGATTTACAGTGATTGACACTTGAACATTGGTCTTTGTTACCGTTCAAGTAACTTCTCTTATATTTATTCGGACTCGCATATTTCTATGTGTTGATTGCGGATTGAATTTAGAGTTAGAGATATTAAACTCTTTGATATACTTTACCCTAGATTGAGTCTGACTGTCTAATTGATTCTCTAGAAAGTGTATTGCAGTAAGTCCTCTCAGATTGCCAAACGAATTGTTGGGTGTGGTTGTTAGACCCCCGCATTTTCAATTGGTATCAGAGCAAGCAAACACATTAAAGACCTCATAAGTCTGTGTTTGTAGTGATCTGATATGGACAGAGGTGTTATCTCTATAAACGTACCACCAGTCTTCGATGACTCAAATTACTTGTGGTGGAAAATTGATATGGGTGCCTTTCTTCAAGCGCGTGATTTTCTATCATGGTTTTATGTAGTTAATGGCTATGATGCTCCTGTTGTGGCAATAGGAAATGCAACCGTTCCAAAGAACATTGCTGCCAATGACGTTTCCGATATACTTGCTGCAAAGCAAAACTCCGACGGTTTGAATGCCATCATAAATGCCATTACCTCGGATCTTCATTACCATGTCACGATGTGCACCCGGTCTAAAGATGCTTGGGATATCTTAGAAACCGTATTTGAAGGGAATACCAGTGATAAGGAAGCCAGGCTTCAAAACCTAAATTCCGATTGGGAAAACCTTTGTATGGCAGATGAAGATTCATTTGATGAGTTTAATCACAAAGTGTCTGAAATTGTTAATGCATCCTTTGCACTGGGTAAGAGTATTCCTGAAAAGGACATTGTGATGAAAATTCTAAGATCGCTGCCATCTAGATACGATTCTGAGAAGCATTACCATCTTCGAAGGAAATAACCTTGATAATCTTTCCAGAAGTACTCTTGTGGGAAAGATTAAATTACTTGAACTTGATCAGAATACAGTCAGAACTTCTGCTTTCAATGTTGTGACCATTTCAAGTGAAACTTTTAGCTTGTCACGGGCTGATGAATGTTGTTCTAATCACGTCGATTCTAATACATCACCGATGACATAAAAGATCAAAGATATGGTAAAGAAAAGAAGAAGATCCTAGACATAATCTTCTCTCTCTATTGCTTCTGATGATTCAAGTCAAGAAAAAATATCTCAGTGTCCCAACGTTTTACATACTGATGAAATATGTACGGAAGGTTCAGCCTTCTGAGACTGAGATCCTAGAATTTCTGGATAAGTATGAAGAAATTCATCAGGATAATATTCAACTGAAGGAGTTGTTGAATAAACTAGAATCATCACTACGGGTGAAAACTCTTGAGATTGACTGTCTTAATGATGAATTCACCAGAACCCTATTTCTAAAAGAAAATGAGATTAATTCTCTCAAGTGTGACCTACAAAGGTTTTCAGGAAGCTCAGACAAAATTTCAACAATGTTATTTGGTCAAAAGGATTTTGGAAACACAAGTGGTTTAGGGTTCAAAAGTAAGACAGTGAGCACAACGAACTCTTCTGTTCCAGCCGGCCTTGGATGAAACGATTCTGTAGGTTATGACAAACATGAGTCATCTCTACAAAGCAAACCTTCTTTGGTTTTCTCTTTTTGTGGAAGTACAAGTCATGTCCAAAGTAAGTGTTGGAGATTCAAGAGGAACAACAAAAGAATTGTCAAACTTCAAAATGACATGCAAAAGATGAATCCGACTCTAGAGAAGCAGTCAGTGACGCCTAAGTACAAGAAGAAGTCTAAAAGATTCAGAATCAGACGAGGTAAGTCTGGTTATTCTACAAACCATGAAATGTCACCTTGTGGCACAAGAAGTGAACATTCTGTTCACTCCATTACTATCTAAATCTAGTAATGAACTAAATCCTTATTTTATTTATACTTAAAAAATAAGGATTACCTCAAGGTTATTCTTGTAAATCTTTTGTTGATTTTCTGTTCCATTTTTGTGAAAGTAAATATTTTATTGTTGAAATAAATAATGGATCATGAACCTTGGGGACTTATTTTAAAGTCCTTTAGGTTTTTACTATCCTAGGAGTTTGTTTAAGTTCATTTTTGAACATCATTGTCCTTTACCTTCTCTCTTTTCAAAAGATGCAGTCTCATGGCTCCTACAACAAGAGGTACCACAAAAAGAGATGATGTAGAAGCAGTCAATGTGTATCTGTGTGAAGGTATTCAGTCCTCAAGGAAAAGAAAGTTAAAGGATATGACTAATGATCATGGTTCTCTCTTCATCTGCCTATTATTTGTTTGTCACTCTGATAATAACTTTAGGATTATGGTGAAGGATTTCATCAGAAAAAGAAATGATTTAAAATCTCGAATCGTTTCATCTTTAGAAGATATTTCTCACTATGAACAAATGTTGTCTCTAACAAAGAACACTCCGCGTGAACTAAAAAGATAACTTAGTGAGTTAACTGATATTTCTGAAGATTTGGAGGAATTAAATGACCCGATTATCAATAGATTTTTCAATAATGAGAAGGAGTTCTTTGTACATGCCCTGATAAATCTCTACAATATCTAGTAAATCTTCTTATGAAAATTTACTTCTTGTGTTTTTTAGAGAATAACTAGGATTTGGAATAACCATTATTGTGAGTACACATAGCTATGTCCAACGTTTTCATCTTCATGGTTTTAGATTTATTTATTTAAATTCTAAGTTTTTGGAAGATGATTTTTGCAATTTTAATCTTTATGATTTTATATATTGCAAATTGTTATGGGATATGTTGTTTACGTCCATGAACCTGTGACTGTCCCGTATTTGTTCAAAAGCTATCTATATTATGTCAGTATGAAAGTATTGATAAAAGATAGAATGAACTTTTGACTAACAAAAGTTAATGCCTTTTATGCCACTTTTTTGATGGAAGAAAGGATGAACTTTTGTTTACAAGTATTATGTCTATTATATGTCATTGTGCAAATAGTGATGAAAAATAGAATGAATCCTTGTGTATTCCGCAGTATTGGTCCATCTCCGATCCACATTTTTGTGCACATATTGTGTTTCTCCGTAAGTTCTCTTATGTCGAGCATGACCAATTGAGTTGATCATTTTTTTGGTTGATTCAATTTAAATATTTAAATACAAATTCATGTTTCCATGTGATTTGGTTATGTCCAAAGAAATCCTTCTTTTCTTGTAAAAACAAGGTCGCTTTTGTTGTTCTTCCGGGGATGACATTTTATGGGGGGGAGTTCTTAATTGAACTTGTGAGTAATTGCCAAATCTTTGTGGGGAGTGCGGCTGTGGAATATTATAGGGGTTATCTTGTATCTTTATAAACTCCTTGATGAATGCATTTAGCTTCGGCTTTATGATTGCATTTAAATAAGTTGGTATGTTATTCCCTTTTGGTCATGAAGTATCTCGATGAAAATTTCATGATGGTCCCACTAGTTTTCGTACCTTTACCAATTTATATTGACAAAAAGGGGGATAATTAATGTGTAGTTTCATACTACAAATACATATGATTTATGGATCATTATGTAAGGGGGAATGGTTTTCATGTTGAGATGAAGTATTGACTAAGGGGGAGTGATATATATCACCATGGTATTATTGTCAAAGTTGTGATACAATTGAACTTTGATGCTGTGTAATAATACTACGACAATGTATAACAATGATTGAGAACATTTGTTTTCTTATTATTATCTCTACAGATCTTCAACAACTATGATGCTGAGTTGAACACGTTTAGAATCATGGAGTACTTGGAAGTGACGAAGTTTTCAAGTCGTGTTGAAGATGCCAAGGATATCAAGCATTTGGATGAGAATCTACAAATTTTTATTTACTTTGTAATCCATATGTATTGATAGTTTTGTCACTAATATTGACAAAGAGGGAGATTGTTAGAGCACTGCTCGGCCGAACTCGCATGCGTTGCTATCTCAAGCATGTTTTTCAATGTTAGTGATCAAAACTATAAGTCTTTAATGTTAGCCTATTTATAGATGTCTCGGACTAGGACATAGATTGTGTAGTTGAGATTAGTTTTCACGGCGTTCATCATTTGAAGACGAAAAACTACTAAAGGGAGATTGTGGAACTTCATCGACAAAAGGTAGGTGGACACTTAAACTCATCTATCACTTGGAAAGTCTATTTATACTCTATCTCCTATATTGAGACATAAGTCGTATTACGATATAGTTTTTTATATACACATTTGAGATTTCGAGCTGAGTTTATCTCGCTTACATATTTCTCTAAATATGTGTTGGAAAGCTTTCGCTTCGACCAAGTTCATCTTATATCATGTGAAAATTGCCGAGTAAAATCTTACATGGTTTGTGTGATAAAATCATTTGGTGTTGTCTTGGAATATTTCGTAATGATTATTTCAATAACTTGAAAATTACTTTGATGCTAATAGTGTGTGAAAACGGCTATTGTCATCCTCTAAGAAAGTTTCAATGATTGAAATAAGAGTTTAGAACACTTAAACATCATTGGATATGTCATGTTGTGCACTCTTGCACATATGTAATCCATGTCCGAGAACCATAGTATGCGCACTCGTTTGCGTACCTATTGGTTTGAGAAATCCGGGAACCTACGTATGCGTACCCGTTTGCGTACTGGCGTACAGGTTCATGTCCGAGAATTTATGCTGGGATTTAAAGTTCGCGTACCCGTTTAGGTACTGGCGAAACCTAATCTTAGTCCGGGTATTTTAAGTATGCGTACACGTTTGCATACTTGAAGGTTAAAGTTCCAAAATCGGTTATGAACATGAACATAAACATAAACATTTATATAATAAGGAATGAAATCTTTGCAAACCGTGGCTATAATGTTCATGATTGATTCGAGTGAATCAAACCGATTTTCCATCAATTGTGTTCTTGTATGATTCAATAAGAATATAGCAATTGAACAACTCTTTAACTAGTTTCATTTGAGTCATTTGAACTAGTTATGGTTAAGATGAATAAGGTTGATATGAGAGTAATCATATGGCTAACCTTGGTTAACTATTTGTGAACCAACATGGTGTACACGTTTGGGTACGGTTACATAAACCCAAATGAGGGTACATTTCATTTGTGTGTAACAAGCTAAGTTCAATCTAACGGTTGAAATATATTAGCTTGGTTAAATCAGGTTTTTCATCTAACGGTGAATGTTGAATGCTTTGTTACCAAGGTAACTTGGATTGCAAACCCCGATTTGAAAACTATATAAAGGAGAACTCTAGCAACCGGGAAAACTAATCCCCACACCTCATGTGCGTTACTAATTGCATAACTAGAGTCGATTATCCTTTAACTTTAGGTTTCCATCGAGACCCTGTAGGGTAACGACTTCAAAGACTTCATTGGTATTGTGAAGTCAGACCCAACTATTCTCTTTGTAGTTGTGTGTTCTGATCTTGCCCGATTATATCGTATTGAGTACAATTGAAATAATTGATTCGAGATTAATTTCTCTGATAGGCAAGATAAAAGTAATCACAAACATCTTCGTCTCATCATTTGTGATTCCACAATATCTTCTTTCGCTAGACGATTAAGATTATTGTGAGGTGATTGATAATACTAGGTTGTTCTTCGGGAATATAAGACCGGTTTATAAATTGGTTCATGTTCACCTTTATTTATCAAAATACGGAACAAAAACTCTTGGGTATTTCTGTGGGAGACAGATTTATTCAATCTATAGACTTTTTTGTGTGAGACAGATTTGTTTATCAAGTCTTCGACTTTGGGTCGTAGCAACTCTTGGTTTTGGGTGAGATCAATTAAGGGAATCAAGTGCGTCGTATCCTGCTGGGATCAGATATGTAAGGAGCGAAAATGTACCTTGAATCGGTGTGAGATTGATTAGGGTTCAACTACATTCCAGTCTGAAGTTAATTGGTAGTAGGCTAGAGTCTGTAACGGCTTAATAGAGTGTGGTGTTCAATCTGGACTAGGTCTCGGCGTTTTCCTGCATTTGCGGTTTCCTCGTTAACAAAATTCTTGTATCTGTGTTACTTCTTTTCCGCATTACATTTTGTATATAATTGCAATATCACAGGTTGTGCGTTAAGATGAATCAAGTAGAATATCCAACCTTTGGTTGTTGATTTACATTGATTGACACTTGAACACTGGCCTTTGTTACCGTTCAAGTAACTTCTCTTATATTCAATCGGTCTCGCAGATTTCTGTTTGCTGATTGCGGATTGAATTAAGAGTTAGAGATATTAAACTCTTTGATATACTTTTGAGCCTGACTGTTTAGTTCATTCTCTAGAAAGTGTATTGGAGTAAGTCCTCTCAGATTGCGAAACAAATTGTTTGGTATGGTTGTTAGACCCCCGCATTTTCATATTGTATAACACTAACAGAGTTGAGTGATACAAAGACGACCAACTAAACTAACTATTACAGTTTTCACTAAATTACAAATAGGACTTTGGCTAATAATTAAACTAAAACTACAAAGTATTAAAAATCTAAAGTAAATTCAAAAACCAGAAGTTCAAACATAAGGTGGGAGATCCACCGGCCTAAGGAACGATGCTAGATTGTGGCTGTGGTTTTAAAGAAAAAATTCTTTAATGTGGCTTCTTAACCTTGATCATGTTTTGAATTAGAAGGTGCTACGAGTTATTGGCGTTGCTATTCAAAAAAAATGTAAGGAGATATTTTCGTCCTTAAATGTAAGGAGATATTTTTATTCCATAAAAATATGGTATGGTGTGCCGTAAACATAAAAATATACCACGAATATGGAATTATTTTTAGTTACGGTTTGTATTAATCATAAAAGTATACCACGAATATGAAAATATTTTTAGTGAAAAAAAATGCTTTCGCATAATATCCAGGAAAAATATTTCGGGAAAGAAACATTGTTGGACATACTGAAGTATATTTTAAACGAAATTATTATTGAACATTAAAATAGAATGCGGAAGCGATTAGATCGAGAGCATCGCTGCTCTGATACCATCTTAAGTTTTGATATGTTGATCAAATTCAAAATAAATATCATTAATATTATACAAATAAAATAAAATCAATGATAAAATAAAATAAAAACAATCAAGAAGAAACAAATATACATACCAAAACAATAACGGAGACGATGTTACATGGTTCGGTCAACTCGATCTACGTCCACAAGCAATCTCGTAAGGTGAATAATAATATATACACAGAACCTTGAATTTTATCTTTAGAACATCCCCGATACTCATAATTTATTAGTTCAAAGAGAGGTTTTACGTATTAAACCTTGGTCCCTCTCGTTGGAGAAAAGCATTGATTCAATTACAGTACATCTAAATCTTAGAGAGGCTCAGATTGACCAAAATTGCAAGCATTGTTGGCACATGAATCACGACTCATACACAAACAACTTGAAGGATGTCTTATGATAGGGTTTGCATTGAGGTTGAAAATGTGGAGCCAATTGCTGAAATACCAGATTATAGGGAAGAAGAAACATCAACGGTAGAGGTTAGGGGATCTCCGTAGACAAACAACTAGGACAAGGTTGCAATTGAGACTTGTGAAGATTCTGATGATGAATAATCCTCTAAAGGTGAGGATGTGGCTACATATTGTTTATCTTTTATCAAATCTCTTTGGCATACTACTATGTTAAACATGACAGTAACTAGATGCTATTGTAAAACTGGTATCCACATCGATCTCTCTCAATAACACAACTCATGACATTACTCAATCGAGGACGCCTAACTAAATGCTAACATGATCTGTTGGGACTGAAGTTTGATATTTTGATAATCTAAAGTTCAAGAAAAGAAATCTTCTCATGTTGTGGGTAATTGGTAGATCAGGGACTAAACATAGACACACGATTGAGTCAATAAACATAGACGTATAATAACACTATCAAAGGCGATTAACAATAGCAGAATGGAGCTACAACCACCTTATGGAAGCCTAGAGAAAAAGTCCAAAAGTAAAAATAAACATTTCCATAGTGCCAAATTCTAATCATTTTTGCATAAGAAATTCAAAGATTTCTCAAAACCTACATTAAACACACTTTTCCGCGTCTTTGGGATAGAGTGATATAGTTCAGAAAGATACGACTCCAAATAAATAATTAGCAAAAGCATCCTTGGTGCAAAACCTAGACTTCAAGCATCAAGTTTGTACTTCCTCAACTTGTTTCCAGCCGTTATACATAAGAATAACCACTTATATATACGATACCGGTACATGTTGCTATCCTTGCAATAATCCTCTTACGCATGGAGCAAGATGGTTTACCTTGAAAGAGGGATTAATGAGGCTAGTCTCTCTCTCTCCCTCTCTCTATTTTTTTTTTGGAAAATTAGGTGGAAACTAAACATATCACAAAGAATAAAAGTTTTTTTTTTCTTTCTTTTCTTTTCTTTTCTTTTCTTTTCTTTTCTGGAAGTGCATTCAAAATGTTGTAGCTACTAATACAAAGTTGTTTGGAAAAGTAAAAAGGTTATTTGATTTTTGGTACTAACCATTTTGACTTAGTATTTGGTCTAACATTTGTCCAACTTAGTGGTTGGTACCTGGACTTCACGTTGACTCGCGTTGACTCCTTTGAGTTAAACTTTATGTTAATTAAATATGTAATTATAAAAATATCTTGTACTTTAGTAATAATGACTAACTAAGTCATAACCTATTAGCCGAGTCACACCGCTCCAAACCGAGTCGTACCGGTGCAAATGAAACAGGCTTATATTGTTTTTCACGAATCTTCATCTCTTACTATCTGTATTTCTGCTACCACCATCACGTCCAGTCTGCTCTATTTCTTCTCCTCTAGAATTTTTTTTTGTTGAAACCCGTCACATAAACATATCAACCATCGCTTTAATTTCATCGAATGATAAAGAACAGTATTGTTGCAGAGATTAGGATTCAGTTATGGTACAATTTCTGTTCAGTTAGGGTTTTTATTTTTCCTTGGGTTTCATTAATCAAATTTGGGTTTAAAAGGGTGCGGCGTACAGGGAATCTTGTTGTTATTTATTTTTGTTTCTCCAATTTCAATAGCATAGAATTTTAGGGTTTACTCAATTTCCCAAAATTGGGTTTCTGCTGAATCTTATTTTTGTGATTTGTGAATTGGTTTATTATCATAATCAGAGAATTTATCTACATTCCCCTCAATTTCAATATTTTGAATGATAATGATCTGTATTATGATGTTCTTATTAATGAACAGTATTGAATTGTGATAGATATTTTTAATGATAATGATATGTGTTCTTATCAATGAAAAGTATTGAGTGGTGGTGTTCTTAGTTTAGTGTTGGTGGTTAATGTATTTTCAAAGTTGTTGTAATAATAAATAGAGTTCGTTCAAGACTTGTGAAGGTTGTGCTTTTAGATTTAAATTTTAAAACTAAAGAAAATAAAGCAAATTAAAACTGATTAGAGAGACCCGGGTTCAAGATTTCACCATTCACCAAAATTCATTTAATTTAATGTTAATTTTTATCATGCAATTCTAGACAATATAACTCCAATCAAAAGAAATTGTGATTCTAAACATTGCCTAAATTAGATTTTCAAAACATCAATTGTTAATCGCAAGAATGAAGTATCAAAAGCCCTAAACTAAGCATACTTCATCAAGAGAAAACACAACTAATTAATAAAAATCATTACTCAGTTTTCATTCGGTGCAAATAATCATAAAAGAATTGCATAAATAAATTCAAATAAATTTTACCACATAACTTTTGGAAGAATGGCTTCCTCCATCGCCCAGGAAGATTGGGTTTAGCTCATCATGTTGGAAATACACTCAAAATATGAATTCATGGCTCAAAAAGTGTTTACAAGAAGAGAAAATAGTGAAACAGGAAATCTGCAACAGCACATGCACGTTGTAGACCGAATGTTTCAACTCTCAACTGTTATGATGAAGATAACCGTTACAAATATGAAGATAAATGTTGCAGAAGAGGATGAAGAAACTGTTACAATGAAGATAAATGTTGCAAATCAGTTGAAGAAACTGTGACAAGCATTTAAAGAAACCGACGACGGATGAAGAAACCGTCGTTGTTTCCCTGTTCTTCACGAGCAGCAGCAACAGAGTTCTGAAAACTCTTGATTCGCGCTTCCTGAGCTCTCCTCTCGACCCCAAACTCTCCCCTCCTCTTCTATGTGATCCTAGGAACCTATTTATACATCATTGCGACATTGAATCTCCCAAAATCTCTTTATTTAATCACATTATTTCTTTTATTCTCGAAAATATATTGTTTCCAAAAATCGTTTTTCTACGCGTCTGCAGCTGTATTTCTTTCCTTCTATACCTTCTTCACGCTCCAGAATATCGATCAACTCTTCCAAACACGTGCAATACACGTTTAAATTCCTACAAGCTCATGTTTTTCCTCCAACTCCCTGTTTGGATTAAACCAAGTAATCCAGCCAAATTTGATCGAAACAAACACCCATACTAGCTCTGTTAGGACATATCACAACTACCCATGAAGTTTCAGCGATTGAATCACACAAAAACTCCTCCAAACATTCGATCGAAATTCTTCCAGTGAAGTGAAATGTTTTCCCGCCAAAATTGATTTTGAATTTGAGAAGAAGATGTCCTCCCCATAATCCTGTACGGGTTTCCCTTTAGCACTTGCCTTATGGGGTGCAAATAGTATTTTTGGGCGTAAATAGTAATTTTTCTGGGGTTTCTCCGTCACATTTTTGGGGTGCTTCCGGTGCATTTCTGGGGTGCCTTTAGTATTTTATCCTGGGGTGTAAAACACCACTTTTCGAGCCAATTTTGCTGCAAGAGCTTATTTCTCTATAAATACCTACAAAGACATAAAATAACAAAATAAATACAAAATCGAGCACTAACAAATTGTTTTAATGGAGCAGTAACAATACATATAATTGAGACATATTAGACACATAAATGCGTCTATCAGTGGTGGCCATCAGTTAATGATTTTAGTTGTTTTAATCTAAATGGTGATGATGATTTATCACGGTTATAACAAAAAATTAACCATGTTTTTCCTATTTTTTTCTCTGTAATGGTGGCCATCGTAGAGAGGTCTGCACTGAAAGAGGTTGTGTTAAATTTTGTAACATATCTGGGTTCTTCAGTTGGGTTGAAATTCCAATTTGGGGAAGAACATCTATTAGGGTTCTAACGGCAGTGTTACACGGTGTTAACTTAATAGGTTTTATTTAATTCTTTTAAATAATTAGTAAACAGAAGTCAAAACTTAACGGGTCAACTAAGGTCAACGTCTTTTCCAAGTACCAATCACTAAGTAAGACAAATATTATACCAAACACTAACATTGGTCAAAATGTAAGTACCAAAAACCAAATAACCCAAAGTAAAACTTATTGATCCTTCTTGTCCAATGTGTAGACAAGAACTAGAAACAGCAAAACAACTTATATTACACTGTAAATATGCAAAATCAGTCTAGGAACAAGGACCTAACCCAATTAGTATCCAATTCGACACAACAGTCAGTATTCTAGATCTATGTAAACTAGGATTTCATACCACAAACTAAGTAATATCAATAGAACTTCTTCTTACCAAAACATGGTTCATTTGGAAGGAAAGATGCAACAGAGTTTTCGAGGAAAAATCTAAATCAGCTTACCAGTAATCAATAGAAATCCAAAAATGTATTTCTTATAGGTCAAGAAATACCTCAAATCAGAAGGAAAACAACAAAATTCTGAGAAAGCAAAAAGTTCCATGGACTGCCCCAACAACTAATTTCCTGAAAATTAATGTGGAGGCAACATGGATCTCAGAATTACATTATTCTATATTTGTACTAATCTTAAGAAATGAACATGTGAAGTTAAAGGAGGAAGAGCAGGACCATCCCCAAGCTCAGACACACAAAAAGCAAATGCGGAAGGCATTCTTAAGGCAGCTTACTGGGCTAAAGAATTGAACATTCATCACTTCAGCATTGAAGGGGACTGAGAGAGTCTCTTCAATCATCTCGATGGTCGCATTTCATAAGTCTAATGGAGAACCAAAATTTTTTTGGAGAAAGCAAATAAGATAATACATCATTCCTGCAACAACTTTTTGGTTTTCATTTTGTGCCAAGAAAAAGTAATGTAGTGGTAGACTCCTTAGCTAAATATGCAAGAACTTTATTTTCAGAATTGGATTGGACTTATAATCCACCGAAATGTATAACTCAAAAACTTCTAGTAGATAAATCTAAAATATGATAAGGAATGTCTCTTCATTATTAGATAGCTCTATTACTAATGTAACACAGACTCACAGAGTCTTTTTTCTAATGATATCCTTATTCATACACAAAAACAAAAAGTCCCATATATGTATTGTATGCAAATTTTTTTATAGACTATTTTTAGGTGTATTTATGGATTTGTAGCTAAAACCCCCAAGGCCAAGCATTATGGTTGATGATTTCGCTACGCTATCGCTTAATTGTAGCGGAATGCAACTACTATGGTCTTCAATATCACTTTAGAGTAAAAATATCCCTTATCTACTCTACAAAATTGATCAGATCTGATGAACTTTATAGCATTGAGAAATCACACAGAGACCGGGTATCCGTTTGCTTTTTCACTTTACGAAAACTGAGTATCCATTTTTCAGTTGAAAGTGATACTAAGTATCCATGGGATTTTACATGAAACTGAGTATCCGTTTGGCACTATTTTAACGAAAAATGAGTTTCCGTGCAACATAACTAAGGGATGGCATAACATCATAGTAAGGTTGCCCTGAAACCGCTTTCCCTTAGATTTAAATAAGTTATACTAAGGAAAATCCTTCACCATATCTCTTCCATTAAGGATGAGGATCCCATATTCCTTTTTTTTCCTCCCTTCACCATCATCCTTATCAATTTGTTTCCCCTCCAATTTTTTCCAACCTTGATATAGAAAATGATAGTTGTTAGAGCATTGATCGGTCGAACTCGCATGCGTTGCTATCTCAAGCATGTTTGTCAATGTTAGTGATCAAAACTATAAGTCTTGATTTCTAGTCTATTATGGCTAAGTCTCGGACTAGGATAGAAAGTGTAGTTGAGCTCAAGGACTTCATGGGATTCATCATACAAGAAGAAGAACTACTCAAGGAACCGGTGGAACTTCTCGACAAAAAGGTATGTGAAGACTTGAACTTATCTGTCACTCAAAAGTCTATCTACTCTATCTCCTACTTCTTGAGACAAAAAGTCGTATGCTATATATAGACTTAGATTATACACATTTGGTATTTCGAGCCGAGTATACCTCTCCTATCTATATCTCGAAATATTTGGTAAGCGTTTCGCTTCAACCATGTTTATCTTTACCTAGTGACGAAAGTCATGATATGTTTCAATCACTTTGAAAATTTCTTTGACGAGAAATGGTGTTACAACTATATAACGTCCTCTAAGAATGTTTCAATGGTTGGAATAATAGTTTAGATTACATAACCAATGATGGACATAAGTATTGTTATGGAAACACATATGTGCATAAGTCCTATCCCTTGCACCAAAGTTTGCGAACTTTGTTGATCAAGAGAAACCGGAAGAATGGATTGTTGCCAAGTCCGCGAACTGCCAAATTTCTCATCCCGAGAAATTCTGCTGGAGTTGACAAACTTGTTACGTGAGTACCAGTCCGCGAGCAGGCCGAAAGTCTTTGCCGAGATTTTCTGCTGGAGTTTGTAAACTCTGCCCGGTTGCTTAAATCTGCGAAACTAGTGTGCGAACTTAAGAAGGTTATATATCTGAAGATGATTTCTGAACTTAAACTTAAAAAGACTAAGGAATGCAATTTGAAAACCGTGGATATAAAGTTCATTAACCGATTCGAGTGAATCAAATCATCTTTGCTTCAATTGTGTCTTGTGTAGTACATAATATTTCCGTGCAATTGAACAACTCTCTAACTAGTTCAATTGAGTCGTTTGAACTAGTTATGGTGAATAAGAATATGGTTGGTATGAAATTCTTATATGACTAACCTTTTGGTTAACTATTGTTGAACCAACAATGTACATGTTTGGGTACGGTTAACAAACCTAGAAGCGTGCAGTTCATTTGTGTATAACAAGTTAAGTTTTCGATCTAATGGTTGAGAAATATTAGCTTGAATCTAAATCAGGTTTTCATCTAACGGTGGATATTGTTTTCTTTGTGACCAAGGCGAAACCCTGATTTGAAAGACTATATAAAGGAGACATCTAGTATTGTGCAAAACTAATCCCCACACTTCACGTGTGATACTATTTTGCATGCTAGAGTCGTTTCTCCTTTAACCTTTGGTTTTCTTATTCTAAAACCAGGTTAACGACTTAAAGACTTCATTGGGATTGTGAAGCCAGACCGATACTAATTTTATCGTAGTTGTGAGATATGATCTTGCATCTTCTATCGTACGAGTACAATCAGATTGATTGGCTAATATCTCCGATATGCAAGATATAAAAAGTAGTCACAAACATCTTCGTCTCATTGTTTGTGATTCCGCAACATCTTGTTTCGCTACCATACGATTAAGATTGTTGTGAGGTGATTGATTTATCTAGGCTGTTCTTCGGGAATATAAGACCGGATTATCAATTGGTTCCTGTTCACCTTGATTATTATCAAAAGACGGAACAAAAACTTTAGGGTTTTTCTGTGGGAGACAGATTGATCCTTTGATAGACTTGTCAGTGTGAGACAGATTTGTTTATTTTCAAAGCCTGCGATTTTGGGTCTTAACAACTCTTAGTTATGGGTGGGATCAACTAAGGGAATCAAGTGCGCAGTATCCTGCTGGGATCAGAGGCGTAGGGAGTACAAATGTACCTTGGATCAGTGGGAGACTGATTGGGGTTCAACTACAGTCCAGTCCGAAGTTAGCTTGGAGTAGGCTAGTGTCTGTAGCGGCTTAATACAATGTGTATTCAATCTGGACTAGGTCCCGGGATTTTTCTGCATTTGCGGTTTCCTCGTTAACAAAATTTCTGGTGTCTGTGTTATTTCATTTTCCGCATTATATTGTTTTGTATTTATAATTGAAATAATACAAGTTGTGCGTTAGATCATCAATTAGAGTAATCCAATCTTTGGTTGTTGATTGTCATTGATTGATCCTTGGATATTGGTCTTTGATACCATCCAAGTTATTCCTTGTATTTGATTATTACTCGCAGTTTCTGTTTGAAGAAATCAAATCAAGAGAGAGACATAAACTCGTTGATGTACTTTTAATTGATTTAGTCTTGTTGATTCTCTTAAAAGTATATTCGAGTTTGTCCATACAGATTGCTAAGCGAAATATTGGGTGGTGTTGTTAGACCCCCACTTTTTCACAAATAAACCAGATTAGGCAAAGAATTGAATTCGAATGAACGAATATTATATGTTTTAACTGTGGAAAAAATAGTCATAAGAAGGAAAATTGTCCACCATTGCAGAAAAGCAGTGTTGCTTATACTAATGTTATATCACAGGGTGTGGCTGACAAAGATGGCAGTGTGGATAAAGAAAGAAAATTTTGGTCCATGGATGATTGTGCAAAAAAAGAAACCTGGTGCAAGGCTTACTAGTGGAAAAGTGCAAAGAAATCTAAAGGCTAATGATATTAACGGTATGGTAAGTCACGCCAAGGATGTTGAAATAAGTGGTCAATGGAGACTAGTAACTAAGAGTAAGAAAAATTCTGATAAGGAAGAATCTTCTTAAATGAATGTTAGGAGAAACAATGTTCAGGTATTTCATGGTTTTCCAGGCTCTACTCAAAATAGTAAAGTGTCCACTCAGATCAAGAATACCAAAGGTCCGGGTGAGAATAATGGTTATAATGGAATCTTCTTGTACTTGATCAATAGTTGCAGACCACACCTCAATTTCTCTTCTGTTTCAGTGAGTCTTGGACCCATGCCCTAAATATTAACATCTTGCTCTCAACTTGTCGGGAATGCACTGGAATGGTGTCAGACAAGAAGAATGAGACAGCTCTTCATTGTGCTTTAAGAAACAACAAGGCTCGAGCTTTCAAAATCTTGTTGGAGTGGTAACGCTAATAGGAATTTTTTAACATGATTTAAAAGTTAATAAATGCAATTACCTCATATGGATATATTATCACAATAAGAAGTGTCTTCTCAAGACATCTGAGTGAGAACTTCTAGTATTTCTCATAATATATCAGAAATGCTACTAGAACCATGTATATAATATTCAATTTTCAAGGTACCGAATTGTTATTAATTTCCTTTTATACATTTTTGAAAAGTTTGAAAGCAAGACAGTATCAAAATTAATGTGATACTTGTTACTTAATAAATTAATCTAAGGTTGTTTACCACGCGATTTGCAGATATATATATATCCTCTAACCAATGTGAAGTATGTCAAAAAAAAAAAAAATGAATAAAAAGTACCAATCAAAATAAACCCTAATTATGACTCAAAAGGTAAACTGGTCAACAGACACGCTAATATCAATTATATTGTGGAAAACTTTGAGTTATTTACATAAAGATTAGATGATGCCAAGCGTAGCACTTCCCGAGTTTTCGAAAAACTAAACTTTATATAAATACCATAAATTCCTGAAATAAACTAAATTAATTAGAAATTTCTTACAGGAATAATCTATCCAAACAACGTTACCTTATCAAAAATAAAGAATGATATATATATATACACACACATTATCAATGCATCAATAACATTGTTTTCAAGATCCCTCTTTCATAATATGTTTCATCTTTTTTTCACCCCAGAAAATATGCTTTGATATTTCATTAGCACAAAAACAAGTACAAACTCATATTTTTTTCACTTTCTTTATAATTATTTCAGTTTCTTTATAATTATCTTATTTCATATGAGAATACTCAAATTCAATATTGTCATATCTCCATGACAACCCAAGCATAAATTATCGTATATGAATCATCAATACGTAAGATTATAATTACTAGAACTAATAGTGGGGTATCTTCTGTGATTTCTACACATACCCTAGCAAAACTAATTCTAGTTGTAGCTAAAATTTGCTTGTTAGTGGAAGGTGGATTGCCCGAAACACTAACAATCATAACTAGTTCCTTTTGCATTCTAAAAATAAATAGGAATGTTCCTCAAATTCTGCCAATGAATCTATTTTAGGGCTATTTGCAAAATGGTCATACTTTTTGTAATTCAGTTACAAAGTGATCATACTTTTGTAAATTGGTTACAAAATGATCCTACTTCATCCGACATAACAGATTTCCAAAATGCCCTCGCTCTTAAGTCAAGCAAACGTTAACCACAGTTAACCCGTTGCTGACGTGGTGGCATCTCGCTGACGCGGTGGCACGGTGACGTGGCAAATTTTTTGTAACCAAAACCTAGCAGACTAGCTCAGGCTGACTAGTATAACTGCCAAGGAACGAGCCATTTGCGTTCATCCTGCAACTTCCCTGTAATGCAACTCTGCTTCTCTATATCCCTTCCATCTATCAGTAAACCACAAACTTTTTAGCTCCATCATCTTCTTCTTTGCAGTTTTAGTCCTGCACATTCTCAAATCACACATTTGAGCCATCTAAAACTGCACAACCCATTCTTTCATCCAAACTTCCCATCACCATTCACTTCATCTCTGCAACAACAACTTCTCAACAACACAACTAGCACCAGCTGAACCCTTACCAATCTCAGTTCCAGACCACCTGCAATGTCGTGGCGTGACTGCACTCAGTTCAACCATCAACTTCAGTTCAGCTCAGTCCACACAGTAATTCAGTTTCCTTCACTCTTCCATAACTCAATTTCTCATTCTTGAATATTACCTGCAATTGCTTCTTTCCACACTGCACACAACACAATCTCAATTCTCAACTGCAACCCTAGCCAATGCATTTCAGAAGCTCCATAATCTACCGCTCCATTCGCAGTAGAATCCACCAGATACAGCACACCACACTACCCATTATTCATCACTGGTTGTCTCCAAAACTGAGTTGCAGATGCAACCCATCTTCTCAATTCAAACCATATTCTTATTCACCACTAGAATTCATCTTTTACAGCTGCAGAATACAATCTCCTATCAGAACCCTACTTCTCAGCTCATAGCCACCACTGTACCACCCTCTCAACTCATCTGCATCTCAGGACATACACACACATCCACAGAAAATAATCACCTTGTATGAACTCACCAACATCATTACCTGGTTCATCTTAAGCACATCTCCTGCAATTCAATCAAGTCATTTCAACTGTACAGTTGCAATTCAATACCTCCAACCCATCAGTTTACAGATCCAAATCCTAAGCATACGTTTAGTCTTCATGCTAATTCATCTATTGCAGTCATTTATCTCTTCCATTTATCACATCAATCCACACCTCAACTCCATCTCCTGCAATTGCACCTACAGAACACCACCATCTCAGTTTCTGTATCAAACACCACACAACAACCATGTTTGTCCCTGAATTCAACAGACTCAATAGCACCATCTGAATTTCTCACAACTCCAACCACCAACACCTGCTCTTTTCATCACTAGCATACTTCAAAAGCTCAAAGAACATCACCACCTCCAAACACAGTAACACTACCAGCTACAGTACTTCAGTTCATCTTTTGTTTTCTTTCAATTACCAACAACAACTTCAAATCAATTCCATCAAGACCTATCCAGAATCCACGAATGTTGCTTCACCTTCAGCTGTATTAAATTCATGTCTAAACTCTCCTCAAATACCCATAAATACCGTCAACTCCAATCGACAGACATCATCAGATAAAATACAAAATACCCAATTTTCCCTAATTAGGGTTTATGAGAAAAATCTCTAAAATTGTTAAACGACCACTACAGTTAATCAAAACATACCTAATATTCAACAAAAATGTACCTGATTTGCTCGAAAATCTTCACAAAAACACCACTATAGTTCATCCACAATCAGACTATTCATCCCTTCCTTACTCACTGCAGTATCAATCAACAAAACCAGAACTTAACCCAGACCCTAAATTCATACAACCCATCAATTATCTTACCACAAATATCGATTTACCTACCATCATCTTCTCAATCTGACTTCAATCAGTATCTCCATCTCTTTCTCAGTTTCAGTAAGCATCAAATCAAACCGTAACACGAACTGTGTGAACAAAACCCTCACTGTTGATGATAAAACTCACTCGAGATCTCTCATTCTTCACTCAATCGCCATTTTTGCAGAGCTTGAAGATTAGAAATAGAAAGGCGGCAAAATGAAGAGGAGAAGAAGACCCTAACTGTTATAGAACCTGTTTAGTTGTGATCAATCTTATTCGTTGAAATGATCCTCGAGATGTAATGTACAGACGATTTACGGTATCAGATCTATTAGAGTTAGGTTAAGGACAGGTTGGTAACTTTACCATTCCATTTAACTCTGACTTTAGGGGCCCACAGACTTAACCCTCCTACAAACAGAAATGTGACTAATTTGTTAATGGTTTGTAGCTGTATGATTCTTTTGCAAATCGGGTCTTAATATTGGGACTGTTTTATACATTTCCCTCTATTTTATCTCTTGAATTTATTGTTCCGTAAATTGATACCATACATGATCTAATCAACGACAACATACTTACACAAAGACGGAACCATGTTCCACATCAATGACTTCATCTCATTCTAGGTCATGTTCAAAAAGGAAAATTGATTCGCCATTAACATTCAATCGAAAATTATCTTTAAGATTCCACATCTTCTTCATAAGAAATTTAACTATGGATGAAGGTAAACAACGACCCACAAAATAGCTGACAAGAAAGTTTTACGAAACCCTAATTTCATTCAAAATCATTAGAAGAGATAATAAAGATATTCTTTCCCGTTACTATTTTGAGGCTTGTGTAATAAGAAAACTTGCTCACGGAGGGGTCTTCTATGTCTTCCTTATCCTTCATGAAGATAATTTTCATTTTGTATCCCCTAACTTATCAGATGAGAACCCAACAGAGCTACCATTTTTATCTCTACCACGTCCACCATGAATAGGGAAGTCCTCAACTAGAAGAGGAAAAGAAGTTCTAACGATGGTGAACACAAAAGAAAATCAAATCCTAGAAAAGTCTAGAGCGTAATCGTTTCATGATCAAAATCGCCAGGCCAAAGTGTAGAATAGTTAAAATATTTTGTTAAATCCTTATGGCGGAAGAAAAAAAGAAACACTCGTTTTTTTCCCACGTAAATTTGGAGAAGAATCGGGTGTTTTCGTATCCATAAAAAAATAAACCGTAAAAATAACCAGAGGGCGTTGTCAGAATGTCAATTAAAGGTTCTCTTATCATATTCCGACACTTTCACTACTAGAAATTGATGATCGGTAAGTAGTGATGACGGTTAAGTGGGAGGCAAAATATAGTTAAAATAGAGATGCCGGGAAGCATGATTCGTGCCTAAAAATCATATATTAATTTGAAGCCTACAAAAACTTCTCGTTTGAATTTGGTTAATAATGCCGATTTCACGTACAAATTACACGTGAAAGCATACTATTATTTTGAAGCGAGGAAAGTAAAGCAGTTAATTCAATGGCAAAAGCTCTGACAGATGGGGGGTTACAAATACAATGGATGATTGATGTGGCTTTTCATGCGGAGGTGTACTTATAAGATGATGTGGATTTACACTCAAGAGTCAAGACGTTAACAAATGGGCTTACATTACTAAAAAAAAAAAAAGAAGAAGGAGAGAGAAACAACCCAAGAGATGCTAGCTATATGGAGATTGGAGACTTTCTAAAGTGCACGTGTGTACATAACTCTGCAATTCTTCTCATTTTACTCCTTGGTTAAGGGAAACTCTCAATGGACTCTAGAACTCATTCGTATCAAAGTGTTCCGAAACTCTGATGCTTAGGTTTACCTTTTTTATTGAAATTTAATAACTTGATGTTTATTTTCATCCATTTACCCCTAGTCTAAACCTAGCACTAAAATGTGATGCACAAACTCACCAGTGATGGCAACGGATACGGTGTTATTTTAAAAATTTTGGTGACCACATGCCTAAATCATGCCACTACAAATACTTCCATTATCGTGGGTATTGAATGGGTTTGATACTGTGATCTGTGGGTATTACAATCCTGTTTAGCCTAGTATGTTTAGTTCTTGCTTATTACACGTTGTGCTTCATTTATTGAATCTAATTACTAGGAATTCACTTGTGATCTGTGCATCCTTTTAGCTCTAGAAAAAATAATGAAAATAATAGTTTGGAATGTGCATGGTTGTGAAAATCCCTTCACAAAAAACCATCTTAAACAAATCATTGATGTAGATAGACCTGAAATCTTATTCCTGTCGGAAACAAAATCACAAAAACCATTAGTTAGATCTCTCTTGAAAGACTACCCTAATATACACATAGTAGATCCTATACAAAAGGCAGGAGGTCTAGCTCTGGCTTGGGTAGATGGTTTTGCTTTTGAAATTGTACAATGGAACACAAATATGATAAATTTCCTAGTTCAAACTAATCATGAATCTAAGAAGTGGCTTTTAACTTGTTTTTATGGTAGTCCATACCCAAACAATAGACATATAGCATGGGACTTTATTTCAGAAATTTCCGAACAGGTAGATAAAAATTCTACTCCTTGGATCCTACTAGGAGATATGAACATGATTTTCAGTCAGGATGAAAAAGTTGGAGGCCTTCCCTTCAAAAGAACTGATAGTGAGTACTATCAGAATATCCTCAATAATGCTGGTTTATCAGATATAGGCTTTACTGGGTATGAATTCACTTGGAACAACCATAGAGATGGTATAGCTAATATACAAGAAAGACTAGATAGAGCTGTAGCAAACAATGAATGGAACTCTCAGTTTCAAAATGCTGAACTGTCACACTTAGTAGCTGTGGGTTCAGATCATAGTCCTATTTCACTTAAACTTGATTCTATAGCCACCAAACATAAGCATACCTTTAAATACTATGATACCTGGCAAAAAGAACAGCCATGTATACAAACTATTAGAGAAACATGGAAATCTAGTCAGACTAAGGATAATCCCTCTCTTTCGCTTCTTTCTAATCTTCAAGAGTTGCAACATAATCTAGAACATTGGAAGAAAAACATCTTTGGTAAGGCCAACAAAGAAATTAGGAAAGTCTTACACCAGATAGACATCCTTAACAATTCGAGTCATGTCTATAGGAAAGAAGAGAAAATTAAAGACAAACTTTTCTTATTAGAAAAACTTTACGACACTCAGGAGGCGATTTCCAAACAGCAATCAAGAGACAATCTGGTTTAATTAGGAGAGAGGAATACGAAATTCTTCCATACTAAAACACTTAAGAGAAGGAAATGGAATAACATAGAGTGTATCAAGATGAGTAACAGAGAATCTTTAAAAGAGAAGAAATCAAGAAGACTCTAAGAAACTTCTATCAAAATCTTTTCTCTGAAGATCAAAACTCTTCCATACATGATTTAGATTTAGATTTATTTGCTAACATTACATCTACTATATCTAAATAGGAAAACACAAGCCTAAATGTCATTCATTCTTCTGAAGAAATTTTAGTTGTTCTAAGAAAATTAAAACCAAACAAATCCCCTGGACCAGATGGATTTCCGGCAAGTTTATTTAAAATGAACTGGGACATTGTAGGGGAGCAAGTAACCAATACAATTCAAAATTTCTTTAAAACAGGATAGATAAACCCTGAATTTAATAAGACTTTCCTTTTCCTTATTCCGAAAAAAAGACACCCTAAGTACCCTAGTCAATTTCGACCTATAGGATTATGCAACACTATTTATAAGATTATAGCAAAAATTCTAGCTAATAGAATCAAACCTCACTTGGATTCCATAATTTCTCCATTCCAAGCTGCTTTCTTATCAAATAGACAAATTTCAGATAATATTATAATTTCACAAGAAATTATTCATTCTTTCAAGAAAAATAAAATTAAGCACGTTGGTATGGGGATCAAGATTGATATGTCAAAGGCATTTGACAGAGTCAATTGGGAATTTCTCTTAAAATCTCTAAAGGCATTCGGTTTTGATCAAGCTTTTTGTAATCTAATTAAGACTTGTATTTCCACAACCTCAATAGCAATCTTGTTAAATGGATGTCCAGGTGAATATTTCAAACCCAGTAGAGGCCTCAGACAGGGAGACCCTCTCTCCCCCTATCTTTTCATTATCTGTATGGAGATCTTTTCTAGGAGTCTAATTTTAGCAGAAGAAAACAGTGAAATTCATGGAATAAAGATAACACCTAAGAATAGCTCCATCTCCCACCTTTTTTTTTGCTGATGATTGCTTGTTGTTTATTAGGGATGATCTGAAAGAATGCCACCAGATCTTAAACATTATAGAAAACTTTAGTAGAGCCTCTGGGCAACTCATCAATTTCGACAAATCTGGTATCTTTTTTAGTAAGAAAGTACAACCTAAACACCAAAGAATGATTAGCAAAATCCTTAAAATCAAACATATATACCTAAAAGACTCATACTTAGGAACATCGCTATTTGTAGATAAAACCAAAATAAAACTTTTTGAAGGCATAATAGAAAAGACGAAGCAAAGAATCCAAGGTTTGATAGGGAAAGTTTTAGCTCAATCGAGTAAGATGATATTGAATAAGGCTACTTTAGATAACTTAGCTAGTTATCAAATGAGTTGTTTTGTATTTCCCAAAAAGATAACCAACAAAATAGATGCCCTTCAAAGGGACTTCTGGTGGGGGTAAAGAAACAAATTACAAAGGCTACTACCCAAAATCGTATTCTTGTCTGTGTAAACCTATTAACAAAGGAGGCCTTGGATTTAGAAATGCTCATAAATTCAACTTAGCCCTTATAGCCAAACTTGCGTGGAGAATTATGACAGAACCAAAAGCTCTCTGGGTATCCCAATTGAAACCTAGATACTTCAGGAGAACCTCGGCTTTTAGAGCAAATATCCCATCTACTAGTTCTTGGATATGGAAGTACATATACGAAGGAATAATTTTAGTAGAACAAAATAACATTTGGGAAATAGGAGATGGAATGAAAGTCAATATATGGGAGGATAACTGGATACCTGAATTTCCTGAAAAACTTAAACAATAAAAAATTGTCCATAACTCCTCTTTAGTGCTTGTCAAGGATTTAATAGACACCAATACAAAAAGATGGAATGAACCCTTAATCCATTCCTTGTTCCCTAGTTCTATAGCTCGGAAAATTTGTAATATTAGGCTGGCAAAAGAAGATACTCTGAGATGGTTACTCAATAAATCTGGGAAGTTTACAGTTAAGTCTATGTACAATAAGCTAAATGAAAAAACCCTAAATAATTATAACTTAGGTCAACCTGATATTTTCTGGAAGAAACTATGGGCCATACAAACCTCTCAAAGGATAAAAAAAATTGCTTGGAAATGTCTATAGAATGCATTTTCAACCAACTTTAAACTGTCTAAGTTTAAAAATGATGTCTCCCTTTCTTGTTCTTTTGGCTGCAATGAGGCTGAAACAACAGAACATCTTTTTTTACACTGTAAGTATGCAAAATCTGTATGGGCTGCTGACCCTTATCCCGTAGATGTGCACTTTGACAATACTATACATTTTTTAGATATCTTTAAAGAATGGCTACAGAAAGAAAATCCTCTGATTCCCATAAAAATCATTATGACCAAAATTTGGTTCATATGGAAGGGAAGATGCAACAAAGTTTTTGATAATCAACAACAAACTCACCAGTAAATAGCTTTAGAGATATAGAGACACCTAGCTTTCTGGCATAAGGAAAAATACTTAGTTAAAAGTAAAGATTTGGTATCAGGAAACAAAGGAGATAAAATCTGGTAATTTCCAGAATCCCTACATAATAAACTAAACTTGGATGATGCTTGGATATCAAGCAGTGTACCAGCAGGCTTTGTTATAATCTTCAGAAATGATGCAGGTGAATTCACTCGAGGAAGAGCAGGACCAATCTCAGCAACTACCCCAAAAGAAGCGGAAGCTCTAGGATTCCTTCAGACAGCTAAATGTGCAAGAGCTATGAAACTTTCTGATTTTAGTATGGAAGGAGACTGTAAGAACCTTTTTGATTATCTGAAGGGAGAGCCATCTCAAATCACCTAGCAGAACCAATCCATCATGGACGAAGTGAAGCATGAAATTTCTTTTTGTAACAATTTTAAAGGTTTCCATTTCATTCCTAGAACAACAAACAATGTAGCTGACACACTAGCTAAGGAGGCTAGGCTCTTCAGAACTGCTATTAACTGGGATGCCAGCCCTCCTTGTATTCAGTATGTTTTAAAAGTAGATAAACCTAATGCCAGGGCATCGTCTACATGCCCAGCACTAGATGGCCCTACTGATTTTGATGTAAGGATTACTAACTCCTAAAGTTAGTTCTTTTATTGCATTTTAACTTACAACAAAAAAAAAAAAAAGAGAAAAGAATGGGTTGATACTGTGACGGACAATACTGGATGGACTTTGGGGGACAGGGAAAACATTTCTTTATGGTTTGACAATTGGCAAACTGTCAAAAATCCATTTTGGCGGTTTGCTACAGAGGCCCTAGCAAGCCTGCTAAGAGAGATATATTATCTTTGTTTCACGAAAAGTGAAAATATCATTTTTCCAGAAACAGAGGAGTATCTTTTTCCCGGGTTAGTTAAAAAGTAGATGACGAGCTGCCACTATTAAAGAGTAGATTATTATGATTTCGCATCATAATTGCTTCCTCTTTGGGGTGCATATTTATTGATTGGACAAGCAAAAATTACTTACATTCCTATGAATTATGTTTCGTCTAAATTTTTCTTGAAACATTCAGGGAGGAATAATTTAAAAAATCCACATTATCATCAGGCTGTATTCTTCGGTCGCCAAACTATCATGTAACAAATGGCCCGAGAGGTTTCTGCAAAGCAAACATCAAAATTGATCAGTTTACCCGGTTTTAGATATATTTCTCAACGGCCATCAATTTTAAACGAACAAGTGAAACATACCAAAATTCTCTCAGGATACCAAGGTTTAGTTGACATATAATCAAACTGATGGACTTCTTCTCCATCTGCAAGCCTAGCACGTTTTTCCACTGCAATTTTCACAAAATAATACAGCAAGGAGCAGAAAGAATGATGAGAAAGACGAGTTACTAACAGCACTTCTATTTTATCTTTAACAACAAGAGTTGAGAGACGGCAAAAGTGCTTAATTTTGCTACTCTCAACAAATCAATCAAATGAAAAAGAAATGTAGTAGTCGGGAGTAATTACGAAACTCTCTCAAACAGCCAGACATAGATTCATCATTCTGATCACCATTTTTCTCCTCCGACTTGTTCTTCTTTGGTGGTGGCTCTTCTCGGGAGTTTCTACTGGTCTTATGCTTACCCTTAAACCATTTCACACAGCGATCGCCTAAATCTTCAAACCCAAAACAGAATATTATAAGGACAAGAATGTAAAGCATAACTATATAAAGGTGAGCTGGATAAGTGAATTGGATAAAATAACAAAAAAATAAAATTAGTGAATTGGATAAAATACCATATTAATATTTAATAACCCACATGGAAAACTTTAAATCCCCAGATTATCAAACAAATTTCAGCTCATAAAACTGGGCACAGTAAACAAGATATGTAAATGACGATGTGTAACATAGATGTAATACTTTAAGAACCACTTGAGAAGCAAAGAAAGCAAATCATTTCCCTCGTGAAATGGCAATCAGACCTTAGCAATCACCAAACTCAAGAAAGGTGTATAACGAAGAGAAAAGATCCAAAGGGGTGTAGATAAATCTGGTCGTCTATTGCCCTTAACAGATCAAATTCAGCAAACGCCATTATAGTCTATAGAACAGAAGTCGTCAGAAGTTAGGCATGGCTGCAAACCCTAATGTTAGGCATCTATTTAGCATACAATACGTCCATGCTGTGATTAAAAATAATGGAGAGCACAAATGATCAACTAGCTTCATCGATCTCTCCACATTCAGAAACAAAAACTCCAACAACAATCATTCAAATGAAAAATAAAAAACCTCAATTGAAGGCAAGTGTGCTTACCAGTCTCTCTCAAGCAACCATTTTCGCTGATCACCTTCGCTTTGGTCTCACCATTCTGCTTACTACTTTCCTTCTCTATAATCTTCAGTAGTTCATCTTTCAGGGATTTCCTGCTGGTCTCATCACCAGTGTCTAGCACTTGAATAATGCGAGCATACAATGCTGGTTTTATCATCACAAGGAAACAAATTAAGCATTAGAAGAAAGCTGAATATAGGCAAGCTGAACAACGAATGAATAAACAAATAAATGAAAGACAATTCCCAGAATTAACAGACAATGGTTCATTTAATATGACGATGTGTAGAACTGATGTAATAATTTGTGAACCACTAAAATAAAAGCATAATTTCTCACCTGAAATGATAATCAGATCCTAATACCATCACCAAAAACGGACAAAACCGTCTTAATAATTATAGGGTTGTAATTGCCCATACAGGTATCCGCTGGTTATGCAAGTTATGCAAGAATCAAGCATGATCATAATCCTCACTAGGCAAATACAAGTTATGAAATTGTAATAGGTTATTTTTACAGGAAAACCCCATTTGTGATAGTGGTGTGACTGGTGTCTAAGTTTAAGATGGTGACAGTAATCGATGCCTCAGATATTTTAATATTTATGGAACCCAAGGTTACTATATTGATCATAATAATACGCCATTTGAGAAACAAAGAGAGCATAATAATACGCCCTAGTGAAACGGAAGTCAGGCCTTCGGGAAAGGCGTCTAACTGAGAGGCAAAATTTATAGGGGGTGTAATTCAGCATAGATATCTATTGATCTTAACAGGTCAAATTCAGCAAAAGCAACTGCGTCCATATAGGGGGTGTAATTCAGCATATATATCTATTGATCTTAACAGGTCTTATTCAGCAAAAGCAACTGCGTCCATGTAGTAAGCAAAAAGAATGGATGATGATGCAACCATACCCTCATCATGCTTGATTCTTGGACACGAAAAAACTATGAAACCACATGAAAAACTTCAAATCCCCAGAATTAGCAAAGACATTTCAGTTCATAAACTGTGCTGTCTGGCACGCTAAAACACGATATGTAAATGACAATGTGTAAACTAGATGTATTGCTTTAAGAACCCACTTGAGAAACAAAAAAAAAACATTTTCTCTAGTGAAACGGCAATTAGACCTTGACAATCACCAAATTCGTGAAAGGTGTTTAGCCGAAAGCCAAAATTCATAGGGGTGTAATTCAATCCAAATGTCTATTGATCTTAACACATCAAATTCAGAAAAAGCAAGGGTAGGTAAGAAGCCAACTGTAAGGCCGGGCTACATACCCAGACGTTGGGCATACAATACGTCCATGCAGTAAAACCAAAAGAATAGATGATTCAAACCCATCAACTAGATATGTCCACCCTCACTCACAAAAAAGACACATTCCTTTTTCAATGCATTCAAATAGAAACTAAATAAAATAATCGAAGACAAGGTTGCGTACCAATCTGTTGGGTACTATCAACTTTAGCTTCCTCCACTCTCAAACCACGATCTTCGTAAATCACCTTTAATTTGGTCTCATTATTCTGGACCACTATCCTCCACTAAAATCTTCCGTAGTTCCTTTTGTAGGGGCTTTCTGCTAGACGCACCCCCAGCGTTTAACACTTCAATAACACGAGCATACAATGAATCGAATTATAAATCAAAAATCTAACGCTGGATATACTACACAATTTGGCTTACAATACATCCATTTAATAAACAAAAAGAATTGATGATGCAAACTATCAACTAAATTCCTCAACCCTCAAAATTTAAAAAGAAACACTCCTGTCTATAACAATCATTCAAATAAAAATATCAATAGAAGGCAAGAGAGCTTACTAGTCTGTTCGGTACTATCAACTTTAACTTCCTCCACTCTCTCGCCAATCACGTTCGCTTCAGTCTCATCGTTCTGGTTACTATTTGCCCCACTGAATTCTTCAGCTGTTCCTCTTTTAGAGATTTTTTGCTGACCTCGTCCCCAGCGTCTAACAGTTCATACAACAAATTGAATACATAAATAAAAGTGTCTTTATTCATCACATCTAATGTGCATCCAAAGTTTTTTTTTTGATAACAATAAGAATTTTATTTAATGGAAGTCAGGCATAGAATGCCTTCTCAGAACAGATAAAATCCAAGGAGAGTAGTCAACATACTCCTCAACAAGTAATTTGTCTCTCCTTACTTTTTTTGATATGCAATCTGCTAAATTATTTAGGTTTCTCTTTACATGAGAAACTTTGCAGATTTTGAAAGAAGAAACCAAAGTTCTAATACTTGAAATTAAATTGTTGTTTTCCCATCTAACTTGAGATGAGGCAGACTTGATAGAATTCACCACAGTCTCAGCATCAGCAATGAGATGAATTTCTTCAATATTTTGTGCCTTAATCCAACTCAACGCTTCTAAGACAGCCATGCATTCTCCCTCTTCTGGATCGATTATTCCATCTGCATAAGATCCTTTGATCCCTTCATAGTCTCTTGCAATAGAAACAAGCACCATACCAGTGCCAATGGAGTTAGTAAGATAATCGAAAGATGCATCCACATAAACTTTAGCTATATTGTTGACTTGTGGTTCAGTAGTATTAGATTGTGATACTATATGGGTACTCTGCTGTTCTGCCATTAGGAAATTGTGTAAGTGCAAATTAATTCTAGAGGCAGTAAGAGTAGGGTTGAGAGATTTGTCCTGAAAAATATGTTCACAACGTTATTTCCAGATGATCCAGCAGCCAACCATGAGAGTCACCCTCCATTTCTGTTGATCTACAACTCCATTTAATGCATTATTATCAAACCATGAAATAACCCATTCTTTGATGCTGTTACAGCTTGCAGCTACCAGATCAATATTGATGTTAAGAAGTCTCCAAACAGCTCTAGAGTGATTGCATTGAAGAAACAAATGGAATAGAGTTTCTTCCTGTTGATTACATATGCTGCATATAGAACTGATGTCAGGGTTGAATCTAGTCGTTTTATCATTTGTCTGAAAAATGTTTTTGAGACACTTCCAGGTGAACAATTTGACTCTGTGTGGCAGTTTCATTTTCCAAAGGGATTTCCAAACTGTCTTAGGGACTGTATTGATAGCTGTATGGAAATTGAATCTGTCTTCAACTAATTTGTTATATGCGCTCTTGACAGTGAAAATACCATCTCTTGTAAGTGACCATCTTGTTATATCTTCTTCATCAATACTGATCTGCATTCTAGAAAATTTTATCCACAACCTCAGGGGAGAAGAGAGTCTGAAGTAGGTTAAATTCCAAGTAGAAGTATTAGTATTTATTAGTTCTGAAACAAAAACATAACCCAGATGGCTTGGAGAAGATGGTGCAGGTTTATAATTCATATTAATAATCCAAGAGTCATACCAGATACGAGTTTTCCTTCCAACTTCAACCCCCAGCCAGATCCAAGACTTGTTGTTTCTATCCTGATTGATGTGTATAAATTCTTCATGTTTGAAGTATTTGGCTTTGAGCAGCTGAGAACTTAATAATTCAGGATGAATGTGCATCCAATATAGAAAAGCATGTTAAGGTTTATGGATCGACATGAAAAACTTGAAATCTCCAGAATTAGCTGACAATGTTCAGTTCTTTATCCGAAATAAACACGGCACACAAGTAAATGGCAGTGTTTAAGACCAATACAAGGAATTATTTCTTCGAAACAAAAAACAACCTTTCTTTAAATTGCTGATACTAACCACCAGAGGCAAAACCAAAACCAAACCCAAGTTGGGAATAGCTATAAATTCAAAATAAATATATAATCCGGTGTCGGATTAGTATAATTTTGGTTTGGGTCTTTAGTTACCAAGCCTAACACACGCAAGCCACTGCTATTTAACTAGGGCAACAATTATACAAAAATTCAATAAAAGGCGTCTGATCTGTAGTCATCATCAGATAATCCTTCTACCGCAACCAAAATCGATAAAAGCATCTAATCCAGAGACAACAACAGAATCTATATGGTTATCTGTTGATCTTGAATCAAGCAAATTCAATCAACAGGTATCAAAAATTACCATTAGAGGAAGAACAGATACTAACCAGATAACGATGATGGTGTTAATGTTGACATAATTTCTTGTGTTTCTGATCCTGAACTGAGAACCCAACCCTAGTAAGAATAAAATTCCAGAAAATTACACGGGCATTTTACTTATTAACGGTCTGGTGACTCTGGTCATGTGAAGAGCTTTTTTGTTCCGCCGGTTTCTATGTTGGCCGTTCCATCGGAGGAGCCGCGGCAAGAAGGAAGATTGTCTCGGACTAAAGGAAACATAATAGCCTGTTTGGATAGAACATCAATAATAGCTAGAAGTCCAAAAGTGAGAATTCAATTTTACGTAAAATTTCATAACGATTTCTAGAGATCAAAAATTAATTTTTTGTAAAACAAAATAGTTTTACTTTTGACTTTTAGAAAAACATAAACCATAAACAAATTTGTATGAAAACGTGCCATAAATGCCCATCTCGTTCCGGTCTCTTTGAAGACATGGGAAATTGAGCTTCGCATTGTCACCGTATAACTTGGACAAGCAGAAAAATACTAGACATCCCCACACTTGTATTTGTTTTTAGGAAAATGGAAACATTCAAGACAACAATATTTGGGTCGGAATCCCTTAATAAAAAGTTTTGACAAAACCTTTTAACAAAATTTGATATCCGTGTGATCTCATTCATCTAACGGCCTCCTTTTTGGACTTAATTTACCATTAGTCCGTGTTTGGTTCAGAAGTCCAAACGTAATTATTATATACCTAAATATAGGAAATATAGCTAACAAGTGAGAAAGTTTCTGAAAATGATTAACTGTACCTCAACTATATCCGCTAAGGTGATCATCTTCTTCCCGCGCTATCAAGTATCAAATATCTTAATAACCGTAGATATCCTTGATTTACCGTTTAAACATATAAAAGTTTGAAATTGCTTTTGTCAGGAATGCTTAATTAAATTTGGAGTTGTCCCTTAAGCGATATATATACATCAGATCATCAATGAAATGCTTCAAAAAAAAGATCGGCAATGAATATTTCAAGAAAAAATTAAAAAAAGACATCAATAAAAATTTCAAAACTTGATCGTCGGATGAAGGAGCAGAACTTTGATTAGTACTCTGTACTCGTAATGTTACTGGTTACTTGTTTAAATATCGCCATTAATTATGATTGTAGTTCCATCCAACAATATTCTTATTTAAAATCATCCGAAAGAAAAGAAACAGTTAGTATTGCAACATTAGGTTTTTTTCCGTCCGTATATGCTAGATCAGATTCCTAAACTTCTCGCTGCATTTTCGTTCCTAAAATCATGTAATCACATTTGACTTTAGCCAAACACATAATTAAGTGCCACATCATTCATGAGATAAGCCGTTAGATGTATGAGATCACACGGTTAACAAATTTTGTTAAAAGGTTTTGTCAAAATCTTTTGTTAATAGATCCCAACCCATAATATTCATGATTTATAAAGGTTGATATCAGTATTACTGGGGGCTGATACCATTTAGTCGATCCAACGGTCAGAATCATTTAAGATCTTGAGATGGTATCAGTCCTTAGTAATTTGGTATCAGCCTTTATAATCGTCATAATATTTACCATTGCTATGTATTTTTTCTGAAATTTCTCTTGGTACCTTATTTTTACAATTAAGTTCACAGGCTTAGCTTATGGGTTCATGAACCTTGTATATGGGCCGGTCCATTAATTTGGTCTAAGGGTCATTTTCTCTTTTTGTTTTTAAGGAAGATTTTTTACATGATTGTATATGTTATTTCTAGCCAATTCTAGCAAGGAAATTTCTAACTCTTTCTGAGAATTGATCTGACTTGAGAACCTAGTTCTAGATTTGCGTTTAGCAATTTTCATAAAGTGTGCATTTTATCTATTGGTAAGTTTGAACTAATTTTTTAGTAGTAATTTTCTTAATGCGCGAGGCTAAATATATTTCCTACTTTAAACTGTGGAAAGAACCTTGATGTAAGAAAAAAACGTCTTATCAGAATCTTTAGAGACGACCTAGATTTAGCAATTTAGAAACAACCTGGATCGCAAGAAATCATTATTCATATCTACACACCTCAACCTTGATTGATTCTTAAATATTGGGTAATCAAATACCTAGATTAGGACGATGTTCCTGATCGAAGAACATCATGTTTACTCCGCAAAGATTTTGATGAAATAATAATATATTATTTAACTATAATAATAAACAAATAAGTATTTAAAAGAAAAATATTATAAAACTGTTACAGGGCCTACGGCCCATGGATGTGCGGTCCAACTAGATTCTTAGGATTGTATATAAAGGAAAATATGTAATGCTTCTACTCTAATCTCCTAATAAGATTGTTCTTCTCCTTCCCCTTATCTTTCTCTGTTTCACCTATAATTTCCACTACAAAACGTTATCATGCACAAAGTTATACCGTAGAGCTAGATTGAATGGTTGAATTTTTATTCTTCTTTTTCTACATGGATGATTTACATCAACGCAGTTATAGAATTATCGTCAAGCTAATGTTGAAATCAAGGAAATCAAATTAGATAAGTTGGATCTATATCTTCTTATCTATATATATATATATATATATATATATATATATATATATATATATATTATTAAGATAAACAGTGATAAGGTTTTGGAGTAACAATTAGGTTAAAACAAGAGATAGAGAAGGAGAAGAACTTGGTATTGATAAAGAGGGATCTCCCCCTGATTACTTTCAGAGTTGTTCCAGATTGTTCCTTTAGTCATGTACTTTTCTAAACTGAATATCGGTAATGACCTAGAAAATAATCTACCGTATCTCCCCCTGACTACTTTCGTTAGAGAAGAGATTATTGTTCCTTTATAATCAACAACCTTTGGATTGCACTTTCGTAAGCATTCCTTTTTATGTCTTTGCATGGATAAAAAAAATTTATATCAATGGTTACTTTTAAGCACATGATTACATTCGCTATACCATTCCAATGACGTTGCGTTGGCACTAAGCTATATCTAGATAACAAGTTCATTGGGATGTAACATTTGGTCGAGTACATTATGCTAAGTACAATGCGTCTATTATACTTAGATAAGGAAAGTTCATCTTCCGACCAAACTTCGTCATCTTCCTTTAGACGAATTGGTCATTTATGTACATTTGAAACTCGACTAATCATGGGAGTGCTAGCAGCATGCACGTCCTTGTTAAATTGCCTGACAATGGACATATGCAAACTGGTGGAATAATATACCACAAGATCGGTCTTCTAGTTTAGAACATAGATAAGATCGAGATTCCCAGGATTTTCATCTCTTAAATAGCTTGTAAGATATCTTATTCCATTAAGAGTACTTATCATGTACATACCGTCGACATAGATAGCTATAATTCTGAATCAGGAACTCATTTAATACGCATGGAACGGAAACTTACTTGTTTATCCCTTCCCAATCAAATAGTCACTTAGAAGGGTATACGACATCCGCCTGAGTGTTTAAATCAATAAGTGAGTGTTCCAGTGTAACTGCAAACACACTCCGTGGTTTAGAGTCATTCGACTTGGGAAGCAAAAGGCCATCATGCACTTTTGCAAATATATTTGAGTCTAAATCTCTAGAGATATAATCACATATACTATGTTTCAAGTTATTTTGAAACTACCAAGCAAACTAATTAACTGAAAAGTATGATGTTCAAAAGAGTAAGCGATCCAGGGATTTTTGAGAAACCTCGCGCCACAAGTTGATTCTTTATACTTTAAGACCTCATTCTTCTCACTACACTTTGTGACAAATAACCACATATGTCCCACAGGCTTTACACTAGGTTGGTTAACACTACCACACCAAATACCAGTATATTTGTCAAAGAAATAAGTTCTACCTGGATTGCGTAGGCCAAATATGCTATCTATTTGAAATTAATCAAAAGAATGAATGGTTCGATCTCATTGTGCTCTATTTCTGGAGCAATTATTTATGGATTATATTATCATTGTGCACGCATGATCCTTCCATTGACTCATATGCATTCTCATAATCCGTCAGGATTTCATTGTTCTCTAGAATCATTTAAAACTTCGAAGCGTCCTCCAGTTTGATTCATGTAAATATTCAGAGACAATCTTATGAGATGATTTATGATGATATAAATAAGTTGTGCCTTACTCACCTAATTCCTTTCAAGGTGAGGATTGATCGAACCAAGTGGTCTCTCCAACTTCCTTTATGGATCCACGGCCTCAACCACACTTCCGCCGAGTGTAGTTGCAAAACCTTAGTCTATGGTGTATATCACGTATTGAGGATTTGTAACCTTGCGGGTAGGTTTGCAGCTGGTATGTCTGATCTCATCACTTTAGCAATATCAGTGTACATTCTGAAAATATAATATTATCTATCACTTCACATTTACATTTGTGGAGTACAAGAATCAATATGAGGCACAGTGGGAACACACCACGACGATTCCTGTCGTTCTCTTAGAAAATACTTTTTTCTTATCTCCCCCTAACGACGGGAAGACTGTCACACTAAAGTGATAACCCGCAAATCTAGCGGTAAGAGATCTCCTGCCAAAAGTTATAAAATGTGGATAATTGTTGGGAACTTATTTCCAACATAACCACTTAACAGTTTTGAAGACCCATCATAGTATGATGTGGACTCGTAATGGCACATACATAGTGCAACCAAAAATGCGTAAGAACACGAATATCAGGCTTAAATCCAGTTACCAACTGGTACGAAGAAAAGGTTGACTAATATTGGGTTCTAAAAACGAATTAAGTAAGATGCATGTAATATTGCATATCCCCAAAGCAATAAAAGATAGGTTGGTACGCATAACCTATTCCTTAGGCACCATCTGTAACCTTTGATGGTAGCCTCTGCGAGACCAATGGGTATAAGATGCTCTATGTTGATCCTATATATTAAACATGCAATATTCATCAAGTCCTTTTGATGTAAATTATCTAGAATTAATAAGGGTGGTGAGCCTTTGCACTTTGTATTGTGTAATATGTGCTAGGAGTTTTTAAATGCAAATTTCTTGGGAACTTGTTTGAGGGTGAAAACAGTTTCTGCTGATTTTGGTAATTTCGAGTGTGTGGGTGAGAAACGAGTCTAAACCCTAAACAATGTACTGCAAGGTGATGGTTTTTCAAATGATGTTGTAGTTGTGGTAAAAACTGGGTTCTTTTCAGACTTGTGAAGGAAATAATTTTTAGACTTAATAAAAAAATTAAAGATAAAACAAATTAAATTCAAAGGTAATGTAAATATTATGGAAAGACCAGGGGTTAGGATTTCACCATTCACCAAAATTCATGTGATTCAATAATAATTATTATCATGCAATTCTAGACGTTATAATTCAAATCAAAAACAATTGTGATTCTAATCATTGCCTAAATCAGATTTCAAAACATCCATTGTTAATCGCAAGCATGAAATATCAAAAGCAATAAACCAAGCATATTTCATCAAGAGAAAACACAATTAATTAATAAAAATCATTTATTCAATTTTCATTCGGTGCAATTAATCATAAAAGGATTGCATAAATAAATTTAAATGAATTTTACCACATAACTTTTGGAAGAATGGCTTCCTCCATCACCCCTGGGATTGGGTTTAGCTCCTCATCCCAAAAACACACTCACAAGATGTATTCATGGCTAAAATAGGTGTTTTTGTTGATGTATATAAGATGAAACAGGAATTAGCAACGCTGTAGAAGTGTTACAGCGTCACTGTTACAAAGGGGTAAGTGTTTTTGAGACTGCTGTAAACGATAAGCCTTTACTGCTGTATAAGAACGATACTTGTTCTGCTTTTAAGACTGTCGAAGAACGACGAACTCTGCGAGTCTGTTCTTCGTCTTCTTTTTCCTCCTCGAGCAGCAGGAGCAGCAACAATACCTCCTGTAACTTCTTCTTCTCGTCTCTCGTGAACTCCCAACTCTCTCCTAAGGGTTTCTAAAACTTTCTAACCCTCTTTATGACTTGAACCAACTCTTATATAGTCCTCTAATCCCGAAAAATCTCTACTGAATCCGCGACTTTTTTTTTTCTTATCTGCGTTGTTGAGAGAATATCTCTCTTGTGATCTCCCTGTACGCGTTTGTTAGCTATAAACTTGCCACCAAACTCTTATCAAGACTTGAACACGACCAAGTACAACAATCACTAGCGTGAAACTCTCCCAAATATTCCTCACAAAATCTTCAAACTCAACAGAAGCGTACGTGTCCTGTTTGGACTTTGATCACTTCTCCCAGCCATTCCAGCCCAATTGGTTGGGTCCAATCGATTGTAACAGACCTGTTGAGTCTTGTAGAGTCCATACGTACCAAATACAGCCATTGAATCTCCTAAAATCACGTAGAAATTCGATCTCCAAATCTGCTCCTCGCTGCATGCATTTTCCCGCCAAAACTTGTATTTGAATTATGAAGATGACCTCCCCTTATCCAGTTCCGGTCTCCCTTTAGCAGATGTCTGGAAATGGGTCACCCCTTAGTAATTAGGTTACCCCTTATCCAAAGTGAGAGTCCGTATAGTAGTTTTCTCCCACGGACGCAAAAACCATTTTTTTAGCCAATTTCGCCGCAAAAGCTTATTTCTCCAAGAATACCTACAGGGACATAAAAAGCCATAATAAATATAAAATCGAGCACTAATAATATATACAATTGAGATTATATAAGACATAAAAATGTGCCTATCAAATACCACCAAACTTATTATTTGCTAGTCCTCGAGCAAACCAAATAGAAAATAAAATCCTAACTCACTGTCGCAGGCATCGTCGATTGCATTTAGCGTATGAAATAAGCCTTTAAACCCCTAGGTGGCCCTAGTGGCCGAGTTAAAGTCTCGGGAGGGCTTACCAGAGATATACCCACAAAACCTTTACTCCTAATTGGTCACAAGTATCCAAAGAGTTATGAGGACATACATATTCTCAACCTATCTCCAAGTAACTAGAATGCCAGAGAAATTAAAGGTGTCAGCTCTAAAGCTAACTGAAGAAAAGGGGAGACACATCCACACGACTGCTAGATAAAGAGATATCCGCTATACAGCTAGATAAACATTGTAAGATGCGTCCGCTGCTTTACAGCTGGATAATATTAGGAGAGAGATAAAAATGAGAGGGACATCTGCTATACAGCTGGACTAATTACGTGTGATGAGTTAAACCAGTGCTAGAAAGATCTTGTGCCATATTGAAAGCAGACTAACAAAGCAACCAAAATGCATCTTTCTTCAACTCTCTCACAGTGCCCAGTAGAAACAACGCCTTCTTCGGTCTTCAACTGTTGATGATAAACTCTCGAACCTCATAGAACCTTGACAATTAACTCTTCTCTTCGATTTCTTGCTTGACTTATAAATTTCTTCTTCCCTATGGCCTTATTGAACAAAAAGAACGTAATGATGTTTCATTATTATTTTTTTTTTCATTTTTTTTTCTTTCTTTCTTTCTTTCATTCTTTTTTTTTTTTCATGGCTAAAATAAAAAAATTACAAGAAAAAAATTTACATGGCCATGAGAGAAGGACTTTCAAAACTTGGATCTTCGCAACTTGTGATGTCTTGGTATCATGGATCCTAACAACTTATATCATTTGCTCTTATAACTTCAACTTTGATTTTTGAATTATTCTCTTCTATTGTTGCTTCTAAACCTAAAACGTCTTCACTTTCTTCATAGATTTTGATGTCGCTCCGCTTGTTGATGATGATAAGTTTCTACTGAGAGAGAGTCGCAATCCAGTAACTAAGACTACATTGTGAGGTTTCTTTGTCTTTCTGGCATTTCCTGACCTACTTGCCTTTCCGTCATGTATGGTTAGGTCCATCACGGTTACCCTCTAAAAAGAACAAGTTCTCTCCTGAATTTCAAGGATCTCAATGTCTTTTTCTCTAATGTCTCAATAAGTTGTTATCTGTAGCATTCCAATTTCTATCTTTTAGGTGAGAAACAATGTGTAAACTTAGCTAACCGGATACCATGTGACGCTAGAAGCTTCAAAAGTGCAACTAAAAAGTTTCTCCCATACCCCCAAACTTAAATCTAACATTGTCCTCAATGTTCTAAAGATGAAAAAAAAGCATGAACAAGGAGAAACTGTTACCATTTGAAGCAAAAGAGATAAGGAAAGATATTACCATGTCGCATGAATATTGGGTTACCTCCCAAGAAGTGCTAAGTTTAAAGTCTTCAGCCAGACTAAGCAAGGATTAGTCAACTCGAACCGTATAACAGTAGCCGAAATAACTGTGGGTCTTTAAAACCAAAAAGAGCTGACAAAAGGAAACTGCAGTGATCCAAGAAAATGTACAAGACTAGCATGCCCTTACCTAGTTTCTGGATAACTATCGCTAATTGCGGTTCAGGTTCAGGTTCTATGAAGGGGTCTAAATAGACTATTTTCCTCGGATGCATTTTATCATAGGTAGGATCCAAATTATTAGGTCCTAGAGTCTGGAAAAACTCAGATAAGAACTTGGAATCACAAAATAACCTAAATAATTTAGGATCCTCTAAGTCAATTAGGTATGACTTACATAGTTGACCACAGTCAGAGTAGTGGTCATTCTGAAGCAAATGTGTCGATTCTAATTTCCTAAAATACTTAGGCTTAGTCTCAGAACGTAATAAGTGACACATTGTAAATCTATACGTTCCCACAATTGGAAGAAAACTATTTGGTGAGAAAACAAAGTCAATCTGGGTATCATATCCTGGGCAAACCATATCAACCAGAGGATGGGTTTCTAACGACTGAACTTTTTTCAGGACATCATTAGGTTCGGGAAACCTAGTATGAAGATAATCTTGTAAGATGGTTGAGGCATGGATATCAAGTCCTATGTGAGGGGACTTTCTGAGAGTTAAAGGTAAAGCACTAGGAAAGTGATAATCACCCCCAAACTTAGAGTTTTCAGTGTCTCTAGATAGACCTCTAATTATTTCTTGAATTTCCGTATCTTCAGAGTCCTTAAAATATTCAAGAGATTCTTCTAAGTTATTATCAGGTAGTGCAGCTTTACTCATCTCTACGGGTCTATCTTCTTCTTCCAAGACTATTGTTTCTAAGTCGCTAGACTCTAAAACAACATTTTCAGAATAAACCCGTTCCTCTAAACCACTATCAGCTTCGTAATCAAAAGGAAATACTACATCGTCTAAAACGGTGGTATTCCTAATCAAATCCTCGTCCTCTTGAATAGGTGAATAATCATAAAAATTATTTGGATTTGAAGTAGAAATAATATAATCACTATAAAGCTCAATTGGATTACTAGATTCCTGATCACTATGCCTACATATTTCAGATTCTTCATCACTACTATCCTCATCATCATAAACGAAGATGATTGAACCTTATCTAAATAAGTAGTTTTACCAATTATAACCTCGTTATCTTGATTATGTGAAAAACTATCTTCATTCTCAAGGGTATTATTGGATACACTATATTGGAAATTCAAGTTATTTCGAGCAATACTTTCGTTCGTCTCTAACTCAAGTCTACGTGTCGACTCAGCTATCCTCTCAAGGGTCTCTTCCAAAGAAAGTTCCCTTAGTGTAGGATCTAAGTTTTGAGTTAATCTATTGAGGATATCTTCTACAGATTCAGTTGTTGTTGCAGTTCTTTCGTCCATAACTACATTATTCACCTCATCTAATTTATACGTCGATTCAGCTAACTGACGTGATGACTCAGCTAAATTCCTGAGAGTCTCTTCTAGAGAAGGAATAGGAAATGAAGGATCATAATAAGGACTACTTTTCAATAGTTTGATTGTATCCTCTAGAGACGAAGAACTAGTACTATAATCTTCTTGCTCGTATGACTGATGCACGTGTGGATAGTAATTGGGCTCACCATGGTATGAACCATAACCTTGAAAAGGTTGGCGTCCCCAGCCACTATTCTCAATATGGTCATAATACTGATGATGTCCATATTCAAATTCAGGTCGGTATTCATTGTATTGGCTTCTATCATACCAGTTCGACATTCTTAATTGCAAGGGAATTCTACACAATCACAAACAAGGCTGACTCGACCAAATCAAACCTATAGAATCTAGCAAACAAAAAGCATGATGGCTCTACTTAGATTGTTTCTAGACTAGCTTCTATATCTCGAAGGGGAATTCGAGACAGTTTAAGCAAACCCCTCTGGAATCAATACGAATCAAAGTAAGTTGAATTGAGGCGAGGGAAGCTCAGTGGAGATTTGATACCCAAGGCCTCACCGCTATCACAAGGCGGCGCAGTCACGCATTCAACTTACAGAAACCATTATGAACTTTGAGATTGCTTAAAAGGTAACCAATATCCTTCGAAATTTTTTCCTAACAAGCTCGATACCCTATAGGTCTCTTTCTAATCAGATATTAAAGCTTGGGTTAGCGTTAGGTTTCGTTTTCCTAAGGCGGGCAAGAAGGGAGCGGTGATGAAATCCGAACCCTTATCTTGTATTGGCCAGGCCTTGCCCTTTACTAGGAATTTAAAAACAGTCTGGTTCGTCCTCAAACAATTATCACCTTAAGGAATACAGTAACTCGCTTACAGGAGATTCGCGAGTGTTTCGGTTGGACTTACCTCCCGTACCATACGGGCTATGAACCGTTGTTGTCGACTCGGGCCACGACTCCTAAATACGACCTAAACCAAGAAATGGCCGTTCCAGACTTGCTTCGGTCACAAAGTGAAGGAGAAGGGTTGGTCTGGGGAGGGAACAAAAGAGAGTGTTGAGACCAGAAAAGTTGATTCGGGAAGAGTAGTTGTTTGACGACTTGTATCAGAAAGTGGAAAGCTAACAGATGGGAAAGCTAACAAGTGATTTCTGAGTGTTGTATTCTCCTGACAAAAACCTGTCCTTGGTGGAAATAGGTGAGACCTATTTATACAAGTCGCAACGAAACGTACCCTGGTCTCGTAAGAAGTGGAAACGGTTGAGTAAATGGAAGAAAATGGTAACGATAACGCCTGGAATTGATGTTTCCACAATGAAAGAAACGTTTCACCATTAATTCTTGTATTTACTAACCGCCTCACTCTTATGACACTTTCCTGTAACGGGCGTAGTGTACGCCGCACGCTGTAAACCGCCAGACCAATACCCTGACGAGCATCCCCCAGTTTGTGACATGTTTTGATATCTGGAGTGTTTTCGTGAAAAACGTTTAGCATGTTGCTACGTGTGGCGTGGCCAAAGGATTTAGCCTTTGTAGCCAAGTTGGTGCCGTGACCAAAGAATAGGTATCGTAGCCAGGTTGGTGTCGTGACCAAGAGTTAGTATCGCAGCCAAGACTGCCACGAGTCGTTCGGTGGCAGATTTGTACGGATGAGATTTGCATCTCAGGAGGAAGGGTAGTCGTAGATTGTTGCAACCCTTCGTTTGGAAACCAGCGTATGGTTGCAGCGCTTGCATGCTCTTGGCATGGCCAAATTAGGGTTTTGGCGTCGTGGCCAAGAGATTGCCATAAATCGTTTGGTGGAAAGTTTGTATGGCTGAGATTCGTATCTCAGGAGGAAGGGTGGTCGTTGATTGTTGCAATCTTTCGTTTGCAGCTAGTGGCATGGTTTAGGCGCGGCCGAGATAGGATTTTGGCGTAGTTTAGGCGCGACCAAAACTAGGGTTTTGGCATAGTTTAGGTGCGGCCAAAATTAGGGCTTGGCATTGGGCCAAAAGTTGCCATGCGTTTGGTGGCAAGCTTGTACGGCTGAGATTTGCATCTCATGAGGAAGGGTGGCCGTTGATTGTTTCAACCCTTCTTTTGGTAGCCAGCGGCATGTGGTAGGGCCGGCATGGCTTTGGCATCTTTTAGGCCCGGCCAAAATTAGGGTTTTGGCAAAACCGTGATGTTTGGCCTTGGGCCGGAAGTTGCCATGCGTTAGGTGGCGAACTTGGACGGCTGAGATCTGCATCTCAAATGGAAGGGTAGCAGTTGATTGTTACAACCCTTCGTTTGGCAGCTCGCGGCATGTGGTAGGGCTGGCATGGCTTTGGCATATTTTAGGCGCGGCCAAAATTAGGATGTTGGCAAAACCGTGATGTTTGGCCTTGGGAAGGAAGTTTCCATCTGTTAGGTGGCGAACTTGGACGGCTGAGATATGCATCTCAGATGGAAGGGTAGCCGCTGATTGTTGCAACCCTTCGTTTGGCAGCGCGGCATGCGGTAGGGCCGACATGGCTTTGACATATTTTAGGCGCGGCCAAAATTAGGGTTTTGGCAAAACCGTGATGTTTGGCCTTGGACCGGAAGTTTCCATGCGTTAGGTGGCGAACTTGGACAACTGATATCTGCATCTCAGATGGAAGAGTAGCCGTTGATTGTTGCAACCCTTCGTTTGGCAGCCAGCGGCATGTGGTACGGCATGCGTTGTCGGAATGGATTCTCTTTTAGCTTTCTGAGTCCAATTTTCCCAAATTACAATTACCGCGGAATACCATATTTAGATATATTAGGTTCAAGTGACGGTTTGGTTCTATGCAGTACAGTCTTATCAAATCAGAGTAGATATATTGTTTGTAATCCACTCACAAAGAAATGGGTTTCATTTCCTCCACCATTACTGCCATCAATCGGTTTGGGTTTTATGGCAACGGGTTTCTTATGTAGTAATGAATGTGATTCTGTGAGTTATAAGGTTGTATGCATACCAGAATTTGAAGCTGCAGCTACAGAATTTAAAGTTGCAATATTTTCTTCTGATTTGGGTGAATGGAATATCTATGAGGTTTTACGTCCCCAATATTTTACTTGGGATTTCCCTTCTTTTGGCCATTTTGTTACTGATAATGGTTTTTTTTACTGGTTGAAAAAGGATCATGGCAATATTTTAGCTTTCAGTATTAACAGAAACAATCATGAAATCCGTGGTAATGAATGTAGGTTGATTAATTTGCCTGCCATGGATGTTGTGCGTGAGTATATGATCCATTATCTTGAGGAATCTGAAGGATTGATCTGTTATGCAAGAATCGAGGATACGGAGAGGAGTTTAAGTGTATGGGTGCTTGAGGAAGACTGGTATTTGGTGCACAAGGATATCAAGTTTTTTGACACGTTAACAGAAATGGTGTCTTGGTTGAATGGAAGAGCAATAGCGGTTGATGAATTTGAATTTGAAGAGATCATTTTACAGAGAATTACAATAGCGGTTGAATGGAAGAGCAATAGCGGCAATATTTTTTTTGAAAAGAGGGGTTAAAATTGATAACCGGATGCCGAGGAGGCATAAATTACAGAGAATTACATGGAAAAAAAATAAAGATAAACAATACAGTATATAAACTAACAAGCATCATCTTAGGAGAGCTCATGCGCACAAACAATACATACACCAGCTTAATGCCATCCCAGTCACGTCGGATAAAGCTTTTCCTCCCACCTAGCCACCAGATCTTCAAAGTATAATCCACCGAACACTTTGGATGGAAGTTCCCACTGATACAAGAGAGCTTTGACCGCAGTAATTGTGTCGGCTTCATTTTGGCTTTTATTATGGAAGAATTGTTTATTCCTCTCCAACCAGACAGCCCACCAGATAGCATGCGGAAGGCAATTCCAAATAAAGTTATGCCTGACATTAGGCCACACTGTCTTGTCCACCCATCAAGGCACATCCCTGTCGTGAAAGGCATCGATGTATTCATTCCTGTGTATCTTAGAAAGTAGCTCCACACCTCATAAACAAAGGAACAATGAAGTAAAATGTGGCTGTTAGTATCCTCCTCCATGAGGCACAACTTACATCTAATATCCGTTGTTGGTGGTACCACTGCTCGTCTTACCAATACATCCATAGTAGGTGAAGCATTCCATAGTGTAGCCCAAATGAAGAAGGATACTTTTGTAGGGATTATATCATTCCACAAAATATGGGGGTTTGTGAAGTGAATTTCTTCTTGGTATGCCTCCTCAATTTGAACATTGTAGCACGATTTAGCAGAGAACTCACCTGTAGCCGAGTGAAGCCAAACTCTACGATCCGGAATATTGGATATTATTTCTGCATTGCCAATATCATGCACCAATTGCACAACCTCTGCAATTTCTTCATCTTTCATGTTCCTTTTGAGACCCAAATTCCAAGCTGAGTTTGAGGATGTCCCATGGAGAACCTCGCTTATAGTTGCATTCTTAGAGGTAGAAAGTTTCCATATTCTAGGAAATTTATCACGTAATGGAATTGTTGCGCACCAGTTTTCCTTCCAGAAACTAGTAATTTCTCCATTATTCACAGTAATATGAGAATTCACGGTTACAGGAGGGAGAGCAGTCATAATACCTTTCCATAAGCTCGTGCCATGTGAAGTACGAACATGATCTGGATACCAAGATTCTTCATTTCCTCCGTACTTTTGATGAACAGTTTTCCTCCATAGATGTTTTTTCTCCGAAGCATATCTCCATATCCATTTTGCTAGCAAAGCCCTGTTTGTAAGCTTAATTTTGCGTATCCCCAATCCCCCTTTCGCTTTCGGTCTACAAATTTTCTTCCATCCCACAGAATGAAATGTTTTTTTCTCTTGCGTATCACCCCATAAAAAATCTCTACATAATTTCTCTATCTTTTTTGCCACAGTTGCGGGAATAGCAAATAAGGATAAGAAGTAAATTGGGATACTAGAGAGAGTGGTATTGATGAGAATAAGCCTTCCTCCTTTTGACATGTATTTTTTCTTCCACAGAGCCAATCTCTTCTGAATCTTTTCGAGAACCGGATCCCAAATTTGTTGCTGCCTAGCCTTAGCCCCTAAAGGCAAACCAAGGTAGGAGAATGGAGGCGTACCTATAGAGCAGCCTAAGACACTAGCTGCTTGAGAACCCAAATCCATATCAACAACCTCCTTACTGATCACCATAAGGCTACTCTTAGCCAAATTCACCTCGAGTCCAGTAACTGCCTCAAAACACATTAGTATAACCTTGAGATTTTCCACTTCTTCAATTTTAGCGTCCACCATTAGTAAAGTATCGTCTGCGAACTGCAAATGCGTGATATTTTCACTTTCTGCACTTACTTTGAAGCCTGTGATGAGTCCCATTTCTTTGGCTTGATCTAGCATTTTCGACAACACCTCCACAATTAGCAGAAACAAGAAGGGTGACAGGGGATCACCCTGGCGAATCCCTCGCGAGCTTTTAAATTTCTCAGTGGACTTCCCATTGATTAAAACCGAGAAATGTGTGGTCTTTAAGCAACCTTGAACCCACCTTCTCCATTTAGGACCAAAACCAAATCTATCTTGGATATAATCTAGACACCCCCAGTTCACTCTATCATACGCTTTCTCAATATCAATTTTACACACAAACCCCGCTTTTCCTGATCTCAACCTCGAGTCTATGCACTCATCACGAGAACACTATCAAGGATCTGTTTGTCCTTAACAAACGCACTTTGACAGTGAGATGTAATATCTGGAATCAACACCTTCAATCTGTTTGCTAGAGCTTTAGTAATAATCTTATAAACCCCCCCTATTAAGCTAATAGGTCTGAAGTCTTTAAAAGAAGAAGCTCCCGGTTTCTTTGGGATTAGGCAAATGAATGTGCAATTCAAATGCCAATCCAATCTTCCCCCATTTTGAAATTCCTTTACCACTGCCATAAAATCTCTCTCAATGATATCCCATGTTGCTTTGTAGAATTCATTTGGCATCCCGTCGGGGCCAGGAGATTTATTTTGTTTTAGACCTTTAATCACACCTAAAATTTCTTCTTCTTCTATAGGCCGCTCCATGGTTATTCTTTGTTCTTCCGAAATCGAAGGGAAGTTCAAGTTATCAACTTTCGGCCTCCAGCTCTGGTCTTCAGTATACAGATGTGAATAATACTTCCTCGCTTCATCTTCAATTTCAGCTTGTGAAAAAAAATCAACATCTCCTACTTGGATTTTATGAATCCAATTTTCCTTCTTTCTACCGTTGGCCACCACATGATAATAAGATGTATTTCTTTCGCCATTTGCTATCCAGTTCACCTTTGCTCTACATTGCCATTTTTGTCTCAATTGATGGGACACCTCCTTATGTTTTCCACACAACTCTATTCTTTCATTATGCTCTGAGATTGATAGACCGTCCACCTCTTCTTTCCTGTCAAGCCTCAAAATGCCATTTTCATATGAAGCAAGCTTTTTCTCTAAACACTTGAACTTCTCAGAGCTCCAAGTTTTGAGAATTGGCTTTAAGCTCTGAAGTTTCTTCGCAAATACAAAACTAGCCGAACCTTTAAACTGAAAACGATTCCACCAGAACCTTAACACTTCATAAAATGAATCTTCCAACAACCAATACTTTTCCATCCTATATGGGGACCTTGCAATTCTCTGAGGACCACATTTTAATGTAATCGGTGCGTGGTCTGACGCCGGCCTCACCAACACTTCTTGTGTCATATCTGGATATATATTCATCCATTCTACGGAGAAAAGAAATCTATCCAACCTAGTTAAAGTGGGATTGAATTTCTTACTTGTCCAAGTGTATTTTCCTCCACGGAGCGGAAGATCTACCAAATTTGCCTTGTTGATAAATTTGTTGAACTGCTTCATATCCTTCGTTCTTGAAGTTGGCTTATTTTTCTCCTCCATCAGTCTAATACAATTAAAATCACCACCTAGAATCCAAGGGGAAATTCCAATACCCTATGATGTCCCATAACTCATCCCACATTTCTTCCTTATTGCCTCTTCCAGTTGGACCATAAATATTGGAAAGGCTCCAGATTTTTCCATCACCCCTATTCTTAATAAGGATAGAAACAGAACAAGGACCTTGCAAATCATCAATTACTTCATAATTTTCGTCATCCCAGATAGTTAAAATCCCACCTGACCTTCCATTTGCTGGATAATGCATCCATTTGAAGTTGTCATCACCCCAAAACTCTCTAATATTGTTAGCAGTAATGTCTTGAATCTGAGTCTCTTGCAAAAACACAAAAGAAATTTTCTCTGTTGCCATCATCTTAAAATTTCTGTCCATCCTTCAGCCTTAAAGCCCCTAAGGTTCCAGGATAGAATGTTATTATCCATGTGAACCAATTACCCCTTTGCTGCCGCCGTTTCTCTTTCCCCTCCCCATAGATATATCAATTGGTTCACCATTCCATTGAATTCTATGTTGTTCTCTCTCAAATTTGCTCCTAGATTTTGACCCCAATTTTTGAGCTTCTTTTCCTCGAGTTTCCACTGACCCGAGGACTGGTTCATCTTCCTGAATTCTTTCTCTAAGTGAAATTTCGACTGGAATTGGATCTCTTTCATGAAAATTCACTATTTTTGAAGCTAAATTGACAAGATCTTGTTCTCTACCTTTAGCAGCAGCTCCGATTGTTGTGAAAGCTTGCATGAGGATATCCGTCTTCTCTTTCAATTCAGAGAGTAGTTGCTTCGATGATTGCTTATCCAAGCTAATTATCCCGTCATCTTCTTCATTTGAGTCCTGATCATCGTCTTCTTCTCCTTGTAGAAACCCTAGGTTTTGAGCAGTGAGGTGTTTCTCGATAAAAGAACTTATTTTAGTTGATTCATTTGAAGAGGAGGACTGGATCAACTCAGCTGCTCCCGAGCTCTTATTCCCCAGTTCCACTGAGTATAAACTCGGTTCTCTATTGTGCAACTCAAACAAAGAAGGCCCATTTCCCTGGATATCTACTGTTCTTGGTATATCCATTTGAATTGAATCATGGGGACCCGAATCACCAGGCCCATTCCCATTTTCTTTTATCTCACTACCAATATTATTGGCTATGACTTGACGTTTCTTGTTGTGCCACTTTTTCCTTTTATATTTAATTAAATTTCGGCCCGCATTCTTTTTCCTCATTTTCCATTGTAGCTGTGAACCCACTATCCTCCATATCTCGTCTGTCATATCACGTCTCCCTTGTTCTCCCGGTCCTATCTCTTTCGCATTAAATGTTAAACGCAGAGAAGATGTTGACTGAACTGCATTATTGTTTACCTCATATCCCTCTGAGTCCGAAACGTAATAGCTTGGTGAAGGATAATGGAGGTGTTGATCTCCCATTCCATGTGTTGGACTTCTGTTTCTCCCTCTTTGTTGTGAGAATTCCCAAGCTCATTAATGCTCTTCTGATGTTCTGAGCTGTTGTTGACCATTTCCTCGATCTCTTTGCCTAGCACGTCTCCATCTGTACTCACCTCCTCCCTAGTTATGACCGTATTATTATCTCTAATATCATTAAGAAACTCAAATTGGTTACTAAACTGCCCTCCTGACGTGGGATCATCTCTATTGTTCATTCTGAAACTAGGTCTCTCTGATGTCGCCGGAGATCTGAAAGAGCTGCTCGGATCTTCATCATCATTCGCCTGACTCTTTACTGGAGAGTGAAAGAGCTCTTCGTGATCTTTAGAGAATGATTGTTGATTCTCTCCCTGATCCTTTGAGGGAGAATGTAAGTTGTAAGAATCTCGGTCTGTTTCATTGGTTGTTTTAACAAGATCTCCATCACTATTTTCTTCTAGCACCGTCACCAAAGAACACTTAATTTTATCCAAATTCCCAGTGGGAATTACTCGAATCAGAATGTTAACCTCCCGATCTTCTAGCCGTAATCTCATAGCTGCTGGGATGCTTTCGATATCTGCTTCTACACAAATTGTTGCCTCGGATAGCTTAAAGAAATCAGTTTGAACTAGATAAAGATTAAGAGAATGAGGTGGGTTTCCTGCCATTGTAAAGGAAAACAAACAGTAGGCTAATCTGAAGAGCTCCCAGGAAATCCCGGCCCCAAGGGGAAGGAATATCAAAAGACTCCGTCCTTGGACAGCGGAGAAGTCAGGAGATGACACTCCCTGGAAGACTCGGCCCCAAGTGGAAGGAAGCTCAACAAGCTTACGTCCTTGTGCAGCGGAGAAGTCAGGAGGTTACGGTCACTTCAGAAGAACTAGAAAAGCACCAGCGAAAGAAAAACATCTTGGAAAAATTCTTGAAGATTGAAAAAAGGGTGATTGAAATCTCATCGGAGAAGATGAACGGAGATGAAAGATAAAATTCTTGTGACGGCAATATGTATTCATTAAACTTAGGTAAAAATAAAATGCCTTGGCACTTGGTGCGTTTTGATTATTTAGTTGTGCATCTTTATGAACTGAAGGTATATGATTCGATTTTTGTGATATATTCATTAAACATGTATTAGTACTATCAGGATATGAGAGTTGCGCTGACACCAATAAAGTGCCACACTTCCAATTTGCAGTTCAAGAAAATGCCACCGTTTTTTTCAGAGTTTATTTAATGCCACACATTTGACCTTTTCTATCCCGTTTTTTTGAGAAAACGGTTAACTGTCGTTAGTGCCTACATGGCAGTAAATCAGCCCTAGTAAAAGACATTTAACCCCCAAACCATCTAACTAGGACTGATTCAAATCGACCTAATAGTGTGAGTCATTGTCTGAGTTTGGACCAACACGGATTCAAGCCTAGACCAACACCGATTCAAGCCTCCATTGCACCATCAAATTCATTCTGTATCTTCATAACCAACAACACCACTCCCTTAAAAACAGCAGCGACAAGTTCTCATTTAGAACTATTTTCACGACTTGAAATATCTGTCCAAAACTCTACTGAATTCCAAAACCCTTGTAGTCTACTTCATCCACTCCAGAAATACATCCAGCCATGGCAGTCAACAGGCAGCCGCAACAAGAACTCGATTGTTGATTTTCGAGTGAAGCAGGTGGTTCAAGCAATTCAGCAAACACCTACATGCGTTCTGCTGGTGGCATATCAAATTCACATAAAACTGATTTATTCACTCTATCATGTCTTCAATCTAACACGGCTCCAAAGATGGGATCATTTCTATTCAATTAATCATACACTTAGATTTTAGCAAACTGCAAGGCATCAGTAGGATAGAAGAATGCTGGTGGTTGAGCAAACATACATCTGTTTCGTTTCTAGAACCCAAGAACCCACTTTGTTTGAACTTGAATCAACATCAGCAGCATATCTACTAGATCTACTTGATTCCATTACTACCGACATTTTGATTTGTTTGTTGAACTAAATTTTGCTTAGAGAAGTTCTTATGCTAGTTTGTCTCGAACAACAATTCCAGTATCACTAGCCACAACTGACTGCAATGCAGCTCCCCTCTACCAGTATCAGTGGAACTATATATCTTTTTTACATATAAGCAATTTCTTACAAGCATCTTCTTGATTCTCACCACTCTTACAATGACCCAAGAACAACTGCCATTAGACCCAATCTCAGCCACCGTCTCCTGTAATTCATGACTACCATTTGATCAAAACCAAATTGGGCAAAAACCCATCTTCAGATTACATCAAAACCCCCGATTCAATTCCTTGGTTGCTGTTTGAAGAATTCATTTAACACAAATCAACGGGAACCAGATGGCACTGACTCATTGTGGGTGGATGATGATGCAGAGCAAGGGTATAAGTCTCCCATGCTTACTCGCGAGAATGCTTTACTCAGTGTATCGCTCATATCAAGGACCCATAATTCTGTTTGAAGTAGAGCAGCATCTCCATTAAGATACTGCACGACTTGTCTCATGGTTGGTCTAAAATCAGAATTAGTATGAGTACATTCATCTAAAAGAACTTCAATCCATTCTAGACAACCTAAACTGTACTCATGACTTCATGTCATAACCACCATACTCATCTTATCCATCTCAATTCACTGTCTATAGATAAGTCCATAAATTCAACAACAAAACTGCACAACTTAAACTAAATTCATAGAGAAGAACAATTACCTCAAACTCATTTACTCAAGCACCAGCCAGTTCATCCCAGATAACTTCATAATTCATCTGAGTTCCAAATACAAACTCTAACTATTGAACTTAAGCTAGTCTCCAACCGTAACTCTCAATTCAGATCAAACCCACCTCCAATTAATCATCTAAACCCTCAATTCAGTTCGTCCATCAACATCAGTTCTTAACCAACCCTAATTCAATTCCCAAATATTCTATTCTCTCAATCAAACTCAATTCATCCATCAAAATCTTCCAATCTATTCAACCCATCCTTTAATTCCTTCTTATTCACCCTTAATTGAATCTCGAAATTCATTTCAGGAACCCTAATTTCTTCACAATTTCATTAACATCTCAATTCTTCTTCAAGACAATACTACAACTTCAATTTAGCAATAACCCTTTGATCTTCATCTTTTAACATCCCGTTTAGCTTATCAATTCCAAATAAACTCAACATCAAACTCTAACCTTCACAGAAACACTTCGCTTCAACTCAATCGTGGATTCTAACCAAACCCAACTATGAACTCATCAGCACCACACTCGGTTGATTGGTTTCACTAATTTTCTGCAAGGTTTTCTCAACAGAGATTTCATCTCTGGAACGCCGGAGAAAAAGAAGAAGGAGAAGGAAGAGAAGAAAGGAAAGAGAAAGAGATTTCAACAAAGATTTCATCTCTAATTCAAATCGACCTAATAGTGTGAGTCATTGTCGAGTTTGGACCAACACGAATTCAAGGGTAGTTAGGTAATGTTGACACGTTGTATTGACTTTTTCAATGATTATAGACCGAGTTAGTGGGCCCTGACGGAATATCTAACGGTTGTGGCATTTAATAAATTCTGAAAAAAACGGTAGCATTTTCTTGAATCGGGATTTGCAAGCGTGGCAGTTTGTTAAAAATCCCTTCTGATTTCTTTCTCAGGAGCAATTACAGACATTGGAAAGAGTGATCACTTTTGTCTTCCTCAACATTACTTCCGGAGAAGACTCGGATTCTGAGTAATCTCCTTGTGTATAATTTCGTGCTCAAGAGAGACCTTGCAGGAAGAGTGACCTCTGGTTCTTAAGTGTCCTTTTTGTCTGTTATCACTTCAAAGCTCCTTCTTGGAGCTCCAGGTGGTTAATTTGGCATTTCTCCAGTGATAGCATAACATCCATCAGATGCCTCATCAGAGCCTATTAATGTTGTGATTGACACTTGACAATTTGAATTTGGTTTTGGTATCTGCTAGCGCTGGAGTTTCTTCTTCTCATTTGAAAATTTTCACACACGGTAAATCTCATACTCAACTTTCCAGTCCAATTCTGATTACCTCGGATGTTTCAGCTTAACGGAACATATATTTTTCAGTCCAATTAGAGCAGAATTCGATGGTGAATTATCAAAGTACTGATAAACGTAACAGCTGAAACCAATACACTGGGCTAAAGAAATTCATTCAAGCAAGTAGTAAATCTTTTACTTTCTGATTAATGGAACAAGCAAATGTTGAATTTAAATTAGTACTAATTGATGAAAGTTCATCTAAAAATCATTAATTAGCCAAATACATCTCTAATTACTTGTAATTAAGATTGACTTCCACTTTTGTTTTTCCTTCAAATGTTTTTCCTTGAGCTGTATGCTTGAAGTTCTTGATGCTTTCAGTATCAATTGCAGATCCTTCTGATGTAATCCTATCATCTAACATTCTAATCCCCATGTACCTGCATCAAAAAAGAAAAAAAAAATTTACATCAAATTAAGATCGAGAGCTTAGTTGAAATAGTCCTGGTGAAATTGTAATAATGGTGCTAATTACCTGCCAAGCATCATAACTGTAGCTTGAGGATTTGTACCAGGAGAGTAATTAAATGTCGAACCATCGATAACTCGAAGTGCGTCGGCACCAAGAACTTTGTAATCGTGATCAACAACCATACCAACTTGACAACCTCCATGGTAATGCCATATAGTCATCACTGTATCTTTACAGTACTGTTCCAACGATGTCGACGTGTTGTCGTGCTTTGGAAGCAAATTTACTGGAAACCCAACTGTCATGTTTAGGAGTTGTTGCAAAGTAAGGTATGGGTACCTGCAACAAATTTACAGTGTAATCAGTTTCAAGTACTGTGCGCACAACTACAGTTAAGAAACATTTTCAGAATAGAGTACTTGAATTTGGAGAATGCATTTGATTCGACTACTCTCTCGATGGTTTGAATGCCCTGAACACATCTATGAAGGTCTTCTGGATCCTTAAAGTAGTTAAAAGTGACTATGGGGTTGATATAAGGATTTTTGCTTCTGAGTTCAAGATGCCCAGTTGATAAAGGACCCATAATTTTTTCAAGTAGAAACCCTCCTCTAAATGCTCTTGAATCAAGCTCGTTCATTAGTTTTACTGCTTTGGCTATTGCTTCTGGTGTTCTTTGTTTTGGTGGCACAATTGAGATTTGTCCAGTCTTCACAAAATTAAGAGAAAGATCAGTTAGCGGAGCAAAACTTCGAAATATTCGAGCCACTTAGGGTATAGAACAGGTACCTGAGGTGAGAACATTCCGAAATTCCGTTGTCGTGGTAGATCATCATTTGCTTGGGGTTTATTATTTTCCATGGCCTGAGAAGCAAAATTCTCGCCACTTGCAGCTTCAATGTAACTTCCATATGGAGTAATGCCCACAACTTGTATAAGTGAAACCTCAACTGGTTCAGGGGAAGGAATGTAGATGGCATTCATAGGATTGTCAGACATCCCTTGGCCAACAAGTGGTTGATCGACCAGAACTGTAATGTTGAGGGATCTCAAATGAGCAGCCGGTCCAACACCACTCAGCATCAACAGTTGAGGACTTCCCAGTGCACCTGCAGAGATTATGATCTCATTCGATGATGTTTTGTTCAAGTAGGCCCTGTGTTTTACGCCAGACGCGTCGGTGAACAACACTCCATGGGCTTCTGGTCTTACCTTTCCTGCATTAACCCCAAAGCATGCAATTACTTAATCATGTTCTGAAATTGTTTTCCTAGCTTAAAAACTGAGTGGATGTTTGAGAATGACTCGGACAGTTCTTGACCGAGTCAACTCAGTTAAAGGCCAATGTCCTGGTGATGAAATTTTCAAAACACGCTTTAGCAAACTTGCTGCTAAGATTCATACGCACCTTTGGTTCTGAACATGATTTTGTGAACCGTAGCATGTAATAAAACAGTAAGTCCCTTGGGGTTGGCATATTCAAGTAAGTCAGCTGCGGTATGTCTATGACCATCACGGTCAAAGATTGAGCCACCAACTTTAGTACCATTCATGTGATCATAAGTAAATCCATTATTAGGCAAAATACCAGCTTCAAGTAACCCATCTCTAACAGCCGTTTGCCATTCCAACATTGGTGGTTCGAAAGCCACTCTCCGTTCAACCCATTGATATGATTCATTAACAAGTCTTCCATCCCAACCAGCGGTCTTAACATATTCAGTTCCAGCACGCGTATAGAACCCTGCATTTAAACAACTTCCACCACCTAAAACTCTTGCACGAGCATTAATCACCCCGTCTTCTGATATAAAACGTTGCGAAGGTGAAGCCGGAGAAAGGTCAGCTAAAGCACTGCCAAATGAACCTAAATTTGTTATGTTCGAGTTTCCATATGGTACTCCACCCCTTTCTATCAACAAGACTTTGTAGTTTGAAGAGAGAGTAGCAGCTAATGGACACCCCGCAGTTCCTCCACCTACGATGATGTAGTCGTAGTACGATATATTTGGTGCCGTCGTTGCTTCATGAACAAATGAGTAATTTGGAGCTGTAAAAACAAAATTAAAATCTTTTAGGCCACGGTAAGTCTGTATTTTGCTTAAACTATGTTCTTGTAGTCACGTTCTTTAAATTGGTACCAAGATGAAAATAATTAACAAATTCAGATTTTTCTTACACCCTATAAACACCATTTATGTACTATCATAGTACAGAACAAGAATTAAATTTCAGACTGTGTTAAGTCTGAATAATTTGATGAAACAAATTGTACTAAAGAATGTATTTATTGTCTGAACCCTGAATAAAATCTAAGAAGAGAATTCAATGGTGGTTTTAGTTGTTACCTTGTTCGGAGTAGCAGAATCCATGAAAGCTGAAAAGGACTAAGCCAAGAAGATGAAGTGCACCAAAAATTCTTGAAGTTATATCTAGATTACCCATACTTAAATACTAATTACGAAAACTGAAGAAATTATAAGAATTAGAGTACTATATATTGGATCGTTTTGTGTTTAGTGCAGTAGAGATAAAAGAAGAGTGAGGTTGTTTAAATAAACTCCTGGGTAGAAAGCTGATCAAGTAACCAACCAGTAGTGCAAAGAATTCGTAATGAGATTATAGGCGAAAACGAAGAAGACTAGTATTTCTTTAGCATTATCAAGATACATTCATTTAAAGATTCTTCAACTCTCTTTCAAAACTAGTTAAATATATTCAAGTGCAAAACTCATGACTCCCTCTAAATTCTCTCTCTCTCAAACACCAAAATCTTTCATGGCAAAAGACACTGTTAGTGTGGTTTATAGCCTTATAGGTCCAATATGGTGGCATGTTCATGGGAAAGAAAAATAAATTAAAGACATAACAAAGTGGGAAATAAGATATGTGCAACTCTGCATCCAAATTTGTAGGCTAGTTAATGAGTTAAGCTGTAACCAAGATATTAATTACTCCCAACTAATGCATCTATCTACCAGCATGTTCTTTACTTTCAACATCATCTGTGTACCTAATTTAAAAACTTGCATGGGTTGAGAGATATTTAAAAATGTATATATCCAGCACCAACCTTCTGCAGTAGTTTTGTTGCTAGGCGCGTTCAACTTCAAGGTATAGGGTTCGAGGTCTGTATTAAACGGATAAACATTTAGTCATCAGCCTAGACACGAGGCTGGCATGAAAAACTCACCTCACAAACTATTGTAACCGCCTAGGCCTAGCTCATCACAGGGGAAACTCTGGTTTCTGTACACAATCGGTCAAAAGAAAATAAGAAAGAAACGTCAAATATTTGTTTTAGCGTTTTTTGCGAATTGACCGACAGCTAGAGTAGGTAAATGCACTGCCCCAAAGTGAGTGAGGGACTAGGCAACCGAACTAAAGTGATATAGATTTAATGCCATCCAACAGCTAACTACTCGGAGTGAAAGTAGTCAGAAACCTTAAAAAATTTGGTGTCTTTCTTGTTTGGTTTTAAGGTGAGTGAGTGATTCGACTTCTAGAATTTCGAATTGTTTTTAGTTGATTCTCAACCTCATAAGTCATACCTAACAAAAATCAGAGTTGGGGCAGTGCATTTATGCTCCAGTGTCCCATCCCATAAATCCATTATGGGAAAAAAGTGATGAGTATAAAGAAAAGGAACATGGAAAGGAACCTAATAGGATTTTTGAACTTAATTTGATGGCGTTGGATTTTGTTGGAAAGAGATGAGATCGTTAGACACTATTTCTCTGAGTTGTATTGATAAACCTGAGAATTGAAAAGCGTTCGGTGGATAAACCCTTTGTGAGAATACCTGCAATTTGCTCTCGAGTAGATAAGAAACGAACCTCCAATGACTTGACTGCAACCAATTCTCTAACATAGTGGAATGCTATTTCAATGTGTTTCATTCTGTTGTGAAAAATTGGGTTTGTTGTTAAGTATGTTGCTCTCATATTATCACACCACAGCACAGCACGACTAGATTACTGAAAATGTAGTTCAGAGAGAAGAGATTGAATCCAAATAATCTCTGAGATAGCATCAGCTAAAGCCCTGTATTCTGCTTCAGTATTGTATCTGGACACAGTCTTTTGCTTTCTAGAGCACCAAGATATTAAGTTTGGTCCCAAAAATATGGCCATGCCACTGGTTGATCTTCTGTCAGAGATATCACCAGACCAGTCAGCATCAGAGTATGCTTGGAGCTGTAGAGAAGAAGACTTCCTAAATTGCAGACCAAAAGACAAAGTGCTTTGAAGATATCTTAGAATTCTCTTCACAGCAATCCAATGAGCCTTTGTAGAAGCATGCATGTATTGACAAGCTTTGTTGACTGCAAAAGCTACGTCAGGTCTTCTAATGGTGGCATATTGAAGAGCCCCAACAGTGCTTCTATATAAAACAACATCTTCAAACAGTGATGATTGCTCAGTTGGTTGTGGCTTAGAGTAAGGTGTATCACTAGGCTTGCAGACACTCATCTTAGTTTTAGAAAGTAAATTAGAGATATATTGAGTTTGACTAAGATGAATACCTTCTGATATATGAGTAGCTTGAATGCCCAAGAAAAAATGAAGTTCCCCAAAATCTTTGATAGCAAATTCAGTGCTCATGGCTGTAATTAGAAAATTGATAGTAGAAGTACAACTTCCAGTCATCAAGATATCATCTACATATATAAGAATATAAACTGTTGCTGAAGTAGTAACTCTGTAAAATAATGAAGTATCAGTCTTACAAGAGTGAAAACCATTCTGAAGTAAGAATTTGCACGCTCAACCTTTCAAACCAAGCTCTAGGAACTTGTTTGAGTCTTTAAAGAGCCTTTTGAAGTTTGCATACATGGTGAGGAAAAACATTATCAGAATAACCTGGAGGTTGCACCATGAAAACATCTTCTGATAAATGTACATGCTGAAATGCATTCTTTACATCCAATTGTCCGACCTACCAACTTTTATAAAGAGCTATAGATAAAAAATTTCTTACTGTAGTAGGCTTCACAACTGGACTAATAGTATCTTGATAGTCAATTCCTTCTACCTGATTATAACCCTTAGCTACTAGTCTAGTTTTGTATCTCTAAATAGATCCATCTGCATTTCTCTTGATACTAAAAATCCATTTACACCCAATGACATTATGTGCATCAGCTGAAGTAACTAACCTCAAAGTACCATTTTGAATTAAGGCATTAAATTTCTTCATCCATAGCTGCTCTCCATTTGGGGTCCTTGCAGGCTTTAGTATAGAAAGTTGGAATTGTGATATCCTAACATACAGATTGTATCTCAGAAGCATATACTTTTGGTTTGAAGATACCTTGTTTACCTATTGTTTGCATAAGATGAGCATTAGCAGGAGTCGAAGCAGGTGAAGAAGTAGATGCAGCTAGTGTAGGAAATTATTGAAGATCATGAACTGGAACAGTAACTTCATTGGAAATAGTAGGTGTAGTGATAGTAGCTTGTGAGGGTACAATTGACATACTTGACAAAGTTGCGAATGTGGATTCTTGAGGTAGAAACATATTGGCATAAGGAAATGCAGCCTCTTCAAAAATAACATCTCTAGATATGATGATCTTGTTTGTCTGTAAATTTATGCATCTATATCCCTTGTGTAAATTACTGCAACCCAAACACACACTTCACAGATCTTGGTTGCAGTTTATGATAATTGAAAGGTCTGAGACATGGATAACATGCACATCCAAATGTTTTGAGGAACTTATAATCAGGTTTTAGATGAAACAAACATTCTAAAGGGGAGACATTTTGTAAGACTGAAGTGGGAAGTCTGTTGATAAGAAAATTAGCAGTTTTAAATGCATAGGCCCAGTAAGATAAAGGTAATGAGGCATGAGAGAGTAGTGCTAAACCAGTTTCCACTATATGCTTGTATTTCCTCTCAGTCGTGCCATTTTGAGCATGAGCGCTTGTTTGGAAAAAAAATTGTGCAATTGTTCATCATAATACTACAGTCATACAACATATCTTAGTAGATAGAATGGTAAATAATATGAGTAAATATGATAGTCAGTCTTCACATACCTTTGTTAATGAAGCTTATGTTGACGTTGTTGTTCTTCAAGATCAGTTAGTGATTCCGGTACTCAACTACCATGTTTTATTCCAAGTCTGAAACTAACTTTAGTAGACTATAAACTCTAGAAGTTATGATCAGCTAATATGAAAAAAATTTGATATGCCATAACTTGTGAGTTTGACCGAGTGATGCCCTAACAATAAAGTTTGATGACTACATAGATATTGATATATTTGTACATTATAATATTACATGTAGATAATTAATATTTCTTAGTTTATGCTTGAGTTGTCATGAAGATATGAATATATTCGAACTTGTGTATTATCCTATGAATAAAATGATATACCTAAAATGAAAGTAAGAAATTGTGAGTTTATATTTGATTTTGTGCTAACAAAATATCAAACCATACTTTGCAAGGATGTTAGAAACATTATTGACGGTACATTCACATTATACCTATTATTCTTTATTTCTTCTAAGGTAATATTTCTTCTAAGATAATATTTTTCTGATATTATTCCTCTAATAAAAAACTTTTGGTTAATTTAGTATATTTTAGTCGTTCATGGTATTCGGATAAAACTTAGTTATGAGAAAGTTGGGGAAGTACAACGTCAACTATCCTAGGGATTTCAGTTATTATAATGAACATGCCTTGACATCATCTAATCTTTTGAGTGTATAAACCTCTATTTACATAACTTAATGTTTTAAGTGCGTTTATCGGTGTTCTGCGGAGGCGTATCTTGATTAATCGGTACCTTTTATTCATTTCTAGTTTTTTGTTATATTTCGTATTACTTATAGGAGATATACATATCTGCAATTCGCAGTGTAAACAACTTTAGCTTCTTACATATAAAACGCGATACAAATTTTGACACTTTCTTGTTTTCTTACTTTTTAGAACTTTGTAAATGAAAACTAACAATAGTTGGATACCCCGAAAGTTGTATTATATATATGGTTTTCGTAACATTTGTGTTATATTACAAGAAATACCACAAACTTTCTCACGATTCCTAATGAGGGCATTACTTTTTTCTGTTGTATATCCATGTGAGATAAGTTACATTTATTAAATTATACATCATGATAAAAAAATTCTAATAATATTGATAATACAGTTTTCCTTTAATACTACAATATCTTTCTTAATTATGAAGGTCGTCGTTTCGAGAGATTTTCTTAGCCGATTTCATTACGTACTTGGAAAAGGCGTGTATTTATAACATTCTATTAGAAAATCGTAAAATATTTAGAACCATGAAAATTCATCAACTCTAGAGCCTGTATACATTATAGACTACTTAAATACTAAAATAAATAAATTAAGACACCCAAAATGAAGAAACCGTACGCAAGTAACATGGTTGAGCCATTTATTCTTTTGGTTGTCACGAAAGATCTAGAATTGATATTTTCTTGTTAAAAAATGATAGAGAAAAGATGTAAAAACCTGAAATTTTTATCAGTGAAGATGAACATTACGATAGGACACGATATTGTTGGTGATATATTAGCTATCTACTATCTCTATTTCTCATGGTAAAAAACTGGCTAATAAATTTTAGTTTTTTTTTTTCTTTTTTTTTTGTCGCAGTGAATTTTTTTAGTTAATGTCGTCGGTTTTAGTCGCTCATGGTGCTAGAATGAAGATATGATTTTCACAAGCTTAAGAAGTAAGGTATTCGTTATCCGATCACCTTCAAGTATGATGATGGTCCTAGCTTGACATTACCTGATGTTTTCAAAGTATAAACCTCTACCTAAACTATTATAAGCTTTTTAATTAGCAATTATATTTGGTACTATTATTAGTTGGTTTTAGATTTTTCATATTATTAATAATAAACATCTTATAAGAGTAATATAACAAACATTTTACGCAATATAAGTTTCTTAAAATTTCGTATTTCGTATCTGTAGTTGATGTTTTACTTTTTTATATTTAAATGTTGACGTCAGTATAGTTACTCTCTTGTTAATGATTGTGCGTTTGTTTTAGATCATTGGAGTCTATGGTTGGGCACTTCTTTTGTGGGTTTTTCAACTCCACAACGTGGATTACCGTCGATCTTTAATCCTTACTGAAAACCGTATTATCACAGCATGCCATACTTTTTTACCGGGGACATTTATATTAGGAAGTGTTGTTTTGTGGTTGGTTATGCACCTGGAATTTCATAGATCTATTCTTATGGCGGTAACGCTTGAAAACTTAATTATTTTCAACGTTATTTTAATCAATTGAGCTTAGGAATCCACGAATGGCTAAAGGTACAATGTTTAGGCCCCTTACAGGTGACACTTTAAATTATTAATTGTGCAATGATTATAGCTTATGCATGTCTGGTAATATATGTGGGTTACATGTAACTCATCCACATAAAAGCTTTGAGAAGTCTATGCCTATATAGGGCAATCTTGTTTCTGGTAAAGTAGTTAATATATTAAAATTTCTTATTATTAACTTCAAAACACAATAATTAATGGGAAAAAAATTCAGTGATGATATATTTTATTTATAATACATAGGTACCAGGCTTTCGAGAAGACTTTTTCATGGATTTGATCACGTCACTATCAAATGTATGTTAATAAAAATCTACGACATATGCTATATTTAGTACTTACATTTTATCCAAGGAGCAGAGAATTTGAAACTCAAACCCTTGTTTAACAATGAATACTTTCAATGGCTTATCTTGCTAATTAACATTAGATAAACATGATCAGAACTTGATTCCATGTTATTGTAACTGAACCCAGACCTAATGTAGGAATTGACATTGATAGGAAAGACGTGGAAGATCAATTTTCCTTTAACATTTCTTAAGGAAATTCGTGTACTATGGTTTTATCTATTTAACTTAAAAAAAAAAACTTTTTTTGGTTGTCCATTTTTTTCATGATACCTTAAAATCATTTTTTGTTCAACAGTTAAAACTAAGCATAATTTTACTAGTAAAAAAAATTGGTACGGTAACACTACTAACTTTGGTAGTGTTTTAAGCTTTATGTGTAAGAAATCTAAAGATTCCTGGAATCGAATATGGAAATCCAACAAATCTAACTTAATCTTGTTAATTTACGAATTTTCTTTTTGTAGTTAGACGGGTAGATTTTTTTTTTTTTTTTTGCAAACAATTAATTCGATAAAATGTGTGTGTAAGGTGTTTTTTTACAAATCTTTGAATAATTGTTTGTATTTGAGATCAAATTTTGGTTAAAAGAGGGAAGTAGAAGTTGATGATTTGTGTCATTGTGTGCTATTTTGTTTTTCCAAGAAAGTTTGTAAAGTTAATTTTGTGAGGTTATAAGTACTATCCAACATGGTTATGTCTGTATTCAAAATGGTGTACCTTTATGGAAGTAAAGACTCGGTTTTCCGACCCAAAGAACTTTGATACTTGTTTCTTGCCTTGTTGTGATGTGCATTTCGCTTCTATATCGGCTTATCCTAAGCGTATTGGTTGGTAAAAAGGACAGGGTGCCAAGTACACCGCCAACTTTTTCTTTCAGCAATCTATATGGACAAAAACTAATACTATTGCAAATAGACCAACTTAATGATCCTTGAAGATATGGATATAGAGTCTATATCTCTATCTCTTCTTAATCAGAAAGTCTAGACAATGGAGTCCTTTGTTAAGAAGAGTACTTGGACGATCAAACCTGAATATCATATATCAATCTAGTCGTATCCAAATAATATAATCGGAATTCTTCCAATTAATAAACTTGTTATCTATCTCTCAATATGCTAATTCTATAAGAAACAAGTCTCGAAATTGATCACAATTATATGGATGTATCCATCAAGTACGTAAAATTTTTTAAATTTAATCATAAAGATAAAAAATATAATGCAAAAAACTAAAAAACACAATACACGTGAAGTGTTGTTAACAAGGAAACTGTAATAGAAGGAAAACCCTGGACCTTGTTCAGATTCGAACACCAAATTGTATTAAGCCGCTACAGACACTAGCAAACTATAAGACTTCGGACTGGAATGTAGTTGAGACTGAATCCACCTCCAAGCGATTCAATTATATTGGTGCTCCTTACATATCTTGAATCTCACGAGGCTCTACGCAATTGATTCCTTTAGATGACGTCCTTTACATCCTATAAGTTACTTCAACCCAAATGAAGACTTTTGATACCAATCTGTCTATAAAAGAGAATCCTATTTGAATTCCCATTAGATTGAAGATCAAGGTTTGGAAATCTACTTGCAATAAACAAAGCTAGCGAACCTCACAAATCCGGAGTACTTACACTCACTTAGATGAGTATCCTAGATTCTTTACCACCTCTTAAGAACAACGTTCAACTTATCAATTAAGAATAGTTTTCAGATATCTATCTTGATGAATCACAAAAGAGAACTTTGTGATTATTATCTTTCTTGTCTAAAAGAGATTACAAGAATCTCGATAACAGAAAACCAAGATCAGATACACGGATTAAGATAAAAGATAGTCATACCTGGATTGACGAATCCAGAAAGAAGAGTCATTTAGTTGTATACCAAATTATGTTTCTTAGAGAAAAACCTAGGATAATATAGGATGACTCTAGCTATTAACTAGGACACATAAATGTCGGGATATAATTTTCCAGTTGAAAGAGCATCTCTATATATAGTTTATCAAGACTTAGAGTTGCTTAGAATTCAAGCTAAGATAACTTGAGATTCAAGCAATCACTTTCTCCATTTAGATGAAACTATGATTAGAATTTCACGTAATCATGTGAGAAATTTGTCTTGAAATCACATAAAAGAATATACACCGTGGTCGGGGTACATGAACCGTGTGGAATGATAGTTCTTGGAACATATTCCTTATGAATTTATAAGAAACTTGATGTGCATTTAAGCACTTAAGAATTTAATCATGACACACATACACAAGTGGTTTAGTGATAAATGATGTCTTAGAGGTGTTTAATAGAGTCATAGCAACGCTAAACACATATAAAAAATAAGTCTTTGATTATCTATAATATACTGGGACCGCTGGTAAAATGGTTCGTGAATTGTAAGGAAAGTTCACGAGTCAGGGTGATATGGTTCATGAGCCGGGTTCGCAAAGCCTACTCGGCTCGAGAACTCGGATGATGAAAGTTCATGAACTGGTTTCCCCATCTGACTTTTTCTACCAACATAAAAATTCAGATCACCACGGTTCTTGAACTGTCCCATTCAGAACTTACGGTTTGCGAACTGGTTCGCCAACCTTCCATGTATTTCTGAAACCTAGATATCCTTTTTGTTTTTTAATATTCGAAACCAGATATTTCACTGTGTGGTCATGCCACAACATCTTTTTCATGAGGAAAATGTGAGGTAACAAGTTTTTTGCGAAGCTCGTTGCTCCAGAATCTTTGAAGAAGATATCACTTCATAAAGCAAAAAAGTGCAAAAATTTCTCCTGGTCGGTCTCATATTCAAGTGAATTTTCCGTTTGCTTTCAACTTCAGACTTTTTTTATCTAATTATACAATCAGGCTCTCATTCTATTTCAAACTTTGTATTCAACTGATGCATGTCGTAGACTTGTAGTGCGTCAAAAATAATATAACTTTCTCACTACTCAAAATATATTATGAAGCAAGCTAAAGAAAGGATCGTTCCCACAGAGAAGACCAGGATTGTTATAACTTTCTCACTACTCAAAATAATATAACTTTTTTTTTGATAGCCTAAAGCCGGACCCAGGTCCCTACCCAAATCCAGCCAGCTGGACTAGCGTCACTGCTAGACCCAACCTCGCCAAACCCCTCTATACAACTATTAAATACAAACCTCTATGATGGGGATTGAACCCCTGACTTCCTCCTTACTGGATTTGATGGGATACCACTGAGCTATGCTCTTGGACCCTTGGTTTCCTATATATAACATGGGAGATTTTATGACTTTATGTAAGGTAAATTTATTTAAAAGCAAAAAAAAAAAGCACGTAAATAAAGGATCAGAGTACATTGGATAAAGGTTTCATCTTCAATTGTAAACAGTATTTCAATGAATGACAATCTCTAATTATCAAAAGCCTTAGAATACCTTACTGCAAGAATACTCCGTTAATTTCCTGAAATCATCACACTTACATGTAAAACGATGCAAGTATAAATTCTACGTAGAGAATAACCTAAAGCCTTACACTAATCAATCTCAATTTCCAAGGAGCACTAAGATTTGTGAAAAAAGGTAATCAATGCAATAGAAATATATTGCGCAAACAATTCGAACAAAAGTCAAGTTCTACATATGATTACAAGAAAGTATCACTACAATCTGTAATCATATTATGATACTTGTATTCAAGGTTATCGCTCGATGATGAACCCTAAAATTAGTTATAGATATAGATGTGACATGTGAGTCCAATCAATTCTAGACTTAACTAAACAAACATTCAAACCATATTGCAATACATCAATGATGAGTGCTAAAAAGTGCATATTTTTATATATTTTTCTTGGCATTTAACTCATCTTTTGTGCATTAATTCTACATTTTATCCCATATTATGTATTTTCATTGTTTTCAAGAATAAATATCTTTCTTAATTAATTTTGCATTTTTAGGTACCAAATAAAGTCTGGATGATTTGCGGAGCAGAAAAGTAGTGAAAAGCCGGAAGAAATTACGCAAGGAAGCCGCAAAGAATGGAGCGCACGTCCAAAAAGCTAGGAATGGGCTCAAGAAGGAAGAATTGTTCTTAAAGAAAATATGGGCTTGGCATACCCAAGGCCCAAAACCCTTACTCAAACCCATTTTCTATATCCATACCTGCCTCCATTCTCAGCCGTTAGATCGGATCCATCTCATCATCCAATGGTCGCTTCTTCATCGTTCATCAAAATCTGAAGTCCCTGCAAAACACCATAGTACCTAAATTCCAAGCCTTCAGATTAGATCACATTTAGATCCTACGGTCGCTTCTTTGCATGCGCATCAAATCTCGATACTTCCGCTTAACACTACAACACCTAATCTCCATCTTGGGTCGTCCGTTTCGTTGCATCCCTTCATCCGACGGTCGCTCCACGCTTACCTCCGTATCGCCGTTGGATCCACCTACCATCTTCCCATCCATCGCTCCTTGTCGCAGATCATCAAACCTCGCTGCACCCGCCTAACACCCAAGTATCGAACACCCTATACCCCTAGCCAAACATCCCCTTCCCCTTCTTCCATCGACCTCTCCTCCTCCATACCCTGTGCAGATCCACCACCACCTTCTCCACCTGCTCTGACCTCGCCACCATCACTCCCTACGCCACCAAACCAACCCTAAACCTAAACCCATCATTACCATCACGTCCTATTTCTTTATCAACCACTAATTTCTCCAATTTCTCACCTTTCTTCTCACTGAAACCCTAGGTGAGAAATTGGGGATATAAGTGATGTTAAAGCAACAATTGGAGCATGAGATGAACCAGGAGAAGTAATTGGAGAGTGGGTCGACGAGATGGAGTGAGTATCTCAACAAATTAGGTAAATCAATTTTACCTAATTTTCTGTTTTTGGGGAAAAGGGGCTGGAACCCTAATTCTGATATTGGGAGTATAAATTTGTAATGTTTTGTTGTGTGTGAGAGAGGGGGTATCAATATATATGCCTGGGCTAGCCAGAGCTTCACCCAAGAGGACTGGACTAGCCAGTTCCTCAACTGTCCTGTTTTTAGTTCAACTGTTTTGTGATATTTTCAATTGTTTTGCACTGTCAATTATGTTCATGATGTTTTAATTCCATTTGCTAGGGATTTGATGAAACCTTAGTGCACTATTGAATGATGAATTGCTAGGAAGGCATGTTTTGCTTGAGTAATGGGAAGAAGTTGGTGCTCTGATATGCCTGTGATTGACTGTGCCTTCAAAAGACAGTCAATGCTAGGGGAAAATCAGTGAGCAAGCTGATTTTCTTCCCATTCTAGGACACAAGGTGGATTCTAAGCCTTAGCTTAGCCACAGCTGCAAACTCCTCCCTGCCCTTGGCTAACAACCTTGGTTTATTTGGCTTTGTTTCCTGTTAACTGCCACTGTTACCTTTGCTTCTTTGTCTTTATTCTACTTCACTGTCACATTTACTTCACTGCCTTGCACTTAGAGAACTAGCTTAGGAAAACATAAAGCTTCAACTATACACCCTAGTCCCTGTGGAGATGACCTGTTCTTGCACATACACACTACAATGACAACTGTGCACTTGCAGTTTAACATGTAGGCCTTTCTGTCTCCCCTTATCCTTTGTCTTATTTTCTTACTCCTTTAAAAGCCTATCAAGTTTTTGGCGCCGCTGCCGGGGACTGGTGCTGTGTAGTTGTCAAAAAAAAAAAAAAAAAAAAAAAAAAAATTTGCTCTTGCTTTTCTGTTTTCAACCTGCTGTAACTTAGTTGTAACTTAGTGTAACTTAGTGTAACTTAGTTGTGCATTCCATTCACTGCATCTGCATAACCTTGCATCTGCATCATTAGCATATTTCATCTTGCATACCTTGCAATCATCAGCATCTGCATATTGCATCATCTTTTGCATGTCATTATCTTGCTTCCTCACCTGTAACCCACAACTGCATCTTAGTTGTTGCTTTATCTTGCCTGCTTCCCAGTCTAGGCCTTGCCACAACTGTTCTATAATGTGATAACTGAACCTCATGTTCTTCTTAGTGTGCTAACTGACTTGCAAGGTGGTGGGTATCACTTAGGTTTACAGTTTTTCATCCAGCATCTGTGGCTTTAAGTTTCCATCACTGCATCATTGTCCTGTTCATCTTGGGTTGTTGCTGTGCTTCTTTGCCTCACCCATTTGCTTCAAAGAGACTGATCTTCTCTTCTAAGCTACCAGGTACCTGATGTGAAGCCTGAATTGGTGCTGATGTGCTGCTGCCTGCTGAACTGAGCTGTGCAGCCTCTGCTGCTGTGCTGCTGCTGCTGGGCTTGCCACTTGCTGCTGCTGGTGTTGAGCCTCTGGTGCTCTTGCTGAAGTTACTGTTGCTGATTTGAACCAAGCCCAACTGGGATGTAAGATGCAGAAGGAGAGGAAATTGAACCAAGCCCATCTGGGCCTTGAGTGTTGAAGCCAAAGCTTAGGATGATCCAAAGCCCAACTGGGCTTTTGCAACCAAACCGAACAGCTGGGCTGTGCTTTATAGGTAAGCCTAAACCCATTAAGAGAACCCAACCTGTGGGCATCCATTTTTAATTTGTGGGCTTGTAATAATTTTTGTTTTTCTTTATTTTTTATTTGGGCTTGTAATAATTTTTCTTTTTCTTCTTTTTCTTTCTTTTATGGCTTTGTAATTATTATTGTTGTTTTTATTTTCTTTTATGGGTTGTGCTAATTTATGCTAGGCTAAGTGTTAAAAAAAAAAAAAAAAAAAAATTGCTCCTTATTTTAAAAACCAAAATTTTCCCAAAAATCCAAACCCATTAAAACCAAATATTTTTCCCCAAAATCCAAACCCTTTAAAAACCAAATTTTGAGCTTTGTAAACTCTTTACTTAGCCTTTGAGCCCAATCATGAATAGATCTTTTTCTACAGTTGGGGAGTACAACAAATCCCTTAGAGAACTTGCATATAGACAAACTTCACGTTATGAACCTTCCACGGACCATGATGTCAATAGTCATAGGAATTATTATGGACATTTTCAAATTCCCGAGCCGCAATACATTTACCCTAATGACTATTCATACATGCATCATTCATCGCAACGTGAAAATGAACATTCTGCTAGAGCCTCACTCACACAATCATCACTTATGGATCAATTAGAAGCTCGAATCACAGCTTTAGAAATGCAATCACATGAGGAATCTGTCACATCTAATTTTCTTAGGCAACCTGAAATCTATGCATGTCCCGCATGTGGTAGTCTAGACCACCCTGTTGAGAATTGTCATATTTTGCATAATTTTAAGCAATCTAGAGAAAATCCAAGGTATGAAATGCCGATAAATTGTGAGAATGGTAGTTATTGGGACCATAATCAATCCTTTGAGGGTTGCGATCAATATTTTGTAAACCCTAATGACCATGCACACATGTACCATTCACCACAATTTGAACATGAAGAATTTTGTACTCCCATGAATTTAGACTCCACCACAGAAGCTTTAAGACTCAGTAAGCAAGACTATGATAGATCTACATCACGAATTCATGCATATTTAGATCAGATTTTGCTTCACCTACAAAAGGAGGAAATTCATGAGGAAATGTATGTTGTCCCTAATGAAGTGTCTAGTCCCATTCATGTAAATGATGTTGAATACGAACCTAATTTAGAGGAACATGAATCGACTAATGACACCACCACTGTTAATGAGGACCAATATGCATGCTACCATGATGATGATTATGATGATTATGATGATATGTTAGAAGAACATGAAAATATTGTGGAACCTGTTGGTTCAATAACATATGGCTTCTCGCCCTTGACCTTCATGAATGTTGTTTTTTCTAATACTCATTGTAATTCATATGATTTTGATATTGACATGGGATTCGTACAGTTATTCTGTGAAGATGAGCATGACATAGGAATAGTTGAATCTTCTGTAGACACTAATGCTAATATGCATGAAAATATATTTGATGTGTCTGATTCTCTACCTAGGTCACATTGTGATATTTCTCCTGATTTGCCGATGCATGAGAATAAATTTTTTGATGATGTTGATGACTCTGATTGTGATCTTTCCAATTTGTTTGATGATTGTGAGCATGTTGTGACACGTGTAGAAGACTTAGGAGATGTTGATGTGATTAATAATGATGTGCCTATCATCCTACATAAGTCACAATCTGATGGCCTTCCACCCAACCTAGATTTGGTTTGTACCCATATTGTCAAACCGACTTTTCTGAGAGTCCCTAATCTAGGTTTGGAACTGTGTGCTTCCCAAGTCCTCTTGGACTATTTTGCATCTAAGTATAATATCTTTGAGGAGCCACAGTTGGAATTAGCATGTTTGCCCGTCCCTAGCACAGTTCACTTTGAGTTAGACCTTGTACATGATGAACCCCCAAAACTGCGAGATTTTGTTTCCAAAATTTTATCCGTTGAAAAATCCAGGTTTGGGGGTAGCTCATTTTGTTTCACAGTTTCACTTGCGTTTCTTTCCTGTTATATTTGTGTGAAGCTGTTGAAACCTCTACACTTTGTCTTTTGGGTTGATCCTCAATTCTTTAGATTGTTAGTATATGGTGAATTTTTTGTATATAATCCAGTAGATAAAAATTTTAAAAAATCCTTTTGTTCTTTTTGTATATATTTTTCTAATCCAATATGATCTCGGCTGACATATGTTGGATTCTTGCCTTGAATAACGGAGTTCTAATCTTGCTTTCGCCGAAATCGGGTATTCTCTTTCCTTTTTCTCTACTCAGCATGATCCTCTTCATATGTTGTATTATAATTTTGTTCATATTTTGAAACATTGAGGACAATGTTTAGTTTAGGTTTGGGGGTGAAAAGTAGATACTTTGATAATATGCCATAATTGAAAACGAACTCCTTCTTTTGAAAAAATCGAAAAAAATTAAAAAAATGAAAAATCATAAAAATGGAGCTCATTTACCTTGAAATGTTGACTCTTGTGCATATATGTAATTTTTAGGAGTCTTAGTCTAGATATTTAGGCACCCTGATTCTAGCACAATTCACATAGTGATAAGAAATTTGCACGCGCACGATCTACCAATACATGTATAGCCTCGATCTTCAAGGTGTTTGATAGGACGTCACGATTGCCAATCACTTTAGAATACTGAACGAAACTTGACTAGCTTGTTCTTTGGTTGGTTGGGATAGAAGGTGGAGGTTACATTAAGAAAAACAACCATCGAATTTAACTGGGTGCATCAAAAAGGGCTACCTCTTGCAAAGTGTCATGTAATCTTTTGTTTCCTTTTGTATATGTATCAAAAGTGTTTCCTTATTCAAAAAAAAAAAAAATCAAGTATTTATCAATTCCATTCTCTCTTGTTCCAAAAATAAAAGAGAGTAGTCAATGTAAATAAGAGTCATGTAAAGAGTCATCTTTTGTGTTTTATTGTAATAAGCAAGGAAGGGTGTATGCCATTGATGTACAACGCGAGTAATTGTGAAATACCTCCAACTCATTCACAATTCTCGTAAAGTCCGGACAGCTAGCTAGATTTCGACCTTGGTTCTTAGCCTGAGAAACTATCTCTTGATGATTAGTAGTCATAACTTCAGATCTTTCTTTACACATGTGTAGATACACTTTACACTCTTATCACATGTCTTTTTTTGTTATCAGTGCTAGGATTGTGCCTTTGATAGCTAGATTGACATCTCCATTTTGTTGTGAGCTTAAACTGTCTTGCACATGTCACATTTGATGGAATATGAGCTTATATTTTGACCTAGAACTTTGTAGGTACGTTCTAAGCAAACCTTCACGAGACTTCACTCGTCCACTAGGGACACTTAGTGGTTTAAAAGGCTTAGTGCATACGCTAAATGCATTCGAGAGACCAGCGACAGTGGTATAGTTAGGATTTCCTTAGTTTTGTTTTACTTGAGGACAAGTAAAATTCAGGTTTGGGGGTATTTGATGAGTGCTAAAAAGTGCATATTTTTATATATTTTTCTTGGCATTTAACTCGTCTTTTGTGCATTAATTCTACATTTTATCCCATATTCTGTATTTTCATTGTTTTCAAGAATAAATATTTTTCTTAATTAATTTTGCATTTTTAGGTACCAAATAAAGTCTGGATGATTTGCGGAGCAGAAAAGTAGTGAAAAGCCGGAAGAAATTACGCAAGGAAGCCGCAAAGAATGGAGCGCACGTCCAAAAATCTAGGAATGGGCTCAAGAAGGAAGAATTGTTCTTAAATAAAATATGGGCTTGGCATACCCAAGGCCCAAAACCCTTACTCAAACCCATTTTCTATATCCATACCCGCCTCCATTCTCAGCCGTTAGATCGGATCCATCTCATCATCCAATGGTCGCTTCTTCATCGTTCATCAAAATCTGAAGTCCCTGCAAAACACCATAGTACCTAAATTCCAAGCCTTCAGATTAGATCACATTTAGATCCTACGGTCGCTTCTTTGCCTGCGCATCAAATCTCGATACTTCCGCTTAACACTACAACACCTAATCTCCATCTTGGGTCGTCCGTTTCGTTGCATCCCTTCATCCGACGGTCGCTCCACGCTTACCTCCGTATCGCCGTTGGATCCACCTACCATCTTCCCATCCATCGCTCCTTGTCGTAGATCATCAAACCTCGCTGCACCCGCCTAACACCCAAGTATCGAACACCCTATACCCCTAGCCAAACATCCCCTTCCCCTTCTTCCATCGACCTCTCCTCCTCCATACCCTGTGCAGATCCACCACCACCTTCTCCACCTGCTATGACCTCGCTACCACCACTCCCTACGCCACCAAACCAACCCTAAACCTAAACCCATCATTACCATCACGTCCTATTTCTTTATCAACCACTAATTTCTCCAATTTCTCACCTTTCTTCTCACTGAAACCCTAGGTGAGAAATTGGGGATATAAGTGATGTTAAAGCAACAATTGGAGCATGAGATGAACCAGGAGAAGTAATTGGAGAGTGGGTCGACGAGATGGAGTGAGTATCTCAACAAATTAGGTAAATCAATTTTACCTAATTTTCTGTTTTTGGGGAAAAGGGGCTGGAACCCTAATTCTGATATTGGGAGTATAAATTTGTAATGTTTTGTTGTGTGTGAGAGAGGGGGTATCAATATATATGCCTGGGCTAGCCAGAGCTTCACCCAAGAGGACTGGACTAGCCAGTTCCTCAACTGTCCTGTTTTTAGTTCAACTGTTTTGTGATATTTTCAATTGTTTTGCACTGTCAATTATGTTCATGATGTTTTAATTCCATTTGCTAGGGATTTGATGAAACCTTAGTGCACTATTGAATGATGAATTGCTAGGAAGGCCTGTTTTGCTTGAGTAATGGGAAGAAGTTGGTGCTCTGATATGCCTGTGATTGACTGTGCTTTCAAAAGACAGTCAATGCTAGGGGAAAATCAGTGAGAAAGCTGATTTTCTTCCCATTCTAGTTGGATGCTTAAGTTTTTAAACCTAGAATTGCATTGTTTAGCTAGGACACAAGGTGGATTCTAAGCCTTAGCTTAGCCACAGCTGCAAACTCCTCCCTGCCCTTGGCTAACAGCCTTGGTTTATTTGGCTTTGTTTCCTGTTAACTGCCACTGTTACCTTTGCTTCTTTGTCTTTATTCTACTTCACTGTCACATTTACTTCACTGCCTTGCACTTAGAGAACTAGCTTAGGAAAACATAAATCTTCAACTATACACCCTAGTCCCTGTGGAGATGACCTGTTCTTGCACATACACACTACAATGACAACTGTGCACTTGCAGTTTAACATGTAGGCCTTTCTGTCTCCCCTTATCCTTTGTCTTATTTTCTTACTCCTTTAAAAGCCTATCAATCAATCACGAAATTCTTATAAACAGTAGAAATTGAACGATAATTATGTAAGAAAACTAGGTTATAAATCAACTAACATTCTTGCAAAATCCAACTACCTCTTTAACCAATAACAAAAATCTAGTTTATGTTCACAAAAAGAAAAAGCAAACTTATCGTATCTAAACCTTAGAACAAAAGTAGCAGAAGAGATAAAGATAGATATCAGTCTTCATGTTATAGACTTCCTCTTTTCGTTCAATTTCCGTAACTACCTTAGCCCACTACGAAAGTGAATCTCTGACAACCCATTATATAGACCAGGACAGGACACTCTTTGACCTATTACACATGAGTCCAAGTAAGTTGACACATTTCTATATTCACCTCCCAAGTATGACTGAACAAACTTAATGCTTCTTGATAGTAAATTCTCTACATGAGCCTTAAATTTGATAAATGTGGAAAGAACTTCAGACTTGTATGCCAAAGGATAAAACCAAGTAAATCTACTGAATGAGTCTATGAATTACACATAATATCTTTAGCCATTTATTGAACATAAAGGAGATACCCATACATTAGTGTGAATAAGATCTAAATGACCATAATCTTTGTTATTGACATTGTTGAGTAGGGTAAAGCATGACTCTTAGCTAACTGGAAATCATAACATATAGTAGTAGACAGATGATCATTAATAACCTCATCAACAGAATCCAGCACATGCTTCAGTGTTTGATAAGAAGGATGTCCCAATTTGTTATGCCAACTGGAGATAGTAGAAGTACTTGATGCAAAAGCTTGTTTGAGTTGAGCTGCTGTGAATTCCAGATGATAAAGCCCATCTTTAATAGGACCATGAAGGAGAACCTCGTGAGTAATGATATCCTTCACAAAGAATTCATTAGGATAAAATTCAAAGAAATTGTTATTCTCTCTGGTAAATTGATGCACTGACATTAAATTCTTAGTAATTGAAAGCACATGAAGTACATTTGACCAATAAACTTTGTAGAGCCATTCTGAAAATTAGAAGAACCAATATGAGTTATGTGCAAACCTGAGCCATTTCTTACACGCACTTGATCTGATCGATGGTACTCAGAGTGAAAGTTGTGATTAGATAAATCAGATGTAAGATGATGTGTGGCACCTGAATCTGGAATCCAACTAGACTGAGAAGTAGATGCACCAGAATACGATGTAGAAGCACCAGAATGTGAACTATAAGGATCATCATTATACATTGCAAATGCCTAAGGTTCTGGACACCAGAACTCTTCATAGTCATCACAAAAATAGTCATAAGAAGCATTGTAAGCTTGATCCATATAGTTATCGGATGGTGCATATCTGTAGTGACAAGTATTGGCTAAATGTCCAGCTTTCTTGCAGACCTGACAATCTGTAGCAGGATTATATCTCATAGCTGGTAGATATAAATTACTTGGAGGAGATGGTGGGACCAAATCTACCACCACCATTAGACATTCTGCCACCACGAAAACCTCCTCTAAATCCACCACCACGATTACCTCTAAAACCACCTGATCTATTGAATGTTCCTCTAAAGGGATATGAATTCTAGTGATTTTGTGCAGGAACATAGTTATGTGGATTGTCATATGAATGATTGTAGTAATTAGAATTATGACTATGAGAATTTTTGAATTGATTACCATAAGCAGGAGAAGAATTAACCTGATGTTGTTGAGATACATTGGCAGACGCAGCAGAGAGATCAACATGAAGCTCAGAATTCATCCTAGTTTCCTTAGAAAGAAGTAAGCCAAGAAATTCAGAAGAAGTGACGAGATTATCATTCTTGAGTTGTTGCGTGCTAATCGATGTCTTGAAAGCATTGAAATCTGATGCAATCCTTGTAGAATGTGAAAAACCAGATCCGCATCAGTGATAGGTCTACTGGTTTGTGCTAGTTTACGAGAGATTGCTTTTTCTTTGTTGAAATAGACTAACACTGAATCAGAATTTTTCTTCAGTGTAATGAGATCGGATTTCAATTGCATCAATCTCGATTTGGTTGTAGAATTGTAATTATGTTCTAGCCTAGACAAAACTTCATGAGAGAAAATACAATCAACCACCTGAGAGTGTGTTTCTTCAGTGCAAGCTGAAAATAGACAAGACAGAATAGCTTGATCTTGATTTACCCAGTAGAGATACACAGGATTGCGAACGAAATCATTGGTTGGATCAGAATCAACAAAATTTGCATCGCTGGTAATTTTAACACCGTCTTCGGAAGTACGACGATAATACTTCATTGTAACTTCGTAGGAGTTGAACAATTTGATATTTCCACATAGATTAATTGGTATTTGATAATTTTGATGGTGTTTTGAAGGTTAAAGGTATGTGTATATTCGGATCTGACATTATAATATGAAGAAGATGAATATTGAAGACGAAATTTGAATTTCATTTTTGGGTTTTGAAACGGTATCTGATACCATGTGGGAAAGAGATGAGATCGTTAGACACTCTCTCTGAGTTGTGTTGATAAAAATCTTCTTAGTTTTCATTACAGACTCAATCATACAGTTCCTCTGTTTTTATAAGATTTGAAGATCTGTTAACCACCTAAGTTGTTGACTAACGTACACTCTAACCTATTATTGTCATTACTCACAGCACACACTCCACACGCTTGCAAGAACAGATACGGGATACATTTTACACATTTTAAAGACCATACTCTAACAGATTTAGATGTGCACAAAAAATTCGAGGCTCTCCTTCTTCACATTTTTCAATTTGTCGTTAATCTTCTTGTCTACGTAGAACTCAATGCATATGAAGTAATTCAAGAAAAGAATGCATATGATAGCTGATAAGTGCTTAATTCTTACATATTTACTACTCAAATTTACATTTATTTAGTTCTTTATTTTGTACATATTTGATGGTTTTATTTATTTTTGAAGTTTTTAGAAAATAAAGCTCTATGGACTAAAATGCGGAATTTAGCTGGAGAAAGGAAGTGATTTAATGGGTTAAGCCCAAAAGGAAACATGAAAAATTATTGGGACAATTATTTGGATATAATTATTTGGATATGGGCGTGTGTAGAAATGTTCCACGACGTGTGTAGACCATGTGCAAGATATTATGATAAAGGATATTTGAAGATATGAAGAAAATATTTCTTTATGATGTGGAATAATAGAGTATACGAAGATTTGGGAAAGAATATTATTTTTTATAATTGGAAATAATAATTAAGATATTGATTGCAGTATTTGACACATGGCGCATTTTGATTGGAGGATTTTTATATTATTTGATAAGTGGCATAATTTCATTGGATGATGATGTGGTAGTGGATATGAAAAAGGAAAATGATGTCCTTTGAAAACTATAAATACTAGTTGAAGCAGATGGAAAAAGGGAGGCCGGTTCCGCCGAGCAATAGCGTAGTTTTGTTTCTTTTTCGTAGCCTTTCTTCTTCTTTTGTAATGGCTAAATAATATCTCTACTAGGGTTCACGATGAAACCCGATGATGTATATAAGAGAATTTAATTGATTTTCTAAAATAATTCTTTTGGTCCCATATTTTCGTTTTGTCACGCTAACAATTTTTCTTCATGTGCCCTTGTGCTTTGATAAATGATTTTAATATTCTTGTGTAGAGACCAGCATCTTAAAATGAAGAGAATTGCTAGTATTTTGAAAATGCAATAGTTGGTTCAAACGTTTTATCTTCTGAGGCGTCAAATGTGTCCTAAATCGTCTTGAAGTAACTAAAATAATTTTCTATAGATTTTAAATTATCTAGTGTACACAATTGTGGTGGAGTTGGAAGCCCTGGCATCCTTCATTATTTTCTACTTTTATTATCTTCTATTATTCTACTTATCATTTTATTTAGTTAGAAACTGAAAGCAACAGTTTCAGTCCCTGTGGAACGAACTCGCATCTTTATACTGTCCAATCGGCAGCCATACGCTTGCGGTATAATATAAAACCCCATCAAGTTTTTGGCGCCGCTGCCGTGGACTAAAAAAAGGTTGTTATTTTTAGTTTCTATTAAATTTGTAAATAATTAGGATAGTTTAGATTATTTTTATTTTTCTTCTTTTGTTTATTATTAATATTATTTTCTAGATTTTCCTGGGTATCTTTATATTTTTGGTGTGCAGGATAATTAGAGATTTAAAGTGAAAATAAAATTTGCGCACCAAACAGGTAAGTATCCAAGTTTTATTTTTTTATTTATTTTTGTAAATATTTATTTTAGGAAATATTCTGATTCTTTAGATATTTTATTTATTTGTACATAATTAGTCTAGAATTTTTATTTTCATTTTTTTTTGTAAATATTTTTGTTTTCTTTATTAAAAAAAAACAAAAAAACACGTTGCACACACCAATTGCATCGTCAGAGAACCGATTTTAGGAAAACCAGTGGAAAAGTACGTTGAACCCGTGCCTTGGGCCTTATGGGAGTTACCAGTCGAAATCCACAAACCTTAGCCCAGTACCGTTGACCAATCTTTGACTGTAGGTATATTCTTCTTAAGGTAACCTGAGCCTACCAATTTTAGTCGACCTTGCATTTGCACGTGCAACCAAAAAAAAATGTCTAGCTGGTATTATAAAAACCAATATAATGATTATCCGACTGAGTATCTTAATGGACAATATCCGTGCTTGGACCATAGTGTGGATAGTACTTGGGACCACTATCAATCTTCTGAAGGTTATGGTTCTTACCATGGTGATCCCAATTACTATTCGCACACCCACCAGTCATATGAACGGGTAAGTGATCAATATTATAATGACCAAAATGTAAGTTCTCCATCTTTGGAGGATTTGATGAAACAGTTGCACCAAAATAATTCTTATGATCCTAGTCTTACTTTAGAAAATTCACTCAAGAATTTGACTGAAGATTCAAATAGGAGAGACATACTAATGGAGCAATTTTATGAAGAGTCACTCAGGCATGACTTAGATACAAAGAAAAGGATTGCAGCTTTAAGTATTGCTCTAAATGAACTTAATTTCCAATTAAATAAGGTTCAACCATCTTCATATTGTGATGATGATGAGGATAGTGTCGATGAAGAGTTTGAAATATGTAGTCATAATAATGAGGAAATTGTTACACCAATTGAGCCTTACGATGATCATGTTGTTTTTAGTTCAAATCCTAATAATTTTGTTGATTATTCACCTATTCAAAAGGAAGAGGATTTGACTAAAGACACCATAGTTTTAGATGGTGTAGTATATCATTGTGATTATGAAGCCGATGATGGTTTAGATGAAAGAGTTTATCCTGAGAATAGAGTTTTAAAGTCTAGGGATTCAGAAATAATAGTCTCTTCTGAGGATTATAGAAATGTGGAACCACATGATTACAACCTAGAATACATAAAAGACCATTTTCCTAAATCTGATAATTTAGTAACTAAGGAAATTGTGACTATTTTATCCAAGGATATTGACAACTCTAGGTTTGGGGGTGAATATCATTCTCCCCGTGGTTTACCTTTGACTCTTATAAAGGTCCCTAATTTCGGACTTGACGTATGTGCCTCGACCATCTTAAGAGACTATCTTCATGAACGTTTTCCTGAACATAGTTATGTCCAGAAAGAAACCTAGTTGATAGAAACCCATCCTCTGGTTGATGTGGTTAATCCGTCCATGATACCATAATTGACTTTCTTGTCCCACCAAAAATTTATTTACCAAATGTGGGATTATCTCAATTTGAAATATGTCATTATATAGTTTTTTAGAACTAAACCTAATTATTTTAGGAAATTAGAATCGTCGACACATTTTCTTTAAAATGGCCACCACTTTCATTGTGGTCAATTGTATGAGTCAAATCTAATTGACTGAAAGGATCCTCAATTATTCAGGTTATTATTATGTGCTTCCAAGTTTTTTGTTGAGTTTTTCCAGACTTTTAAACCTTAACTTTTGGATCTTAGCTATGAGGAAATCCAGCCCTTGAAAATATTTTATCTAGACCCTTTTATAGAACCTGAACCATAACTAGATATGGTTGTATTAAATATAAAACTTGATGAGTATGTGTTTGGTTGGTTCACTTTCTTGGTCTGCTACAGTTTTCTTCTATTTGTTTTAACATTATTTGATTAAGATGACCCACAGTTGTTCCGGCTACTACTTTATGATTTTATGTGGTGACTAATTCTTATGATGTCTGGCTGAAGACTTTAAACTTAGCGCTTAATGGGAGGCAACCTATCTTTGTGGTACATGGTCCTGGTAACATCTTTCCCTATCTCTCTTCTTTTGATCAACATTTCTTTTTGTTCATGCATTCGTATTTATATATGGAACATCGAGGACTATATCCAATTTAGGTTTAGGGGTAAGGGAGAAAATTTTTAGTTGTACCAAGAATCTCCAACATTTATAGTCACGTAGTATTCAGTTAGCTAAGTTTACATACTGTTTCTCACCGAAAAGATGGAAATTCGAATTGTTAGGGATAACATTCTAGTGAGACATTAGAGAAAAAGACATTGATATCATTGACAATCAGGAGAGAACATGTACCTTTTAGAGGGTAATCATGATGGACCTAACCATCCACGATGGATAGACAATTCGGTCAAAAGGAAATTCCAGAAAGACAAAGCAACCTCACAATGTAGTCTTAGTTACTGGATTACGACTCTCTCTCAGTTAAACTGATCATCATCAACAAGCGGAGCGATATCAAAATCTATGAAGAAAGTTGAAGACGTTTAAAGTTTATAAGCAACAATAGAAAGAAAAGCAAAATTCAAAATCAAAGTTGAAAACTTAGAGCAAAGAAAATCAAACGATATAATTAAGTTGTTGAAGTTCATGATACCAAGATATTACAAGTTGTGAAGATCCAAGTGCTAAAGTCTTTGTCTCATGGTCATGTAAATATTAATCTTGTTATTATCGTGTTTCATCAAAAAAAAAAAATGAAAAAAAAAAATGTACATTTAAGTTTTGTTGTTAGTTTTGTCCAATAAGGCCATATGGAATTAGAAATCTATAAGGAAGTTTCACGCAAGAAATCGAAGAAAAGAGTTAATTGTCAAGGTTCTACGAAGTCCAAGATTTTATCATCAATAATTGAAGTTGAAGAAGACGTTGTTTCTAATGATCACTATGAGAGAGTCAAAGAGAGATGCATATTGGTTGTTTGTCAGTCCGCTTTCCATCTGGCAAAATATCTTTCTAATACTGGTTCAACTCATCACACGTAATTTGTCCAGCTGTGTAGCAGATGTCCCTCTCATATTTATCTCTCTCCTAATATTATCCAGTTGTAAAGCGGATGCATCTCATAATGTTTATCTAGCTGTATAGAGGATATCTCTTTATCTAGCAGTATAGCGGATGTGTCTCCACTTTTCTTTGTTCGACTGTAGAGTGGATACTTTTGATTTCTCTTGCAATCTAGTTACTTGGCGATAGGTTGAGAAACGTTATGTCCTCATAGCTCTTCGGATACTTGTTGGAGTAAAGGTTTTGTGGTTACACCTCAGGTAAATCCTCCCGAGACTATAACTCGGCCACTACGACCACCTAAGGGTTTAAAGGCTTGTTGCACACACTAAGTGCAATCGCGATGCCTTCAACAGTGAGTTAGGATTCTTATTTTTTTTTAGTTTTGCTCGAGGACTAGAAAAATGTAGGTTTGTGGGTGTGATAAGTGCTTAATTCTTACATATTTACTACTTAAATTTACATTTATTTAGTTCTTTATTTTGTACAAATTTGATGGTTTTATTTATTTTTGCAGTTTTTAGAAAATAAAGCTCTATGGACTAAAATGCGGAATTCGGCTGGAGAAAAGAAGTGATTTAATGGGTTAAGCCCAAAAGGAAATATGAAGAATTATTGGGCCAATTATTTGGATATGGGCATGTGTATAAATGTGCCACGACGTGTGTAGACCATGTGCAAGATATTATGATAAAAGATATTTGAATATATGAAGCAAATATTTCTTTATGATGTGGAATAATGGAGTATATGAAGATTTGGGAAAGAATATTATTTTTTTTAGATGGAAATAATAATTAAGATATTGATTGCAGTATTTGACACATGGCGCATTTTGATTGGAGGATTTTTATATTATTTGATAAGTGGCATAATTTCATTGGATGATGATGTGGTAGTGGATATGAAAAAGGAAAATGGTGTCATTTGAAAACTATAAATACTGGTTGAAGTAGATGGAAAAAGGGAGGCCGGTTCCGCCGAGCAATAGCGTAGTTTTGTTTCTTTTTCGTAGCCTTTCTTCTTCTTTTGTAATGGATAAATAATATCTCTACTAGGGTTCACGATGAAACCCGATGATGTATATAAGAGAATTTAATTGATTTTCTAAAATAATTCTTTTGGTCCCATATTTTCGTTTTGTCATGATGAGTGCCAAATATTGTATATATTTATCCCTTTTTGTTGGCATTTAACTCATCTTTTGTGCATTAATTCTACATTTTATCCCATATTCTGTATTTTCATTGTTTTCAAGAATAAATATTTTTCTTACTTAATTTTGCATTTTTAGGTAATAAATAAAGTTTGGATGAATAGAAGAGCGGAAAAGAGCAGAAAAGTAGTGAAAAGCCGGGAGGAATTACACAAGGAAGCCGCGAAGAATGTTGTGCACAAGACCAAAAGGCTAGAGTGGGTTTGAAGAAGAAGAATTGTCCTTAAAGAAGATATGGGCTTGGCATACCCAAGGCCCAAAACCCTTACCCAAACCCATTTTCTATATCCAAGCCCGTCTCGGATTTCAGCCGTCAGATCGAAGCATTTCAGCATCCTACGGTCGCTCCATCATCGCACATCAAACTCCGAAGCCCCCGCTTTACATCGCAACGCCCATCTCCATCTTGGGTCGTCCGTTTTGCTACATCCCTTCATCCGACGGTCGCTCCACGCTTACCTCCGTATCGCCGTTGGATCCACCTACCATCTTCACATCTGACGGATCTCCTCGCTGCGCATCAACTTCAGATGATTCCGCTCAACACCTTAGCCATCAAACCCATCGACCCAAAACAAACACCCACCTTCTTCTTCCCCAAAAATCACTTCCCCAAAATTTCTCCTCTTCCCCCGACCATGGCAGACACTGCCATGTCTGCTCCGCCGTCTCCATCTCCACCACGACCACAAGGACACCACCACCATCACCTACCTCTTCCCTAGTCGTGTCTGTCTTGTTCTTAGCATTAATTTTTGATGCTACCAAGAAGACAAACATAGCTAGGGTTTCACAGTGGAGAGAAGAATGAAATTGGAGCAGCGTTCGAGTAGAGGATTAGCAGAGGAGGAGAAGTACAAGCATGGGTCGAGTCTATTTGCATCAGAGGGTGAGTTAATTTTATTATTTCTCGAAACCCTAATCCTGCTGATTTGGGTATTTTCCAATTAGGGTTTGTAGAAATTTAGGGTGTTGTAACAAACTATAAATTGATGTTATGGGTGTGGTAGAAAAGCTCTCTGGGCTAGCCAGTGAACAATATTTTGAATCAATTCTCATTTTTCCAATTTCTGTTTTAGCAACAGTTGATTGTGTGTATCCTGTATGCATGTTGCATTTTAATTTAGTTTGTTGGATGAATGCTGTTGTTATACTCATGTCTAGCATGAGCTAATTCACTGCAACTAAGGCTCTGATGAAGCCTAGTGCACTGTTAGATGATGCATGGTTAGGGTAGTTTTCTTAATGCCTGTTTGCTTGAGCAATGAGAAGTACTCAGTGCTCTGGCATGCCTGTGATTGATTGTGCTGTCAAAAGACAGTCAATGCTAGGGGCATATCAGTGAGCAAGCTGATTTTCATCTCATTCTAGATGTATGCATAGGAACTCCAACTAAACCTAGATTGCATTGCTTGATTAGGGCACAAGGTGGATTCAATTGCCTTAGTAACTTCACACAATTCTGCATCTTTCTCTTTGTCTGTCACTATTGCTCAATACCCTTGCCTTAGGCTACTGCCTTTGTTTCACTACCACTCTAGACCATTGTCACTGTCACCATAGTTACTGCCCTTAGCTCACTGTAAACTTTAGCTAGGAAGACTTCTTGTATGCTCCCACTCCCTGTGGACAAACCCCTACTCATCCCTATACTATAAAATTTGGCCTTGTATACTTGCAAGTGTTTTGTGTGCTCCCCATTTTCACACCATGTCACGATAACAATTTTTCTTCATGTGCCCTTGTGCTTTGATAAATGATTTTATTATTCTTGTGTAGAGACCATCATCTTAAAATGAAGAGAATTGTTAGTATTTTGAAAATGCAATAGTTGGTTCAAACGTTTTATCTTCCGTGGCGTCAAATGTGTCCTAAATCGTCTTGAAGTAATTAAAAGAATTTTATAGAGATTATTAAATTATCTATTGTACACAATTATGGTGGAGTTGGAAGCCCTGGTATCCTTCATTATTTTCTACTTTTATTATCTTCTATTATTCTACTTATCATTTTATTTAGTTAGAAATTGAAAGCAACAGTTTCAGTCCCTGTGGAACGAACCCGCATCTGTATACTGTCCTATCAGCAGCCATACGCTTGCGGTATAATATAAAACCCCATCAAGTTTTTTCCGCCGCTGCCGGGGACTAAAAAAAGGTTGTTATTTTTAGTTTCTTTTAAATTTGTAAATAATTAGGATAGTTTAGATTATTTTTATTTTTCTTCTTTTATTTTTTATTAATATTATTTTCGAGATTTTCCTGGGTATCTTTATATTTTTGGTGTGCAGGATAATTAGAAATTTGAAAATAAAATTTGCACACCAAACAGGTAAGTATCCAAGTTTTATTTTTTTATTTATTTTTTTAAATATTTATTTTAGGAAATATTCTGATTCTTTAGATATTTTATTTATTTGTACATAATTAGTCTAGAATTTTTATTTTTTTTTTTGTAAATATTTTTGTTTTATTTATTAAAAAAAACACGTTGCACATACCAATTGCATCGTCAGACAACCGATTTTAGGAAAATCAGTGGAAAAGTACGCTGAACCCGTGCCTTAGGCCTTATGGAAGTTACCAGTCGAAATTCCACAAACCTTAGCCCAGTAGTGTTGACCAGTCTTTGACTGTAGGTATATTCTGCTTAAGGTAACCTGAGCCTACCAATTTTAGTCGACCTTGCATTTGCACGTGCAACTAAAAAAAAAGTCTAGCTGGTATTATAAAGACCAATATAATGATTATCCGACTGAGTATCTTAATGGACAATATCCGTGCTTGGACCATAGTGTGGATAGTACTTGGGACCACTACCAATCTTCTGAAGGTTATGGTTCTTACCATGGTGATCCCAGTTACTATTCGCACGCCCACCAGTCATATGAACGGGTAAGTGAGCAATATTATAATGACCAAAATGTAAGTTCTCCGTCTTAGGAAGATTTGGTGAAACAGTTGCACCAAAATAATTCTTATGATCCTAGTATTACTTTAGAAAATTCACTCAAGAAGTTGACTGAAGATTCAAATAGGAGAGACATACTAATGGAACAATTTTATGATGAGTCACTGATGTGATTTGTAGATAGTGGTAAAAGTGGTTCGATTCTCAAACTTGTGAAGGATATTAATTAGACTTAAATTCTAATATTAAAATAGAAAACTCACTAAAAATTATAGCAAACTCAATCAAAGTTGATATCAATATTAAAAAAACACTGAGGCTAAGATTCCACTATTTTCCAAATTCAAAGTGATTTAATCCAATATTTATATTCATGCAATTTTTTTCGTTCAATTTGATTCTAAACTATTACAACAAGTAGATTCTCAAAATAACAAGTGTAAATCCGAAGCATAGAACATCAAAAACCTAGGTCCAAGCATGCTCTATCAAAAGAAATAACAATTGCTTAACAAGAATCATTCAAACAATTTTCACTCAAGGCAAACACAATCATAAAAATAATTGCGATAAATAAATAAATAAGAATATACCACTTTTTGTTGGAAAAATAGCTTCCTCTATCACCTCAGCAATGGGGTTTAGCTCCTCATATTAATCATGATCTCAAAATATTTGTTTATGGCTCAAAAGATGATTAAAAAGATGAAAAGTGATAATACAGACGATTCGCAACAGTTTGTTGGTGTTGCAGAATCACTGTTACAGGGCGAAATAGTAGCTAAAGACCTAATGCAACCGCTGTGATGAACGACACATAGGTTCTTCTGTGAAACAACGATAGTTTTCTGCAACAGTTGCTTGTGCGTCAATGTTCTTCGTGTTCTTCCTCTTCAGCAGCAGCAGCAGAATAAGGTATTTTCCTGCAACTCGATCTCTGGAGCTCTGTGGTGTTCTAAACTTCTCTGAAAGGATTCGTACTCCTTATATGACTTATCCCCTCTCCTTTTATAGGCCACAGCTCGATTAAATCTCCCTCAAAATCTTGGTTTATCTCCACAGCAAGTTTCGGAGTTTTCTTTCTGCCAAACTCTCTTCACACGTAGACCTCTCCCAAAACTTCCAAACTCTTTATTAGATAACTACGAATGTTGGGGAATGTTTTCTAGCCTTTAATCTCCCTGAATTGTCGAAAAAATATTCCAACAGCAACCCGTGACCACAACACCTCTGTTTCCTTCTCCCGGTCAATCGATCCAATCACATATACCGACCCTGTTATGCTCTAGGAAGTCCAGCCCAACAAAAATCCGAGATTGAATCTCCTTAAATCTTCCCAGGAATGCGAACCCTAATCTACATGCGTGCTGGTTTGTTTTCCCGCCAAATTTGAAATTTGAATTTGTGAAGAAAGGAGACGCCCCCTATCCAGAGTAGGGGTGCCTTTAGCAGCTACCTTAAGGGGTGTACTGGGGGTGCCCCTTATCCAAACCGGGGGTCCGAATAGCAAGTGTCCTCCGGGTGCTTTCCGACAACTTTTTGAGCCAATTTTTTCCAAAAATGTTTATTGGCCAAAAATACCTACAAATAAATAAAACACCATAATAAGTACAAAAATGAGCCCTAACAATATATAGAATCGAGACAAATCGGGCACAAAAATGTGTCTATCAGTCACCCAGGCATGACTTAGATACATATAAAAGGATTGCAGCTTTAAGTATTGCTCTAAATGAACTTAATTACCAATTAAATAAGGTTCAGCCATCTTCATATTGTGACGACGATGAGGATAGTGTCGATGAAGAGTTTGAAATATGTAGTCATAATAATGAGGAAATTGTTACACCAATTGAGCCTTACAATGATTATTTTGTTTCTAGTTCAAATCCTAATAATTTTGTTGATTATTCACCTATTCAAAAGGAAGAGGATTTGACTAGAGACACAATAGTTTTAGATGGTGTAGTATATCATTGTGATTATGAAGCCGATGATGGTTTAGATGAAAGAGTTTATCCTGAGAGTAGCGTTTTAGAGTCTAGCGATTTAGAAACAATAGTCTCTTCTGAGGATTATAGAAATGTGGAACCACATGATTACAACCTAGAATAAATAAAAGACCATTTTCCTAAATCTAATAATTCAGTAACTAAGGAAATTGTGACTAGTTTATCCAAGGATATTGACAAATCTAGGTTTGGGGGTGAATATCATTCTCCCTGTGGTTTACCTTTGGCTCTTATAAAGGTCCCTAATTTCGGACTTGACGTATGTGCCTTGACCAACTTAAGAGACTATATTCATGCACGTTTTCCTGAACCTAGTTATTTCCAGAAAGAAACCCAGTTGATAGAAACCCATCCTCTAGTTGATGTGGTTAATCCGGTCCATGATACCATAATTGACGTTGTTGTCCCACCAAAATTTTATTTACCAAATGCGGGACTATCTCAATTTGAAATGTGCCATTATATAGTTTTTAGAACTAAACCTAATTATTTTTGAAAATTAGAATCGTCGACACATTTTCTTAAAAATGGCCACCACTTTCATTGTGGTCAATTGTGTGAGTCAAATATAATTGACTTAGAGGATCCTCAATTATTCAGGCTATTATTATGTGCTTCCAAGTTTTTAGTTGAGTTTTTCCAGACTTTTAAACCTTAAATTTTGGATCTTAGCTATGAGGAAATCCAACCCATGAAAATATTTTATCTAGACCCTTTTATAGAGCCTGAACCTGAACCACAACTAGATGTGGTTATCTTAAATATAAAACTTGATGAGGATGTGTTTGGTTGGTTCACTTTCTTGGTCTGCTGCAGTTTTCCTCTATTTGTTTTAACATTATTTGATTCAGATGACCCATAGTTGTTCCGGCTACTATTTTATAATTTTATGTGGTGACCAATTCTTATGATGTCTGTATGAAGACTTTAAACTTAGCGCTTAATGGGAGGAAACCTATCTTTGTGGTACATGGTCCTGGTAACATCTTTCCATATCTCTCTTCTTTTGATTAACATTTCTTTTTGTTCATGCATTCATATTTATATATGGAACATCTAGGACTATGTTCAATTTAGGTTTAGGGGTAAGGGAGAAAAATTATAGTTGTACCAAGAATCTCCAACATTTAGAGTCACGTAGTATTCAGTTAGCTAATTTTACATGTTGTTTCTCACCGAAAAGATGGAAATTCGAATTGCTAGGGATAACATTCTAGTGAGACATTAGAGAAAAAGACATTGAGATCATTGACAATCAGGAGAGAACATGTACCTTTTAGAGGGTAATCGTGATGGACCAAACCATCCATGATGAAAAGACAATTCGGTTAAAGGAAATTCCAGAAAGACAAAGCAACCTCACAATGTAGTCTTAGTTACTAGATTACGACTCTCTCTCAGTAAAAACTGATCATCATCAACAAGCGAAGCGACATCAAAATCTATGAAGAAAGTTGAAGACGTTTAAGGTTTATAAGCAACAATAGTAATAAAAGCAAAATTCAAAATCAAATTTGAAGACTTAGAGCAAAGAAAATCAAACGATGTAATTAAGTTGTTGAAGTTCATGATACCAAGATATTACAAGTTGCGAAGATCCAAGTGCTAAAGTCCTTGTCTCATACCATGTAAATATTAGTCTAGTTATTAACGTGTTGATGAGTGCCAAATATTGTATATATTTATCCCTTTTTGTTGGCATTTAACTCATCTTTTGTGCAGTAATTCTACATTTTATCCCATATTCTGTATTTTCATTGTTTTCAAGAATAAATATTTTTATTAATTAATTTTGCATTTTTAGGTAATAAATAAAGTCTGGATGACTTGCGGAGCAAAAAGAGCAGAAAAGTAGTGAAAAGCCGGGAGAAATCACGCAAGGAAGCCGCGAAGAATGGTGCGCACAACCTCATTTTCTACACACAAAAACGCCTCCGTTCTCAGCCATCGGATCAGTTCTCAGAAGCATCCGACGGTCGCTCCTTCATAGAGCATCAAAATCTGAAGTCTCTGCCGAGCACCACAGCGCTGAAATTCCAAGCCTTCAGATTAGATGGTAGTTGAATCCAACGGTTGATCCCTTGCTGTTCATCGAAGTTTGATATCTCCGCCTTACACTACAGTACCTAACTCCATCTGGCGTCGTTGATTTTGTTGTATTATATAATCCAGCGGTCGCTACAAGCTTCACTCCATCTCGCCGTCAGATTGTTCTATCAACTCCACATCCCACGGCTCAGCGTCGCAGATCATCAAACTCGATACGCCCGCTTAACACCATAGTACCAGAAACATATAACCCAAACAAACTACCCCTTCTTCTTTCTTCCATCGAGCTCTCCTTCACCACCATACTCTGTTTGCAGAACCACCACCTACTCTGCCGTACCAGTTCCATCGCCACCTCCTTCTCCATCAACAACTCCCCACAACAACCACAATCCATCATATCCCTCAATACCCCCATCACCTATTAATCTATTTCAACAACTCCACCATCCTCATCACTGTTAGGGTTGGATTTGGTGAATTAGGTTGATAGATGAAGCAATTGGCGCGTGGGAATGGAGCAGGAAGAGATTACAAGGTATGGATCGACATCAATTGGAAGAAATTGCATCAATTTAGGTGAGGTTCAACAACCCTAATTTCAACTGAATTTTGGGGATTTGGGGAAAATTGGGTGTATGAACCCTAAACTGAAATTGGGTATAAATAGATGGTGTTAGTGTGTGTTAGAGGGGGGATGCTGGGTTAGCCAGCTTCACTCTTGTAGAGAACTGGACTAGCCAGTTTCTCATTTGTTTCATGCTTACACTGTTGGTTTATTGTTTATCATGTTTTTGTATTTGCTCATTATATGTGTGTTGTCTGAATTACTTTGTATGATATGTATTATTGTTTACAAGATTAGCATGAGCTAAGCTGCATTGCTGAGGCTCAGATGATGCTTTAGTGCACTGAATGATAGTGGAATGCTAGGTTAGAGCCTTAGGATGCATTGTTTTTATTGAGCAGTGGGGAGAAACTAGTGCTCACTAGTGACAATGAGCAAGCTGGTTTTCTTCCCACTCTAATTGTATGCTTAAGATCCTAATTTCAACCTAGAATTGCATTGTTTGGCTAGGTCACAAGGGTGGAGTCAATTGCCTTAGTAACTTCTTACATTGCTTCCTGATCAGTTATTTCCTTCACTGTTTTTGCACTTCACATCTTGCTGTGCACTGAAATCAGTGCACTGCCTTCCCTGCCCTTGGCTCATAGCCTTGGTTCCTTGTTGTTTTACCATCTCTGTTTCACTGTCACTGCAACCTTGTGACCTTGCATTTAGTTTTGCATCAATTAGCAGCATAGTGAAACTTCAACTACATCCCAAGTCCCTGTGGAGATGACCTGTTCTTGCACATACACACTACAATGACAACTGTGCACTTGCAGTTTAACATGTAGGCCTTCTTATCCTTTGTCTTATTTTTCTTACATCTTTGAGGCCTACCAAGTTTTTGGCGCCGCTGCCGGGGACTTGGCATTGTGTGGTTGTTGTTTTTCCTTGCTTTCTTTTGCTGTTATTCACTTGCATATCTTGCATTTAGTATAATCATTTAGTGTAAGCATTTATCTCATCATAACTTGCATTCATTACTGCATATTCATCCTTGCATTGCATACTCATTGCATCTTGCTGTCCTGATTGCATATCATATTTGCATATTAGTCATATTTACATTCTTGCAGTCAATCTTGCATTACAATTCTTGTTCACTGCCTTGCTGCTGAGCTGCTATTGCTGAACTTGTGGTGCTGAACTTGTGGTGCTGCTATTGCTGCTGAGCTGCTTCTCCTGCTGCTGCTCCTGGTCTTGCTGCTGTGCCTCAGCTGTTGCTGCTGTGCAAAGGCAAGCTGCTGCTACCTCCTGCTGGTGCCAGGCCAAATCTGCTGCAACCCTTGCTGCCTGGTGCTAAATTGAGCCATCAAGCCCAACTGGGCCTGCTGAAGTTGCTAACAAGTTGAGCCAAGCCCAACTGGGCCTGAACAAAAACAAAAGCTGCTGCAATTGAACAAGCCCACTTGCTGTTGAACAATTCTGCTGGACTTGCTGTTTGAACTGCAGTAGTGACCCTGCTGCCAAGCTTCTGTTGCTGGGCTGTGCAATAAAGAAACAAAAGCCCAACTGGGCTGTAAGCTGCAGAAGGAGAGGAAATTGAACCAAGCCCAACTGGGCCTTGAGTGTTGAAGCCAAAGCTTAGGATGATCCAAAGCCCAACTGGGCTTTTGCAACCAAACTGAGCAGCTGGGCTGTGCTCCAAAGGTAAGCCTAAACCCATTAAGAGAACCCAACCTGTGGGCTTCCATTTTTAATTTGTGGGCTTGTAATAATTTTTGTTTTTCTTTATTTTTTTATTTGGGCTTGTAATAATTTTTCTTTTTCTTCTTTTTCTTTCTTTTATGGGTTTGTAATTATTATTGTTGTTTTTATTTTCTTTTATGGGTTGTGATAATTTATGCTAGGCTAAGTTTTAAAAAAAAAAAAAAAAAAAAAAACCAAATTTTCAAATGTCTCCCACCAAAACCAAATTTTTCCCAAAAATCCAAACCCTTTAAAAAACCAAATTCTGAGCTTTGTACATTCTTTACTTAGCTTTGGAGCCAATCATGTCTGGATTTTGGTCTGCTCCTGGGGATGGAAATAAAACTCTTAGAGAACTTGCTTATGGGAATGTGCCACATTATGAACCCTCCACGGACCATGATGTCAATAGTCATAGGAATTATTATGGAAATTTTCAAAGTCCCGAGCCGCAATACATGAACCCTAATGACTATTCATACATGCATCATTCATCGCAACGTGAAAATGAACATTTTTCTAGTGCCTCACTCACACAATCATCACTTATGGATCAAATAGAAGCTCGAATCACAGCTTTAGAAATGCAATCACATGAGGAATTTGTCACATCTAATTTTCTTAGGCAACCTGAAATCTATGCATGTCCCGCATGTGGTAGTTTAGACCACCCTGTTGAGAATTGTCATATTTTGCATAATTTTAGGCAATCTAGAGAAAATCCAATGTATGAAATGCCCATAAATTGTGAGAATGGTAGTCATTGGGACCATAATCAATCCTTTGAGGGTTGCGATCAATATTTTGTAAACCCTTATGACCATGCACACATGTACCATTCACCACAATTTGAACATGAAGAATTTTGTACTCCCATGAATTTAGACTCCCCCACAGAAGCTTTAAGACTCTGTAAGCAAGACTATGATAGATCTACAGCACGAATTCATGCACATTTAGATCAGATTTTGCTTCACCGACAAAAGGAGGAAATTCATGAGGAAATGTATGTTGTCCCTAATGAAGTGTCTAGTCCCAATCATGTAAATAATGTTGAATATGAACCCAATTTAGAGGAACATGAATCGACTAATGACACCACCACTGTTAATGAGGACCAATATGCATGCTACCATGATGATGATTATGATGATTATGATGATATGTTAGAAGAACATGAAAATATTGTGGAACCTGTTGGTTCAATAACATATGGCTTCTCGCCCTCGACCTTCATGAATGCTGTTTTTTCTAATACTCATTGTAATTCATATGATTTTGATATTGACATGGGATTCGTACAATTATTCTGTGAAGATGAGCATGACATAGGAATAGTTGAATCTTCTGTAGACACCAATATGCATAAAAATATATTTGATGTGTCTGATTCTCTACCTAGGTCACATTGTGATATTTCTCCTGATTTGCCGATGCATGAGAATAAATTTGTTGATGATGTTGATGATTCTGATTGTGAACTTGCTAAACTGATTGATGATTGTGAGCATGATGTGACATGTGTAGATGATTTAGGAGATTTTGATTTGATTAATAATGACGCACCTATTCTCCTACATGAGTCACAATCTGTTGGCCTTCCACCCAACCTAGATTTGGTTTGTACCCATATTGTCAAACCGATTTTTCTGAAAATTCCTAATCTAGGATTGGAACTGTATGCTTCCCAAGTCCTTTTGGACTATTTTTCTTCTAAGTATAATATCTTTGAGGAACCACAGTTGGAAATTGCATGTTTGCCCGTCCCTAGCACAGTTCATTTCGAGCTAGACCTTGTACATGATGAACCCCCAAAACTGCGAGATTGTGTTTCCAAAATTTTATACGTTGAAAAATCCAGGTTTGGGGGTAGCTCATTTTGTTTCACAGTTTCACTTGCGTTTCTATCATATTATTATTGTGTGAAGCTGTTGAAACCTTTACACTTTGTCTTTTGGGTTGATCCTCAACTCTTTAGATTGTTAGTGTATGGTGAATTTTTGTATATAATCCAGTAGCTAAAATTTCTTAAAAACCTTTTTGTTCCTTTTGTATATATTTTGCTAATCCAATATGATCTCGGCTGAAATATGTTGGATTTTTTGCCTTGAATAACGGAGTTTTAATTCTGTTTTCGCCGAAATCGGGTATTCTCTCTCCTTTTACTCTACTCAGCATGTCCCTTTCCATATGTTGCATTTTAATTCTTTCCATATTTTGAAACATTGAGGACAATGTTTAGTTTAGGTTTGGGGGTATAGAGTAGATACCACGATAATATGCCATAATTGAAAACGAACTCCTTCTTCTTTTTGAAAAAAATTGAAAAATCAAAATTAAAAAATTAAAAAATTAAAAAATCATAAAAATGGAGCTCATTTACCTTGAAATGTTGACTCTTGTGCAAATATGTATTTTTATTAGGAGTCTTAGTCTAGATATTTAGGCACCCTGATTCTAGCACAATTCACATAGTGATAAGAAATTTGCACGCGCACGATCTACCAATACATGTATGGCCTCGATCTTCAAGGTGTTTGATAGGAAGTTACGATTGCCAATCACTTTAGAATACTGAACGAAACTTGACTAGCTTGTTCTTTGGTTGGTTGGGATAGAAGGTGGAGGTTACATTAAGAAAGACAACCATCGAATTTAACTGGGTGCATCAAAAAGGGCTACCTCTTGCAAAGTGTCATGTAATTTTTTGTTTCCTTTTGTATATGTATCAAAAGTGTTTCCTTGTTCTAAAAAAAAAAAAAAAAAAAAATATCAGAAAAATCAAAAAAAATCAAGTATTTATCAATTCCATCATCTCTTGTTCCAAAAATAAAAAGAGAATAGTCAATGTAAATAAGAGTCATGTAAATAGTCATTTTGTTGTTTCATTGTAATAAGCAAGGAAGGGTGTATGTCATTGATGTACAACGCGAGTAATTGTGAAATACCTCCAACTCATTCACAATTCTCGTAAAGTCCGGACAGCTAGCTAGATTTCGACCTCAGTTCTTAGCCTGAGAAACTATCTCTTGGTGATTAGTAGTCATAACTTCAGATCTTTCTTTACACATGTGTAGATACACTTTACACTCTTATCACATGTCCTTTTTTTGTTATCAGTGCTAGGATTGTGCCTTTGATAGCTAGATTGACATCTCCATTTTGCTGTGAGCTTAACTGACTTGCACATGTCACATTTGATGGAATCTGAACTTATATTTTGTCCTTAGGTTTTGTAGGCACACCTCTGGTAAACCTTCACGAGACTTCAACTCGTCCACTAGGGACACTTAGTGGTTTAAAAGGCTTAGTGCAAACGCTATATGCATTCGAGAGACCAGCGACAGTGGTATAGTTAGGATTTCCTTAGTTTTGTTTTACTTGAGGACAAGTAAAATTCAGGTTTGGGGGTATTTGATGAGTGCCAAATATTGTATATATTTATCCCTTTTTGTTGGCATTTAACTCATCTTTTGTGCAGTAATTCTACATTTTATCCCATATTCTGTATTTTTATTGTTTTCAAGAATAAATATTTTTATTAATTAATTTTGCATTTTTAGGTAATAAATAAAGTCTGGATGACTTGCGGAGCAAAAAGAGCAGAAAAGTAGTGAAAAGCCGGGAGAAATCACGCAAGGAAGCCGCGAAGAATGGTGCGCACAACCTCATTTTCTACACACAAAAACGCCTCCGTTCTCAGCCATCAGATCAGTTCTCAGAAGCATCCGACGGTCGCTCCTTCATAGAGCATCAAAATCTGAAGTCTCTGCCGAGCACCACAGCGCTGAAATTCCAAGCCTTCAGATTAGATGGTAGTTGAATCCAACGGTTGATCCCTTGCTGTTCATCGAAGTTTGATATCTCCGCCTTACACTACAGTACCTAACTCCATCTGGCGTCGTTGATTTTGTTGTATTATATAATCCAGCGGTCGCTACAAGCTTCACTCCATCTCGCCGTCAGATTGTTCTATCAACTCCACATCCCACGGCTCAGCGTCGCAGATCATCAAACTCGATACGCCCGCTTAACACCATAGTACCAGAAACATATAACCCAAACAAACTACCCCTTCTTCTTTCTTCCATCGAGCTCTCCTTCACCACCATACTCTGTTTGCAGAACCACCACCTACTCTGCCGTACCAGTTCCATCGCCACCTCCTTCTCCATCAAAAACTCCCCACAACAACCACAATCCATCATATCCCTCAATACCCCTATCACCTATTAATCTATTTCAACAACTCCACCATCCTCATCACTGTTAGGGTTGGATTTGGTGAATTAGGTTGATAGATGAAGCAATTGGCGCGTGGGAATGGAGCAGGAAGAGATTACAAGGTATGGGTCGACATCAATTGGAAGAAATTGCATCAATTTAGGTGAGGTTCAACAACCCTAATTTCAACTGAATTTTGGGGATTTGGGGAAAATTGGGTGTATGAACCCTAAACTGAAATTGGGTATAAATAGATGGTGTTAGTGTGTGTTAGAGGGGGGATGCTGGGTTAGCCAGCTTCACTCTTGTAGAGAACTGGACTAGCCAGTTTCTCATTTGTTTCATGCTTACACTGTTGGTTTATTGTTTATCATGTTTTTGTATTTGCTCATTATATGTGTGTTGTCTGAATTACTTTGTATGATATGTATTATTGTTTACAAGATTAGCATGAGCTAAGCTGCATTGCTGAGGCTCAGATGATGCTTTAGTGCACTGAATGATAGTGGAATGCTAGGTTAGAGCCTTAGGATGCATTGTTTTTATTGAGTAGTGGGGAGAAACTAGTGCTCACTAGTGACAATGAGCAAGCTGGTTTTCTTCCCACTCTAATTGTATGCTTAAGATCCTAATTTCAACCTAGAATTGCATTGTTTGGCTAGGTCACAAGGGTGGAGTCAATTGCCTTAGTAACTTCTTACATTGCTTCCTGATCAGTTATTTCCTTCACTGTTTTTGCACTTCACATCTTGCTGTGCACTGAAATCAGTGCACTGCCTTCCCTGCCCTTGGCTCATAGCCTTGGTTCCTTGTTGTTTTACCATCTCTGTTTCACTGTCACTGCAACCTTGTGACCTTGCATTTAGTTTTGCATCAATTAGCAGCGTAGTGAAACTTCAACTACATCCCAAGTCCCTGTGGAGATGACCTGTTCTTGCACATACACACTACAATGACAACTGTGCACTTGCAGTTTAACATGTAGGCCTTCTTATCCTTTGTCTTATTTTTCTTACATCTTTGAGGCCTACCACGTGTTTCATCAAAAAAAAAAAGGAAAAAAAATAAAATAAAATAAATGTACATTTAAAGTTTGTTGTTAGTTTTGTTCAATAAGTCCATATGGAATTAGAAATCTATAACGAAGTTTCAAGCAAGAAATCGAAGAAAAGAGTTAATTGTCAAGGTTCTACGAAGTCCAAGAGTTTATCATCAATTGAAGCCGAAGAAGATGTTGTTTCTACTGAGCACTATGAGAGAGTCAAAGAGAGATGCATATTGGTTGCTTTGTCAATCCGCTTTCTATCTGGCACAAGATATTTCTAACACTGGTTCAACTCATCACACGTAATTTGTCCAGCTGTGTAGCAGATGTCCCTCTCATCTTTATCTCTCTCCTAATCTTATCCAGCTGTAAAGCGGATGCATATCATAATGTTTATCTAGTTGTATAGCGGATATCTCTTTATCTAGCAGTATAGCGGATGTGTCTCCACTTTTCTTTATTCAGTTGTAGAGCGGATACTTTTGATTTCTCTTGCATTCTAGTTACTTGGCAATAGGTTGAGAAACGTTATGTCCTCATAGCTGTTTGGATACTTGTTGGAGTAATGGTTTTGTGGGTACACCTATGGTAAATCCTCCCGAGACTATAACTCGGCCACTACGGCCACCTAGGGGTTTAAAGGCTTGTTGCGCGCGCTAAGTGCCATCGCGATGCCTGCGACAGTGAGTTAGGATTCTTATTTATTTTTTAGTTTTGCTGGAGGACTAGCAAAATGTAGGTTTGTGGTTTTGATAAGTGCTTAATTCTTATATATTTACTACTCAAATTTACATTTATTTAGTTCTTTATTTTGTACATATTTGATGGTTTTATTTATTTTTGCAGTTTTTAGTAAATAAAGCTCTATGGACTAAAATGCGGAATACGGCTGGAGAAAGGATGTGATTTAGTGGGTTAATCCCAAAAGGAAATATGAAGAATTATTGGGCCAATTATTTGGATATAATTATTTGGATATGGGCGTGTGTAGAAATGTTCCACGACGTGTGTAAACCATGTGCAAGATATTATGATAAAGGATATTTGAAGATATGAAGAAAATATTTCTTTATGATGTGGAATAATGGAGTATATGAAGATTTGAGAAAGAATATTATTTTTTATAGTTGAAAATAATAATTAAGATATTGATTGCAGTATTTGACACATGGTGCATTTTGATTGGAGGATTTTTATATTATTTGATAAGTGGCATAATTTCATTGGATGATGATGTGGTAGTGGATATGAAAAAGGAAAATGGTGTCCTTTGAAAACTATAAATACTGGTTGAAGTAGATGGAAAAAGGGAGGCCGGTTCCGCCGAGCAATGGCGTAGTTTTGTTTCTTTTTCGTAGCCTTTCTTCTTCTTTTGTAATGGCTAAATAATCTCTCTACTAGGGTTCACGATGAAACCCGATGATGTATATAAGAGAATTTATTTGATTTTCTATAATAATCCTTTTGGTCTCATATTTTCGTTTTGTCACGATAACAATTTTTCTTCATGTACCCTTGTGCTTTGATAAATGATTTTAATATTCTTGTGTAGAGACCAGCATCTTAAAATGAAGAGAATTGTTAGTATTTTGAAAATGCAATAGTTGGTTCAAACGTTTTATCTTCCGAGGCGTCAAATGTGTCCTAAATCGTCTTGAAGTAATTAAAAGAATTTTATAGAGATTATTATATTATCTATCGTATACAATTGTGGTGGAGTTGGAAGCCCTGGTATCCTTCATTATTTTCTACTTTTATTATCTTCTATTATTCTACTTATCATTTTATTTAGTTAGAAATTGAAAGCAACAATTTCAGTCCTTGTGGAACGAACCCGCGTCTATATACCGTCCAATCGGCATCCGTACGCTTGCGGTATAATAAAATATCCCTTCAATGGCTGATTCAAATTTTAGAGAACATTTAAATACTTGTGAACACACGAGTGATATGACAAAAAAAAATTCAGAGTCAGATTTTATATCGTTTGTTTTTATTTATTTTTTATATTTGCCTCAACACGAATCATACATCCACTCAAGTCTATATCATTTTGTGTCTGACTTGCTGAGCATATATTTAACTGAAAAAAAAAATATAAACAAGATAGTATAAAAAGTCAAACTCAGACATAATAAATCAAACTTAGATAAATCAGATTCAAATGAATTAGCTGAATCAGAAAAGGAAAAAAATGAAGGAAATAACAACTCGCTAGTCATCAAGGACGACCTCGATTAACTAGATAGTCTAGATTACAAGAGAAAGAAATAAAGATAAAATTTAATCTGACTAAATTGGGGCCTATAGATTTTTTCATCCACTCCATAAAGAATGATAAGGGGAGTCTAAGTTTGATGAAATTACCATTTTACCCTCTATCAAATATTAATACTACTAATTTATCCCCATCCAATCCTAATCATAAAATTAAAAACTAAAATCAAAATCATAAAACTAAAATCATAAAATTTAAAAACTAAAATCAAAATCATAAAACTAAAAATTAAAATTAAAATCAAAATCAAATTCATTTCCATCTCCACTTAAACTGATTCTTCTTCTATTCTTCTCAATCCAATCCTATAAACTAAGTTTTAGTTGCATAAAATTGCTCAAAAATTGAAAATTTTGAAATCAATTTTTTCCTGGTTTATCAGAATCGGTTAACGTTAATGTATATGTGATCCGATTGTAAATAGAAACGATTTATGTTCATGCCCACAAAGACCGATTGTTCTTGATATGTTTTCTGGTTCGAGAAATTTGAACCAGAATCGGATTACATTAGCACTTATAAAAACCGATTGTTGATGTATAATGTTAGAATCAGATTTTATATGTGTGTCGAGTAAACCGATTGTTGTTCTCAATTTTTCTGTATCTTTTTTTTGTTAGAATCGGATTACATGAGCATTCTTATAAACCGATTCCTGTTGTGCAGTGTTAGGAATCGGTTTTTACATATGTATCGTGTAAACCAATTCTGGTTAACCAATTTTTTTTCCAGTTAATACTCGATCATAAAATGAGTATGAAATCATACTCGATTTCATTTCATTAACTCGGGTATAGAATGAACTTTAATTTTATTTGATGTTTAACAACACATAATTCACAGATAAAAAAGAGAAAATTTACCCACGATCGGTTTACGTTCATGCAAATATAAACCGATTATGGATAATCGGTTGATTTGCATGTCCATACAACCTGATTCTGGGTAGAAGCTAGTTTCAAAAAATCTCTGTATGTTTTTGAGGTTAAAATCCGTATATGTTTTTGACAACATATACTGATTCTGAGTTGGTGTTCTTCAAAAAATTTCAAATTTTTTCATGTTCAGATGATTAATTAACACAAGTTAATTTCACATCTAACACTATACTTTACCATTAACCACTAATTATTTTAATCGGTATATGTTTTAGAATGCTGCCCAATTGATTATTTTCAATGGCAACAACTTTTTACATAAATCTCTTGGTGCAAAACTTGAGTGCCCGAGTCTGAAAATCATCGACACCAACCTTTTTATCGATGAAAAAAAGAAATTGGTTAGAGTTTACAGCCGACTGTCCTTGAAACCCCATGGGGATTCCGCTAGCAGGCATAAACCGAGTCATACCCAAGATTCCATATGGCTGTTAACACAGGTCATATGGAATCTGTAACATCCATAAGGAGTAATACCCAACAAGGAATGGCAGCACAAAGTATCCAATTCCAGCAAACATAGGTCAGCAGTAACTTGATCCTTGCCGTCCACACGAAGCTCCTCCAAAAGATTTCCCCACGAATACATGTAGTTACATCGGGGATTCCGTTTTCAAAGTGATACCTCTTTGAATATTCAGATTTAATTATTAACAACTGAGTCGTTGTAGTATAGTGGTAAGTATTCCCGCCTGTCACGCGGGTGACCCGGGTTCGATCCCCGGCAACGGCGCTTTTTTTTTTTTTTTTAACATTTTCTTTTCACAAGTTAAAGAAGCAATTTTAGTCTCAGATCCAGCAAAACAAAGTAGATAAACCATTTTATTTTTATTTCATTTTTACATCAAGAAAATGAGTAGATAAATATTCAACCTGAAACCAAGAATCTGATGAGATTAAGATCAAACTCCATCTTATTATTTTCCTCCTCTAGACACTGAATCTTCTCTTTCAACTGAGTGCATCCCATCTTCATCAAGTCTGCTTGAACTTCTAATTCCAAACATTTTGTCTTTAACCTTTCAATTTCCTTGTCTGCTCTTTCCTTCCCACACTTGCTCAGCTTACTTCTCCTCTTGTAGACAATTGTATTTGGTTCATCTGTTTCTCCATTCTTGAATTCCTCAAGCTGTTTCTTAACTTCATTACACTCATCTGCATTAGCTTCAAGTTGTTTTTTCAGCTCAATATTTTGGTGTTTCAGTGTTGAGTTTCTTCCTTTTTTGCGCTTCTACTAGTTCCACCCATTGTAAATACTCGGACAATGGTTCAAAAATTTCTCAAAGGCTTGACAGAATCAGAGATTTAAAATGAAACTCAAGTGAAATCAACACTTGGGTTAAGCCTTATTGACACATGGAGGATAATGCCAAGTTGGTGTTCCCTTTTTGCTAACACTTGTCAAGATGAGTTGGCTAAAAGAGATACTTAGTGGCTAAGGGATAGCCTCAGGTAAATGAATATATTGGTAATTGTTGGTAGTGGCTAAGGGATAGCCTCATCCGCTACCACCATCCATGTTCAAATAGCATAAAGTGGTCCTCCTAATAGCAGCCACCTCGAAGTAGTAAAAATACTACCAAACATCAAAATGTTTCATGCTCAGCTCTGCCTCTGAAACTTTAGCATACTATCAAAATATACAAGAAAAAGCAAACAGAAGCAAAAAAGAGAGAGAACGATCTTTTGGAGCCGAAACCAAAATTTTGATCAGATAATGATCAAGATGAACAGCACATACTGCTCTTAGTGGGAATTACTTGTGCAGGGCCAGGGACAACGATGTTCTTGTCAGCATGTCCTCGTAGTTCTTCTAAACACCTACGGATAAGATCAAAGCTTTGGCGTTTGGCTATGTCATAGACTAACACAGCCCCTGCGGCTCTGTAGCATGCACTTGTGACTGCTCTGTATCCTTCAAGAGCTGATGTCTCTAAGAAGAAAAGTTCTTCCTTTTGAGTGAATTCCTTGGCATCCTCGGTGGGGACAGCACGCTGGCTTTCAAGATCACACTCATCACTACCATGCAGAAAACAACCTAGGATTGGTGTAAACAACCTTATTTAAGAAGGAAACAACTTTCGTTATTTATTAAGAATGCTAGGAAACTAAATGAATATCCTACATCATACATTAAGTTAACATACCTAAATTTAGTCATAATCAACAGGAACCAACAAAAGGAGATACAAAGTCTAGTCATACAATTCTGACAGAATCCCAAACACACATCACTTGATTTTATTTTATTTTGGAATAGAAAACCAAACATGGCACTAAGATAACATGGAAATCAGGTAGTTCCATAGCGAACAACAGCCCTTACGTTGCAAATGACTAAAACTAAAAAAGTTAACATAACCTAGACAGATAACTCTACATAATCATTCAAAGGAATTTAAATAAGTTCTCCATTATACAAACAAACCGAAGTAAGAATTCTTCACTATATCATCATCATAAACTCATCAACCAAATTGCCTACTCCTAACATCATAAACCAACATTTATTTTGTCCAAAAAAAACAAACTCCCACAGTTGATCAAGTCCTAAATAAGATTCTACTGTAGTAATGATTTGATTCTGTAATCTAAGATCTTTACTTAAGAACTCAAGATTCACTGGTCCAATCAAAATAAACCTAGTTTTTATCCGAAAGTAGAAAGAAACAATGTGATATAGTTATGAAGAGAGTGTTTAAAAATTACCTTTCTTGGCAGCAGTATCCCAAATCTGAGCTTTAAGATTTTTATGTTGAATAACAAGTGTTCTTGTTTGGAATTCAACACCAATAGTTGCTTTAGAATCTAAACTACATTCATTCCTTGCAAATCTTGAGAGTATTTGTGATTTCCGAACCGACAGAGTTCAATGCCACATACTTCCATAAACCAAGACACATATCAAGTAGTGCGACCTCTTCAAAATGCTGCTTCACAGGACATCCCCTGATGATGCCAAAAATATGTTTATAGACAAAATAGAATGAGAGAACCTTGGAGAGGGGGCTCTCCCTGCTGTCTTCTTCTTCATCCACATGCATGTTTTAGTATCAAAACTGTAAAGGTCTCCTAAAGCTTTTTCACCATCATATCCACCAGACATAAACAAACCCATCCGAGGCCGTTGAATGGGAATGACGAGCAGATGGTAGTTCCTCTGGATGCTTACCTCACTCCACCGCCATTTTTCTACATCCAAAACATGCATGGTAGAATATATTGTTTCATTGTAAAGACCACCAAATACATATATTTGAACCCACTACTGCAGCGGCATAATGGAGCCTGTTTAACATGATTTATATTTTTCAGCTAATAAAAGTGAATGAGGAACAACTACAGTACCGAATTGAAAGGTGGAATGAAATATGCAATGGTATAGTAATTGGTTAATGATTATAGTTCAAATGGCTTTCAGACATAATCTGGAGATGGTAAAATGGTTACTCAGAATTTGTTGCAAGATATTACGCTACTATTGAATCATTTGACAACGAAAGTATTAAAAGTCACCTAGGATGGAACGTAATGACTGTAAACTCCAGCAATCTCCATTCGCTCTCCTTTCTTTGATAACAAAAATACATTCCAAAGATGTGTGTGAGCCAAGAGTGGAAAAGGAGACCCATCAATATTTATTGCCATCAAAGAACCAGTTTGGGCATCCAGAATTAGAGTATCATTTCTTCCAGCATGTCTTCCTACGCCACCACGACCACCAAATACCAGAACTTCATTCAGGTGTATGTCATTTAGAGTACACATTGAGTGACCCCAAGCTTGTCACCTGGTTCTCCAGCAATTGTCGTGTTGGAAACAGAAGTGCAGCAAGGAGCATCTCTCGGTAACCCTGCCAAAAAAAAGATTTAGACACACTAGTAGAGCAAAATTGATATGATACGGATAAATGATTCGCATTTTAGAGTTTGAAGTCACCGCCGGAGTTATATGAAAATTTACACCACCGAAAATGACACTTCACTGTCCACAGAAGTAAGTTCCTAATCTTCTCAACTATCATGTCCCATACTTGGATTCTTCTTGAAGTTACAGGCATTTCAGGCATCTAGTTTCCCCATCAAAAAATTTATTTGGAAACAACGAAATAAGCATGCATTATGGTAACCATTCCAAACCTCAAACATCACTTAGATTTTTTATTTTTTTTAAAGGACAACTAAAAACCATAAAGTTCTTATAGCAGAGACCAGTTGCACCAGATTGTACATAATCTGCGCGGCTGGGTCTGCAAAGTTGCCTAAAGGCTGGACAGTTCCCATGGGAATACATGCACACAAATTGCAGCACTCTTCCTATTCATAATACATGTTACTTGAAGACTTGAAGTTCAACATTATTAGCATCCAATAAATTTTCATCTTCATCAATATGAAGCTCCATTCCACCTAGCTATTACGTAACAAATCAATCCAAGCAATTCAAACAACATAAAGCAATACACCTCATTGTTACCTGAATGATCATCAAGTCCTGCTTGGCAACCACCATCAACCATCAATTCAGCCGCCTCAAAATTCCCTTCCAGGCAAATTATCAATCATCTCTTCTTCATCTTCATTACACAATCTTGATTACCCAAAAACTTAATCTCAAAAACCAGTAAAAACCCATTAATTCTCTTTCAATTAAGTTTTACTTTATCATTAATTAGCAGTCTTAACAAGAAACCCTAAGAGAAACTAAAATCTTTCCAATTGAACACTTCTAACCAAATTGAACATGATAACACGTTTTTGAGCACTTGGTAATTCCTAATTTCTAAACCCACAGGATATCGCCATTGGAACAACTGGTTGAGCTGCTGATATATCTTCTACACATTCAACAGCAAGTACAAAAGGTTTCAAACCTGAAAACAACTTCCCCTTCTTTTTTTTCTTTGTTGTTGAGTCTGGAATTGAAGAAGGTTAATAACTGAGTCTGGATCAACTGGTTGTTCATGTGAGATTATTAGAATCCATGAACTTCCTTTAGCTTCTTCGTACTGGTTGGTGTCGGTAATGGTTGGAGTAGGAGGATTGAAACAAGAACAAGAAGAAATGGTACTGAACTGAAGTAAGATGGGTGTAAATTTTAAGGTTTAAATTAGTAAAAAAAATCGGCAATGCTATTTGGCTCCATAATCTCCACCCCCTATTCTTCTCCCTACAATCTAAACCCCACATTAGATGAACGATGAAAACCTGAATACGGATCTCGATATGGATGTGAGGTTTAGATTGGGAAGTGAAAAATAGGGAACCAAATAGCATTTCCGGGAAAAAAATACCGCCCTCCAATCATACAAAAAGTACAACGGAACACTTAATCATACAACCAGAAACCAAGAGCTAGCAGAACATAGCTCAAAACAAATCCACAATCTGATGATTACATGTAGACTACTAGCAGTAGAAATGGTGTCAGTCAGTACTGTCACCCAGGCGATAACTTAGTTTACATGCTGAAGTAGCTCAGGAAAAAATTTAGGGAATTACATGTTTTATTGTTGTTCTCTCCCGTAATACATTTGTGAACCCATTAAAGAAACAAGCAAGTCCCCAGATTTTTGTTTGGGATTTTACTATCGATGCGATGAAGAATGTCTTGAAGTCCAATACTTCTCAATTTCTTCTGCTGTCCTTCCGGGGATCCTTCCAGCTATCAAAGACCATCTGAGTACAGTACAGTACACGCAACCATAATTTATTAATTTAACAATTAGCACTTATATATTATATATTCAGACGTAATTAAGCAATTTCAATAACCGAACCTGTCTCCGACTAGACTGTGCATTTTGGCAATCAGAATTTCTTCATCCTCCATGAAATCCTGCTTAGAATTCTGACTTGTGGATGATGTCGCATCTGATTCAAGACACCCAAAACAAATCATATAAGCACAAGTACTTTAACAAGAAATGAGAACTTGTAAAAGAAAAAAAATAATGAAAATATAAGTCAGACCTTTAGAATCCTGGGAACTTCTGGAGTGATTCGTGTCACTCATTTTGCTTTCTCCTTATCCTCCCTACAGAATTTGAAACCGACAAGCTGTTTTTTGTTGGATCCAAAGATAGATTTAAGAGTAACGTAGATGCAAGGCTAGACACTAGTATTAATAGGATGAAAGAAGAAGAAGAAGAAGACTTAAAGAATGGCAGTTGGGGTAAGGGAATACAAGACTGTTAGGTTTCCAAGTAGTTGGATTTTGTTGGTTCACTTTTGGGTAAAATCATAGGAAAAAATTGATTAAAAGTACACTGCTTTCTATGAATGATAACGAAATGATGAATTTCCCGACTCCTATGCAACCTTGTTTTTGCTTTAGCATTTGGATGAGCAGCTTCCAGTACTAGGGATCAAAGTTGTTGGTCAAACATACTACAGTCCCATAATCCACACTTCTAAAGAATTATGTGCACTGCACTCCAAAAAAGGCCTACGGGCCTTTAAAATTCTATATGATATGATAAAAAGCTGCTTCTCCAAAAAAGAGAAAGATGTCCGAAAGTTTGCGTTTGTAAGGGCAGTATATCTTATTTTAATTGCAAAATGACCCCAGTAGGAGGGAGGGTCTTCCAACTGGGTTGCAATCAGTTGGATTTTTCGGATATTTCATTGTTCAGGAGAGTTCCAGAGACATTGAAATATAAATATTGTGAGTTTATAATGGAGCTTTTCCGGTTCAACGGAGCTGTAGTTGCAGGAAATCCTACGACCACACTTTGTATAAGAATCTGAACAATATACTAAGAAAATATGGTAAAGATCATTTATTTACCCATTAAAATTTTAAATTGGATACAAGATGATACAAAGGTTTTACTTGCTCTTCAAATAAACTTTCTCTCTCCTGATCTCTTGTCTAACACACTTTAAGGATCTCTCTATTACATGATAGTCCTTCCTTTTATATAGGGTACTAAATAGTGGATGACAGCTAATAGATCCCTTTTTCGGAATCACCGTGCGATACAGTCGCTCATGTACATTCCTTCATCTTCGCACACTTTACACTTCGGACAGATCTTCACACTTTACTTGTGATTATGCTGACATCATAAAATACGTCACCTCCATTTTACTACGTGCAATGATCTTCGCTTACATTACATAACCTTTACTTCGCACGCATAATGAATGTGCGACATTTCACTCCTATATTCTGCCTCTTCTCATTTCGTTCTCTTTATAGAGTGAACGATATGAGAAATCTCCATCCTAAAATATCGCACATGTTCAACTTTTCATATTCTACTTTGCCGACACACTTCCGGAATTTGAGTTTTCTTAATTTATGCTTGTTTTCTTGACCATTCATTATCTGACACGTCCTTATAACTGTTTCTTCCTATCCGTTTATTATTCGCATTAAATGAGATAAACCTCGAAAATCGAGAGTAAATCTTCTTCGTAATCTCCTTATATTCCTTCATCTTCTTCTTTATTCTTTTTACTTCTCCTTTCTTTTTCACCTGTTACTGCAATTATCATCATCACCTTTTTTTTACAGTCTATCATCTCTTCCTCATCTTCTTTAATCATTCTCTGCTTTTTCCTCTCTTCTCCTTATAACTTAATCTCAATCTTACTGATTTGATCATAATCTTACTGTTTTGATCTTGATCAGGAATTTTTTACTTTTAAACCCATCATTCCCATTCTTATAATGGCTCCTGCTGGCAAAAAGATGGAGATAGGATTCAACAGACTCATCATTCCCATCTTGATACCAGAGGTTATTCGCTTTCCCTTCCTTCTGATTCTGATTATTCATCCAAAATCAATCTTGAATTAATCAATTCCGAACAATGGGCTAATCAGAAGGTCATCGTATCACTAGGACAACTTCTGAATAATCTTCCCATCCCACTGTATAATCCAAAAATTCCCTTGTTCTACGAATTCTAGCTGATGATCGATTCGCACTGGGAATATTTTAGTTAAGTGGTGATGTTATTATAATAGCTTTGGAGTATTCGTGTCGCGCAGCAGGATTAGGAACTTCTTATGCTTATGAGGTGCGAAATGAATTGTTCCGTGACAAAGCTATCAATCCTGCTGATTATACTGTTGATAATTTCTTCAAACATTACTATGTTGCGATCATGAAGAACGAATCCACCAAGTGGGCCATTCTCTTAAGAAGAAAAGATGGTATTGCTGAAGATGAGAAGATTATGCGAGACGTAGATTGGAACGAAAAATCCAATAGCACTGCTCGCAGGTCTAATGACACGTGTTGGCTTAATTGTCCTGTCGTCTTAGAAGGTCCTTTTATGTCAGGCAGAGCTGCTGATGGTAGCGATCTTCCCTTGCCCAAGAAACTTTCTGCTTATCAGCCTTGGAAATTGTTTCTGTCCGAAGATGAGATTAAGAAAGCGGTATGAGATCTTCGCAGAAGTATTCAAAACTTCGCATGACTCTATTTTCTTTATTACTTATTTTCCTACCTCTTCAATTCTAGGCTGTTAGGTCAATGACTATGGCTAAGAGGTCCAAAGTTTCGCACGATGCGTCATCTTCACAAAATGCCGAGGTAAGGAATATTCTTTCTAATTTTAACAATATTGTTGCCTCTTTTCCTTATCTTGGTTATTCGCGCAGGTTGAAACTTCTGGTGTTAAAACAATGGGTAAAGCTAAGAATCAACCCAAGAAACCTGTGTCTAAATCTTCGTCCAGGAAGCGTAAAGAACCTGACCCTTCTTCAAGTCCTGAATCCGAAGATGATGATTTTCTTGTTTCTGAAGATCCATCGACCTCCTCCTTCATGAAAGACTTATCCAGTCTTTTCTCTGATACCCTATCAGCTATTAATAATGATGAATTACAACACACCTATGAAATGGTTTCTAAAGTCTGCGATGCTCCCATTTTGGATGACCCATCTCTTCGCGGAGTTGTTTCTGCAATAAACCCAAGTTTCCAATATGCACTTGGTTCTATGGTAATATTTACATCTTCGCACTTTCTTTTATATTATTTCTATTCTTTCTCCTCGTTATATAATTCTTTCCTTATATTTTTGCAGGTATCTCGCTTATCTTATGCAGTTTCCTCAGATTACCAAAGGAAACTTCTCAAGGCGAAGGAAGAAAATACCAAACTTAAAGCAGAAAATACTTCCAATTCTGAAGGTATTCGCGAAATCCGAGAAAGAAATGATGAACTCATTGGTACGTAACTTTTATCATTCCAATTCTCTTTGCTTTATATGATAATTCACACTTCTTATTTTTCTATGTTCGCAGACATTTATAACCTTTCTGATGAGGCATCTAATTTTCCCGATGAGGAAATTCTTTTAGAACATCTCAGTTCTTCTTTACACAATTACCCTATTAAAGGAATTGAGAATATTAATTTGGAAGAGTTAAGGCTGAAGTACACTGCTCTTAGAATGGATCATATACCTCTATTGACTACACTCAATAACTTCAGACGCCGTCTTCATGAGAATAAAGAAACAATTCAGATTTTGGAGTCCAGGAAGAACAAACTCATTAGCGAAAAAGATGAGGTTGCTCTCAAGGGTGCGAAGGCACTAGAAAAATTCCAAGAATCTATCCTTAAAGTTCAAGTTGAACGTGACTTAGCTTTGAGCGAAAAGAACGCACTTATTGAGGAGAGAAATTTAATTCGCTCTCAACTTCTTATAGAAAGTGAAGCTGAAGTTAGCTGGGCTGCTAGGGTTCTGGATGATGCTAGGAAAGGTTTAGCCATTAACGTGAGCCTTCAATCTGAACATTCCGTACTGGCTAAAGACATTATTTCCAATCATGAAGGTCATTTGTTGCTCTGTCATACTTGTCATTTCTTGAGGAAAATACATTTTTTTAACTCTAACTTGCTTATTTGTTCTTCGCATAGAAAGAGAAGAATTATCTTGGGGAGATCGAAGAATTAAAAACACAATTATCTGCTCGCAATGTCAAGTATCAACAGTTAAAGAAGAACTATATCGTCATTATTTCAAATAATGGCAAGGATGCCACTCGTGCTCGTGATGCTTCTGTTAAGAAAGTCTGCGTTGATAATGATATTCCTCTCTCAAAGTATATATTCGCAGACGTTCCCCCAAATGAAGATGTTCCTGATATTGAGGATAATGAGGAAGAATATGAAGAAGAAGTAAGTGCTTCTGAGGCTGAGAAAAATGATGAAGATAATTTAGGCAAAAATTAATCAATTTGCTTGTTGTAAATTCTTTTTCTGCTCCTTATATATCTTCATGTTTGGAATTTCTACTTCAATGTACACCTTTTAAGTATTAGTTTTTGCTCCTTTAATATATGTTTCCCTTGTACACCTTTCTCGCATGTGCATGAGACTATCAGATGGGGCAAATAACATCCTTCTTATGTTTGCATTCCCATTCTTTCCTCTGTTAATTGTCGCATACTGATAGGCTAATGAACATAATGTCGTTCTCTGCTTTATTTCTGTTCTTCATCATACGAATTTATTCGCAGTATAATCATTTTCCTGCAAAATAAAGTTAGCATATATCTTATTTTTCTCATGAGGTCTTATTTTTCCTTCCTAATTAAAGGTCTTATTTTGCCCAAAATTTTATTTGCTCTTGTGCGACGAAATCGCAGGAAGTATTTACACTGTAATGTATCGACCCATTGATCTCTCCTTATCTTTATCCTGTATTATTACCTTTTCAGGTTTCTGATGTGCGTAAATATGACAAGCCTTAATACTCCCGTGAGTAAAAAGCCTCATGACATTTACGTCTTTTGACACAATTCAGCTCCCTAATGGAGGGTGTCGTCCTTATCTTCCCCTGGTTTCCCCTTCAAGGAAGCTTACCTCTACCGGGTTAAGGTTGGCTCCTCTCATCCAGTAATACAACAACCAGTTGATTTCGCAGCCTCTTATCCCTCCACCGATAAGGTTTATGGTTAGAAGACTGCACCCTAAGTGGAGTATCTTCGGACCGAGTGCATCATAGTCAGGACTTGTCAAGAGTGGCAAGGTACGCTCCAGACGCCACGGGCACTCTTGACTCAAACGCGTACCTCGACGCCCTGATCGAGTTTCTGCACTCCTTAAGAAAGATCTTATTACCCCAATCTTTCGATTTAGGTGTCTTTCCTGGATGGGCATTCTCGTTTTTCTCACCCCAAATCTCCATGACTCAAGTTCCAGGATCGATGTAGCTTTCCCTTGAGTCATGCTTACTAGGTTTTCCCCGACTATGACGTGTGATAGGTCTTACTTTTTGCCTCTTGCACTTATGCGAACTAGGTTGTACGCAACATTCGGATGCCTAGTCTCCCTAGTTAGAGTTTTTATTTCTGTTTCCTTCTATTAAGGTCTTATTATTAGGACTTACATTTGCCTTCTCTTGATATGACATCATCATATGCAAATATAATTTTTCATTCCATTCTTATGCTTGAGTTATACAACTCTAGTACATAAAATTCTTATTAATTTCTCACTCATGAAGAAAAACATTTGTGCCTTTCGTACTATTCACTTTCTTCATTCACCTTTTGCATCTCTTTAAGTTCGCAGATGCTTCTCAGAACATTACTTCACATGACTTCATCAGTCTCCACTGTGCGAGAAGCTTCGCACATTTCTTGAGAACATAACTTATGCCTATGCGTTCTTTCTCCTTCTTTAGAAGTACTCTTTCTGGCTCGTTTAGTATTATTATTCGTAGAAGGTTCAGCATCAGTACCCTGCTTATCTGCTTTTCTGTTTTTCCAATTGTAGACACCACATCCACCATTAATCTTTCACCTCTTTGACTATCTTTAACATTCTTCTTCCAATTTCTTCGTTTGCATTCTCACTCTTCACACTTGTCAATATCAATTTCCAGACAGTTTCTATCTTCATTAGTATCTCCTCTTATTATTCCAACACCTTGAGGTAAAGGAAATTTTATGCATTGATGAAATGTCGAAACCACACCCAAGATACTATGCAGCATGGTCTCCCAATCAGAGCATTATAAGGTGACTCCACGTCAACAACACAAAATACAATTTCTGTTGGAAGACTTTGTAGAGGAATTCGCACTGTCACTTCTATCTTTGGCTTATTCGCAGCACCATTAAAGCCATAAATTTTATATGTTGAAGGAATTAATTCGTCATCTCTTCCACCTATAGTCTTGTATGTATGATAAAAGAGGATATCAACAGAACTCCCAGGATCTATGAGTATTCTGTTTATAGCCCAAGTATTCGCTTCATCTTCTTCATCATCTTCTACTTTTTCTTTTGGGTTAATCCCTAACCTCACCACTAATGGACATTCATGTGGTTCTCCTGCTCCTGGTATTTCTTCCGTACTGAATGAAATAATTTGCTTTTTCCAATCCTTAAGTGGTGATACCTTAGCAAGGTTAAAGATATCTCTTCCATCACTATCTCTCGCATGCGCGCGACTTAAGATGTTTTCATGAAAGTCTTCTATATTCTTGAACGAATGTATAACGAATTACAGTATAAGCTTTTCGCCTTCGCACCAACTTCAATTACATATGTATTCTTTCCTTCCTCTGCACCATATGCATTTCCTCCTGGTGGCGGTGGTGGTGGTAAATTCTGTGGTTGCTTTGCTAAGAAGTGGTCCATTTTTCCTTGTTAAATCATTCGCAATATGATTTTCCTCACATTCCTGAAATTATTCGTTGTGTGACCATGGAAGCGATGGTATACACAGAATTCTTTGCTCCTTCTCCCATGTGGTGGCTCATCTCCTACATTATGTGGTTCAGGAATTTCTTCCATTAATATAACAACCTCCCAGATTTTGTCAAATATAGTATTCAACTTTGGCAAGTTTATCTGTTCCCAAACCACCTTTCCAGTTCCTTGTCTTTTATTATAATATGGTTGTTAGCCCCGTAACCTTCCGGTGGATTGTCCATTCTTTGAATCTTATTATTTCCTCCGCGATCTTGAAATTGTTTTTCTTTGTATTCTCTTTCAAATTCTTCTTGATCTGCACTACCCATTGCTACCAGCTTTTGTTCCACCTCCTTAATGTTCTTTCCTTGATTTCCTTGAGATGTACTCGCAACCGCATTTGTCATTCTTGGGAGAAAACTTGGGTTCCCATTATTCGCATGGGGTATCGCAACCGGGTAAGACTCCATATCTCTCTGATTCTCCTCAAGTTCTATATATTCCTTTTGAAATTCGCGCAGCTCTGACATTGTTATGATGTCTTTTATCCTGAAGATCTGTGTATATAATTAATCTGTAGGAAAAAGAGCATTGATAAAATCTGGTATAAGATTTCGTTCATCTACCCTTCTTGCCATTTCACTACACATGGTTCTCCAACGTGTGGTTAAATGACTCAAACTCTCATTGATCCTTCTGCGAAGTCCAAAGGCTGTCTCAATCCCGGGTCTTGACATATTATTACTGATATATTGTCCCAAAAAGACGTTCTATAAATGACGAAATGATATTATGGTTCCTACTGGCAGCCCTTCGAACCATTGCAAATCTTCCCCTGTCAAGCTGGAAGGGAAATACTTACACAACACTGCATCATTCTCTTCCCATTGCAACAAAGATCGAATGTAAGCTTTTATGTGGTGTACTGCACGTGTACTTCCATCAAATATACTTGTGAATACCGGTAAATTGCATTTAGGTGGTATTGTTGTGTTTTGAATTTTCCTTGAAAAGGGTGTTTTTCCAGCTTCCTCTACTGCTTATTCTAGCTGTCTCCTTCCACCATTTCTTCGTGCAGTCATCATTTCTCTTAGTTCTACCATTTTTCTAAGAATTTCTTCACTCATAGTTTGATCTAAGTTCTGTCGCATATGTCTTTTTAATCTCGCTTGCCTCAACCTATTCTCATGATTATTCTGTCGCATGGCTTCTTGGATATCTCTCTCTTTAGCTTATTCTCTTCTTCGCCTACTCCTTTCTCTTTCATCTCTCATGCGTTCACGAATAATATTATGTCTTCCATCCTCTTCTTCGCGTGCATATTGATCTCTCAATATTTCTCTGTCATGCAATAGAATTCTCCCTTGTTCTGTATCATTTTCTTCTTCATTATATGTATCATATGTGTGGGATGTCGTTCGCCTAGATTTTGACGTCTGTTATTCCTTTGGCCTTTTTGTTGGTGATGATGCTCACGCGGTTGTTCGTATCGATCATATTCTATGCGTCTCTCCTCGCGTTGATCTTGTAAGTTATCACCTACCTGTAAGTTATCATCAATATTATCTAAAGGTTGTTCTCGCCTAGCACCTCCTTGGTTGGATTGGCTTCATCTTGATGAACTTTTACTTGTCTAAGTTCTTTATCGTGTAGCGCTTCTTGATCTATGTTCTTGTAATCTAAGATTCTCTTCTCTCAGATCTTCATTATGACGTATCAAGTTCTCATGCTCTTCCTCTTATCTTCGTCGTTGTGCAATTAATCTTTGTCTAAGTTCTGCAATTGTCATAGTTTCCTCGTTTCCTTCAATCCTTCCTGCCTCTCCAGTTTTTTGTTCCTCTTCTTCGGTAGAATTTGTTCGTGCGGTATGAATACTCACTCGATCATAATCAATATCATTATTCTGTTCTTGTGTACGCTGAGGTCTAATTGGAGTTTCATTTCTTTGATTTTCTATTTCTCCTATCTCTGGTTGTTCGGGAATTTCACCTCTTCTTCTTTCAGCAATTCTTTTACTCCTCCTGGATGTCGCCGTTTGTTCAGCTGTAGATCCAATTCGTACCATCTCTATCTCTTTTAAAAATGAAAGTTTTCTTTAAAAAGAATTGAGAGGTTCTAATGATGAAAATATCAATTGTTCAAAGAAAAATATTAGATCTAAAATTCTGTAAACTTGATTTCTAAATGAATTCACCAACAGGGTATGTTTTCATCCCTATTTCTAGCGCCAGATGTAGTTGCAGGAAATCCTACAACCACACTTTGTATAAGAATCTGAAAAATATACTAAGAAAACATGGTAAAGATCATTTATTTATTCATTAAAATCTTAAATTAGATACAAGATGATACAAAGGTTTTACTTGCTCTCCAAATAAACTTTCTCCCTCCTGATCTCTTGTCTAACACACTCTAAGGATCTCTCTATTACATGATAGCCCTTCCCTTTAAATAGGGTACTAAATAGTGGATGACAGCTAATAGATCCCTTATTTTCAGAATCACCATGCGATACAATCGCTCATGTACATTCCTTCATCTTCGCACAGATCTTCACACTTTACTCGTGATTATGCTGACATCATCAAATACATCACCTCCATTTTACTATGTGCGATGATTAGAGCTGGCAAACGGGCGGGTCGGGGCTGGCTTGTTACGGGTTACACGGGTACGGGTTAACACGGTCCAAAGCTTGCGGGTTGATATTCTTCACGGGTCGTTATTTCTAAAACCCGCACCCATAACGGGTAAAGCTTGTGGACTCATGGGTTACCCGGCTTGTTTAACTAAAGTTAAAATTAAAGCCTAATTAAGTTAATTTGTGGCCATGTTTAAGCTTTGACAATCTTCAATCTCTATTCAACACAAAAATCAAATACAAATCATTCATTTTCAACACAAAAATCAAATGCAGATGAAAGATCTATTACAACTCTTAACAGATTTCCTCATAAGCAGCTTCATTACCAGCATCTCAAGCTATCTAACCAAATCAGATAAACATCAAAACCCCTTTCCATAGCTCAACCACATACGAATATAAATTATCCTCCCTTCCGCCACTACCAACCTGAACTCAAGACTATCAGAACCATTCTCTATTAGTAAATTGGCTAGCTTTGGCAATGGCTCATACTGAAATCAACAGTCAAGTGAAATGGTCACCTCGTATTCGACTGCCAATGGTTGGAAATACCACAAATCAACACTCAAGTACCTGAAAACAGACAACATCAGAGGAAAACATGATTTTGGAAACAACAAATGGTATAGAACTCAAACATGATTTTCGAAACAGCAAATGAAATTGAACGCATATGTTTGCTGAAATTGCTCGAATTCATTAACAACAACAGCAACTATAGCAGCTGTAATTCTCAAAAACCCTAATCTCTTCATGAATCGATCAAATCTTGAATTCTTGATTCAAAACAATTCAAACCCCTTAAATCATATAAAACCCATCTCCAATTTTATCCCAGAACTTCATTTTCTCTGATTTATCCACCTTCTTCAGTTCATCTCGATTTCATCAGACTCAACCAAATTCGCCTTTTCTTCACTGCTTGATTTCACTTAACAGTGTAATTAAATTTAACCTTAACTCTCTGTATAGGAGAAAAGAAGAAGATTAGAAGAAGAGGAAGGAGAAAGACGTGGTGATTGCGTGGTTCTAATGGCTGCCGCAGCCGCTGATTTTACTTCACAGGGTAATTAAATTAAAACCCTAACTCTCTGTATGGAGAAGAACAAAAAGATTAGAAGAAGAAGAAGAAAAAAAAGAAGGAGAAAGAGGTGGTGATTGTGGTGGCTCCAATGGATGCCGCTGTGCGTGAAGAAGAAGCCCGAAAATTTTAGATTTTAGGGTTAAGAAATGGGTAAAATTCTTTATATATGAATTCACACGGGCATACGGGTATAACCTGCGAATTTACGGTCCGGGACGGGTTAGCCCGTTTTTCTACAAGCCGACATTTCTCCAACCCTAACCCGGCTTGTTTAGGCACCAACCGAGCCGGGTACGGGTTTTTTACGGACCGGACCGGATAAACCCGCGGGTTTTGGCTTGTTTGCCAGCTCTAGCGATGATCTTCACTTACGTTACATAACCTTTACTTCGCACACATAATGAATATGCGATATTTCACTCTTGCAGGAGCTTTTTCCCACCACCGTTGGCTTTTTCACCACTGCCACCTTATTGAAGTCCAATCACTACATTATCGATAGAGTGGATGGTGGGGGAAAACCAATATCAATGCAAATAAAATTTGGTGGACGGTAAAATCTTAATTATTTCGGCGGTCACTATGCACTAAATGCCCCCTCTCTTCTCCTAGTCGTTCAATTTTACTCGGAGACTCAAAAAAGGATATCCAGTCTTCACAAAATACAAAAACAAAATCAATAAAAATGCCAAACGGACTACATATAAACCTTTTTCAAGGTATGAGAAAAAAAAAACAAATACTCAACTCAATTTAATCCCTAAGTCTTATAGAAAAAGTACCTGTTGTGAGAACATTTCAAATTCCTTTATCGTGGTACATCGTTATTTTCTTGGGGTGCATCATTCTCTAGGGCCTCCTGAGAAGCAAAATTCTCACTACTGGCGGATTCAGTGCCCGCAACTTGTATAAGTGATACCTCAACTAGTTCAGGGGATCGTACATGGATGGCATTTATAGGATTACCAGACATTTCTTGACCAACAAGTGGTTTATTAACCACAAGTACGATGCTGAGGGATTTCAAACGATCAGCTGGTCCAACACCACTTAACATTCACAATTGAGGACTTCCCAGTGCACCTGCTGGGATTATGGTCTCATTGATTTGTTCAAGTAAGCCCTGTGTTTTACGCCAGAAGTGTCGTTGAATAACAAGCCATGTTTTTCCTGCACTGTCACCCAAAATAATCATGTTCTCAAACTGTTTTGGCAACTTAAAAACTGAGTTGATTGGTTTGTGATGACTCAGACGTTTCTACCGAGTCAGCTCAGTTAATGGCCATGGTGTCAGTGACATGAAGGCCTTGTTTGGTAAAATTTATGATTATCTATCTATGATTGATAAATGATTTTGATATAATTATTTTCAAAATAAATTTTTCCAAACACTTTTTTAAAATAATTAATGGCGATCTCAAAAAGGAAAGGAAAGAACAATGATCTAGGATACTTTTTAGTCATACGTTGTTTTTTTGTCTCTCTCTTGATAGTTTAGAGAAAATAAAAAGAAAAAAATTCAATTTGGGCTCTCTAGACAAAATAATTGATTATAATAAATTTCAAAAACAACTTTTTTCTATTTATGAAAATAATGGATTTTTTCAATTATGATTAAAATAAGCAATTATTATAATGGTTACCAAACACATATAGAATCCATTATAATCTGCATAATGGATTATGGGTTGATAGTCCATTAAAATAATGGTTACCAAACAGCCCCGAAAAGATTGAATGAACCACCAACTTTAGTACGATCATAAGTGAATCGGTTGTTCGCTATTCTAACATTGGTGGCTCGATGCCACTCTCTGTTTTACCCATTGATATGATTCAGTAACAAGTCTTCCATCCCAACCAGCGGTCTTTATATACTCAATTCCAGCACGGTTTGTAGAACCCCGCATTCAAACAACTTCAACTACCTTGCTTTATTCCAAGTCTGATATTTACTCTAGTAGACTATAAATCAAGATATAGTTTTTGTCAACTAAATATGACAACAATCTTGATATACCAAAACTTGTGAGTTTGACTGAGCGATGCCCTAACAATAACGTTTGATGATTATTTAGATATTGATATCTTTTTACATTATAATATTACATGTAAATTATTGATATGTGCATGTAGATTATTGATATGTGTTAGTTTATGCTTGATTTGTCATGAAGATATGACTATACTAGAACTTTTGTATTATCTTGTGAAGAAAATGATAACTAAAAGAAAGGGAGAAAATTTGAATCTGTTGTTATTTTTGTGCTAATAAAATACCAAAGCATACTTTATACAGTGAAACAAGATGAAACATGCTATAAGAGAGGGATATTGGAAACATTATTAACAGTACATCGAAAGTATACATATCATTCTTCATTTCTTGTACATTCCGTCTAAGAAGTGATCCCATCTTTATTTTTCGACATGTATTTAACTTAAAATCTCATTAAATGCTTTTTTGAGGAAAGGTAGGAAATTAACGGGAAAAAAAAAGTTAGGTAATAAAACTTTTTTGATAAAAAAAATTAGTCTATGAGACGTGTCAAGATATGAAGATGGGAAAGTATATGGCCCGACCACATCGTAGCACTGTTTCTTCTGAAGCAATGTTATTTGGATAAATTATTCCTCTAAAAAACTTCTAGCTAATTTAGTTTATTTTAGTCGTTCATGGTATTCGGATAAACCTTAGTTTCGAGAAAGTCGGGAAGCGCAATGTTAAATATGTTTGGCCTTTCAGTTATGATAATGAACATGCCTTCACATCATTAATGTTTTGAGTGTATAAACCTCTAATTACATGACTCAATTTTTTTCATAACAGAATTGGTATCAGTGTATTTTTCTTCACTAGTACATTTTGGGTGTTTCACAGTTGGGGAGGTGTATCTTGATACCTTTTACTAAATTCCAGTTCTTTTTGTTATATTTCGCATTGGAATGTAAACAAACTTAGCTTCTTACCTATAAAGCCATACTGGTTTTGATACTTTCATGCTTTTTTCATTTTTAAAATTTTGTAAATGAGAATTAATATTAATTCGATACACTGTAACTTGTAATATGTATATTATTTTAATAACATTTGTGTTATATGATAAGAAATACCACAAATTTTCTCTCTGATTCCTTATGAAGGCATTACTGTTTGCGGATAAGTTACATACATTGAATTATACATCGTGATAAAAAATTCCTAGTAACTCTAGATTCAGAAAATTAAGAATCTAATATGTTGTTTAACATTAAGTACTGCTGATTTCGTCTTCGTTTCTTGTATCAAAATTAAAATCTAGGTTCCATATCAAATCAAAAGCTCTAAGAGTAACTCATTAGCTCATTCATGCTCTTCAACGAAATACATATTTAGAGAAAACACAACAAGAAATCGCATATTAACTTTAAACAACATTTATTACAGTAACTAATATGAGCTTCTTTTTATCGAATCAAGATCCGAAACAAACAAATAGAGAACGTAATTATCTGAATTATGAACTACAATCAAAATCAAATCAAATAATTCCAAGAGAAACTCGATTCTTTCTTGCATTCGGAAAATTCAGTAAAACCCTAGTTTTTCATCTAGATGTTGATTATAAGTGATAATTAGAGTAAATATCGACACAAAATTTTTTTTACCTGATTGGGAATTCTGATGCTACACGGCGGCTGGGCTAAGTTGTCGCTAATTGGACATAATCTTTACCGCGGTCGCCAATTTACGGATTGATTTGAATCTTTACTAGGCCTTTACCACTATACTACAATAAAACCAGAAAGAACATTCAACATATTCCGCATATATATATATGATATGGAGGAAGTATCATTTATAGTCAATGAAAATGTGTTGCATTGGTCTGTGGTAAAACTGGTGCAAACGTCCAAAGTTCAATTTTGTGTGGATATCGGGAACAAAAAGCGTGTCCCAGCGAAATAGAACAAACAAAAGACTAGACGCGAATTATATATATAAAAAACTATGCAATAAAAAATTGAAAGTGATTCGATTTTAAGTTTTCGTATGCACTAGTCTTTTACTAAACATTTAGGGAAGTAACGAAGTTATAGATGCCAGGGAAGTATGTCTACAATATACACATGTGTGGTTATAGTGTTAAAAATATAATAAGTTATAGTTCTAAATATCTAGGGAAAAAACTCTTGATAAGAGTTGATAAATATCAAAAAAAAAAAATCTGCATTATTTTTCATCTTTGGTGATAATAAAGTAAATGTTAAATGTATATTTTCAAAAATTAAACCCTAGGCCCTATCCCTTCTAATTTCTTATGAGTTGGGGGTAAAAAAAGGTGAAAAATGTAGCCGTGGTCGAGGTGAAAAAGGTAGCCCTGCTGATACAAGTGCTCGAGGTGTGTGGAGGTAAAAGGACTCCAATTTAAGGTGGCAGTGGAAGAGGTAAAAAAGTTAGAATTGTAGAACAAGTTGCGGAACATGAGAAAGAGGATGAGGATTTGGATGCGTTTTAGCGCTCGGATTCGGTGTAGTATGAGAAAGTTGGTATTTCTATTCAATTGATAGTGTGAGAAAATTTTGGTGTTTCTCTTAAAAATTTATAGTATGAAATAGTTTACAAAATATCTTCAAATGGTAGTGGAAATGTTTTATGCATCCCTGGTTTTTAGCGGGGTTTAAAATGTTGTTGGATAATAGTATGAAAAGTATTTATTGTTACCGGTTTTAGAAATTGGTTGAGAAATAAGACCGGGTCAAGAAGTAAGACCGAATTTAAATGAATGTTGGGTCAGTTGTGAAAAAACTTCGGACCTAGATATTTAGATATTGTAAATTGGTTTTAAGATGTTTTAAGTGGTGGTTCTGTTGATGAAAGATGGTTTTGAAAATGTTGTTGATGGGTATTGAAGATGTTTTCAGAAGATATAATGGTGGAAATTTTGGTTTCAAAGCTCATCACTAGTTTTGAAGTTGTTAGGGGGCCTTTCAAGTCGCTTTTAAAGAAGATTATTGAATGGATTTGTGTAGCTAACTGTTAGAGCATTACTCGGTCGAACTCGCAAGCGTTGCTTTTTTAAACTTGTTTGTCAAGTTTAGTTTCCAAAACTATAAGCCTTGATTTCTATACTACAGTATTATTGGAGGAAGAGGTTCTACAGCCAAGACAAGAGGACCACTTCAAAATATTTGAAGTTTTGGTTGTTATCTTTCACAAGTAGAACCCAAAATATTGATGAAGCTCTTAGCGATCCCTTTTGGGTGAATGCAATGCATGAAGAGTTCAATCAATTTCAAAGACAAGATGTATGGGATCTTGTACCTTGTCCCTCCAATATCAATGTTGTTGGTACCAAATGGATATTTAAGAACAAGTCTGATGAATTTGGCATCATTGACAGAAACAAAGCCAGACTTGTCGCTCAAGGATATTCACAGATTGAATGTATCGACTTTGACGAAACCTTTGCTCCTGTGGCACACCTTGAGTTCATTCGGTTACTATTAGCTCATGCTTGTTTTCTTAAGGTTAAGCTGTTTCAAGTGGACATAAAATACGCGTTTTCAAATGGAAATTTAAAGGAAGAGGTCTATGTTGCTCAACCAAAGGGATTTGAAAATCCTGACTTCCCAGATCATGTCCTTAAACTCAAAAAGGCATTATATGGGTTAAAAAAGCACCTCGTGCCTGGTTTGAAAAACTAACTACTTCTCTGCTTAGGAAAGGTTTTTCGAGAGGTGGAGCTTATAAAACCTTGTTTACCAAGTAGAGTGGGAAAGATGTTGTCATTGCTCAATTTTATGTAGATGATATCATTAATTTATGGATCAACTTCTAAGAAACTTGCAAAAGATTTTCAAGTCTCTCTTAGAAAGGAGTTTGAAATGAGCAACGTTGGTGAATTAAAATTCTTTTTAGGATTACAGATTCAACAACATTCGATCACTTGAAAATTGAGCAATATAGACCTTTAAAGATTCAGCCTCAAGACATTTTTCTCGAGCGAGAAAACCGCTTTCTCTGTCATAAAAACTTGCTTGCTCCTTGCTTCAGTTACCACATCATGGGTTTCAGGAATGCCAGGAAGTAGGAAGAGAAACTCATTTCTGAGTGTAACGTTCGGAGATTGGAGTTATTGCTACACAAGCAAGAAGGGGACGAACAAACTTCCTGGCGCTCCTGAAATCCATGATGTAGTACACGTTAAACAAAATTGGGACACAGTAGGGATCAAGTAACTGCAACAAATCAAGATTTCTTCAAAGTTGGAATAATGCACCCTGAAATTAAGTTAATAGCACTTTTTTATTTCTTATTCCTAAATCAAAACACCCAACAAAAAAACCCAATCCAATTTAAACCAATAGATTTATGCAACACTGTATACAAAATTATAACCAAATTATTATCTAATATAATTAAACCTCTGGATAAAATCAAATCTCCCTTCCAAGATGCTTTTCTATCCTCTAGACAAATTTCAGACAACATCATTGTAACTCATGAGATTATTCATACTTTCGAAAAGAAAAAAGCTAAAATTGGAGATTTAAAAATGAAAATAGATATTTCTTTAAAAATTTTATGATAAAAAGCTGGTTCTCCAAATAAAAAAAAAATAAATTTGGCAATTTTTTGTGTGAAAATGCTTTATACCCCAAAATGTCACCCCAAATCTTTTTGTAGAAATTGACGTTTAGTCCCAAAATTAGTGGGCTTTGGATGCTCTGGTCCAGCCTCCTCAAGCCTGGTACGCGGAGATTCAAATGTCACATTTTATAAACGAGTTAATCATTTTTTAACGATTCAATCCAAAATAACATTTTTCTAATCGCGAAAATGCCCTTTAAAGGAATCGCACACTTTTCTATTCTATTTTCATTCTTTTTGCGTTTCCCTGCTAGCAAACGACTGATTCTTCTCAAGAAAAAAAAATGTATCTGTTCCCTCAACAAATTTGATCTTTCCTTTGGTAGGAATTACGGGTTAATTTTTCATCAGTCTTCTGTTAGTGATGAAAATTGACATTTTTCTTGATGAGTTTTACGATATTATTAGTTGTGCTCATGGAGATATTCGCCTCAGAGTTAGATTTTTCTATTACGGTTCAGATTCAGATTTGATTACAAATGATAAATGGTTCTTCATCAAATCGTAACAATTTTGTTTTTCTCCGATTTGATTTTGCTGATCTACAACATTGGTAATCCCTTTTTAGTTTTCAATTCAATTAACATTTTTCGAATCCTTCTCTGTCTTCTATAATCGATCCATGGAAACATTATGACTAGATCACCGGGAACGGTGGGGGCCGACGGACGACTCAACTCGATAGCCCATAGTGATCCGATATTGTAAGCATGGAGCAGCTGAGTTGCTGTTACAGCCAAAGGCAATCAGCCACTTAAAAACTGGCATAAAGCCACGACCGCTATTATTATTAGAGGAATGCTACACTTACGGAATTGTCGGTCAACTTATCATTTATCTTATTATTGTTATTATTTTTTCAAGTATGGATCCACAAATATAAAATTCGGACTTCACAATCACATTTTTATTTAGCTTTTTTCATTTTAGGGGAGCTGGACGAGGATATTGTATATTTTTTTTTACGCAGTCGAATAATTGTCGTAATTAGCTTATTTTTGTGTATAGGTTAGCTTTTACTATTCAAAAAAGTGTTGGGCCAACCAAACTATGTATAAATCCTAGTTCTTTAAACTTATTACTATTTTTATTTATTTTGGTAAACCAAAATCATTTCATACTTCTTGATACTTGGCTGATACATAATTATTTTTGGGCCATCTGTCCCTCTCCTATCCACGCAATGGGCATAAAATAAGAACCAAAAAAAGTTCTTATTTATTTATTTGTTTGTGATTTTAAATCTATCTACTGAAATTTATCAATCAAACAAAGAACATTTATCTACTGAACTGAGCTGTATGTGATAAGTGGTCTAAGGTTAATGCTTCCTTAATTGTACAGAGCCTGTTTTTGGTGGAGAACCTGATACCTCTCCTTTGTGTGAGTTTGTTTCTCTCTTCTTTTTGCTTTTATGTGTTCTCTGTCGTTTTTGTTAACTTTAGTTGATTCTATTCTATAACTTTCTTTGAAGCATCCTTTTGCTTACTGATCTAGTATTGTATTGATCATAGGGTGGTTTTTTCACTTGATTTGTTCCCTTGAATCATATTTATGATTTTTCCACACCCATCTCATGATTTCCATTTTTACAGGTGAATCAAAATTGAAAATGAAAATTGCAAAAAATTTCAGTAGATTTGAGAAGCGAAAGGGGCCATGACCGAGTTGATTATCGAGCTGAGTTGAACAGAAGGGCGCGCATAAAAGTGTTGGGTGGAAATAACTTCATCTTCTTCATTCCAATCAACTGAATCAGTCCATATTCGACCCGTTTCTCTGCTAGTGCAATTCGTTTAGAATCCGAATCATTTGATTAATCTAGTGATTTTTTTTGTACATTCTTTGTGACTGACAAAGACTACATCTTCTCGTCACATAGAAGGCCTCCTTAACAGTCGGCCAAAAATTGATTAAACTGATTCACCTACTTCATCATTCAACTTCAATCTCAATTCATTTTCATTTTTTTTTTTAAATCCAGTTTATTTTCGCCTGCAAAATTTAAATTCTCCATAATTAGGTTTATCAATTTTAGTTAGCTAATTGGTATTAGTTACTAGATGCTTTCTCAATTTGAAGACCTAATGATGATTGCTATTACACTAGTTGCGTGTTTGGTTGTACTAATTGGTACTCCCTCGGGTTTTTTTTAATAGGCCCGTTTCTATCAATAAAAATTTCAAAAAATAGGCCAGTTTTCTAATTTGAAAAATCAAATATTATTTTAAGTTTTTGGACCACTTTTTTCTTAACTTTTTTTTGATGACACGTGTCATGGAGACCATTTCACTTCACTTTTTTTATTGACAAGTGTCATGAAAACCACTTTCAATGATTAGTTCTCTTAATTTCCTTAAATTTCGCAAAAAACAAAACTGGTCTATTAAAAAAAAAACGGAGAAAGTATTATTTAGAGAAGATGCATTCAATTGTCAAGCTTCCCATGTAGTTAGATATAAACTCCAAACAACAACTATGTCATATGTACCTAGATATAAACTCCAAACAACAACTATGTAGGTAGTTTTGTTTAAGAATATCAGCAAAGTAGCAAATCGCTATTTTATTGTCTAGTCTACTATACAATAATGTATATCCGCTGTATATTTCCTGCATCGGGATTTGACTTACTTGGCTTTTTTTCTTTTAATGGCACTGGCAATTATAACAAGGATCTGGTGGAGAAATAGACCAGAAGAACCTCCTCGTGATGAATTTAGTTCGGATGCAACAAAGTATGCACATAAATGAACTGAGATAAACACATCTATCTATTGTTTGTTGCCACTAACTGCATGTTTCTTCTCTTTAGTCCAACTGCATGTTTCCATATGTAGATAGTAACTTGGTGTAAGTTTTGGATTTGTTGATAAAATTTGCATATATAGAGTCAGACAGCCATGGCTAGAGTATGCAAATTGTTAGAGAGAGACACTGAGTTTTACGTACGCGAAAGTTGAGTCATCACTTGTCCCCACCATGCATGAAAATGCTCAACTTCTTTTTAAGGAAAAGTTGCGCATTTTTCAACCTAGATGCAAGTCATTGCGCTAATGAAATGTTCATCTTTGTCCCTTTAGGTTGAGACAAGAGACCCATTTGTCTGCCTCTTCTCCATGCCATATAATTCTTTTTTTTTTTTTTTTTTTTTTTTTTTGGGGGTCCTTCTTGTTTTATCTTCCCTTGTCCCTTCCTTTTCAGTATATATCCTGTAATAAATATATGGTAATTTTCGCTTGTCTTTACTGCTTCTCTATATCTTTGTGACCATTAGTTGATTTGTTGCAAGCATTTTCAGGATTCAGTGAGCACAGTCTTGCACTGCTGGTCGGGTGACCAGTAATTTCTCGGTACCTGATTTCCCATCAACTTCAGGACCTTACACTACTGGTTTGCTATAAAAAAATCCAACTTCTAGCTAGATCATTTCGATAGCAAAAGCACTTCTACGAAATATCAATTAATGGACTTACAAAAATGAATATGGCTAGAAGTTAGTAATGCGTTGACTGTAGAATATATTGAGTGTGAGATATATTCCGTTGACTGTTCTAGAGGCGCTCTGACTAGAATATGCATATTTTGTAGTACTTAATGTCTACATGCTTGTAGATATATTGATTCTTAAAATTTATATAATTATACATCTGTTTATTTGTTAATATGTATATAATTATACACATGTTGATTGTCGGTGTGTACATGCTAAATTTAATACTAGACTCACTTCCATATCTAACTTTTGTTCCCTATTTATAACAAAATATTTTCTTTATGGATTCCAGTTTAGGTGATTTTTTTTTTGGCATCATTAGCTATTTTTTATTTGAGTTTAAGTTACGTCAAGAGTCAATAATGTTATCAAGGGTAGTTAGAATACAAACCACTTTGTATCTCTCATTTATTTATATTTGGATGATGTGTTGTATATATTTGGTTCGTTCTCTAAGAAAAAGAGATGCAGTTAATTATACAAGTGGGTTTCATTTTATAATGCAAAGCCTTTACTAGATAGAAAGCTATATTTAGTCATATCTGATTATGGTACCCTGTAAAAGTGAAGAACCTTTTCCATGTCACCCCACCCCCCAGAATCCTACTGGACAACAAAATGTGAACTTTGGTGAAAATGGTCCAGTTGAATCCGTCAGTGTTGACGAGGAAGACGATTAGGAAATGTTTGAACTCGCTCTTGAAGGCTCTGATGCTAATGCCTGGAACACGAAAAGTAGATTACCAACAGATGAAAACGATGGTGATGATAGTACTATTTTAATTGGATTGGAGAACCGTATAAGATTCAAGGTATACATAAGCTTTAGTAATCTTAGATTTTTTTTTTCTTTTCTTAAATCCTGCATTGAGCTTTTATATTTTTCCTTAATCTGACATGGTAATTCTGTCTTCCTATATCTTATTTAATTTATGGTTCTTATCCAAGGATCACATTTGGTTCTAGTGAAAAGCATTATATGGAAACTATGGTGTACATACTGGCGCCATTTGAAAAAATGACTTTACTAGTTTACGCTTGATTAGGGTGTACAAACTGATGCACAAATAAAACTCATAAGCTTATGCTTGCATAAATAATTAGGGTGTACAAATTAATGCACATGTGAAACAATGTCTCTATAAGCTTATGCTTGCGTAAATAATTAGGGTGCATAAACTAGTGCCCGTGTGAAAGAAAAAATGACTCCATAAGCTTATACTTGCGTAAATAATAAAGGTGTACATATTTGTACACCTATGTACACCGGATGACCGTTAATGTATACATAATTGTGCAACTGTTGATTGTTACACGTATTGATTTTTAATGTGCACATAATTGTACATCTGTTGATTCAAGTATGTGCACAAAAAACGATAGTTTTTATACACGAAAAGTAGATTTTTTATAGGTGTGTACATAGTTGTCCACCAATGTGCTATCTCAATAATATTTGTATGTTTTGTGGGTATAAATGATGGATTTTTGTAAGTGTGCACATAGTTGTACATCATTATGTTCTCTCATGATTTATGACTATTTTTGTAGATATGTATGTTGGATTTTTGTTGGCGTGTACACCATTATACAATCTCAATAATATATATGACGTGTTTTGTTTGTATGGATGTTGGATTATTTGGATTTTTTAGGGGTTTACATAGTTGTACACCGTTGTGTTATCGCAATAACATATGGTCTGTTTTGTGGGTATAGATTTTATATTTTTGTAGGTGTGTGCATAATTGTACAACATCATGCTCTCTCAAAAATTATAAAAAGATAATTCTTGCTGAAACCCTAAGTTATTGGTTTTCGATATCATTTGATGATTTCAATATCATGCTTTCTACGTGTTTAGGTACTTTTCGTGGGAGCTTAAAGAGAATGGAGAAGAACATCGGACATTTTTTATATATTATTGAGGTATCAAATTCCTTCTTACTTGATGGTTTAACTAGTTTGTATTGTTATGACTATGATGGTTCAAATTAGATTAGATTTTCCTGGACTTTAGCTTGTTCTCTCCCTTAAAAGTAGTAGTCTCCTTTAAATCTGATTCCACTAAGCACTTTATTTTTGTTGTTGTGACTAATATGGTTCAAGTAAGCACTTTGTTATGACTCATGATTTCCTGGAGTAGTAAGATTATTAGACTTTTGGTGGGCTAGTAACGTCAAACATCTTCTTTATTTGTGGAAGCTTATTTTACTTTTGTTTCATATGATATCTAGAAAAATCATATACATGTTGTTGGTGATTGTTAATGTGCACACAGTTATACACATGTTGATTTTTATGTGCACACAGTTATACAAATGTTGATTTTTAATGTGCACACAGTTGTACAAACGTCGATGGTTAATGTCCGTGGATATGTCCTTGGTACACATGTTTTGGGTACACAACGTATGCATAGTTGTATTGTTACTGTGCACATGTATTGGTTATCTTTAGGGACTCATAAGCTCAAAATGGTAGAGCGCCCAAGCCTATCACAAGGTTTGCGGAGGTTGATGGTTCAAATCCATTTGAGTTTCCATGTTATGTTTATTTATTATGTATAACGTTAGTGGTGCATATGCGGACGATTCAAGTTGTATGTGGTGTAGAAACTGGCACATCTTGTCTTGTTTTTGGATTTTTATAGACGTGTACATGTTTATACACCAGTGTAAACCGAGATTTATTTAAAATGAAAATTATATAGTCATATGGGTACTCTTTTTGTAACTCTTGAATATGTGGCCTATTTTGTACTCCTTTTGTACTCTTTTTATATAGGCCACATTGTCCTGTCTCATGAATATGTGGCCTATTTTGTTGTGTGAATGTTGGATTTTCTGGATTTTACAGGTGTGTACATGGTTGTGCACCATCGTCCCTTCTCATGGATATACTATTGACTGTTATGTGAGTATGGATGTGAATTGTGTAAATAGTTGTACACCAATGTAAATTAAAAAAAATTAAAAGTGAAAATTATATAGTCATATGTGTACTCTTTTTACTCGTCTCGGAAAGGGCTTTCTGAATATATAAAGTTTTCTAATTTTGGACGAGCCGTTCGGAAGATAAATCATTTTTATATTATTTAAAGTTGATGACGTCATGATAAATCACTTTGGACTGAAATGTAAACATTTGGACTAAGTTGTAAATCAGGAAGGTTAGTTGTGTATTTTCCGTTCAACGATGAACTGTCGAAACTGCCCTTCCATGTTTTAGTTATTCACTGAAACTGCCGTAAATGTTTACATATGTAGGGGAAAAAACGAAAACAAAGTTGTAAAAAGACAGATAATAGATCTGAGAAATAAACTCGGATTTCATTCTCATTTTGAATCTCAATCTTCCCTTCACCTCCTTCAACCTTCCACACCACCACCACCAGCAACACCACAACGGCCATTACAGAAAAACATCATTATTATCATCAACACTTCCCACCTTCTCAATTTGATATATTTTCAATTTCATGCCCTAAATTGATATAACCATCTATTCTTCTTTCTTCTGTTGCCTTCTCCCATCATCGTCACCACCACCACCCTCCTCCTCCACCATTACTAACAAGCAACATCGTTATATAGATGTCTAGAATCGAAATAAAAAAAATTTGGTGTGGAATTGAAATTGGATTTGTCAAAATTGGTCTTCATAACAACCTCCATTTCAATTTATAATAATTTGTTTTTCGATTATACAGCAGATACAGCAGCCAATGCATCTTCTTTTTCGATTGTACAAAACCATGGAACTCAACTAATAAGTATTTCGCATCTCAAGTAAAAGCTTCTAATTATGTGATTACATTTTTTAATCATTTCAAATTTATACAAAATAAAGTTATTTTACAACTCACTGAAATAAGAACTTGAAGTTGGAAACAACAGAACCAAAAGTGGATCTTCATCGATATTTCCCAAACAATACCGACTTGATCATTATCATTCTGCGAAATTCTTGTTAATAGAAGATGCAAATTAAGAAATGAGTGAAAAAACGGAAGGAGACAGAGAGACGATAGGATAAGCTGCAGAATGCACATGAAAGCCAAAAAATTACCCCACCTTCCCTTACACGGTATACACTTGCCAGTAGGGCCGTTCATGGTCGGTTTTGGTTCGGTTTCTAGACAAACCGAAACCGAAACCAATACTATTGGTTTCTAAAAATCTAAACCAAACCAATCCATTAATCATTGGTTTGGTTTCCAAATGGTTCCAGTTGGTTTCGGTTTTTCCCAGTGGTTTTTGGTTAACCAATAATTATGTCAAACCAAAAAAAAACAAACACAAATTTACAGATAAAAAAATCGTAGTTGCCGATAGTATTGGTTTACACAAATTTACAGACAAAAAAAAATACAAAAAATATCAAGAATAGTTAAAGCTTGCTCTAATTCTAGAGATCAAAAGAAGATATATAATATATCTTAATTTAGTTATTGAAAAATAAAAAAGAAGGAAGACGGGAAGAAAAAAGTCGAGTAGCAGCGGCTGTAGTTGGGGGTGGAGAAGGGAGGCGACTGAGAGAAGGAGAAAGAGAAAGAGGGAGAGTATCATAATGAAATATTAGATTTAGGGTTTCTATTTATCCTCTAAATTAATGGGTAGAATCTAATACTTATAAATTAACGGTAGAAACTAAGTTTAAAAATTAATCGGTTTTCTAATGATTTTTGGTTCGGTTTTAGAGGTCAAACCAAACCAAAACCAACACTATCGGTTTTCCACTTTCTACACCGTAACCAATCCATTAGTAAATGGTTCGGTTTGGTTTCTTCCTAATTGGTCTGGTTTGGTCCGGTTCCAGCGAAAAACCGAAACCATGTTCAGCCCTATTTGCCAGGCATGCGTTTGTAGTTGTGTCGCTGGGCTGTGGAAGCGTCAGTTGGACATGTACAAATGGGATCCCGACTCTTTTTCGAATAAACATGGGGTTGCACTGGATTGACTGCAGCTTTAGCGGGTGGAAGTGGCTCTAAACCTCCCATGAAATTAGTTTAGCGACCACAATCCTCAAGTTACCACTAGGCAACTGAACTCTAGCCACGTTAATAACATATTTAAACCAGTTGGCTGTCGGTTTGTAACCATGTGATTGTACTGATATTACGTACTTCGAATTTAAAAACCCAAATAACACATGCAAATGGTGTTGAATGTTAAATTGCACAATCTTTGGTTCATACGGCAAGCGCATTACTTTAGCTGTCTGACTGGGATGATTACAACCACCACGCGGCCACAAATATAGTATGAGATATGACGCAGTCATGCAGAAGATTAAAGACCCAGAGACATGTTAGGGAAAAAAAGGTTTTAAGAGACACGAAAACAGTCCAAAGCCGTGCCATTACGGTATGTACCTTGATGAAGACATTCATTACAAGTTACAAATTGGTCCCATTAAAAATGTTTTTGGTGAATATCAACCAAATACACCAACGAAAGCATTAGCCACGGCACCCCTTCCGTCTTATGGCACGGGCAATCCACTAGTCTATAATATAAAGCAAAATGATTTGTTTGGTGTTCCAAACAATTTTCCTTCAACGATGAAATGTCAAGCTTATTCCTCAATGATTTTTCCTGCACTCAAGCTGGCGTAAATGATAGAAAACTAAGGGACAAACAAAACTGACTAACACGCTAAACCAAAAGACGTGATTACCCCTACGTGTTTTTCAACTTCCTACCTGGATCACCGTAATTAAACAGAGAATGTAAGGTTAGGTTCGTAAAAAGAAAGATAATAGATCTGAGAAAAAAACTCGATTTTCATTCTCATTCTGAATCTACATCTCCCCTTCACCTCCTTCAACCTTCCACACCACCATCAACACCACCACTACCAACATTCGACACCACCCACCACCACTAGAACTAACAGTTCACTATCTTCACCTCATTTCTCAATTGATTAAAACACCACTGCTACTTCCAATTTCTTCTTCTTCTTTCTACCCCTGTTCTCCATCGATTAAACCACCACCATCGCCACTACTACCAACTGCTAAACCACTCTTCATCCTCATCTTTATCCTCATTAATTTCCCAACATGGACTTAGAATAATCTTAATCTTTACTTAATTTCGATTTTACGGTTCATAGTTTTGATTTGATTGAATCACTTCAGAAACTGTAACTCTAAATTGGAAATTGGGTGAATAGATTAAATCACTACAGAATTGGGTGAAGTATCCTCAACAAATACTTCAATATTGGTTTGGTATCACTCTCATCTTCTTCACTTCAGGTAACGTTTGTCAACATTAGGATTGAATGGTCGGATTGATGGTTAGATTGAATTGGTTGAATGATATGATTGAACTTATTGAATTTGTTTGATTGAATGAATTGGTTGAAATGATAGGATTGAATTAATTGAATTATTTGGATTGAATTGATAGTAGGTTGATTTAAGTTTGTGAACATCTCCTGTTTGTAAAAATTAGTCCAACTGAATACCATTTTTGGACTGCATTAACTTCTTCTATTACCATTGTGAGTGGTTGAAATAATAGGATTGAATTTGTTGGATTTAAGTTTGTGAACATCTCATGTTTCTATAATGTCCAGGTGAATACCATTGTTGGACTGCATTAACTTCTTCTATTACCATTGTGGATGGATTCATAGAGTTGTCATCCACGTCGAAGTCCGAGACTTACTGATCTAGCTCGAGTTCAAGAGCTAATGGAGACTGATGCTGAAAAAGAAAGGAAGCTGCATCGTGCTCAGTATAGGGCAAAACTAGATACAACTACGGAAGGCGAAAGACATGAGCGGAATAAACGATGTCGTGCTGCTTATCATGCAAGAATTAGTGCAGCAAATCGCCGACCAGATGACCATGAAGCCAGTTGTAAGCTTACTGAATTCAATGATATATCCTTAGTAAAAATTCATCCCATAAGTAAGACTCAAAGAGTATATAAGCTTATATTATATATTTTTTTACATGTGCAGCAGGTGTACAAGTTGCTAATTCAGCTGGGGGGGATAAAGCAGAATCAAGTTTCATTCCCCGCCGAAGCCCAAGAATAGAGCTGTAACAAAAAGAGCTCCAATTAGAGAAGCTTCGTATTGCAAAAAGGGATAGGCGAAATTCACTGACTGAAGATCAAAAAGAAGAGATCCTTGAAAAACGCCGTAGAGCCTACGAAATACTAAGAGCAAGAGTGCGTGAGGAAACTAACAATGAGCACAGAGCTGGACCAAGTAGTGGTAAGTTTTAATATTTCTTTGTAGATGTTGGTATTTCTGTGTTAGTTTACTATTTCCTTTCATCCATGAGATAAAACTAATACAAAAGGTGCAATTCACCTCATTAATGTCACGCGTATTTTCAGCTTCTTGAGAAGGGATATTGGGTTCTCTTCTAGCAATTCCAGATAAGTTGCATTCAGATTTCAGAGTACGCGAAATTAGTAGACCAAATTGGTATTTCACTTACATAGAACACAAGGAAGAAAAACTATGAATTGTTTCCTATTGTATCCATTTACCACATTGGTATTTCACTTTACCTGACATAGGGGATCGTAACTGCTCCACAATGCTAACTGCTTACTTCAATTTACTGTTTCCTTGCAATAATGGATTAGTTGAGGCTTGATCCATTAGTTAACATTGTAAAAGGAACTAATTGTTGCATCTCCAACTTCTGTAGCAATGAATTGTGATAAGGTCCCAACGTCAAGACCCAGTAGAAGCCCTCAAATCAGGGAACATGGTCCTGTCACAAGTGAAATAAAATATCAGAAAATGATGTCCACTTTAACGTTTGCTGTTCGCCGAGATGAGCAAATCTGTGTTGCAGACATATCTATTTCCCGCCGGAGTCCTAGGATTGTGGAACAGCTTCAGTGTCTAGAGGAGCACGCCGTGGAAGCATCCCGAAAGAGGAAGGGAAAGTCAGTTGCACACGATAACCAGGTATGTATGTTCTTATTCGAATGGGGTACATTAAGTTATGTCATCTTGCTACTCCCTCCAAGTTTAAATAAGTATATAACTTGCTTCTCAAAAATATTAATCGAGTAACTATATATTATCCCTTTATAAGCATCAGAATGCAAGAAATAAAAAATGAAACTGAATTTTCTTATTGGCTAACAGAAACAGAGCCGCCCAAATAGTTGCATTTCAGGCAGAAACACTTTGGAAAGCATAGTTACAAGGTGCGACGTTGCTGAGAAAGTCAATACCTGCCGAAGCCCCACACTTCTCGAGCAAGTTCAGCTCCAAGATAAGCTTTCAGCAGAGGCTTCCCGAAATAGGAAGGGCAAGGCAGTTGCGCCTTACCAGGTATTACTTTTACTAAGTTCGGTCTTTAAAATCCAAGACCCCTCATCTGAACAGGCATAGAATGAAATGAAATCCATAACTCTCACACAAACTTTGATAAATACGATAATCTCATTAGTCAATATGATTTTTTTTGTCAAAATACACACTTGGAATTTTTATTAGTATGATTTGCTCCTTAATATTTGCCTTCTCATTGTGCATTTGGTTTTTTTTTCTTCACGCTTGCCAAAATTCTGGACTATAAAACTCAGAACTCATTTTTTTTTGGTAAATAGGAACGGCCCCGAGCAAACAGCTACGTTCCTGGCAGAAACTCACCGAAAGGCATAGTTATTGGTTCAACGGATGGAGAGAAACACAACAGTGATCCAATGGATTATGACACTGATGATGAAGGGGGGCATTACGAGCAACATTACGAGATGTATGTATCCAATCTATTTATAGAAAAAAATTAATGTCAAATACACCTATTCATTCTTCTATTCCTGCTTCATTGCAGAGATACAAGTGATGATGACGATGGGGCAGATGATGATAACGAATCAGTAGGCCTGTCCGTTTACATGACCATGAAGCCGGAGCCAGTACAAGCTTCAGCGTTACTGAGAAAATCGTTCTTCGCTGAAGCCCAAGACTTCTCCAGCAACCTCAACGTCCAAGATATTCCAGAGTATCAAATAGGAGGAAAAAAGGTGTGCGGCATTTTCTTGGGAAGATAGACGTGGTATGTATACATTTTGGAGCGATGCATTTCATGGATGAAAAGCTCACCAAGTCGACACTAACGGAACCAACATTTGGTACATGTTGCCTGGAGGGAAGGATCGTACTACCAAACTTGAGAGTACCACCTGAAGAGTTTATAAAGTTACTCGAAGGAACTGATGAAGTCGCAACGAGTTTTCGGGAAAATATTCGTAGGTAAGCAACATTCACACACTGCCATGCTTTCGTGATAGCATCCTGTTAGAACCTGAACTAAATGTTAGGCCTTACAAAACAAACTCATCCACTAACTGAATAGTTCTTTGTAATGAAACCGACACCGGTACAACACGTCAAACGCATTCACGAGTCTGGATGCACACTAAAACCACGTAAACTCAAGGGAACAGGTACTTTTGATTCACTACATGTATCAATAGATTATTTGTCAATAACTGAGAAAATGTAGGAAGTTTGAGTTTGGTATGTGTATGAATAGATGATTTATTTGTCTAGCATAAGGAATACATATTAACTTAAAGTTAAAAATGACACTGGCTGTTAGTTTCTGCGATAGGTATTGTATTTGGGTATCTCCCTTAACTTCCGAAGTTAGCTGCAAAATTCAGTGATTTCCTTTTGACAATCTCATAATGTCTAAGCATACATAATAAAAGTTCAAAACCAGTGAATGCATTTGACAACTGTGAAGTAATACACACGACACCAGCCTCCATAATTTGATAAAGCACTTACAAGTCTTGAAACAGATTCACTGTTTTTTTTTCTGTGACAATTTACACAATACAAAAGTCATTTTCCCTGTCAATCATTCCTCGAATCATTTCACTCTACAAATGCAGGTGTATGCTTATATTTTAATATGAGCTAAAAATGTCGAAAGTTTCAAAGTTTTAGTTTACTTATGCAATGAATGCTAATGTATATTGTTTGTTTTGATGTTATTCACTCTCATTTGCTTTGGCATGCTACTATTCCCCTATAAATGTATCACTTATGAACTTGGACTGAACTCGATCTTTGAACCAGGCCCACCGTTGTTTACTATTCATGGTCAGCTAAGGCATAGAACTGGAACACTCTTACCTGAAAATCCGCAAAGCGGCACATACTCACAGTTGTACATTTACGATGCTTGAGATTAAAACGCCTTGAGCTAAACCCAAGGTTAAACATTACGGTGCTTGAGATCATACAACAGGTTTTATCTGCCAACAATCCCTTCATGAAGAAATACAGTCAGGATTTTGAATTATTAAAAAGCAATGAGCGGAGGGGCAATGATGTCCATGTTTCTCTCCAATACGAAAAAGGGTCAGATCCGAGACGTTGGAACCTATCCACAGCAGATGAGATAGCCGTTATATTTCCTTAAGACGGACAAACCATCAACTCTGGACCGCGTAACATAGTACTTCATCTGAAAGGAAGTCGTGCTTTACAAAGAATTAATGAGTGTCATCCAGCGTATTTTCCTCTGCATTATATTCTTTTGTACCCATATGGTGAATTGGAATGGGAAACTGGCATGGTACACTGGGATGTCGATATAAGCCTGCTGATACACGGCTCACTCAAATGGAATATTACACTATAGATTATTTCAGAGGCGAGGTGAGTATTCGACGATACTAAGAGCGGGTATGCTCTTTCATGAATTTAATGTCGATGCTTGGGCAGCAACTGAACAGAATCGCCTTCAGTGGATTAGGAAAAATCAACCCAAGTTGCGAGTTCAGAACTATAAAGGGCTTGCTGACCTTGGGGTTGCTGGCAACAAAGCAGCGGAACGTGGTCAGCCAGTTATACTTCCCTCCACATTCATAGGCGGTCCTCGGCACATGTACGAGATATATCAAGACTCAATGGCCATCACCAGGTAGAATCCCTTTTGTTGTTTGTTAATTCTCTGAATTCGATGCCTTTAAACTTAGTTTTTTTTTTATTTGTTGATCTTCAATATTGTCTGAGATGCGAGAACCAAATAAAATGTCATAATAGACGGACACATATCACTATTAGATGAACTTCAGTGAGTAATAATAGTCGCTCACAATTAGTTATATCTCTGCAGGGATGATTTGATTTTGTGGATTGGTTTTGTACTACTCCAGGCTCATAAGTGCACGACAAACCTCACATATTAGAAGTTGTTTGAGTTCTAATCAGGTAATTAGTTAGTCATGTCGGAAAGTAGTTTCATTTCATAACTTGGTTCGTTTTTGTGTGTGCATTCTGAGCCAGTTGTTTATTTAATTTTTTATTAGTTGGTAACTTGGTCGAGAAAATGGCTCCAAATTCTTATCATGTCTATAACAAGAAGTTGACATGGGAATATGGTTGTAGAATTTTCTTGCGCAGTATCTGTCTAATGTTCTGGCCTTAGTATTGCTTTAGTGAGACCATATTGAGTTGTTTTTTAATGTATCTGCATTGTTGTTGTGTGCTTGAGACTTATGGATCATTGTTGTTATTTCTTCAAATCTGAATAGAAATGGATATTAAAAATTGCTAATAAAATTTTTTGTTTCTTGCTAAGGTACAACCATCATCCAAATATATTCCTCACCATGACAGCAAATCCGCGTTGGGAAGAAATTACAAGTGTTGTGTTAGAAAACCAACAACCACACAATAGGCCTGATTTGGTGGCTAGGGTGTTTGAGCTCAAACGTAAGGCGCTGATAAAATAAATAGAAGATAAGAAAGTGTTTGGCAGGGTGGTTGGATATGTTTACACAAAAGAGTTTCAAAAGAGGGGTTTGTCGCATATGCACATGTTGATTTTTCTGGACAAGGAAGATAAAATACACACCCCGGAGCAAGTGGATAAGATGGTATGTACCGAATTCCTAGATGAAAAAAAGGATCTAGAACTTTTTCAAACTATACAGAGATGCATGGTTCATGGACCCTGTGGTGCTAGGAAACCAAGTGCAAGTTGCATGGATGGCGGCAGGTGCACCAAAAACTATCCGAAACAATATGCAGAGTCAACTTCAATTAGTGAGGATGGATACCCAGTGTATCGCCGACGCGATGATGGCCGGGTTTTCCATTATCGCAACCAGTCATACACTAATATAGATGTGGTTCCTTACAATCCACATCTTAGCAGGGTGTTTGACTGCTATATCAATGCCAAGGACTGCTCCAGCATCCTTGCCGTGAAGTATATACACAAGTATATCTACAAGGGATATGACTTGAAGATTATGGTTGCTGGTGATGGCCCCAACGAGATTCTTCAATATCTGAATGCAAGGTATATTGGAGCACCCGAGGCAGCTTGGAGATTACTTGGAAACCGTCTATACAAAGAGAAGCCCAAAGTACAACGGCTAGCGGTACATCTTCCGGGCAAGCAGCGAGTTATTTACGATCCAGATGATTCAGTCTAAGTAATTCAGGACAAGGAAGAAAATGTAGTAACCACTCTGATGGGGTATTTTTACTACAACAGGTTAGTTTCAAATTGGTCTTTCTAATGCATATTATCACGACTAATGTCTTTCTGCCTTTGGTATATGGTTGGTGGTTAGATGTTTGTACCATTACAATGCTCGGGAAGACAATTCCTAATAGGGTGGATTTCTTTTCGAAATTCCCTTTATTAAGCTCTTCAATGCATTGGGATGTAGGAATCATGTACATGTGCCAGATAAACATATTTATTAGCCCAACCACGATTTTTTTGAGGCTTCACCTCGAACCATGTTCGAAGGGTATTATTCTTTATCCCATTTCATGAGATCAACATTTTTATTGTGTAATCACCAGATTTTTGTATAGTTATGTCTTTTGATGATAAATTACCTTTAGTAAATTGTCCAGGCTTTGCGTATAGGAGTTTTATACTTTCTTCATCATTAAGCAGATCCATTTGATATCATTTTGTGAATTTATTTTCACGTCTTATGTCTGTCTTATGTCTTTCTGCCTCATTTTTTGCATCATGTTTTCTCTGTTGCCTCTATCTTGTATCGTATTAGCTCTGTTCAGTTTCTCTTCTTTCACAACTTTAGTTTCTGAAAAATACAGGTTAAATCCAGAAGACGAGGCATACATCTACCAAGACTTCCCTCAGAAGTTTGTATGGTCAGGTAAGATATGGTCTTCAGTTTACATATCCATTTCCTTCTTCAGTTACATTGCTATCAGTTACTGAAATAATGAACGGTTATAGTCTGATTGTGGTAATTGTTAATGAATGATCATAATTACATGTGCTTATTTGCATGTTTTTGAGTATCCACTTGAATTATATTTCTGAAAATAAACATGTTCTGAGCATCATGTCATTTTGTCAGATAAGAAGTGGTCTCCTCTACAGAAAGTCTTTGCAATTGGGAAAATGTATTTTGTCACCCCAAAGAGTGGCGAACTTTATTACCTGAGGTTGTTGCTTACGGTAGTAGCTGAGGTAAGGTCCTTCAAGCACCTGAGAACTACGATGAAGAGTGGTGTTCAAGAGGTCCACCGAACTTTCAAGTCTTCCTGTATTGCACTAAATTTGTTGGAAGATGACGGAGAATGTGATAAATGCTTGAAAGAATCCGTCGTAATCAAAACTGGGCATCAGCTGCGACAACTGTTTGGTATAATACTAACCAAGTGCAGTCCTACGCGGCCAGAAGTTCTGTGGGAGAGGTATGGGAAAGATATATGTGATGATTTACCATTTAGGATCAAAAGACAGTACGTAATTAAAAATCCAATTGAGGAGCAGGTTCTTGATTACGGTCTTTACCTCATGGAGAAAATAGTTCAGGAGGAAGGGAAGGAAATGAAGGATCTTGGAATGCCCCAACATACCGGTGAATGGAGCCGAATTGTTGGAAATAGATTACTATGGGAGCAAAGAGAACTGCAGTTTGAGATTCAAGAATCAGTGGTGGATTCGAATGTGAATAAATTCAATACAGAACAAAGAAATGCGTTTAAGACAATTACGGATTCCGTAGTGAATAATATTGGTAGAACGTTCTTCTTAAATGGTAGTGCTGGGTCGGGGAAGACTTTTGTGTACAACACATTGGCAGCAACACGTAAAAGCAAGGGTGACGTTGTTTTAACAGTCTCTTCTTGCGGCGTCTCTGCATTGCTTCTAACTGGTGGAAGGACAACACATTCTACCTTTAAGATGCCTTTCGAGCCACAACTTGATTCCAAGTGTAATGTCGATTTTGATTCAATCGAGGCGGAATTGTTTCGAGCTACCAAGTTGATCATATGGGATGAGGTGGCAATGCAACACCTATTTTGTATTGAAGCGGTAGATCGTACTCTAAGAGATGTGAGATCAAGTGACCAACCATTCGGAGGGATCACTGTCGTGCTTGGAGGAGACTTTAAGCAAACTTTGCCAGTGGTACAGAAGGGTCGTAGAGAACAAATCATAGACGCCTCGATTAGAAGCTCTGTTTTATGGAGAAACGTGAATGTGCTTAAGCTAACACAGAACATGAGGCTTGAGAGTCAAGATCCTGACAGCATTGCATTCGCTGAGTACTTACTTCAGGTACGTTTTCTATACATGAAATTCTTCTCTTGCCATTATCTATTTTTATTTTGAATTTTATGCTTATGAAACGCAGTGCAATGTTTCTATGTTTGTGTAGTTTGTGTATAGGTATGTTTATCAAGAAGTACAATATTGTAATCGTTGTACTTTTTTGTAGATTGCTTCTTCCTCCTAGAACTAATATTTCCAGCGTATAGTCTAGGAGAGTGGGAAATTGCCAACTCTTTTTTATGGGATGTCTACGCTGCTGGTGTTGTTGACACATACAGTATCTCTATAGTCATCATTGGTAGGGAACTATAGTGGTTTCAGACACAGAAGATAGGATACCACCTACTAAAATGTCCCCAAAAGAGAACCCAAGGACTCTTAACTATAAAATTAGGCTACAAACTGTTTCTTAGGAGCAAGCAAGTCATCTATTAAAGTAAATCAAAATTCTTGGACCAGTCAATATTTGGCAGTGTTGTCTCTGACCAGTTAGGTTCTATCCAACTGCATCTTACATTGTTTTTTGAGTTACAGTAATCTCTACCGTAGTATTCACCCTCAAGATAAGTCTGTTTATGGGCATTTGCAGACTTAGCCACCACATCTGCCACACTAGATATTAACTCCTTCGATATACTTATGTCATTTTGCTGGTGGGGGGAAATCGAGAGCCAAAAGTTAACTTGCCATCTGCTATTTCAAAATCTGCCAATCTACATGAGTTGATTTCAAAGATATATCCAGGAATTGAAGAAATGAGCAAACCCACTGCTATTGGAAACCTCTACTTAAACACTAGCCTGTGGATGATACGGGGTAGCTATCTTACGTGTAATACCATATTTCTTCATCAAAAGCCTAAAAGGTCCATTAAAAAAGTGTGATCCTCCATCACTAATTATAGCTCGTGTTGTACCAAAACGTGTAAGTATATTATTTTTCAAGAACTCAATCACAACCCTATGGTTATTGGTTTTACACGCAACCGCCTCAATCCACTTAGATACATAATCTACAGCGACAAGGATGTATAGGTTACCAAAAGAATTAGGAAACTGACCCATAAAGTCAATACCCCACACATCAAAGACCTCAACAACTAAAATAGGGTTCAAGGGCATCATGTTCCTACGGGAAATGGTTACTAATTTCTGTCAACGCTCACAAGTAACACAGTGATTATGGGAGTCTTTAAACAACGAAGGCTAATAGAATCCACACTGCAATATCTTAGAAGCAGTCTTCTTAGCACTAAAATGACCCCCACAAGCATGATCATGACAAAAGGAAATAATACTGGACTGGTCACTCTCAGGTATACATCTCCTAATAATCTGGTCTGGACAATACTTAAACAAATAAGGATCGTCCCAAAAGAAGTGCTTAACCTCGGCTAAAAACCTAGAACGATCTTGTTTACCCTAATGTTGGGGCATTCGACCAGTAACAAGATAGTTCACTATATTTGCATACCAAGGTAATTGGGTAACAAAAAACAGTTGTTCATCAGGAAAGCCATCCCTTATAGGAAGTGAATCATCAGGGGAATCAACAACTAACCTAGACGAGTGGTCTGCTACTACATTTTCGGCACCCTTTTTGTCTCTAATGTCTGGAGAAAACTCTTGCAACAAAAGGATCCACCTAATCAATCTAGGTTTCGTATCCTTTTTAGACGGAAGATATTTCAAAGCAACATGATCAACATATATCACGATCTTAGAACCTAAGAGATAGGGTCTAAACTTATCTAAGGCAAACACAATGGCTAACAGTTCATTCTCGGTAGTGGTATAGTTCAACTGGGCATCATTCAGAGTTTTGCTAGCATAGTAAATCACATGAAGTAATTTGTTTTCTCGCTGACCTAGCAAAACACCAATAGCATAATCTGAAGCATCACACATGATCTCAAAGGGTAGGTTCCAGTTGGGTGCCTGGACTATGGGGGCGGTAGTGAGTAAATTATTAAGCTTCTCAAAAGCCTCTAAACAAGCATCATCAAAGACAAACTTAACGTCTTTTGCAAGTAAATTGCAAAGAGGTCTAGAAATCAAGCTACCTTAATGAATCGACGATAAAAATCTGCATGCCCTAAGAATGACCTAATATCTCTTACGGTTTTTGGGACCTGTAAAGTTTTAATAAGGTCAACTTTGGCTCTATCTACCTCTATACCCTTCGAAGATACAATATGCCCTAGAAAAATTCCTGAACGAACCATGAAGTGACATTTCTCCCAATTAAGCACTAAATTCTTTTCCTTACACCTAGTCAAAACTAATGACAAATTATGCAAGCACTCATCGAAAGACGAACCAAACACTTAAAAAGCATCCATAAAGACCTCTAAGAACCGTTCTACCATGTCAGAAAATATGCTCATCATACAAAGCTGAAAGGTTGCAGGAGCATTACATATCCCGAAAGGCATGCGTCTATACGCAAAGGTACCAAAGGGACAGGTAAAAGTGGTTTTCTCTTGGTCTTCTGGGGCTATGACAACCTGATTATAACCGCAGAATCCATCTAAAAAGAAATAATCGCTACGTCCAGCTAATCTCTCTAGCATTTGGTCGATGAAGGGAAGGGGAAAGTGGTCCTTCCTAGTGACCTTGTTCAATTTCCTATAGTCAATACAGACACGCCAACCCGTGGTCACCCGGGTTGGGATTAACTCATTGTTATCATTTTGAACTACAGTAATACCATATTTCTTGGGAACAACCTGAACGGGGCTGACCCACTTACTGTCTGAAATGGGGTAGATAATGCCTGCATCTAACAGCTTAAGAACCTCGGTTCGAACTACTTCTTTCATATTAGGGTTCAGTCGACGTTGCATATCCCCAGAAGGTTTGGTGTCACTCTCTAAATATATATGATGCATACAATCAGTAGGACTTATACCCTTAATGTCTGCTATGGTCCACCCTAAAGCTTCCTTGTTATTCTGAAGGATGGTCACTGGCCTACTTTCCTGATCACTATCCAAGTCGGATGCTATAATCACAGGTAAAGTTTCAGATGGGCCTAAAAACACATACTTCATGGAACCTGGTAATGGCTTAAGGTCCAACTTAAGAGGCTTTTCTAGCGAAGGAACTAGGGTAGACTTAGAAACTGTTAGAGGTTCGAACTTAGGTTTCCAGCCATTACTAGTGTCTATCAAATGGGTTTAATCTAATAAAGCATTCACCTCATTAATCACATCGTCATCATCAAAATCAATCCCGAAATGGGTTAGGGATTTCTCTAATGGATCTTCTAACAAAGTGTTTGGTAATGACTCCTCGACTAATGTTCCTATTATGTTCACCTCTTCTATGCTCGAGTCATCTAGTTCAGAGGGTATCTTACTAATATTAAAAATGTTCAGCTCAATAGTCATATTACCAAAAGACAAATTCATAATACCATTTCGACAGTTAATGATCGCATTGGATGTAACTAAAAACGGGCGACCTAAAATCACTGGTATTTGGTTCTCTAGGTCAGGGACAGGTTGGGTATCTAGGATAATAAAATCCACTGGATAAATAAACTTGTCGACCTAAATAAGAACGTCCTCGATCACACCACAAGGAATTTTAACGGACCTATCAGCTAACTGAAGTGTCATCTGGGTAGGTTTCATCTCACCAAGTCCTAGCTTAAGGTACACATGGTATGGGAGTAAGTTCACACTGGCTCCTAAGTCAAGCAAAGCTTTCTCGACACGGTATTTACCTATTGTGCAAGAAATAGTAGGGGACCCTGGGTCTTTATACTTAGGAGTAGTGGTATTCTGAATAATAGAACTCACATGACTAGCTAGGAAGGCTTTCTTCTGGACACTAAGTTTTCGCTTTCGCGTACACATATCCTTAAGAAACTTGGCATAAGCGGGAATATGCTTAATCGCATCTAACAATGGGAGGTTGATAGTAACCTGCTTAAAAACCTCAAATATATCATTAAAGTTGGACTCCCTCTTAGTTGGAACCAGCAGCTGGGGGAACGGGACTCTGGGAACAAAGCCGGGCTCAACAGGATCCTCATTGGTCTCTTTGGAGACTATATCAGTCTCCGCATTTTCTGGGTCAGAAGGGTGAAATACAACATGTTCACTATCAGGCATGGCAACCTTATTGTCAATTTTCTTTCCACTCCTAAGGGTTGTTATAGAATTCACATGATTGTACGATGTCTCTCCTTTAGGGTTAGGATCAGTTTGATTAGGGAACCTTCCATCTTCTCTTTCACTAAGAAACTTAGCTATTTGGCCGAGTTGAAGTTCTAAGTTAGCAAGAGACTGGGAATTATTCTTAAAATTATGCCTGGTTTCTTCTTGAAAACCATAGTGGTTCTTTGATAACATCTCATGGTTCTTTCCTAACATAGTAAGGGTTTCTTCTAAGGTGGAGCTATTTTTCTCATTCTGAAACTGGGGTTGACCTGAAGAGTTCTTAGCATAACCAAAACCTGGGGGAGGTTGAGAATTACTAGACTGTCCTTGATTCCGACCCTTAGACCAAGAAAAATTAGGATGGTTTCTCCAACCAGGGTTGTAAGTCTCTGAGTATGGGTCAAATTTTTGACGGTTCTCAAACCTAGCATTGTTATAGACATCATGAGATTGCTCTTCACTAATCTGACCTTCCCAAAACGAGTTATTGGGTTCTACTCCACAACTAGACACTTGAGAGGCTCTAAACCTATCATCAGGTTCAACAAGAGACATATGTTTAGGATGATTCAATTCCAAAGCTTCTAACCTTCTAGACAAAGCAGCAAACTTAGCATCAGACCCGGAGCTTGTATCTACCACATTGGTGCTACTTCTATTGACCAAGAGTCTTTTGGGGGGTCAACACAAGACTCCCAATATTGGGATTTTTCAGTGACAGCTGCTAATAAGGTAAAAGCATCAACAACACTTTTACTAGTGAACTCACCAGCGCACATAGACTCAACCATGTCTTTGGTTGAATAGTCTAAACCATCATAATAATCTCTACGAGTTTCATCTTATCAAATCCATGGTGAGGACACCGGGATAGGAGATCATTGAATCTCTTTAAAAACCTATAAAGAGACTCTCCCTCTTGTTGCACACTAGCACTAATTTTCTACCTAACAGACGCAGTTTTATGCTTAGGGTAGAATTTCATATAGAAAGCAGCAATAAGTTCCTGCCATGTTTCAATGGATTCAGATGGTAGGTTGTTCAGCCAGGTCTTGGCTTTATCTCTCAAGGAAAAGGGAAACATCTTAAGTTTCAAGAATTCATCAGTAAGGTCTTTTATTCTAATTGTCCCACAAATTTCCTCAAAGTCCCTAATATGAAAATAATGGTTCTCATCATATTTCCCTAAGAATATAGGAATCATCTAAAGAATACTAGGTTTTATCTCGAAATTAATCGTAGTGGGTGGCAATTTAATGCACGAGGCTCGGGTGGACCTAGTTGGGAACATGTAATTTTTCAAAGCTGCCATCGCTGGCACAACTGAAGTACTAGGGGTATTTTCCTCACGAAGAGACAGATTCTCAAAACTGAAGTTTCCAAAAACAGGGCTCTCAAAAGAAGAGTCTCCGAGCTTCCCGCTTCCATAAGAAGAACTACTAGGTTTTTCACTAATCAATCGACCTAGATTATCTCTTTTTCAAGCCCGTTTTCTAATGACCTCGGGCATACACTAGAAAAACAAAAGAAAAAGATAGAAATCCTAAAAGGAAGGGAAGTTCTATGCAAACACAAACAAGGCTGACTCCACCACAGCAAACCTACAGATTTCTAGCAAACAAAAAGCATGATGGTTCCACTTAGATTGTTTCTAGACCATCTTCTATTCCTTCGAAAAGGAATTCGTTAAAATTTAAGCAAACCCCTCTGGAATCAATCCGAGTTAAAGTAAGTTGAATCGAGACGAGGAAAGCTCAGTGGAGCTTTGATACCCAAGGCCTCACCGGCGTTACAAAGCAGTGTATTCAACTCACAGAAACCATCATGAACTTTGAAGCATGCTTAAAAGAGTAACCAATATTTTTTGAATGACTTTCCTATTAAGCTCGTTGCCCTATAGGTCTCGTTCTAGTCAAATTTTAGGATTAGGTTCGCGTTTGGTTTTGTTTTCCTAAGGCGGGAAAGAAGGGAACGGTGATGAAATCCGAACCCTTATCTTGTATGGCCAATCCTTGCCCTTTACTAGGAAATTAAAGCAGCCGTTTTCAAATCCTCAGCATATATGCAAACGAAGGAATACAGTAACTCGCTGATAGGGGATTCACGAGTGTTTCGACAAACTTACCTCCCGTACCAGACGGGGGATGAACCGTTGAAGTCGACTCAGGCCACGACTCCTATGTCATGTACGAACCCGAGGGGCCGAGGCGATATAATAATCGCCGTCCTTCTCTGCAAACAATTGATATTTAAACTACCCTTACGTAGGGTTTAAAAAAAAATAAAGTCCCAAAGTCCACAGTCCAAAGTACAAAAATATAGTGCAAAAGGAAAAGATAATCTAAAAAAAAACATTCTAAAAAAAAATATGTCTCTCTCTCTCTCTCTTTTTTATTCTTTCGTTCTTTTCGCTTTGTCTTTAACTCCAAATCCTTAAGTATTCACCAAAAGCTTTGGCAAATTTTTCTTTCGCTCCAAATTCCAGAATCCGTAGTAAAAAGAAAAAAAACCCAAAAACGTAAAGTAGAACAAACAAATAAAAAAAAACCTAAAAAAAATAAAAAAAAACCTAAAAATAAATAAAAAATAAATCTAAAAATTCTAGCCTAAAGACAAATCCGCGTCGGCGGCGCTAAAAATTGATGTGATTTTCAATTGAGTTGTAGTAAAAAGTTCATTGAGACTTGTGAAAGCAAAAGATTTTAGATTTAATGAAATTTAAAAACAAACAAAACTTAATTCAAGATTATTAGGAATAACCAAGACACTGATTCCACTATCACACATGAATTAATTATGGCAGATAATCCAAAATTCTAATTATCTTTTAAGTCCCTTATTTCTTAATTCACAAATAATCAAACATATTCTCAAATGTTAATTGTATTCCCCAAGCATAGACTATCAATTGATTAAACAACGTATAATCTATCAAATTGAATCACAAGTAATTAAGAAAATTATGTAAACATTTAAAAACTCTGCAAAAGCAGTGATTGAGTGAATTATAATTAAAAATTAGAGAAAATGAAATAGTTACCCATTACTCATGTGTAAATAGATTCATCCATTGCCTTGGTTAAGCGAGAATTTAGCCTCTCATCATGTTGGAAACACACTCAGAATTCGATTTCATTGCTCAAAAATGGTTTACAAATGATGAAAAGGGAGAAATAATTCAAAATCGGGTTTGTAACAATTATATTTGTTACAAACCAAAGAACGATACAGAAGATGTGCCACTGTTACTGTAGCTCTAAGACTGTCACTGAACAGTCGCAAATACTATATCAAAATAAGACTGCTTCTTGAGGTCTTATGTTCTTCGTGTTCTTCAATGAAAGCAGCAGCAACAGGTTTCTCTGGTGATCGTATTTCGCCTCTGTGATGTTCCAAATACTTCCCAAACTCTCTGTAACCACTCTATTACTCCTCAACTCCTTATATAGCCTCTCATGCACAAGAAATATCCTCCATAACTCCATGTAATTCTCCATTAATGACCTTTATTCTCCACGGAAGTTCACAGGGAATAGTTACCATTTTTAATTCCTTCACGCGTCTGTTGTATGCAGATTCACTCCTACACGCTGGCAAAATAACTTAGATTGAGTTTATGTCTTTGTAGCACACGGAACCTTCCAAAAGGAACGACAAAATCCCATAATATCTCGAGTAGATATTCTTCCCTGTTTTAAAGAGAATACGTGTAATCATCCTTCCTTTTAGATCGTACAACACATACAAACCCTGTTTAAGTGTAACAGGGTGTTTCCACTTCAGAATTGCATCCAAATCCGACTGAAACTTCCCAAATTTATCATTAACAGAGACCGAAACTTCTCACTCTCTGTTTTTCTTCTCCCGAATTATCCAGCCCAACTGGATCAAATCCATCGAGCATACCAAGCCTGTTAAGACGAAACAGGCCTATCACAATAGATTCCAGTGATTGAATCTCTTTAAATCCAGTCCAGGAGATGAATCCTAATTTCAGCCAACTTCACACACCGTTTTCCCGCGAAAAATATTCAAACCGTGGGGAAGAAAGGGTTGCCTCCTAATCAGAGTAGGGGTGCGAATAGTAGGTGCCTTCAAGGGTGTAGATAACAACTTAGGTGCCCCTTAGTAATTGAGGTACCCCTTAACCAATATCGAGAGTTCGAATAACATGTGTCCTCCGGGTGCAAATAAAAACTTTTTGAGCCGAACTTTCCAAAAATGTTTATTTCCCAAAATTACCTACAAACACATAAAATACCATAATAAGTACGAAATCGAGTACCAATAATACAGAACATTGAGGACAAATTAGACATAAAAATGTGTCTATCAGTTCCAGGGTTGGTATGGCTTTCCCTTGAGTCATGCTTAACTAGCTTGTGAATTATGATGTGCTTTAGGTCTTACTTTTTGCCTCTTGCATATATGCGAACTAGGGTGCACGCCACAATCGCATAGCTAGGCTCCCCAATTGGAGTCTTTATCTCTGATGCTTTTTGTCAAGGTCTTATTTCTGTCTCTTAGTATAACAGAGAATCTCTTAAGAAGAAGGGAATCTTCAATCTTATTATAATCTCTTTCATGGAATTATACCATCATGAAGTTGTAAAGTTTTCTCTTTCTATCGTTACTTTTGAGTTATGAAACTCTCAGTACATTGAATTTTTATTACTCATAAAAGAAACAATTATTTATTCTTCAACTACTTAATCATCTGCGTAGCTTATGTGATATTCTTGAGTTTACAGATTCTTCATAGGGAATTAATTCACATAGTTTCTCCATATTGTGCGGACAACCGCACAATTAGACATATTTTTTTTCTCCATTTTATCCTTTAAGATGTAGTCTTCCTATGTTTCTTGGTGCGAGCGTTCTCGGAAGATTCTACCTCAGTATCATTCTTTTCAGTTGTTTCAACTCTAGACACCACTTCCACCATTATCCTTTCACTTCTTTGATTGTCTTTAACATGTTTCTTCCAGTTTCTTCGCTTATTCTCTCTTTCTTCGCATTTGTCCACATCAATTTTTTGGCAATTTTTCCCACATTTGGATCACCTCTTATCATTCCAATTCCTTGAGGTAGTGGAAATTTTATGCATTGATGAAATGTCGAAGCTACCCCCAAAATACCGTGCAACTATGATCTTCCAATCAAAGCATTATAAGAGGACTCTACATCAACAACGCAGAATGTGATTTTTGTAGATAGATTCTTCAAGGGAATTCACATTGCCACCTCTCCTCTCCTTTAGGCTTATTAGCAGAACCGTTGAATCCATAAATCTTATAAGTGGACGAAATTAGTTCGTTATATTTTCCTCCCATGGTCTTATATGTGTGATAAAAGAGGATGTCAACCGAACTTCCTGGATCTATAAGTATTCTGTCAATTGCCCATACGTTTGCATCATCTTCTTCCTCCTTATCATCGTCTTCTAATTTTGATTTGGGATTAATGCCAAGTTTTACCACTAATGGACTCTCATGTGATTCTCCTCCTCTTGGTGTCTCTTTAGCGCTGAACGAAATGACTTGTTTTTTCCAATCTTTTAATGGCGATATCTTCGCAAGGTTAAGTATCTCTCGTCCATCATTATCTCTCGCATGCACTCGGCTTAAGATATTATCATGAAAGTCTTCGATGTTTTTGAAAGAGTGAATAATTGAATTGCAATATAAATTCTTGGCTTTCGCATCCACTTCAATCACATATGTGTTTTTTCCTTTCTCTGAGTTATATGTGCTGCCTCCAAGTGGTGGTGGTGGTAAATTCTGTTGTTGTTGTTGTGCTAAGAAGTAATTTAATTTTCCTTATTCTATCATTTGTAGTATAATCTTTCTCACATTTCTACAATTATGCGTTGTGTGCCCATGAAAGTGATGATATGCACAGAAATCCTTACTTCGTCTACCTGATGGTGGCTCATTTCCCAAATTAAAGGGCTCTGGAATATCTTCCATTAAAATAACAGCTTCTCATACCTTCTCTATTGTTGTATTCAATGGCGGAAGTTTTATTTGTTCCCAAACTGTCTTTTGGTTTCCTTGTTTCTTATTATAATATGGTTGCCGCTGTTGTTGACCTCCATAATTTTCTTGTTGGTTATCCATTCTTTGAATTTTGTTATTTCCTCCCCTATTTTGAAGTTGTTTTTCTTTGTATTCTCTTTAAAACTCTTCTTGATCTGCGCTTCCCATGGCTACTAACTTTTGTTCTTTCTCCACATTTTTCTTTCCCTGACTTCCTTGAGATGTACTCGCAACTGCATTTGTTATTCTTGGAAGTAAACTCGCATTCCCACTCGCATGGTTCATCGCAACTGGATAAGATTCCATATCTCTTTGCTTTTCTTCTAAAGCTATATATTCTTCTTGAAATTCACGCAATTCTGACATAGTTATGGTATCTTTTATCCTGAAGATTTGTGTGTACAATAAGTCTGTAGGGAAAAGAGCATTGATAAAAGATAATATAAGATTTCGTTCATCTACTCGTCTTCCCATTTCACTACACATAGTTCTCCAACGTGTTGTTAAATGTCGCAGACTCTCATTAATCCTTCTGCGAAGCCCAAATGATGTTTCAATTCCTGGTCTTGACATGTTATTGCTGATATATTGCCCCAAAAATATGTTTTTTAGATGATGAAAATATCTTATAGTTCCCACAGGCAACCCCTCAAACCATTGCAATGCTTCTCCAGTTAACCTGGCTGGGAAATATTTACACAATACTGTATCATTCCCTTCCCATTGCAGTAAAGATCGGCTATAAGCTTTTATGTGTTGTATTGCGCACGTAGTTCCATCAAAAATATGAGTAAATGTAGGTAAAGTACACTTAGTAGGTATTATTGCAGTTTGTATGTGCCTTGCGAAAGGTGTTTTTCCAGCTTCTTCTACGGCTTCTTCTAACATTCTTCTTCCACCATTTTTTCGCACAACTATCATTTTTCGTAATTCTGTCATTTCTTTAAGAATTTCTTCACTCATTGATTGATCTAAATCGTATTGCATAGGTCTTTTTAATCTTGCTTGTCTTAACCTATTCTCATGATTACTTTGCCGCATGGCTTCCTGTGTCTCTCTTTCTTCAGTTTCTTCTCTTCTTCGTCTACGTTTTTCTCTTTCAGCTCTTTCACGTTCACGAAGTTCATTATTTATTTTCTCTTCGTCTTCACGTGCATACTGATCTCGTAAAATTTCTCTACCATGTAATAAGACTCTCCCTTGTTCTGGATCATGCTCCTCATTATTACCTCGCTCGTGAAGGATGTGATGACGTTCTACAGCATTTTGATACCTGTCAATTCTTTGATTTTCTCTTCTATGATGATGTTATCGTTGTTGCTCATATCGATCATGTTCTTGTTGATTGTCATCTAACTGCAGGTTTTCATCAATAACTCCTAGATTTCGTTCTCTTCGAGTATGTCCTTGGTTAGATCGACTTTGTCTTGATAAACTTCTACTGTTTCTTGATCTCGATCTTGTACTGGTTGTACTTCTTGATCTCCGATCTTGTAATCTAAGATTCTCTTCTCTCAAATCATCATTTTGTCGTATGAGGTTCGCACGTATTTTATCTTCTCTACGTCTTTCTGCGATCAATCTTTGTCTCAATTCTGCGATTGTCATATTATTGTCATCTCCTTCTATCATTCCCGTTGCTACAGTTCTTTGCTCTTCTTCTTCAGTTGAATCAGTTTGTGAAGTATGTAGGCTTACTCTATCATAATCAATAGGATTGTTCTGTTCTTGTGTACGTTGAGTTCCAATTGGATCTTCGTTTCCTTGAATATTCTCTTCTCCCATCCCTGGTTGATTTGGAATTTCATCTATTCTTCTCTCAGCAACTCTTGTACTCCTTCTCGCCGCTATTGGTTGAATAACTGATCTAATTCTCGCCATCACTCTTGTTTTTCTGAGGTTGAACTTCTAAACAAATTCACCACCAGGATTTATCACTCCGAGCTGTTTTCTAGCGCCAAATGTAGTTGTAAGAAATTTCACAACCACACAAATATAAGAATCTACTAGTAATTAACCAGCCTCAAGTGAGTCATCTTTTTATTTATTAAAATCACAAGAACAATTACAAGGTAATGGTAAATTCAGGTTTACTCTTTCTCACTTTACAATCTTTCTCTCTCCTAATTTCTTGACCAAAGTCCCTCTAAAGAACCCCCCTCTCTATAGACCAACTACTCTTTATATAGGATATCACATAATGGATGACAGCTAAGAGATCCTTTATTTTCGGAATCTTTGTGCGATATTATCGCACACGTACATTGGTTATTTTCGCAGACCTTATAAACTTCGCACAGTTCTTCACACTTTATTCATGATTAGGTCACATCATTCAATTCGTTATCACATCTGAGTGTATGCGACGCTCTTTGCACACATCTAATTATTCCTTACTCGCATATAATACATGTGCGATATTCTATTCCTACAATCGAAGAAGCATCGTCCTTTAGTGATCATCACTATTATAAGCGTCACCTCAGAAAATACAGTGATGAATTAAGAAATAAGATATCCGAAGAATGGAATATCTTCAAGGAACGACTCCGCGGTTCAATCTTCGTCAGGGCTAATAGGGAAAGACCCGATCTCTTGCGAGCTGTAATCATTGGACCTCAAGGTACTCTGTACCATAACGTTCTTTTCTTTTTCGATATTCAATTCCCTTCAAAGTATCCTAATATACCTCCCAAAATTCGTTACCACTGTTCTGATGTTGTACCTATGAATTGCCATATTACAAACCGAATTTCCTTGAAGGCCTTAACAGGAGATAATAATCCTTGGAGTTCTTCTACTTCAACGGTTCTAGGACTTCTTCTTTTGATTCATCAAATCCTTGTTCGCGCTGCAAATACTCGTGGACCCGCGCCAGAACAATTTTAACTACATGTAAGGCATATATTCGTGGGAAAGTAAACGCTGTTGATCTTCTAGTTCCGACACAAGATGCTTCTGGTGAAATAGAAAGCATCTATTACAAGCTTGTTCCGACACAAGAAGCTTTTGATGAAATGGAAAGCATCTATTACAAGCTTGTGATTGCGTTTGAAAAAAATGGATCTTCTTTGGAAATTTTATATAAACTTCAAATATACTTTCACGGTAAACCAGCTTGCTCCATGCGTGAGAGTATTGCTTTTGGGGTAGTAACATGTCTTATTATCATAAACATCGTTCTTCTTTTGTATTATGGCTAGACATACCATGTTGCATCCTGTGGAGAGATCAGAGATCTATTGGTGGTCTGGCCTTCCACTCTATTATTGGGCCATCTGCGGATAAAATGGGGTCAACTACTCTCTTCAACGGGATGAGCCAAAGGTGAACGTATTCTCCTTTACGATAAAATAAAAGTTACTCCTTATCGCCAAAAACGTGTAAAAGTGTATTTGATATTCCGTCATGTTTTTTAATATATGGTTTTGAGAAATCTTTGAAATTATTATGCAAAAATGATTAGAATATGTGACTCCTTTTCCCTGTTGGCTCGTTCTAACTTGGTGATTTTGTTAATAGTAGTCACAATTTATCTTTTACCGTAAAATGTTTGATATCCGTCACAACCATTAGATAACTTAATCATGATATTCGCAAGCACCATGCACTAAGATCAACTTCAAATCCAAAACGGCGCCCAATATATCGCAGTACGACATCATCGTAGGTAGAGGAACTGCGGGGTGTCCATTAGCTGCTACTCTCTCTTCAAACTACGAAGTCTTGTTAATAATAGAAGGGAGTGGAGTAATGTATGGAAACTCAAACATCAGAAATTTAGGTTTATTGGTAGTGCTTTCGCAGATCACCTTTGCAACATTTTATATCAAAAGACGGAATAATTAATGTGCGGGCACGAGTTTCAGGTGGTGGAAGTTGTTTAAATGCTGGGTTCTATGCGCGTGCTGGAACGGAATATGTTAAGACTGCTGGTTGCAATCGGGAAAGAAACTAAAAATATAGACAGGGGTGGACTCTTAAACTTGGAGTACACGTTAAGAGGTAATTTTTAGATTTTTAGAAATAAAAATATCAGAAATCAGGTTGAACACGAAAATGATTTCTAGAAGAGTAGTGGTGGTGGACATACCTCCTTTTTAGAGAAGTCTATTATTGGGGTGTCGCATTCCAATACAAGGCTTCACATTTAAGATAAAATAGGGTTACTAGTTATTAAATTCAAAAGCCCCATAACCAATTAATTTTTGTAATGGCCAGGTAGTCCTCGTTTAATTAGTGTTAATTATTTAATTAGGTTAGGCTTAATTAATTTAGCTAGGTTATATAATTTGCCTTTTAGATTAAATTGCTGATTTTTTAGATTGATTAGTGATTCAAACAATGCGTTTTTTTAAATACGGCTAGGATAAGAATCAATTTTTCGGCCGTATACAAATTCCCTTGCTATTTATGGCTAGGAATATAAAAATCCTAACTGTAATTGACATTCTTCTTCTCTCTTACCTTGTATAAGATTTGAACCAAAAATAAGATTTGTATTTTCTCACATTAGTGAGTTGATTGGTGAGATTTGCCGCATATATAATGGATGTCATGTTTTTTATATGGAATATAAACATTGACCTTATTTATTCCTTTGGTCACTACCATTAAAGTGGGTTTTCAAGAAGAGATTAAATACGAAGCGGGATCCTGTGTGTGTGTGTTTTTTTTTTTTTGAAGGAAAGAAGAGGATATACCTCTTTAGATTATATTAATTGGAAACCATGAACATGCTAATTCAAGTACATCAAATAGATACAACATAAAAGTACAAAAGCAAAATATTACAACAACATAAGAACTGTAATATAACAAAAGTACATGATTGTTGATCATAGAAGTAATTGATGTAATTGGAGGGACGTTGTTTTGATTCTGCATCCACCGTTTGGAAACTTCTTCTTCTTCATTAAGAAAAAATCCTTCATAAAAAGGATAATTTGTACTAAACATCATTATCATAACCAATTCCAGTAACCATTAATCTTGCTTGATTGAATCTTGATCATCGTCATACCGAAATTGATTGTCTTCGAGGATATACTTGAATACATCACCGAATTCCAATTGAAAAGCCCAGAGGCTATAGGAAATCACATAAATGGCGCATATAAAAAACAATCACATGACATGAAATAGCCATGGGATATCAACAGATAAAAAAAAAAAAATACAAACCCTAAAACCTAAAATCACAAATGATGTGACTTTTTTATTGAAAACATGAATTACTAATTACAAAACCCAAATCTACTCGGAAAATCTGACATCTCAGATCCGAATAGATTTAGGAGATGAAGAAGTATAGAAGAAGAGAATTTTTGGATAGTTTTCTGGAAAAAAACGGTTATGCAGAGAAAAAGAAGACAGATGGTCGATCCAAAACAGGCAGGGATGTAGAAGAGCTTTCTAATTCAGGTGTGTGTCTTAGGATTGTTATCGTTTATCCTAATCAAACGGAGGGATAAATTACATAAATCCTTCTAAGATTTGAATAAATCTTCCTATACTGTAAATCCTTTTTTGGCCAAAGCTAATTGCGAAAAGAGTTTCAAAAAGAATTGAATCCTAGATTGCCATGAGAACTTACAGTAAATTTTGGTATAAGCCAAATCAAACCGTAAAAAATATTACGGTTGATTTATATCAATCAAACTTAACCGTAAATTAGTTAAATTTTATTTTTTGTGTACAGAATATTTTACGGTTAGGTTTTGTGAGAGTCGAATCCAGCCGTTAATTTACTTACGGTTATGAACCTAACTGTAACAAACACATGTAACTTCTTTTTTTAAATTTACCGTTAGTCTTTCTTTGTTCCCTAACCGTAACAGTTTCAGAGAAGAATTTTACGGTTAGGAAATTAAGAATACCTAACCGTAACTAGTTCCGAAAATATGATTTTTTTTTTCTAATGATTTAAATCAAATGTAATTAATTGATTTGTTGTTACGATCACCTCTATCAATTTGCTTCTTCCACATCTTTAATGGAGATTTCAATCGATGATTATGAATTTTTCGAATTGTCAATTAATCGAAGACGATGAAATGATTTCAATTGAAAAAAGAGGGAAAGATATGTGGGGGGAGTTTACAAGAGCAGATTTTTGAATTAGTATTAGGTTTTAACTTTAGTTTTTAGGTTTTTATTTTAGATGGAGGGTAACTTAGACATTTTCTATAGCATCAAGACACCCCATAACCAACTTTTTAGCCATTAGAGATCCATGTGAAGCCCCTCTATTGGAATGTGAAGCCCCAATAATAGGCTTCTTTTTGAACCACTCCAAACCTGCACAGACACACGAATGATGGGTCCTGCCCTACTGGAAAAATAGAGAGTCCCACTTTGGATTTTCGTTGAAGTTTTGTGGTGCAGTATGTTCGGAAGTCAATTTTATGCGAATTTTTTTCTTTTTGACTTTTGCGATTGGCTTTTGGAGAAACAAAAACACTTTTATTTCTGATAAAACATGCTAAAAATCATTGATAACAAACAAATGGAAAAGCAAGAACACTTCTATTCCATTGGAATTTAATATTTTCGTGCACGATCGATAAATAGCAATGGTTAAAAAGGAAAGATAAAAATAATAACAAGTGTACCTGAATGAGAATCTAAAACACCATAATCTTTTCCCGTTTTTATTTTTTTTTTCTTGAAAAAGAGGCAAATCATGCAAATTGTATCGATAACTCTGATTTGGAAATCGGAAACGTTACAGCATCATAATACATTCATCATATTCTTGAACAATTCTATCTTTACAAACAAAAAAACCATTTTCTTTTCTCTTTTAAATTCCCAGATGGGCCAAGCAACATCAGCGGGCCAAATTGATTTTGAAACAAAATCAGCGGGCCATATTCTTTTCTTTCCTTTGGAAACGCTTCTTAAGTTTTCCATGTGAGCGGTACTCTTTTCGCCTTCCAGGTTTAACTCGCAGTCATATCATCCTTAAACTACCAGTCAAATTTCAAATCTAGGGTTTTCTTCAAAATTCGTCGAAAATCCAATTAATGGCGAGTGAGCACGAAGGATCAATTGCGAATATATTAGAACAAGATACATTAAAATGGGTATTCGTTGGAGGAAAAGGAGGTGTTGGTAAAACGACATGTAGTTCAATAATATCAATACAATTAGCTCGAGTTAGATCTTCTGTTCTTATAATCTCAACTGATCCTGCTCATAATCTCAGTGATGCTTTTCAACAGAGATTTACTAAAACTCCTACTTTAGTCAATGGATTCACCAATCTCTTTGCTATGGTAATTATCTCTTTTCCTTCGATTGATTTCATATTGAGAACTGAAAGTTTGGCTCAATTTGGTTTAGGTTAGAGTAATTTTGTTAGGTTTTCGATAAATTTGATAAGGATAATGCTGAATTTGGATTAGGGATTGGATATATTGTGAAGCTAATTTAGGGTGATAAATTTTGATGTCATGTGTATGATTTAGGAAGTGGATCCTAATGTAGTGAATGATGATTTGCCGAATGCGGAAGGAATGGATAGCTTTGTATCCGAGCTTGCAAATGCAATCCCTGGAATTGATGAAGCTATGAGTTTTGCAGAGATGCTCAAGTAAGTTCTCTCTTATTTTCTTTTTATTCTGTCCAACACTAGGTATTGCAGTAATGAAGTGTTTAACATTTTAAATAGTATAGAAAAATATCTAAGTGCAATCCCAGGGGTCAATTATTAGTGCCCTTTATTTTTCTGTCGAATAGCAATCGCAGGGGTTCAACTTTTTGCAGTCTGAGTAATACTGCAGAGTCTTTTTTAATGATCAAATAAGCGATAGATGGCTCCTCCTCCTAGTGATAAGTTGAAGATAACGTAACCCTTGTAATACCCAGGTCCTTGCTTCTTTTAATGGTTTTGGTTTGCTGGATTTTGCACATTCGCCTTGATGGAAAATTGATATATCCTAAATCTATTTCTTTGTTCAGTTAGTAGAACATGCTTTTTGAAAGATACTGCAGAAGCCTTTGTTGTGGGTATTGAGGCAGTATTACTATTACACATTCTTAAATCTCTAAAACCGGGAGTTTGTAACTGGGAATACGTACTTGGTAGTGTGTGCAACAAATAGATATTAAGTTAAAACAATATGGTAATGAGTGCAACAACTGTAGTGTGGAGCATACTGTTAGGAAGCGAGAAATAACATGATACTCTCTTACAGTCATACTAGCAATTAGGATGTTCACTTAGTTGGATAGGAAGCCAAAATCATAAGGCAGAAATGAGCCTACTTTATTAACCTGATAGTAATATAATTTATAACTGAAAGCGTAATAGAGCCATTGAATGAATGCTAATGATCACAAACATTGGCTCAGTCTTTTCTAATGAGATGAATGTAAATGCATGGAGATGGCAATTGGCTAAAGAGGTAATGTACACCAAGAAAGACAAGGACTGGCTAAGATACTTTTGATGCCTGTTATCTAATTGCCTCATCCCTTATGGTATACCAATATAAGAAGTATGTTTACCTGATCTGTTTGCTGAATCGGAGGTATCATTTTGTTTGTAAATTACTGACATCGCTGTTGAACACTATTTTCTGCAGGTTAGTTCAAACAATGGATTACTCTGTGATAGTATTTGATACAGCACCAACTGGCCATACTCTGCGGCTACTGCAGTTCCCATCAACACTAGAGAAGGGGCTGGGAAAACTTATGAGCTTGAAGAATAAGTTCGGTGGACTAATTAGTCAGGTATTTGTTGATATGCCTTTCTCCCTCTCTCTTTTCTTCCCCGGTTCTCGTTACCATTTGATTTTCTAATAGAGTAGGTCCCGCACAATTGAACATGCTAGTTTTTCTATCATATGCGCTAAGAGGGGGGAAAGGGGTGGAACTAGGATTTGGAATTAGGGGTGGCTTGGAATTTTTTTTATGTATACTTGTAGTTTTCTACCCTGGCTTGACAACAATTTCAGCTGGGTTTGCATTGGTGTGGGCTAAGCTCGACCACCTATTTTAAAAAAGTTCCTAGGTTTCCTTGGGGTAGTATGTTGCTGTCGTGGCTGGCATTGATACCTTTTCATGACAGATGTCTACGCTTTTCGGAGTTGGTGATGAATTTGGTGAGGAAGCAATCTTAGGGAAACTCGAGGGTATGAAAGATGTAATTGAACAAGTGAATAAGCAGTTTAAGAATCCGGTATGATCTCTCATTCTCCACTCTCCTGTTCGATACCTTGGACTTGTATCCAAGCATTTTTAACTTACATTTTTTTAAGGATGTTAATTTATTTATTTACATCTGTTTTTCTTTGGACAGGACTTAACAACGTTCATATGTGTTTGTATTCCTGAGTTCCTTTCCCTCTACGAGACAGAGAGGCTGGTCCAAGAACTCACTAAGTTTGAGATTGACACGCATAATATCATCATAAACCAAGTACTTTTCGATGAAGAAGGTTTGTTTTACCTTCTTTTGTTTTTGCCGTTGCTGTTATATTATGCTCAAAAATCAGTTTGATTAACCGTGAATTGGGTCAAGAAGATACATCACGTGAATCATTGCATTGATTGTGAATCAAGAAGTACCGTCTTTTATATTCCTAGTACTTGTATTTGATTCTTCGAACTGGTGCTAATCTTGTAGGTGTTGAATCTAAGTTGCTAAAGGCACGTATGCGTATGCAACAAAAATATCTTGATCAGTTCTACATGTTGTATGATGACTTCAACATCACAAAATTGCCGTTGCTTCAGGAGGAGGTCCGATGCTGGCTCCATTTAAAACCACCGTTTTATCCATTATTAGTACTTGTTGTTTTCGCATTGATGACATAATTTGATTTTTACAGGTATGTGGAGTTCAAGCTCTGAAAGATTTTTCACATCATTTTATTACACCGTACCAGCCTGCCATCACTAAAGGGACAGTGGAAGGAGTGGAGAAGAGAATAGTCATACTAAAGCAGCAACTAGAGGAAGCTGAAGCAGATCTTGAGAAACTGAAAAAAGGAAAATAAAACGTATGATCCTTTATCCCGGCTAGTACCAACATTACCATTCTTCAGCTTGTGCTCGATTATGTGTATACTATTATTAATTAGGGATATTTAGACTTTGGGTCTCCAATTTTGTGGCCAGTGTTGCATTTGGGTCTATAATGTTTTTTAATTAGAGTTTGGGTCCCAAGACTGTCGATGGCAGTCTTGACTGTTAAGATAATATATTTTGCTAATTAATTTTTTTATTTGATTTTTAATTATTCTTTATAAAAAAAGATTTCTCAGTCATTTTATCAAATTTTTTGTTTACATAAAGCTCAATGAGTTGAGAAAGTGTAGTGGTAGCTCCAGTAATACTACCATTTATCGTTAAAAGTGAACTTCCTATTCTGCTGAATTAGAAGCTTCACATTAGTGACACCATTAAGAATATTAGTAGAAACCAGCTTCAAATGTACGAGAAAATAACCCAAAGATACCTTTTTAGCTCTGATTTATGCAATTGAGGATAATGATGATTCTCTCTGACAGCGAGATACCAAAAAACAACCCATAATTAGACCAAAAAAAATAAAATCAAAAGAACCTACCAACCCATCATTGAATTAATGCATAATCAAGATCAAAATCACGAAAACTGTTCCTTCCTCAATTTTCAAACTGGAGCTCACAAAACGTATAATCATGAAAAACTATACCTCACTGGGCTTAAAGTTTTGAGACAAAATTTACTTAAGGCGCTTAAGGTGTAGGTTTACTTTCTTCACGTCTCAAGCTCCAAAACAAATTGATTTATTTTTCCAAAATAGAGCCATAACGTGCGTTACTTGTCATGTTTAATCACTTCAAACTTGTTAGTTCGTCCGAGGAACTCTGAAATGTGTCTCTTGTTTAACTTTGAAATGTGTCACTTCTTTAAAATGTCGGTCACTGAAAAAAGGGTGTCATACCGGCTATTTGTCGCTTGTTTATTTTTGTGGTGGAAAAGAAATAAAAATGTCAGGCATTATCCTTGGTCAATGGATATTCTTTAGGAAAAATATGGTTTGGTCATTCTTCTTTACGTGGTCCCATGTTTATTTGGTCCTTTTAAAAATCATCTTTTCTATTTAGTCCGTAATTATTTAAAAATATCTAAATTATGCTTTCTCTTTTTTTTTTCCTACTCACTACTCACGTGAATCATTTTTCTGGTATTCTCTCTCTTCTATATTTTTTCTACTAATTTCTCACTCCTTAACCTTAATAGATAAAAGTTTAAAAATTAAATATCTCTCAAAATATAAGTCAAAAATTAATAAATTTTATATATGCGGAAAACATTCGACGATAGCTTTCCAACAAGTACCATTGTCGCTATGTTTCAGAACTTTTAATTTTTTCGGTATAATAGTAGTTCATATTCGAGAATGAACACTATTTTATAACATGTTAGTTCATTCTAGTTCTAGCAGTTCATTTGTAGAATGAACTCGTGTACACTAGCAATTTATTTTGTAGAATAAACTCATAATAATTGTTCAATTTGAAGAATGAAGTCGCAATGGTAGTTCATTATTATAGTTCATGTTGAAGAATGAACTCGTGATAGATGTTCTTAATTTCGAATGAACTCATAATAGTTGTTCATATTGTAGGATTGATAATTCATGTTGTAAAATGATCTTGTAATAGTAATTAAAAATGGTAGTTCATGTTGTAGAATGAACTCGTAATAGTTGTTCATTATGGTAGTTCATCCCGCGTGGGTATTGTCCACCCTAGGACCAAACAATGATTTTTTGGACCAAATAACAATTTATATTTTTAAAATAACGCGCGCGTTATAACATCATTGGGGTCATTATCGAGCTAAAATAGACCCAACAAAACAAAACCAACACATTTACCCCATTTTACCTAAACTGACTAAATAGCCCTTCCGTCTATTTCGCTACACCTTCTATTTTCTTCCCTATTCGATTAACCGACACTTCTTTTCACTCAGAAACTATCAAAAACTTCCCTCTCTCTTCCCTCAGAAACCAGATCTGAAACCATTTTTGATTCCTTCATCTTCTTGCTACAGAAAATAGTTAATCGAACTCGTAACAAAGAAGTCTAACCTTCCTCGAAAGGAAATTAGGTTGAAGTTTTATTTTATTTTGACCTAGTTTTATGTTCTTAAGAAATTAGGTGAAGAAGAAAATGGCGAATAAGCAAGAGAAAAAGAAAGATAAAAAGAGGAAACCTATTAGGAAAGTCGTTGTAAAAAGATCTCCAAAAGGTAAACCTAGTTTTATTGTTCTTCAGATGTTCTCTTTACTGATTTAATTTTGATGTTGTTTCACCTAATTCGAGATTATGAATCTTAGGTTCTGTAGAAATTCGATTCATAGTCATCTACTTGGTTTCATCACTTGGTTTTTTCACTTTTTGAATCTTAGGTTCTGTAGAAATTCGATTATGAATCTTCGGTTTCATCTGCTGATTTCATACATAGGTTTCTGTAGTTTCATAGTAGATCTTTTTTACTTCAATGGTTTCTTTGATGAAACCAAATCTGGTTTCCATCATTTTCATCAATATATGATTTTATAATCTTTTGATGGGTATGGTTTGGTGCTACTGGTATTACTAAGGTATAATCTGCTTTTTTTGATGAAACCAGATTTGGTTTCATCATTTTCCAATTATTAAATTGGTTCCACTATAAATGATGATGCTTGCTAAGGTATATTCTGGCTTTTCTGATGAAACCTTTTTTGGTTTCATCACTTTTCATTTTATAATAAACATCAACAAACATCATTCAAAATGAAAAAGTGATGAAACTATATTTGGTTACCAAGAGTTTGTTTCATGTAACTATATTTGGTTACACCATTTGTACTTTAGTTTCATCAATAGCCATATGTTTTTTTTAAGTAATAGAAATTTTCCTGATAAACCTACATATGCATCATGCCTATTTACTTTGAAAATCAAAATTTTGTGACGTAACTAAGGTTCTAGGATGATGTATATGAGAATGATGTATATGGAGTTATGAACCGCTGAAGCTCTTATTGTTGTGTAAGAAGACGAACAAAACATAGCTTATCAGTTTTGTTAGATCTTTGTCCTATTTTTCTTTCTTTCTGGAATTTGCGAACACATAGCTTATCTAAAAAATAATTTGCAACTAAAGCTCTTATTGTTGTGTTCTCTGTTTAGCGTGTTTATTTCTAGTTTATCTGATGCAACCATATCTGGTTGCATCATTTTTAGTTATTGGTTTCATTATTTTTATCTATGATTCACCTAACTTTTGGTTTCACTTACAGGTAAAAGAAGAGAAACAGAGTCGTATAGATGCTCGTTGCATCATTTGTGCAAACTAGTAGCTGACATAAAGGCGTTGATACAGAACAAAGAACCGCATATGTTAGCTCTTAAATCATGTCCATTCTGGCGTTTCATTGAGCCATTCTTTGATGGTGTAATGGAAGAAGAAGAGCTCTCAAAAATACAAAAGCAGTCATGACGGTTTTACAGTCACTTGAATTCAGAAAAGATGGTAAGCTACCATTGTGTTTCAGGTTAGGTAGATCGAAGAAAATGACTCTGCGGACAATTCCAGAACATTTCTCTGTTATCTTTAGTCTACAAATGATGGAGGGTGTAGAAGTAGATGAAAAAGTGGGCATAGGTGAAGAACTGGAGAAAAAGGTTAAAATCTTCGTCGCTCAGTATTTTAAAGGAAGTAAGAAGACGTTCAAAGCTGATATTCAACGTTGCATGATGAAAGCCGCAACGGATGAAACCAAAGCAGACGAGTTTGTAAAGTTTTTCGTCATGTTCCTGTTAGTGTCGGTATTCGTCCCCAACAAAGGTGGGCGAAGTCTGGCTGCCAAGTACTTGTATATGGTATTTGATATGAACAAGGTTTGTTGGCCACAAGTGTTCCATGATTATCTACTTGAGTCAATAATAGATTGTGATGGCAATGTTGAAAACGTAGTTGGTTGCATAATTTACCCGCTGGTAAGTTATTTTTTGTTCTTTTGATTAATAAGTTATATTCTTTTATGATGTATCTGATATGGATTCTTAATTTGAATCTTGTTTTTTTTTTTAGTATTGGGTAGCAGAGATGACTATAATTGCAAAAAGGAAGGATGGGCTCGACAGGTATCCGAGGTTTGCTAGATGGAATCTTGGCAATTTCTGCCAGCAAATATTGAAAAACTTCGACGGTTTCTCTGACAAGAAAGATTTATACTCTGAGGTAAAGAAGATTTACTTTTCTATCAATCCATTACAAATTTAATATCATCAAAAAGAGAAAGATTTACTTTTTTTTTCTGATGAAACCTTTTTTGGTTCCATCAAAAATTTTATCTGAAACCAATTTTGGTTTCATCAAAAAAATTAGCTGAAACCAATTTTACTTGTGTACTGCAGAAGAATATGTGTCGCCGCAAGGGGTCATTCTTGCTTGAATATGACGATCTAGAGAAGCGTTTGGTTGAGCCCATAGATGAAGATGATATTGTTGTTGAAGATTCTGTTGAATCTGAAGAGCCGGTTGAAGACAATGTTGCAGACCATATTGCTGAAAATGAAGTGCCTGCACAAGTTGAAGACAACTCTTACGAGGCCAAATACAGGTGGGAAAGAATGGTGATTGAAAAGCTTACAACAGTTGGCAACAATGGACTCTCCGAAGAAGATAAAGCAGTATTGGCAAAATATGACGCTGAGGTTAGGTTTCAACCATCATTGAAGACTTACTCCAGAAGGAAGCGTAAGAGAGTCCAAGTAGACTTGCTCCAGAAAGAAGATGCTCGTTCGGAACCAGAAAAGGGTTCAGATGTTGAGGTGATATGTTAGTTAGATTTGCAGAATTTAATTATTGATAATAGAATTGAAAAATGTTATATTTTTATTGATATGTTAGATTTGATATGCGAATTTTACTTATTGTTTATTAAATAGAAATTTTACATTTTTTTATGTCTTGGTTATTTTTTTATAAATTTTACATTTTTATTTGACAAACTGGTTCAAAGTAATTTTACATTGTATTGCTTGTATGTTAGTATGTGACATTTTGTATCTTAAACCTTGTATTGCAGGTGGTGAAAGGTGCAGCGGCGCAGGATGAAATGATGCATATTGTCAGTAAGCATTTACTGCATGAAGGAACAAAACAAGAGCATTTACTGCATGAAGGAACATGACAAGAGGATGTTGAAGAAAGGGTTCCACCTAGTGAAGCAATGATAAAAGGTTATGTAGCTTTTCTGATGGAACCAGAAAAGGTTTCAGTACCTGGAAATGTTGTTGAAGATGTTTTGATGGAACCAGAAAGGGTTTCACTGTCTGGAGATGCAGAAAAATCTGGCGATGTTGTCTCTTCATTAGATTCAGAACCACAACAAGGAATAGAAGAGTCTGATAAAGAACAAGGACAAGAAGGAGTAGAAATAAAAGAGGTTTCGCAGTTGACTCCAAACACTATCGAGGAAATCAAGATGGCCGAGCAGGTTGAATATGAAATGAAGAAATCTTCATCAAAACCGGAGGACAAGACTGAACAATTAACTCCGAATACTCTTGAAGAAATCAAGGTGGCCGAGCAAGTCGAATCCGAGGCCAAGAAATGTTCATCAAAGCCAGGGAATGAACAAGAAGAGGGTATGGAGTTGACTCCAAACACTATTGAGGATATCAAGGTGGCCGAACAGGTCGAATATGAGGCGAAAAATTTTTCTTCTTTGAAGCAAAATATTGAACAAGAAGACAATGAAACTCGGTTTATATATGATGAGGACAATGAGGATGCTATTCGGAAAATGGAAACCGTTTATGCAAAGCAAGGTTGTTCATCAAAGATAAATGTGCAAAGTGTATACTACTACTCAACTGTAAGAATGGTAGAGGATGTAGCTGATATAGAAGACGGTGAACCTGGATTCAGTTTAGGACTGACGCAGAGTGACAGTGAAAAACAAGATGTTGAGAAAGGATCTCAAAACATCAGTCCCAAGAAAAATTTGAGTAATATGATTACAAGACTAAGGGATGACAGAAGAAAAATGCAAGAGCCAGTCAAATATCGGGATTATACAACTGAGAAAAAGAAAAGAACAAAAACTAAATGCGATTGGAGAAAAATCCTAATGAAAAGAATAAGCAGAAGGCGAAGAATGTGGAGGTGTATAAGGTGAAGGATGTGAAGTTGAAAGCAGTTGAAAAATTGAAAATATATGAAGGTACTCGATAAAAGTCAGAGACCCCTTGTGAGCAGGTTTTTCAGAAGCAAAACTGAAAGGTAAGTGCTGAAATCAAAAATGGTTTCATCAAAAAATGTGTTCTAAAAAACTTTTTTTTTTCATTCTTAGATCCAACATTCACTAGCTTGAGTTTTACATCTACACGGCGTGGGAGAACAAGGAGCACCAACTGATAATATCTGGGAGGATGCTGGATTTGTTGATGAGAAAGGGAGACGTCGGAGGAGACATCATTGAGTTTTACATCTTGAAATTGCAAAAGAACATCCTCAAAGAAGAGTTGAAACCAGATGGTAATCCGAAGTACAAGAAAGCTGTGTTTCTAAGCACATTTTCCTATGTAAGTTTCCTCTGCAATTTAGTAGATACATTCTTACTAAGCGTGGACAAGATTTACGGTTAGAGTTGATTTCTGGTTACTGTTAATTTAGTAGATACATTCTTACTAAGCATGCGAAGATTCTTGTGTATTGGATTAGTTGACTTTGGAATCCTTGACTAAGTTGGATCTGTTAGTACTAGCATACTAGATAAATTTCCATCAAAAAGTGTGGGAAAGATTCGTTAGTTTGAAGCATTCATCTTGAGTAGAGTGTTTAACTTAGGATGTGGATACGAATTGTAATTTGAAGATCTTAGTATCAATTTGATTAAATTGTTTTGAATGTAAACCTTTGTAGCAAAAACAAGTTGAGTCAAACCAATTGCATCTTTTGTTTCTCAATCTTCAGTTAAACACTTTATGATGTGCGGGGGATCAGTTTTGTGATTGTAGGTCTAGCTGATTGTAGAATCCAACTATGAGTGGAAATAGTTGTTTCAAATGTTGTTGGTTATATAGTTTATTTTGATGGAACCAATTTTGGTTTCATTCTTTAGGAAAAAAAAATGTCGCTCATTACGAAGAAAAAAAACACTTGCATGTCTGTCACTCATTAGGAATCTGTTTCTTGTATTTTTTCAGACATGTCACTCACTGGGAATGAGATGTGGTAGTGCAATTGAAACGTTCATCGATAAAATGGACTACAGTGTACAATTTTTATTCGTTCCGTTGCTGAAAACAGTTGGAGATGGGTAGACCATTGGACACTGCTAGCTTTTGATACTGAAACCGCAGAATTTTCTCACTACAACTCCTTGGCTTCCACTGAAGAAGAATGCAGGAAAAGTGCTGAAAGCATGAGACAAAGAATAATATCAGCATTTGCACAACACGATGCAAAGCTCCCCCGTGACGAGCAGACAACTCAGCCCCCGCCATACACTATGCACACGCCACCATGTTGTCAACAAATGGGGTAAGCTAGAAAAATCATCACCTATGTTTGGAAGTTCAGTAAAATTATTTATTTATTTATGGAAGTTTCAAATATTAAATATTGAGACAATTTTTTGGTTGTTTCAGGAATGATTGTGGTCTTCATATTTTCTATTACATGAAGAGCCTCTTGAAGGGAAACATGGCTTCGTCTACTGGAGATGATATTTCACTAAAGGTGCATGAGATGAGACCAAATCTGGTGTGTAAGATCCTCCGTGATGCATGAAGAGTCTCATAGGGAGAATATTTCAGAAAGGGTAGAAAGCATGAGAGCAAAGTTATGTATACTGTCAACTATTTATAAATTTGAATGCTTGTAATAGTTTATAAAAGGTTTAAGTTGTGTATGAATGGTTTCAATTAGAGTATTGTCAACTACCTGGAAAAAATGTTTATAATATTTTCAATTATGTTTAACCGAAACCATATTGGCCCATAGTGTTATGTATATCTGTAGTTTGATGAAACCAAAAAGGGTTCCAATATAAATGATAAAACCAAAAAGGGTTCCACCAAATTGCAGGTGAAACCAAATGGGAAAGGGTCGTATCATGACTTGGTTTACAGGCAAAATTGATATGTTTCAAAGGCATGGCAATAATTCATAATAAAGCAAAAGTTTAAGGGAAAAAGCCAAGACAATTAAAAAAGCATTCACAAAAGCAGTGATCTAACCAAAAAAAAGGATCCAATCTATTTTGGTTACAAAATAACAGTAGAAATGATAAAACCAAAAAGGACTCCACCATATTGCAGGTGAAATACCAGCAGGAAATCAACATGTTTTACCGTAGACAAGAAGACATGAATATAATGAGCAATAACAGTCAAATAGAATATAAATGAGCAATAACAGTCAATAACAGGAATATAAATCGACAGAAAAAAATGAATTCTCAAAATGTAGACTAAAGCATATTGTAGTCTAAACTAAAAAATATACTCAAAGTTTACGAACTGTATGCGAAATGCTAATAGAATAGAAGAAGTCTGAACTAAAACTAAAAGTAAATCATTCTCAAAAAGACTTCACGTCTGTTTATTAGGGCACGTCCTTCGATTATGAGTAGTCAATTCATTATAGCCACCGCAAGTTCTCATCTTCTTCTTGGGAATTGAACCTGTATTAGGAATCCTTTTCTTCTTACTTGGACGTCCTGATTGTGGAAAAACTTTAGGTCCATGAACAACAGACTTGGGTGAAATTGTTGCAGGCCTTTCAACTGTGGGAACTGGATGGTTTGGTCTTGAATACGACTCTCGATAGAACTTAGTGGTGAAGTAGTCTTCAACATACTCATAAGGATCTTCACCATTCCCCATTATACACCTAACAGCATGGGCGCAAGGGAAGCCATTGATTTTCCAACGGTTGCAAGAGCATGTCTTTTCTTTCAAATCAACCCTTTGTGTTAATGAGGCATGAACTTCATACACAAATTCAGAAGACTTGGTAACACTGTAATCACGGCCATGCATCTTATTGTTATAGAGTTCAGTTTCCATTTTTGGACACAAAACTCCTCGCCAATCGAACGATGTCACACATTCTTTACGACGAATGCACATCATTTCCATAAGATTCAGCCGTATTTTATCAACCATGACAGCAATAGGAATCTCCCTCTCTTCCTTAACCCAACCTTTCAAACGTTCAGCAACATTTGAGCACAACTCCCCATATCGACAGCCCGGAAAAAAAAAACTAACCCATTTATCAAGTGGAGCCCTACTAAGATATTCTTGTAGCTTCTGATTTTTAACCAACATCAAGTCATCCCAACTCTCCTCAAACTCTACATGTGTATTCGCACATGCACATTTTTCAAACAACTTCAACACATAATTGTTAGATGTCTTGGATGACTTAGGCAAGCATGCATTAACATTGTTTGACATGTGCCAGAAATACCACCCATGATACGCACCTGGAAAAACGACGGGGATTTGGTTGATAAACCACTACCTCGATCACTCACAAATGTAAGTTGTCTTTGAGGAGAAACGACATCCCTGAGTTGCTCCATAAACCATTTCCAGTTCGCATCAGTCTCAGATGAAACCACACCATAAGCTAAAGGGTAAATTCCTGCAAAATCAAACAAAACAGAAAAAAATGACTAAACAACACAGCAAAAAAATGATGAAACCAACAAGACAGAAATAAGGTTTCATCAAAAAAAATGATAAAAGAAACCAACAGAAAAAAAGTTTAAGAAACAGTACCATTATCCCAGTTTAGTCTTGTTGCTGCCATCATGTGACCGAGATATTTACTCTTCAAATGTGCTGCATCCATGAATAGCAAGGGACGACAGTAATTATATCCACGGATACATGCTCCGAAGGCAATGAACAATCTCACAAACTTTTGACTCGCGTCAGTTTCCAAAACAACACGGGATCCAGGATTGGTTTCAGACAATTGCTTTGTATACCAATGCAAGTAAGAGAATGACTTCTCATCCTCTCCCCATGCCATATTCAGTGCATGTCTCTTACCTGCGTATGCATAATAACGACTTATGTCAAAGCCATATTTTCTTCTAATTTGTTCCATAATATCCTTTGTCTTCTTCTTTGGGTTCTGTTTAATCTCATCCTTGATCAATGAACTTATTAGCTTCTTCGATACATTTGGAACGTTAATAAATCCACCATCACAAGTATGCTGATTATTTATCTCCTTGATAATAAAGGGACTTCCTTCGACACCGTCACAAGAAACATCATACATGTGCCAATTACACTTGTCCTTCTTCTTGTTAGCACAACAAGCAGCAATCCGCAACTTCTCGTTTCTTGTTACCTTATATGCATAACCATTTGCAGCATGGTACTTCATCAAATCATGATGCACTTGGTACATACCTCCTGGAAACACTTGTTCAACATTGTGAAAAAAACCTAGCCAACGAGCGGATTTCAACGGTTCTTTGACTACTTTAGGGTCATCATAATCAGTGACAGTGGTAACTAGTGGCTAATTACCAGGTATAACTTCTGACCCATGGTATGATGAACTTGAACTAGCACCTATATGGCATACTGAACTTGAACTTTAACCTCTATGATATACATATAAGTCTAGTGTTGGAAACTTGTTAAACAGAGAAAACACAGCAGCTGATTGGAGATCATAATCAGACTGAAGTACCTTTTGCTGCTCACCAAATTTGTGAATGATTTCAATAGTGAATGAAGATAGTTGAACCCAAATTAAACAAATATTATCCTTCAAATCCATAAGAGTTGATTTTAAACCAATAAGAAACGACAATGATGCTTCATTGTAACATACAGCTGCAATGACAGAGTCCATATCTACAAGCAAAAGTATGGAACCAAAAAAGGTTTCACTCAATTTAAACTGAAAACTATATGACAGCTTAACAACAAAAAATTTCCATTCATACAGATTTCACCATGAACAACAAGAAACAAACATAATCAGTAGAAGCAAATCTATTTCAATACGAACAACGATCCAAAATTGTAACATTATTGTAACTTCTATTATGAAATCAACTAGAAAATTCAAAACAAATCAAATAAATAAAAATACCTGGAAATCGAAATCGCATTCCTGATGAATATGATCCGACTACTCCAACGTATGATTACAGACTCAAGATGACAATTCGAAGGATTAAATTGTTACTTCTCTTCTTTTCTTCGAAGAAGATGAGAACCGAAAACCAAAATAAATTGAATTTCTTCAACAATACACATAAATCTTCAGATTCGAATGATTGAAATCTACGATCTCTTCTGTTATTCAACTAAATTGAAACAAAACCGAGATCGGAAAATTAGTTTCTTAAATCATCAGAATCGAACCGGAGAAAGAGATAAGAATATAGATCTGGTTTTGATTTTTCAAGATATCTCTATAAAGATTCTGGTAGAGAATATACGAAATCAAACCCTAAAATCTAAATAGAGGAAGATTCTGGTAGAGAAGATTTTCAATCCTCTTCTCCGATCTGCTGAAATTGTATTTCCGCCAAAATTTTCTATTTTGAAGAAACCGTATATATGGTTAAGGGTATGATTGGAATTATTAGATACGGTTAAAAACTAAATTTAACTAATTTTAATTCAAATGGAGTTTTTGTTCCATTTTTATTGGATACGGTTTTGATTTGGCACAAATAATATGGACGGTGTTTTAGTAACTCTAAGAGTATCAACCTGTTTTTTTAGAGCTTAATATGTTTTTAAAAAGGACCAAACAGACAGTTGACTGGGTCAACTGGACCATACTAACTCTAATATATTATTCTTAGGACCAATTGGTATTTCCTAATATTCTTTAAGAATCCTATTATTGGGCTTTAAAGTCAATGGGTTTTGGGGGCTTTTCTGGGGAAAGCTAACTAATAGTAAAAATCAAATATACCCTTTCTTATAAACATATTATAATCTAATTATTATAAAAAAAAATCTTCTCTTCTTCTTCATTTCATCATGATTTCATCATAATGAAAATGATAATCATAATTTCATCACGATGAAATTATTAAAAAACTTAAATTTATTATTCAACTTTCTTTCTTTAACTTCTTCTTCTTCTCCATCACATCGTGATTCTTCATTGCATCATGATGAAGATGATGATCATAAATAAACCAAAATCTATTATTTTCTTCCTATCTTCTTCTTCATCTTCTCCATCGCGTAGAGATGATGAAAAAAATCAAAACTAAGAAAACCCACCATTTACTTTTACTTTTGGTTGACTTAAAAATTCATTTCGATTAATTTAAGAAAAAAACTAAACAGATGCTGAAACTGTAACGGCTGGGAGTTCACACTTTCCCAACCATGAATCCTATATTACGGTTGGGAAAATACATGTTTCCCAACGTTGAACCCTGAACCTACCTGTACGGTTAGGAAAGTAAGAACTCCCAACCGTAAAAGAGCATCTCCGACTAGGTTTTTATGGCCGTAAGCTATTATGATAATCACATTGAAAAAATACAAGCAGAGGTCTAATTTCGGTTAGGTTTTCCCGGTCGAAAATGCTTACTTTCGGCTAGGTTCCCCAGCCGTAACTTGAACTCTCGGCTAGGTTCCCTAGCCGTAACTTGAACTTTCGGCTTGGAAAACCTAGTCGTAACTGTTCTTGATACTCACTAAAAATAGAAGAAAAAAAATCGGTTGGGAGTTCTTGTCAACCCAGCTGTGAAAATAATTTACGGCAGGGAAATCTTCGATTCCGAGCGGTCGACATTATTTCTCAACCGTAACTGCAAAAATAACCCAGATCTTTTTTGATTTTTATCGGTATTGAATTATTATTGGGAATCAAGTATAAGGTTCTCCCGAGTGTCTTAAATTTTTTAAAAAAAGTAATAATTATTTTTTTCAAAATCATCTTCCTCGATCACAAATAAAAAAAAAATTGATCAAAAAAAATTTTGATGAAAGAAAATTAGTCGAATGATTAATCTTAATCAATGCACTAATCATTATTAATTTGGTTAATCACACACTAATCAAATTGGGGGCGTTTTAGCTATTATTGAAATAGTTGGATAAGGGGCTATAGAATTACTACAAATGATCCAAAAAAAGACCCGGAAACCATTGACTTTCAAAGCCCAAATAATAGGATTCTATTTTAATATTAGGGTGTACGGACGTGAAATGTTAAACATGGGTGTTCCATTTAACTCCTGTCAAAATTTGAGGATAGAAGAGAGGAGGCGGCGGAGACAGGGACTCGTGTGTACTGTAGTACTGTAGCTGAAAACAACTCTTTTGTGTAGGTGGATGCAACAAGGTTAACGAGTTCAATTACATTGGCTTAGCTGCTTTACCTGTAAAACGTGCCTCGTTACTCCGTATGATCAATTGTAATTAAGTGTCATAAGTTCTGAGTTCCGTACCGAATATATACTCTCGAACTACAGCATCATTCCCGGAAGATGAATTCGATCCAGGAGTCCCAAGTGATGTTCAGTTTCTCTACACGAACTTTCTCTGCTGATAATAGTTTTGTTATATGGTTTTGAGTTGTGACTTTTGATCCAACCCAGACCATTTAAACTAGTTTTGTCACCTTGAAATGGGTTAGAAATAGTAGCTAGGAACTTTTATTTAGACTTGGTTATTTAATTTTGTTAAGTGTTTTGAATGTAAACATCTGTAACCGTTATCGACGTTGAATGCAATAATTCAATGTTTAGTTGGCTTCGACGGCTCTACCGATTACTATAGTTCCTAAACAGTGTTGGCCAATTAAGAAAGGTATGCTGCTGACACTTCCTAGTGATTATCCGATTACACAATATAAAGATACAATCATTTATACTGGCGGCGCACAGGGAAAATGCAAAACACAAAATTGGTTAAAAAGATCAAAATCAACAATTCTTGAGTGAAAAAGACATTTAGATTTTGATATTGTTTAAATGGACAAAAATGTAAAAATAGCCAGGATGTAAACAGTTTCATCCTACCCATTTTTAAATACTTTTTCTTATTTTTAATCTACATCAGGATGCATCCAGTTTCATCCTTGCTATTTTTTAATTTTAAGTCAGGATGAATCCAGGTTCATCCTTACTATTTTTTTGTGTCCATTTCACCCATAATAATTTTTACTCGTCCACTTGAACCATGTTTTAAAAATATTTGGACAAATGACCATTTTCCGAATGCCAAAAAGCTCAGGTTCTTCATAGTTACTTACGAGAAATTTTTTGATGGGTCCGTTTTTTGAAGGGGGCATGAGGGACAAATGATACGTTCACGCATGTCTTTATTATTAAAGAATTATGTTTCTAAAAATACCAATATCAATTAAGAATACAAATTTTCTCTCCAAAAATACAATTCTTTTATATTTTTGGAAACATAATTCATTAATATCAAAGACATAAAACAAAGACATGTGTCAACATATCATTTATCCCCACGTCTCCTTCAAAAAAAACGCCCACATCAAAAGGTTTCCTATTCCTGTTGATTTTTTTTTCGATTTTTTTCCAAACTAGTGCGGCATTGCCGTAACATACCTTGTCATGTCTAAGTTGATTTGTTTATCCAAAACCACCCATTAATTTTCTGAGAATTCTTAATAAATCCCAATATTTTATCATTTTAAGATTTTAAATTCAAATTAAATGGTGGGTGGCAACCAAGAAAATTTGACTACACTAAGGAAGGAACTTGTTCGCTCCGTTCCATTGACAGAAATCATTTGCTCGGAATGTACGTAAGGCTAGAAAAACAAAGAGAAAAACACTCTTTCAGTCTTTCTCCTCCTCATTATTTTCTGACCGAATTCAAGGAAAAAACAGGTACGTATATACAATCAGAAAACCCCAACACAAAATTATTACCTTTGGGGGTATGTAATAATCAAAATCTATCATTAAGACAAACAGTAATACTAGTATGTTTAGATTTAGACGACTGTTTACAAGCATCTCCGGCAATCAAATTCATATTAGAACAACAGCCAAATGAGCCCTGAATATCTTCATGGATTGTATCAAGTTTTCTTCTTCCAGTACTTGCACCGGAATACATCCTTGTGATGGGAATCATCAAAGATGGTGCCTTCTCAATGACCATATTCTCATTACTCTTTGACTTCATATTTCTCTCCGTAGCTTTTCCCATCTCTTCTTGCCGCCTCCTCTTGCTTACAAAATCACACATACATTCTCCTTAGACTAACACCAAAAATGAACCTTAAATAACATTGAAGCCCGTAACGGCGGAAAAACAGATAAACACTGATGAAAAAAAAGTTTAGATAATTATATAAATAAATAAATTGAGTGGAGTTGCTTTAATGACTGGTTATAGCCAGTTACTTGTGAGCAACGTTGGAGACTTGTCTCTCCCTTTTAAAATGTCGGTCACCGAAAAGAGGTTGTTTACTTGTTTTATCGGTTTTTGTCATTTATTTCTTTACAGAAAATTACGGTGGAAAAGAAAAATAAATAAAAACGTTTCCCGCGTCATCCTTTATAGATATTTTAATGTTGCCGGTTAGGAGCTGAAGTATTTATGTTTTCTTATCCAAATGTGATGAGATTATCTTATCCAATTGTAAGGAGATAGTAGAGAGGAGGGGTAGTTCGCAGAACATAAGAACGTGTATATGCAATAAGGTTGCATCGGCGAGGCCGGACGAGCTCAACCTTCTACAACCTCCTCCCTTATAGAAAAAGAGATACTATCACTTGTTGATTTTATTATTAATATAAAATTGGTTAAAAAGACCAAAACCGGTAAATTCTGGGTGAAATGGATTTCTTGTTTTTGATACTGTTTATATAGCCAAAAATCAGAAATATACTGTTCAATTAGCCAATTTGGATATTTCACCCAAAGATATTAAAAAAAAGGTGTAATAATAACCGACCAAAATGTCCCTAAACAAGTTTGTATCGTACTTTTAAGACTAAAATATAAACAAAAAACAAGTTGCTTCAACTTCTTTATCCATTCGACGTTCGAGTTCGGATTATTTCTTAATCTTTGTTCGATCATGGTAAGTTTTATTCTAATGTTGAAATTAGTGATGTGTGGAGTTGATGGGAAGAATTTAATGTTGTTGTTTCCATGGGTTCTGGTGCAATGAAATTGGATTGAGAACTGAGATGCAGATGATGATTGAACTGTCAATGTAAAATTAGGAGATGGGTGTGGTGATTCTAGAGCCCTAGAAGGCATTAAAGACATGGGTTGCTCTCAATTTCTCTTGAGGATATGAATTAAAGGGTTTCTGAAGCTAGTTAGGGTTTGGAGAATGGTAACTTGATGGTGTTGGTGGTGATGTTCTGAATGATTGAATGGGTGTGTTGGAGGAGCGGAAATTATGGCTTGTGAATGGTTGAGAAGGTGCAATTGCAGGAATAGGTTTCATGTTGCTGGTGATAGCAGTTACAAGTGATGATGTGCAGAGAAGAACAATGAATGGAAGGGACTATGAGAGGTTGTACTGCTGCACTTGATGAGTTACCGAGGTTATGTTGCTGGTGCTGTTTTTGCTGAGGTGATTGCAGCATCAACTGAAAATAAGAGTACAAGGTGGTTTGAGCCGAGAATTGGTCGAGAGAGCAAGCTTGAGCAGGTGTTGGTGCTAAACAGATATGGAATGAAAGCTGATTGTTACAAGGGAAATGCAAAGAGAATTGGCATGAATTGCAACTGCTGATATGAACTGCAGGGATGGATTGAGTTGTTGTTGGTTCAGTTGGTGGATGATGAAGGCCAAGAAAAATGCAGTGGAAGTTGCAGGTGCTGTTATGATAGAATTGAGTTGAAGCTAATGGAAGAAAATATGGCTCCGGTGCTATGAGCTAATGTAGGTGCTGGCAATGGTTAGAAAATGATGATGGAATGACATTGGCTTGAGACAGAGCTGTAACTGGTGTTATAGTGAGTCTGTGAAGGAGAAATAGAAAGAGGGAAGAACTGTTGCTGCTAGTGATATTGGTGTTAAATGTGCTAGGAAGAATGGAGCTCGCTGCCCGATGGCTGAGTTAGAAGATAATAACTGTACTGGTGCTGGTACTTCTAGTGATATTGGTGTTAAACTAGTTTCATCTTACATATTCTGACGAAAAAACAAGTTTGTTCAAGATAATACCGGATTAGTTTCCTTATTATTGTTGTATGGCTTCAACGAACCTTAATGTTTATGAGTACATTAATCTGTATTTCAATTGAATTTCTTTTAAATTTTTATGGTAAAAACTTGAATAAATTCAGAGTATAACAAAGATTATACTTGGATGAAACCATTTTCATCCTGCATATTCTGGAAAATAAATTTTGTGGCCAGGCTGAAACTGGTTTCCTCCTTCATATTTTGAAGAAAAAAAAACATATCGATCCTACACAAAGTTACAAAAACGTTTTTGCCAGGATGAAACCAGTATCATCATGTATATTCTGTAAATGTATCTGGTTTCATCCTGCATATTCTGAGACAAGATTATGTAAAATTATTGACAACTCGAAGTATAGGATAGTTTAAGTAAAAACATTGCATATTTAATTGATTTGCAATTATAATACATGCATTCATTATTATATGCAAAGAAAGTTTTACAAACAAGAAACTTAAGTTTAAATTACATCAATAGGATTTATAGTAACCTATTTGCTAAACAACCTAATGACGCCAACGGTTTTAGTTATCGTTTCAACTTCAAGCAACTGCATATGTTATAAACTTCATTTAGTTTCTTCTTTCTCCAACTTTTTTCATTTGTTTTTCCAACCACGTTAACATCATACATACTCCTTATGCTTGATTCATTATCCACGTTCACATCATGCCTATTATTGGCTCTTACTTCAGCATTCTTCTTGCTTTTGCAACCTGCAATAATTTATATAGAAACTAGTTACCACATTTTTTAAAGATTTATAAAAACTACTTACATCATATATTAAAGCTAGATGAAAACCAGTTACGTCTTATGATATCACTAGATGAAAACTAGTTACATCCTATGTTATCACTGTGTGAAAACTAGTTTCTGCATGTCAGGTTAGGATACACTATAAGAATCGCATTACCCGACTACATAATGCAGAAGAAAATAAGCACATAAGATGGGGTTATGCTCCTGCATCAACATACACAATAAGATATCATTACATTCCAAGGTCATGGAAACTCGGTCACATGACAAGTCCAAGAAAAGTTGCTACTTGCTAGGCTTATTGATATATGCATAACCTAGATGTAGAGATGCTATCTAAGTGATGCTATATGGATCATATTTAGCTGTAAAGATGCTATATATATCATATGCCATAAAAACTCACTCGAGCATTTTTCCAAACACGCTACAAACAAGTTTTACCATCAACAGATTTTTGGCCAGGGTGAAACTGGTTTCATCCTTCATATTCTGAAAAAAAATAAGATTTTTGGCCAGGGTGAAACTGGTTTCATTCTTTATATTCTGAAGAAAAAAAAACAACAGAATTTTGGCCAGGGTGAAACTGGTTTCATTCTGCATATTATGAAAAAAAAACATATCCACAAGCACACACTCTAACGAAAATAATTTTGAACTGGATGAAACCAGTTTCATCTTCTACTTTATTTCTGCATTCTTACAAACACCAGTTGAGCATGACTTCGATAATGAAGAATTAGCTTCTGCTTGTGATTTTTTTGCTCATACAAAACATATAACCAAATGCAAACCATTTTCATCAAATACTTATAACCATCAAGTTCATTACAACAACCGACTAAAACTAGTTAAATGAAACTAAAATTTCAACTAATTCAACGAATCAATCATGCAGTACTGAAAATAAAATCAAAAAAAAATTAGGGTTTGGAAAACTTACGAGTTCTATGAGAGATTTCATAAAATCGATCGATTCAAATCCTAATTTATATGTAAATCTTTCATACCGGAGTTGGTGTTGGTGTTTTGAAGATGACGGAGAAACCAATTTCAACGATGGTGTCTTCAGTTTCAATTACTACAATCTATGATACTAGATTAATTTGATAAACACAAATGAAGGAGGAAGAGAAACGGTGGTGTAACTGCTAGGGTTTTTTTGTTTGTAGATGATGGAGAGAAATAGGGAGATTCGATGGTAACGTAATGGAGGAAAGATATTTCTGTCTGTTTCAAATAAAAATATCTCCTGTCCATTTGACCCAGGAGGAATATCTACCCGCCCATATGACCCAGAAAAATACTTTTTTGGCTAAATAACCCATTTTCTGTATTATTAACTATGATTACAAAGTGCCATAAATATGCATAATTACACCTCCTTCCGAATGATCAATTATAATCGAGTGTCATGTAGCCCGGACGTGCAAAATTAAGACGTGAAACTGCAGTATTCCTGCCTGGAAAATAAAGTACAAAAGCAAATAATTTGAATGAGATTGTTGTGGACATTAGGTTACTTCAAGGCCGGACTTAACCCCATCGCTTCCTGGGCAACAAAAAATACTTGGAACAAGAAAACCTTGACATTCAATGTTAAGCTGGCTTCACAGACACGTCCTACCAATCACGACAGTTCCTAAAAGGCTAGAAGTTGGCGTTGGCCAATTGCACGTAATTTGATATTAGATAGAATTAAGGCTGCTGAGAATGGTTTGATCATGACACTTCCTAGTAATTATTCAGTTATTATACAATCATGTTGATTGTATAATAATCAACACCACCGTGGATGAGACAGATTCTGAAAATTATTGGATGAGAGTTTTTTTCGAGACAGATTCTGAAAATTAATGCGGTTTGTTACCTCACCTACAGCACCACCGTGGTATTTACAGAGAATGATAGCAAAAATAAAGTATCATATCAATCATATACCACACACATCCATCCAGCAGAACTACATGGAGGGAAACCAAGCAATATATGGACTTGCCAATCACGCAGCGGATGGAAGCCAGACATGGAATCTTGGAATCAAAATATGGGAACATGCAATCCCAAATTTCATTAATCAAATTGTACTCAGGAAATCCATAGATACTAGATATCCCCGTGTAATGAGATCTCCCAAGTCCTAACCATCTACCTAAAGTATAAGGTTTCAAAATTAAATTTCTTAGCCGTAGAGTGTCCGCTGTGATGGAGATGGCCAAATACCAAAAGCCAGACCGAATACGAAAAGAAAATTTTTTACTTTCACCAGGTAAACGTAATGGGAGGAGACTATACTATATTCAGACGCACACATAAAGAAAATCTGAGTGCAGACGTGAATTTTAAAACAATTTGATTCATGGGCGTTATCATAAGTTACTTTTAGGTTGTGCGCGTTATGGTTGGGCGGACTCGATAACAACGTCCAACTTAGGCGTTACTTTAACGACGCCTAAAACAGAAACATTACTTGTAGTCACACCTAACACTAAAACACATATTATACATCCGTGTTCATGCACAAATAAACTACACCGCTGAATTGGGGGTCCTGGAAAATAATTAGGAGCCCCTAGCTACAGGATAAAAAAGGTCATGAAATAGTAAATTGTGGTTATTCCTTATTCCAATTTTTTTAAGTGGCTAAACTACCCCCAAATAATTAGTGGTAATTAAGTTAATTAGTTGTTAATTAGTTTAGTTAGATTAAAATCAGATTTAGGTTTAAATTTTGATAAAATAAAAATTGTGTTTTTATGTTGTGGAGAAGAAGAAAGTGAGTTTTTGGGGGAAAACTTAGGGTTATTTGAAATGAGTGATTCTAGTGGAGGAAGTGATGTTGGTGAATGTTTAAACAACACACATGATTGTGTTGATGGTAATGGATTGAATATATGATGAAGACATGTTAATAGAGGAAGCTTTGAATAATGGTGCAAATGAAGATCTTATTGCTCAAAATGAAGGAACCAATCCTCAAAATGAAGAACCCGAAGCTCAAAACAATCAGGTAAACTTCCTATACTCTACAAATTGTATGAATGATGCTCCAAGTTGACGATTCATGTACACTATGCAACTACACAGAGTGAGGGTCGTTAGTCGAGAGGGTAATAAACGAACGACTTTAAGGAGTCGTCAATTAATTGACACAACCTTTGACAACTCAAACCTGCAACTTTTGCAGGTTATGAAAAATCGTCAACCAAATGTGATATAATTGACGACTCCAGCTACTTAGGTCACATAGAGTCGTTAACTTAATATGTTTAGAACCCAACGACTCTAAAACTTTCTACTCTTTGAAGATGTTACTCTTAGGGTCGTTAATTTGGCATTCATATATGCTGATGACCCTAGCGAGCCATTTCATAGTATAGTCGTCATTTCATAGATCAAGGGTCGGCAGGCAAAATTTATAAAACCAAACGACCCTTCAACATTGTTAACGACTTAAAAAATTTGACATGACGACCTTTCAACATAGTTAACGACTACAACCATTTGACATGACGACCCTTCCTATTTCTTGAACAGAGAACAAATTTGGTATCATATAGATTCGTTAGTTTCATAAAGGGGTCGTCAAACAAAGAATCGTTAATGCTTTAGAAATATATTGACGACCCTATCAATATTTGGGACAGAGAGGTGGTTCTGCATAAGACAGAGTCTTTCGTATTTAAAAAGGGTCGTCGAGAAGAATCGTTAACGATTTAGAAATTCCTGGACGACACTATACTAGGGTTGAAAACCAGGTTTAAGGTCGTTATCTACTACACCCTAATGGTTAACGATTTTTCATCAATTGAACATGCATATCAAAAATCTTTACGCAATAAAAAAACCCGTGGTTAACGACCCTGGAACTGTAACTGCAATTTTGTAGTTGAAAACCTAATTTTTCAATCAACAAATCAAATTAAACGCAAAACCAACTTAGATTAGGGGGTTTTAGTTCACTTACGACGATGAATCGGTGAGATTTGTTTTTTCTCAGAAGTCGTTAATGGAATGGGAGACAGAGGGAGGAAGGGAGCGGAGAAGAAGAAGAATGGGAGGAGAAGAAGTTTTGATTGAAATGAAGATTGGGGGCCAAGGTTAGCGGTTAATGAGATTTTTAGGGTAGTTATTATAGAAGGCTAAACTGATATTTTCACCAACATTTTGGAAGCCCTCTATCTTTTATAGGATGGGTATAAATTGGGTGAGGCCCCTAAATATTTTCTATGATCCTAAATTAAGCTATACTAAATTTAGTTTTAGTCTGGGTCGGCGACTATTTTTGGTCCCAACCTAAATACCAGACTATTTAGATTTAGTTAGTTCCTTCTACCGTGGTTGCTTCACAGACCAAATTTGGGTACAGTTCCTTGATATAATTGAGACTGTAGACGCTCTTGGTACTTAGTGTCCATTTGTTAACTTTTTTAGGCAAACGTGTTTCGTTCATGTCTACTTTGTGAATCAATATACCGGAAATCTGACAAGTAAAGATACTTGAATGTTATAGATTGGGATCAACCGTAAGGATTAGATTAATTCTATATAAAATAAACGAGGTTCTAGATATAAGATAACAAATGGTGGAATCTCCCCGCAAAAACACTGATAAAATGTTTGGATACCACTTAAGAATTTATTTATCGAATTCTAGAAACAAAAAAATCAGAAGTGACTTTGACGATACAGTTCCATAATGATTTCTAGTTACAAAAAGTTGACACTTTATGAAGCATTTTTTTTTTCTCTTTTAACTTATGCTTATGGTATTCAAACACCCTATAAATTTTTTTGAGATAGAAAATGGTAAAACTTAGTAGAAAGCATAAAGGTTAGTTTTCTTTGATTCATTTTGAAATTGGATTGATAATTTTTATAATCCAGAAATTAACCCATACAATTGATCCCGTCGGAGTCTAAATCTAGATGTATGTAAAACGATTTAGATAAAAATGGATATGAATCATCTTATGTTAGAGCGTTTTTCGGTTGAACCCGTTAAGGATTGGTATGTGAAGTTTGGTTGTCATATTTTATCTCTCAAACTCAAGGTCGCTTGATTAGATTATTAGAGTCAACTTCGTTAGGTAAGACTATAAAGTCTAGAAATGTTGAGGCATACAAGTGTTATTCCGATGAAGACGTACATACATCAAAAAACACATTATTCTTCTGTTCGAGGTTAATAATACAATAATTGACTTATTTCCATTTCCGTTCACGTTGCTTTCAAGTCATTTATATTGAAAACATAACATGTGCATTGTTATATATATATATATATATATATATATATATATATGAAATTCCAGTATTAGAGACTTAATCATTTCATTATGATCAAATTGTCAAGGAAGAATATACAAGTTCTATCACAATTTTGGTATATAAATTACGATGTACAACGTTTGTCTTTTGAACTTTGTAATGGAAACATAAAACTATATTCATAACTTGTTAGTATATTTTGTATAATGAACTTAGGATTGATTTTATGCCTAGAAAACTATGTTTAACCACATGAGTTTAAGGAAATAAATTTAAGGAACTTGTTTAGTATTTGAAAGGAATCAATGGGATTTGTGGTCCGATTCTTATTAGAGATCTATAACAAGACCGATCCATGACCTTGGGGATCTATAACAGGACTAAACCCTATTGGGGATCTCTTGCACAACCGGTCCTAATAGCAAATCTTGTATTTCTGGTTTTACATATACTTTAGGGTTTGTAATATTGGAATATGAGATGCTAGCTATTTAGGAAAGTTCAAGACATCGACATAATAGGTAATTTAAATATGTGCTAAAATCTTATTCTTTTATTGTTCAAAGGTATTCCCCGATAATCAAGGCGAGATCCAAAACATATATGTTTAACAATCTTCTAATTAAGATTTTTGAATTTATATGTTTTATTTTCCCAGTAAGCAAGACATATCTCTGAAAGATATATTAGTAAATTATACCTGTATACTAACTAATATTGAGTTGTCATCCATGAGGGATTTTGATGTATTAGTTGGATATTAGTTGGAATTAGACAAAACTTTGGTATTTATTTCATATCATTAAATATTTTCGGTTACAGAAATGCTTTGGTGTTCAAACTACCTTGGTTAATAAATAGTGGAGTTTGTTTTTCTTACAAACTTATCCTGGCACAGACACTTCATTTTGTAGTCATTGTGCTAGCTGACTAATATTATTACATGTAATACTATCCTGGAGAGGAGAGTAATCTAATTATGTGAAATCTCTTACGTCCACTAGTTTAAAGACTTCTGTGGGATCAAGAAGCATCAATATAGTATCGTTGGTGGGAAACTAGAATTTGCATATTTTTTAGTTTTCGATTATTGATTTGATTGATTAACTGTGGTTGAACCTTGATTGCACCTAATATTATTATTCTTGAGAGCCTTCTCTTCTGACATAAGGTCACTCAAACTAGATCAATGGTTGACATGTAGTTCAAATCTGTCTTTAGATCTGACTATAGGCTTGTGATCATCCATCATTAACAGACTCCATCATGTGCGTTATCAATCACCAAGAAATCAAGTTTGTTTTTGTAGGTACACTGAATATTGAATATTTGAAGACAAGAAGATGTCTTATTAGTTTCTGATCTTTGTTATTTACTTCGTGCAAACACTTGATCGGCAGGGTTCGACTTAGCTTTGATTATTTCGATGATCTCTATATAGTTCTATTTGAGAACTATTTAGATTGATTGCAAATTGAGATATGATAATCTTGATAATCTATATCTATATCTTGATTGATCTACAACAAAGGAGTTTATTTTCTTTAAATAGAAGATCCTTTGTTTAACTCAACTGAATCTCTGATTTACTTCTTGAGATTGATAGAGCGATTCCTGAATACAAATTAGTCCTCTGTTTATATTATTTAAACAAAAGAGTTTCGAAAGACGATTTGAAGGACTTGAGTGCAATAAGTCTTCACTACAGGTGAAGCAACTTAAGATAATGGACTGTATCTTATAATTCACGTAAGTTGGACATATTAGTTGTAGGCGCATAGATACCGAAGAAACTAAGTAACTAGATTTTGTTTACTTGATTGGTTTCAACTATACAAAGTTGGTAGTAGTCAAAACCATTTGGTGTACAAAAATGGATCGTTGTGTGTATTGAGTGAAAACAAAAGATAGTGCCCGAAGAAGATAAAACATAAATTCCATAGATTCGTTCAATAATTAATAAGTAAACGTCCAGATAGAGTGTGTTTGGTGTTCCATTATTGGAGTCATATGATGCATTGGCAAATAAAATAAACCAAAACTGGACTAGGTCCCGGAGTTTTTCTGCATTTGCAGTTTCCTCGTTAACAAAATCCTGTTGTGTGCTTTTACTTTGATTTTCGAATTATAATTATTATTTTATTTATAATAAAATTTCAATTATATGCTAATCAAACACTTGGGTTTGATCCCTTTAGTTAGGTTCGATTACGGTACCTATTCTATATACCTAGTGTACACCTTGTGGTTGTTATATTATTGACAGTCTTTGTCTAAATTAGATCACGCAAAGTGTGTGTCATATAGTTTGATATCGAAAGGATTATGGTGTACTTGGTACCCTAGTCATCTAAATTTGTATCAGAGCAGGAAAACACAAAAAGATCTAACAATCTATATTTGGTGCGATCCAACCTATAAGACAATGAGTCAAACTAAATGTAAAGGAATATATAAATACTCAATTAACGTATCACTAGAGTTTGGTGAATTAACATTTAAAATGTTTATATGGGGCTTCTTCTTCAGGCTCTACTTTCTCTTTTGAAAATATTTCTGAATATTCTCAAGCTGAGATAAAGTTAAGCCATGTATTCATGATAAATGATTTTGACCTTGAAAATCCTTCTCTGTGAGATAAAATATTTTTTGATCATAAGAATATAAAAATATACGAGCTAAAAGAATTAAGAGAACAGTTTTTGGCGTATGAGAAAGAACTTCATCTTGAACTGGAAAGAGAAAGTAAAATTCTATTGTGCTTAGATTCAAAATAAGTGGAACATTATCAACTCACTCTTGATCTATCCTCCTTGAAGTAGAGTTTATTTTTCACAAGAATGGTTCTTTTTTGAAAATACATTCTCTCGTAGAGAAACTAAGAAGAAGTATCCATCAATAAAAAGAGACCAATCTTTTGAGAATCTCAGTAACTGATATATACAATTCTTTAAAAATCTTATCTGAATCTGCGACTAAGACATGTTTATGAACATGTCAAAAGGTTGAAAGATGAAAATCGTATGCTTATGCTATTTTATTTTTTTTGGTATCATCCCCTCGAGATAGACCTAAAATTTACCTGAAAAACAAAATCTGAAAATATGTTTTTATCCTCAAAAAGGATAATATGATGAAGATTTATTTTCTGCTAAGTCTAAGGTTTGCAATATTTATGACTTGCTAGTGAAGGAAGAGAGAATCTATAACTTTATACGTAAGATAATCATTCCTAATCTTTCTCATAAAGTTAAGTTCTTCTGTTAGGATACTCTTCATAGGTCGATACCTAAAAAGTTTATGATTCATCATAGGGGAGTGGTAATTTCTTGACTTTTTGTTTGTTGTGTAACAAGGAAAAGGAACTATTAATCACCTATTTATTCACTGCTACCCTGTACATTATATGTGGTTACATTTTTCTAGTGCTAGTAGCGTTTATTGGACTACTACTAGAGATTTTAAGCTCCAAGCTTGGTTATAAGGAAAACGTAGAGAGGTGTAGCCTCTTATTTCTTATGTCGTTGCTTGAGAGTCTTGGAAAAAAAGAAACAGTTGTCGAAGTGATTATGTTAATAACGAACACCTTGATTCTTTGAAGATTGATGGATGGTATCTTTGGGAATATGCCGATGTCTTTAATTCTTTCAAACTGGGAGGGTAGTACGTTTGTAAACCTATTTTATTTTGGTTCTTTATGGTTATGTTGTTTCCATTACAAATTTTTTATTTATTTTATTTTTTTCTTAAATAAATATATATATATATATATATATATATATATACCTTTTTTGTATAAAAACAATAAATAGTAAACTCATTGTGTAATTAGGTATATTATAATTTTTTAATAATTAGTAAACAAAAGTCAGGACTTAAAAGAATCAATGCATGCAACATTATTTTTAAGTATGAAATGATGAGGGTACCAAGTACACCATAATATTTTCTATTTCAACCTATGACAAGGGAACCTTGTGTAATCTAATATGGAAACGCATTGTCAAGGAGATTACAACAACAATATGTACATGATAGGTGTCTTAAACACCTTGATATATTATCTATTATTTATGCATTTTTAGCTATTTATCGTGTGAATTATGTATTTTATATTTGTATTGAGTTTTATAGGTGTTTTGGAGTCACTGAGCAAAAGGAAGTGGAACTTGCTCAAATCCGGGATCTTTTCTCATCACCTTAAAGAGAACGAAACTATATAGCCAGTAGTGAATTTGGTCACTCCAACGTCATACGATAAATTTATGAGAAAAATAAATGATCGATCCTGTCAGTTCCCTATAACTGAAAATACCAGAAGAATTAATAAATCTGAACTATTAGTCTCGCAGGATCGACATTGAAATGTAAAATGACATAAATTTTGGTGGTCTATATCCGAAGCTGAGTTCCTATATCATTTTTTATCATTATCATGCCCTAACTTCAAGAGAAGTTCTTCTTATTACTGTTATCTGAAACCGAGAGTGAGAGGCATGCCGACATCATCACTCATAGAAATGAAGATATGGAGAAACTGATGAAGTCAGAGGTATTGATGGTGATTTTGGAAGACACGAAATGGAGGACGATTGATGTTGATGAATTGATAAAAAAGGAATCAAATATTGTGGTGTAAATTTTTAACAATCTATGGTTTGATGTTAGTGTTGCATTTGACAGGAGCATAGTGGGTCTTGTCCAAGAATAACATGTAATGAATAATGAAAGAAATTAGGGATTTAAGATCTCTTGCCATGGAGCTAGATCGATTGAAAGGTTTGATGATTGAATCTGGTTATTTTGTTCTTGAATTTAAGCATGGAAAATGATGAATCAGGGAAAAATTGTGAGTATTGGGTTCTGAAAGTAATTAGGGTTTTGGAATGTAATTTCGAGAAGATGATGGTGTTTCTGTTAGAATATATGGGGTTGGAGTTTGATTTGTAACTGACTCGAGAATGAGGTTATTTCAGAAAAGCTGAAGGTGTTGGTGGTAATGAACTGCTACAAGAAGTACGTATGCAGTTGAAAATGCCACTATTCATGAGATTGCAGTTGAGATGGTCGTGTTGTATTTGAACAGGGATGTGGTGATAAGTCTGGTGGTGCTAGTTTTTTGAAGAAGGTGTTGTATCCGGTGGTGTTTCAAATGACTTTGAACTAAGACAATGAAGTGTAGTTCATGGCTGAGGATATTGGTGGTTGGAGGCTTCTGGGATGGTCTGATAATGGAATTTATCTTGGTGGATTTCTATCTTATGGACTTTTGATAATGTGACCTAGTTTTGGAAACAAGATGATTATAAAAAGAAAATACTTCTACAACTTGGATCACGCATTCTACTACTATTTGGAGCTTTTGGAGAGAGTCAGATATGCTTCTAGGGTTTTGTTTGTCATTTGTCATCTTCTTTAATTTAATATTATGATGATGAACTCCATAGATATGAATAGATAATTTTCTATTATTGATTAAGGAATAAGCTGGATTTCCAAACATGAGTTTTGTTCAATAAATTAATTTTGTTTATATACTTTATCGTTTATGACTCATGGTTTATATTGTCATATGATTTGAATGCCTATTTGATTGAGTCCGGAAACGATTGAGTTGGATTTCATCTCTATTGCTAGATTAGGATTTTCAATATGTAAACATTGAATAATTCTGATTACAAGTAGCATAATTGTGAGTAGTGCTTGTAGTGATATATCCTACTAGTCTCAAGTGAGTCATAGCCTTTCCTAAGTCTGATTAGCAATTTTACACGTTCGATTGCTTTGATTGGCCTGATTTCATAGAACTTAATGCATTTAGGGAATTAAACTTGATTAGTGCGCTTTCCACTTTAGGTTGTTTTCTGGACAGAATCCATGCTTGCGTCGTCTATGTAAGTGTTATGAAATTAGGAATTTAGCCTGATATTCTTGCAATTAAGGTATCCTGGGGATTTTGGTAAAGTCGAGATAAAATCATCAATTATAGTTATTGTTTCAAATACATGTTTGTGAATGAAAACGAATCTTAACCAATATCTTCATGTCATTGATTATTTCCAACTATTTACTTTACTTGCAACTTATTTCTTATTGCTAGATAAATTCAAAAATCCCCTTTGGTACTTAAGAAATTGAAATTGCTTAAGAACATTAGCCTCCCGTAGAACGAACTCTTTCTTGTCATATACTGAATCCATATTTTTGTGAAGTAAGAAAGTGAATTTATTTTTGACGCATACGAAAGAAATCTGTACACTTGGTATATATATATATATAAAATAAATTCGAAATCCGAACCAAACTATGTGATCAAACTAAGTATCTGATTAATGTACAATATTATTACTTTCATTGTAACTATAACAGTAATTATAACGCGGAAGGTAAGGTAAGGCATACAACAAGATTTTGTTAACGAGGAAACAACAAATGCATAGAAACCCCGGCACCTAGTTTAGTTTTGAATACTCTCAGAATTTAGTCTTATACAAAGACTACTACAATTTCGTATAATTGAGACCAAGGAAAATAACTCCAATTACTCGTTCCCCCAGTATCCCTGCGCCTATTAACAATCTGGTTTATGCACGTGAATCCTATAATAGGATCCACTATCTTGAGTCACTTCACCTGCTGTGAAGACTTATAGTGCTTAACTCCTTCTGATCATATTCTGAAACAATAAATGACTAATCTGTTTAAGTAACCACTCTATCAATCTCAGAAAATTAATAAGAGATGTTTTGTTGAGTTACAAAGTCTCTTCCGTTTAATCAATATGAACTTATTTATATCAGTTAGATTAACTAATATCAAGATTTTCGAAATAATTAATCTTATTTCACAAACTATGAAAGTAGATCTCAAAGAGAAACACCCAGTGATAAATTGTCGATCTATACAATAAGGTATAAAAGGTCTATCAATATAAACGAACTCGTCGGGTCCCAACTAATCAAGTGTGCACGAAGTATCACAAATATCAGAATACAAAAAATTAACTAAGATCAAGATTTTCGAAATAATTAATCTTATTTCACAAACTATGAAAGTAGATCTCAAAGAGAAACACCCAGTGATAAATTGTTGATCTATACAACAAGGTATAAAAGGTCTATCAATATAAACGAACTTGTTGGGTCCCAACCAATCAAGTGTGCAAGAAGTATCACAAATATCAGAATACAAAAAAATTAAACCTTATAGTCTTCTATCTTCAAAGTACCTGCACAAATAAATTGATTCCACTTATGACAGATCACGGAGTCTGTTAAAAATGGATGATCACATGTCATATCTATAGATCTAGATGCAATAAAGTTGATCTAAAATTGTCGATCCTTGAACTAGTTCGAGTGACCTTATATATCAGAAGAGAACGATCACAGAATAAACAAACTAGATCTATCAAGGTTCAACACGCCGTTAACCAATTAATAATAGGAAACTAAAAACAATACAATCGAGTTTCTCACCAACGGTATTATTAGAAGCTTCTTGATCCCTAAGAAATTGTTAAACGAATCACACGTAAGATATTTCATCTAATTTGGATACTCTCCTCTCCAATGAGTATTAAGAGAGTAGTGCTAGTAGCCTTCCTCACATAAACATGATATTCCTTGTATTCCGGGATAAGTTTGCAAGAAAGACAAACTTCCCTATTTATAATTACCAAGCTAATTTGGACAATAAGGAATTACCAAACTCGAAAATACAAAAGATATGCAAAAAATACCAATTTTTAGTTTCATAGATATTCAATCTATAATTCAAATAATATACTGAAATTGCTCTTGGATTTAGCACTTGTTCAAATACTATTCTACATATTGTGAACTCTCCATATTAACCAAATCAATTTAGTCAATATTGCATTTCGGTTTGTCTCGGTGGGGACCGAAATATTGGTACAACTTTGTGTCGGAGAGATCTCGGTTCCAAATCTCGGTTTCAAATTTTACATCTATAATTTTATAGCAATTTTTTTTCTTCATATTTCGACTATTAAAATATAATAAAACACCGTTAATTTAAAAAAATAAAGAAGTATTCATTCAAAATATAAAAAAACGAAGAATGATTCAAAATGCAAATCGTAAATAAACGGAAAACAAGTACGACTGCAAAACTCACGATTTAAAACGTTAAATATTACAATTTTAAGAAAATTATATGAATCATGATAGATATCATCGTCTATAGTAACTCTAAGTAAAATTATAAAAATCATGACAGATATCATCATTTATGTTTATAGTAACTTTCTTAATCCATATACCACCAAGTAATAATCTCCGTCACACATCAATTGATTCTAATTTTATTAATGAATCATGTGGAGCTAAGAAAAATTTTGCACCTAGCTACATTTGGCTACTTATGTTTCACTTAAATCACTATTTCACATGCATGCATACTTATGTTTCACCTAAATCGACCACTCTGTGCATTGATTGTTCTAACTCTAACTGGAAGCCACCTCCTGAGGGAGTTTGTTAGAGCATTGCTCGGTTGAACCCACCAAGCGTTGGTATGTAAAGTTTGGTTGTCATATTTTAGTGAATCAAAACTCATTTAAGAGTCGCTTGATTATGTACTAGAGTCAAGTTTGTATATGTTAGCTTGAAAGTATTAGGATATGAGACATTACAAGTATTGCGAAGTCTTGAAGATGTGAAGAAGCAAGGAGCTACTACGAAAACAATCATCCTTCCACTTGAGGTTAGTGATATTTGACTTGAACTGTTTCATTCCCTAACGTATCTTTCAAGTCGTGCATATTGAAAACATAACTTCGAAGCATATTTGAACTCTAGATAGACATAGTATTAAGGAACACAATACGAGGTTTATTTCTTAACCATTAAACTTTATAGATAAGACATCGCCATAATCATTTGAATGCTATTGTGATTATGTATGGGTATGAGGTGAGGATTTCATCCTAGGGAACAATGTTTACATATGTTCTAAGGAAGTAAGTTCATAAACTTGTTTGTGAACCGAAAAAGAAATTACCAGGTGTTATTGGTTTTGTTATTCATTGCATATCTTATGAACAACCAATATGTGTGATAGAGTGTAACCGCTCACAACTTGTTGTATTCTTGGCAGAACGATTCACAAAGGCCTGACTTATGTATTGGTACAACTTTTATTAGTAAAACCGATCTTAAGTAATCACCTGTGGTATGATCGGATTTTGTATGTATGACCAATTAAAAGGAAAGGGAGCACCGATCCTTGTAAGGGTGCAGTACATCAAAGGGAACTGATCCTTGTACAGGGTGCAACAAGGTTTCTAGAAGAAAAGGGAACCGATCCTATTGACATGAGCAACACGTTTTTAGGCAAAGGGGAACCGATCCTATGGAAATGTGCAACACATATAATTTAGATACCATATATATGTGGGGAATCGATCCTAGTACCTAGTCAACCAAATTTTTGGAAAGCTAGTGTGACTATGCACAGTACTGACATGGAGGTAGAACCGAAACTTGTTTTGGTAGAACCATAAACCCATGATTGTGATTGAATGTTGGTTTGATCAATCACATAGTTCTTCAAAGTCAGATGAACCAATTCTAAACTTGTTTGAAAGTGTGGCAAATCAGTTTCAAGGTTGTAAGTGTGAAAGAGAACTTACAAAGTTAAGATGTTGACAAACTCTGAACACGTGCTGTGAATGTTTATTTCTTTAATTATTCAAAGATATTCCTTAACGGATAAGGGAAGAGAATCCCAGGATCGAAACATAAGTAAGTTAAGAATCTTTTAATTAAGGTTATTAATCTTATTTTGTAGGGAAATTACAGAATTAGTAATGCGCATTTACTAATTAGATTTTCCGATAGATTTCGATCATTATTTTTGGACAGAGCATTTCCAGGAATTATGGAAACTGAATTTGTTCTTTAATGAATATCTTGAGAATATTTTCGGTTTTGGAAATTCCTTGGTGTCCAAACTTCCTTGTTTATAAATAATTGAAGTTCTCCTTTCTAGCAAACTAATCCTTCGTAACAACATATTTACTCTTTTGTTGTTGTTACTGGTGTAGCTGCCTATTCGGAGAGGAGAGTAACCTAATTAGGAGAAATCTCTTACGGACGCTCAGTTTAAAGTCTTCTTTGGGATTGAGAAGCTCTAGCGCGACCCGTTGGTGGGAAACTAGATAATTGCGGTTTATCTTCTGTTTTCGATTGATTTGATTGACTAACGGTGGTTGAAATATGATTGCACCTAGTTTGTTTATTCTTGAGAATCTTCTCTTCTAATATAAGATTCACTCAAACTAGTTCAGAGTTTCGACAGGGATCTTTAGACTGTTGTTAGTTCTAAATATGCTCTTGTGATAATCAATTGTTAACAGACTTCGTTCTGTGCGTGATTGATCACAAGAGATTCAAGTGATTGTATGCAGGTTTTTATTGAAGATTAAAGAATATTTGAAGACAAAGAAGATATTGAAGATCTTACTTGGGTTTTATAATCTTTGGTGTGCACAATACTTGTTTCGGTAAAAGAGGATCAAATTAATAATCGGTTTATCCTTGTGGTAGATTGGATTGATTAATTGAATAGATCGGCATCAACACGGTTCTTCGGATTAAAGGTGTTGTTGGCTTAATCTTAATCGATTACCTTTGGGTGATTGAATATAAGATAGATCTAAGGACCTGACGAAGGATTTTATGTTGAGATAAACGGAAGAGCCTTTGTCCGACTCATATTACTTGTTTGAATAGAGTTGATACCAAACAGATTTGTTGTTCCTTTACTGTTTGGAATACGAACCAAAGGAATTGTTCCAAGTACGTGACTTATTTATAAGTTGGAGGCGTGGGAATACATAAGGAACTAGGTGAACTATTGGGTTAGTTACTTGGTCTCAACTATACGAAGTTAGTGTAATTTTGTGTAGCGGATTAATCCTGAGAGTATTCAATTCTGGACTAGGTCCCGGGGTTTTTCTGCATTTGCGGTTTCCTCGTTAACAAAATCTTGTTGTGTCATTTACTTTTATATTTTGCATTATAATTGTTTTATTATAATTAAAGTAAATTACACAAACGTTAATTCCTATTTACTTGATAAGCAATCCTATTGTGTTTGGTTAAGTCTGAACCTTTGTATCAAGTAAACATATATACTTCGTTGTTGTGTTTTCTCGATCTCGTATTCATAGACGATCACACGAAGTGTGAACCGATTAGTTGTATTGTATCGACTCAGTCCATAGACAATCACGTTCGGAGAAAGGACTTATAGGTATGAAAAGTTTTAGATTGAGGTATATTTGGGTACCCTCACATTTTCAATTGGTATCAGAGCAGACAAACACGAAAATATCTAACAATCTGTGCTTGGTACGATCCAATCTATAAGAATGAATCCAAATTCTGATTCAAAAACGTAGTTGCAGTATTTGATTACTTTATAAGATCGTGGTGGAAATCACGTATGAAGTATGTAGCACTCCTATTCCTAAATCTGTTAGGAATCTTGCTTATGTATATCTTGAGTGACTTACATGTTCCTGTGGTTAACATAGGATTATATATCATTTTGTTGAGTAACAATGATACTAATGCCTATGTAAGAGGTTGTATCTTGATAATGCATAAGACTTCTCTTATGATTTGTGTGCACCATTGATATTGTGTTCCCATTAAATCTTGAACCTTAAATATACTTTGGTCGGCCTACCAAAGTATATATGAAAAAGCGGGGGTCTAACAACACCACCCAATATTTCGCTTAGCAATCTGTATGGACAAACTCGAATATACTTTTAAGAGAATCAACAAGACTCAATCAATTAAAAGTACATCAATGATTTTATATCTCTCTCTTGATTTGATTTCCTCAAACATAAAATGCGAGTGCTAATCAAATACAAGGAATAACTTGGATGGTACCAAAGACCAATATCCAAGTGTTGATCAATATCAATCAACAACCGTTAGGTCGGATTCTCCAATTGATTGAACTAACGCACAAACTATATTATTTCAATTATAACAAATATAATGCGGAAATAGAAATAACACAAACACCAGAATTTTGTTAACGAGGAAACCGCAAATGCAGAAAAACCCCGGGACCTAGTCCAGATTGAACACACACTGTATTAAGACGCTACAGACACTAGCCTACTCCAAGATAACTTCGGGCTGGACTGTAGTTGAACCCCAATCAGTCTCCCACTGATTCAAGGTACAATTGTACTCTCGACGCCTCTGATCCCAGCAGGATACTGTGCACTTGATTCCCCTAGCTGATCTCACCCACAACTAAGAGTTGCTACGACCCAAAATCGCAGGCTTTGACAATAAACAAATATGTCTCACACATACAAGTCTATCAAAGGATCAATCTGTCTCCCACAGAAAAACCCTAAAGTTTATGTTCTATCTTTTGATAATAATCAATGTGAACAGGAAACAATTGATAATCCTATATTATATTCCCGGAGAACATCCTAGATAAATCAATCACCTCATAACAATCTAGGATGTTCTTTGGGACAACAACAGGAACCATACGATTAAGATTGTTGTGAGGTGATTGATTAATCTAGGATGTTCTTCGAGAATATAAGACCGGATTATCAATTGGTTTCTGTTCACCTTGATTTTATATCAAAAGACGAAACGAAAACTTTAGGGTTTTTCTGTGGGAGACAGATTGATCCTTTGATAGACTTGTCTATGTGAGAAAGATTTTTTTATTGTCAAAGCCTGCGATTTTGGGTCGTAACAACTCTTAGTTGTGAGTGAGATCAGCTAAGGGAATCAAGTGCGTAGTATCCTGCTGGGATCAGAGGCGTAAGGGTGCAACTATACCTTGGATCAGTGGGAGACTGATTGGGGTTCAACTACAGTCCAGTCTGAAGTTAGCTTGGAGTAGGCTAGTTTTTGTAGCGGCTTAATAAAATGTGTATTCAATATGGACTAGGTCCCGGGGTTTTTCTGCTTTTGCGGTTTCCTCGTTAACAAAACTTATGGTGTATGTGTTATTTCTTTTACAAATTATATTTGTTATATAATTGAAATAATACAGGTTGTGCGTTTATATCAATCAATTGGAGAGTCCTATCTAACAGTTGTTGATTGATATTGATTGATCCTTAGATATTGGTCTTTGGTACCGTCCAAGTTTATCTCTCTTTAATCGAGACTCGTAGTTTGCTTGAGTAAGATTAAATCGAGAGATTGAGATATAGAATCTTTGACATATCTTTTTATTGATTGAGTCTAACTGTCTAGTTGATTCTCATAAAAAGTATATTGGAGTTTGTCCATACAGATTTCTAATCGAATTGTTGGGTGTGGTTGTTAGACCCCCACTTTTTCAATTGGTATCAGAGCAGGCAAACACGTTAAAGACCTTATAAGTCTGTGTTTGTAGTGATCTGATTATGGACGAGTCTATCTGTAATAACGTACCAATTCAGAAATTACTAGATAATTCTAAAAGCTTGGATTCACCTGAGAGAACTATCGCATCTAAGTCAATATCTAAACATTCTCTTGATGTAAAAACTATTGATTGGGAAACTCTCCTAGAAGAACAGTTGGATGAACTTTCGGATGAAGGTGATTCAGATATTGATAGAAATGTTGATGAGGAAGTCTTAGAGTATGTTAAGTTTTTGGATTCGTGGAAGATGAAGAAGATTACAACTTCTCATGTCTCACCTCTTCTGACTCCTCTCTGTCGAGAAAACAAGAAATTGAGAAGATGTTACGCAGGTGTTCATTTTTCGAATCGTTCTAACGAATCGATCCTCAAGGATTCTGAGGAAAACCTACGTATGAAGTCTCTTGAATGTGATAATCTTTATCAAAAGTATTTTTTGTTGGAAGAGAAACTTGTAGAATCTGAAGCAAGGTTTAACTCTCAACAAATTAGTTTTGATGACAGAGAAAGTGCTTGTCTCGTTCGAGAAAAACGCCTTGAGACTGATTTAGCTGCTGCTCTTGATAAAATCTAGATGTTGGAAGATGACTTGAAAAAGTTCAATACTAGTTCAAGAAAATTAACCACTATGCTAGGAGCAAGTAAAAATCATCGTGATACACGAGGATTGGGTTATAAGGGAATAGATGCTCCAAGTATTAACAAAAAGCTAAAATTTGTCAAGGCTAGTGATTCTTCTCAACAAAAGGTTTCCACTGATGGCAAAAGTGAAATACCTTCACTGAAAATTAAGGTTCGAAAGAACAAAGAATATCAACCTCCAAAGTCAGCACATACGTATCGAGGTTGTAACTTTCTAACCTTTAGGCAAAGGAATCGTTGCTGTGATAAACTTAGATTTGCCTAAACGTTATAGGAAGCCTTTTCACAATCGTAATGGTTATCAAAAGGATAACTTCGTAAAGACGAAGACAAGATCCGATGCTCCCAATTGGAGAAACACTAACTTGCAAAAAAAATAGTCAATCTAATTCTCTTCCGAGAAATCTTGAAGAGAGTAATGGGAAGAAGGTTCCGGTTTTTCCTAAACGCACTCAGAAGTGGGTACCAAAGAAAGCTAATGATGCTTTGAGTGTGAAAAGGAATGATCTTCCAGAAAATTCCATGACTATGGAGAAGGCAGTATCCATGATGTTGGAACTTAATAAGTTTTTTGGAAAAATGTAATTGGATGTGAAAGGCTCTAAAAGTGATCCCTTTCATGATAATCCAATGGTCAATTGTGATGAACAAGACATTGTTCACCCCAACACAACTTGATTGTGTTGTAAGTGCATCCTCACCAAGGAATGCCCTGCTATGTGTACGGTGAGGGAAACACGAAAATCGGGGCGCACAGATTATGTTTGGTAATGCTGTAGAATTTAATTGGATTCATCTAAAAAGGTATGTCTATAAACTTGAGAAATATTTGTGCTTTTATTCACATACTTTTGTTATCGTTCTTTTCTACCTAACTTGATCTGTGTTTAAGGTTCTTAGACATTGAGGTTTGAAAATAGCAGTTCGGATGTTTGGACTTCATGGTACACCTACCAGGTATGCATAATGATGAGTGCTAAATAGTGCATATTTATATATATTTTTGTTGGCATTTAACTCATCTTTTGTGCATTAATTCTACATTTTATCCCATATTCTGTATTTTCATTGTTTTCAAGAATAAATATTTTTCTTACTTAATTTTTCATTTTTAGGTAACAAATAAAATCTGGATGAAGTGAGGAGCAAAAAGAGCAGAAAAGTAGTGAAAAGCCGGGAGGAATTACGCAAGGAAGCCGCGAAGAATGTTGTGCACAAGACCAAGAGGGTAGAAATGGGCTCAAGAAGGAGGAATTGTTCTTAAAGAAGTTATGGGCCTGGCATACCCAAGGCCCAAAACCCTTTCTCAAACCCATTTCCACTACCCAAGCCCGTATCGGATTTCAGCCGTCAGATTGAAGCATCTCAGCATCCTACGGTCGCTCCATCATCGCACATCAAACTCCGAAGCTCCCGCTTTACATCGCAACGCCGATCTCCATCTTGGGCCGTCCTTTTCGTTGCATTCCTCCATCCGACGGTCGCTACCCACAGCCTCCCATCTCATCGTTGGATCCACCTACCATCGTCACATCCTACGGATCAGCTCGCCAAACATCGAATCAGATGTTCCCGCTTCACACCCTAGCACCGATGCCTATACTACCACCCAAACACCTCCTTCTTCCCAAAACTTCATCTCCTTCACCCGACAGTTGCACATAACATCTTTTAAAATCAAAATCCAGGGGTTTAAGTTCGCGTACTTGAAAATTTGTTTGCAAACCCGTATGCATACTTGACGTCGATATTCGGTAAACTTCTTTTGGCCGTATTTTCTTCGTCCGAACTCGGAATGACCTCATTATTTTTGTATTCTCTTCCTATTTGATTTCTCTTCAAAATGGAGATGAGAATTTCTGAATTTGGATGACTTAATATTGGTATTTGTCCTGTCTTCGTATTTTGAGTGTTTTGCTCCGTTTCGTTGCATTTGTTTCACTTCTCTTGGACTTGGGAACTTGTATTCTTGGAGTACTACTCTTATAAGCTCATTGTAGCTTTTACAAGAATGTTTTTGGTGAATCACAAAGAAGGAAGTTCAAGAATTGGTAGTAGTACACATCACTATGGGATTCTTGAATGTTCACAATCATTTTATGTGAACTATGGTGCATGGTCCTTAATGACTTTGTATGTTCTTCTTTGTTAAGAAAATCTTGTTATACGCTTTTGGTAGCTATTCTTGGTGTAAATCCGGGCGAAAAAGATTGATTCTACCCTCTAAGGACAAATCATCTAATATGTGCATTACGAGTTTGTCTTGATTCCCAGGAAACTTCTGATGAGAATTTATTCTTGTTTTCTTGAGAAGGATTACTAGAGTTTGGAATAGCCATTATTGTGTTTACACATAGCTATATCCAACGTTTTCATCTTCATGTTTTTAGATTTATTTGTTTAAATTCTAAAAATATTTGGAGGATGATGTTTTGCAGCATTAATCTTTATGATTTGATATACTGCAATTTGCTATGGGATATTGGTGTTTACGTCTGTGAACTATGGTTTTCCCATATTTTGTCAAAATTAAAGTCGTTTGTGATCGGTATTCACGTACTGGTAAAAGAATGAATGGACTTTTGACAAATACAAAAGTTAAGCCTATATTGTCAATTCTTTGATGGAAGATAGGTTAAAATCTTTTGTTTTCAAGGATTATGTCTATTATTGTCGTTGTGGAAATAGTGATTGAAGATAGAATGAATCCTTGTGTACTCCGCAGTATTGATCATCCCTGATCCATATTTTATGTATTACTGTGAGGCTCCGTAATGTGTCTTATGTTGAGCACGATACAACTAAGTTGATTAATTTTGATTAGCTTGGTTGGTTGTTCCGTAAGGTATTTTATGTTGAACATTTTTGAACTAAATTAATCATCTTGTTTGGTTATTTAGTTATTTCTTCATAAGTCTTTTTATGTCGAGCAAAACAAATGACAATTAAATTGATTACTTTTGTGATTAGTTTAATTGTGTATTCCAATTAGATTAATTATGGGTTCTCTTGTAATTAGTCTAGTTGAGTATTCATATATTCCATAAGTTTCCTTGTGTTGAGTATATGCACGGATATCCTAATCATTTTCTAATGGTTATGTTAGTCATATGTTCCGTAAGTTTACTTATGTTGAGCATAATCAATTAAGTTGATCACCTTGTGTGTTTAATTTGATTGCGTATTCCGATTAAATTAATCATGGGTTTACTTGTGATTAATTTGATTGAGTTTTTGGATATAGAAAATCATTTATCATGGTGTTTGGTGTCCAATAAAAATCCTTCTTTTCTTTCGAAATTAAGGTCGCTCTTGTTGTTCCATTGGGAATGACATCTAATGGGGGAGAGTTCTTTTGAACTTGTGCTTAATGGTCATATCTTGAGGGGTGTGCGGCTGTGGAATTTTAGAGGGATTATCTTGTATCTTTAAACTCCTTGATGAATGCTATTAGCTTCGGCTATATGATTGCATCTAAATAAGATGATGTGTATTGTATTCTTTTAGTCATGAAATGTCTCTTATGGATATTTCATTAATTTCAGAAGCACCAGTTTTAACATTACCTAATTTGCAGAGACCTTTTGAAGTAGAGACAGATGCTTTGAATTATGCTTTAGTGGAAGTATTGTTGCAAGATGGAAAACCAGTCGCATATCACTCAGAAATGTTCACTGGACCAGTTCAAAACTATCCTACGTATGACAAAGAGTTATATCCTATGTATCAGGCTATGAAGCATTGGAGACCATATCTGCCGGGAAAACAAGTCGTGGTGCATACTAATCACAAACCTTTACAATATCTATAGACTCAATCTAAGTTTCAACAAGCTCGTCATATGAAATGGGCCTCCTACTTGGAGCAGTTCGGTATTCACGTCAAGTATAAGCAAGGGGTAACAAATAAGATAGCAGACATGCTGTCAAGACCACCTCCTAATATGGATTTACTTGTAGCATTGCAGTCTCAGCCATTATTTCCAAGTGACTACATACAAGGTTATGAAAGAGATGAAGATTTTAAAGAAGCATACCATAAATTAAGTCAAGGACATTCAAGAGAGTTCCTCTTAGTGGATGGTTTGATGTACAAAGTTACAGCCTTGTGTATACCTCAAGGTGAATATAGAAAACATTGGATAAGAGAAGCACATACTTCTCATATAGCTGGTCATTTTGGTATACATAAGACATTGCTTAACTTGAAGCGGTACATGTAGTGGCCAAAAATGCATCTCGATGTCTCCAAGTATATTCGAGGGTGTGTTCTATGTAATACTTCAAAACCCGCGAATAAGAAGTGAAGATTGTATATGCCATTACCAGTTCCTACCAGACCATGGGAAATCATTTCAATGGATTTTCTAGGAGGTTTACCAATGACTAAAACATGGAATGATTACATCTTTTTTGTTGTTGATAGGTTCAGCAAGATGATCAATTTAATTCATTGTAAGAAGACAGTGACGGGGGAAGGTGCATCCAAGTTACTTTTTCACCATGTTTGGAAGAATTTTGGATTACCAACTTCTATTATCTCTGATAGAGATAATCTATTTTTAGGTTAATTTTGGACCAAGTTATGGAATCTGATGGACACAAGACTCAAGCATAACACTGCTTTTCATCCTCATACATACGGACAAACAGAGGTAGTAAATAGAACTTTAGTTCATCTTTTACGAGGATATCACTCTAAGCATCCTAAGACTTGGGATGATAGTTTACCTTATATCCAGTTCTCTTTTAATAGAGCTTTTCATGGATCTACTCTGAAGTCTCTGTTTGATGTATGTCTAGGTTATATACCTCAGAGTCCATTTGATATGGGTTTTTCTACTTCACAAGGTGTAGTATCAACGGGAAAAGAAGACAATAGAGCTCAAAAGTTTATTGAAAAAAGAAACTAGATACATACTTTAGTAGAAGCTCAGTTATAAAATTCGCAAGCTAAATATAAGGCTAAACATGATAAACATCGTGTTCCTTATAATTTTTCTAAAGGATATATGGTTTGGCTACTTATAGGGAAAGAGCGGCTTAAAGGTGAAGGAAAGAATCTTAAACCCATACGATATGGACCTTTCAAGATACTGAATTTTTTTGGATATAATGATTTTTAGTTGGATTTACCACCTTACATACAGATGTATTCTGCTATCAATGCAGAGTACTTGAAACTCTTTGAACTTCCACTACTTAATGAAGAAGAAGATGATCAAGAGTTAAAGCTTCCACCAATAGAGGACTTGTGGATGGATCGAGAGGAAATTCTCAAACATGATTGTATTTTTGAAATGAAAATAACACCTACCAGGAGAGGTAATCATGTTATGTTTCGTGTGGGACGTAAATGACAAGTACCAAGCAAAGCTAAATGGTATAACAAGGAACAGGGAGAGTCTGAGTTTCCTCTCCTCCAGTTCAAAGCTTCCACATGAGCTTCAGCTTCCTAAAAGTGGGGAGTCATGATACATGAATATCGTAGCATTAGTTTAGCCGTGTAAATGCTAGAGAGTGTCTAGAAGATACTAGAAGTTGGTCGACAATTGTTGTTTGATCAACAAGTTTTGAGTTCTCCAAACTTAGGAAAGACTTTTAGTTTAGATGAGTTTAAAAACTCATAGTTTTATTTCTTTTCCGGCAAGTTTACACTCTTATAAAAGGAGGAGAAAGTTAGGCTAAAAGATTAGAGAAAATCTCCGAGAGAACAACCAGTTTAAGGTTTGAAAAAAGAATATTTTCTTTCACAGTTAATAGAAGAAGAAGTTAGCAGCAACAATCGTGTTCTTTTGTTATTACTCTTTTCTTGTGATTCTTTCAATCTTTGTTCAAAGCAGTACTGACTCTAGGTACCACTGATCGATTAAGTATCATGTACCAACCCAAAGGCCATTGATATATTGTCTTATATATGTTTTGGTACACCAAGAAAATTGAAACCCCTTGTTAGCTAGGGGTGAGCATGGGCCGGTATGGACCAATTTTTACCTCATCTGCATCCAATACAATCCACTATGGATTTCAAATTTGGTATCCGCATCCAATTCAACATCGAACGGATGCACGGATGAACGGATTGGGTGTGGATAATCCAATGGATATGTGTTAGTTAAAATTTAAAATGAAAAAATAAAACCGATATACATGACTTCTTATAGAACCTACACATTTTATATATGTATATAAATATAGAAGTGCCATCGACAACACTCCAAGCAAACACCTTAAAAATTCCAAAATTATCTACATATTTTCTAGAAACTATATGAATGTCCTTAATCTAACAGATATGGATATTCAACGGATTTTCAAGGTTGCATCCGGGCCCAATCCGTAATCCGTTGGATTTCAAAAATCTCACCCGCGTCCAACCCATTAGCGAACGGTCCAGACATCCATCCGCAAAAATACGGTTGGTCCCGGTTAAATCCGCGGATTAGGGATAAAATGCTCACCTGAGTGTTAGCAATCTTGTCAAATTTCACCGGATACTATCCAATCCAGCCCAATAAGGCTCATTCACCCTGCATCGCCTAAGTTTCAGATTCAAACCCTCGCAATAAAAGCCAAATCCTTCCCAACGCCGAATCCTCATTTCCATTTGATCCTTCATCCAAAAAACAAAAATAAGAAAACAACCAAACCCTAGAAATCAATCCTCTCTAATTGTTTCAATGGGGAGCTTCAGCCTTCAACATTCTCCCCAAGGAGATCGTGTTGGACATTTTTACTCACTTACTAGTTGAATCGGTATAAAAGTGTAAATCGGTTTGTAAATCATGGACGACATCATTTCCTCGACTCCACTTAACTCATCTTCGTAATTATTCCGGTAAGTTGAGTTTCTTTCTTTTAAGTCGTATCAGCAGAGAATTTTAATATTAACTGAGTATGATTGTAAGATTCCAATTGAGAGTAGGCCAATTACAAGGATGAAGTTAAATATAATAGTACTGAGAGTTTTATAGTGTTATCACGTGTGTCTGAGTGTGTGAGAAATGACTCTTATTGGCTGAGTGTGAGCTGTCTACAGCCTGTCCTGTTCTAACATCTCTTGTCTTAGTCAGGACATGTATAAATGCAGGTCTGTCTTGCTTTTAAGGTGTAAGAAAGAAATCAGTTTCTTGTTTTGATCAATTAGTGAAAGTACTACTATGGTATCAGATGAAGCTTCCGCAATCGCCATTAATGGCATTCAACCTATCAACCAATTTTCAGATCTAATTTCTTCAATTCAATCAAAAATTTAATCAACCATCTTACTTCAATTCAATCTTTCAATCTACTTTCATCACTTTTTATACACAATTTTCTTGTTTGTTCTTTCAATGGCAGCATATGAATCAAGAATTTCTCAAGTTCCTCTTAATCAAATCTCACAAATTCTCAGTTACAAACTCAAGGATGACAATTTCCTCACCTGGAAATCACTTCTTCTACCACTTCTGCGTCGATACAGAGTCAATGGTTTTCTTGATGGATCTTTACCATGTCCACCATATCTGCTTAATAATGGCGTGAATCCTGGTTATACAACTTGGCATGATGATGATACTACTCTTGTACTCTGGATTCAGATGTCTATCTCTGAATCTGTAATTCCATATGTTGTTGGAGCTGATTCTTCAAAAGATTTATGGGACAATATTGATTCTAGGTATGCAAGAAGCTCTTCTACACATTCAATTCAACTTCGTCTCAAACTTCAATTCACAAAACTAGGGTCAGGTACTGTTTCTACCTTCCTAAGTGAAATCAAGAAAATAACAGATGAATTGTTTGCTGCTGGTTCACAAATTCATGATGATGAATTGGTAGTTACTATACTCAATGGGTTAGGCCAAGATTATAGTTCTTTTTGTACATCTATCCGTATTCGCAATCCACCAATCTCATCAAAGGAACTTCATAATCTTCTTCTTACTGAAGAAATAGTTGTTACAAATAAGCAAAAGAACTTACTTACTGAGGCAAATTCAAAGGCGTTTGCTGCTACAAGACCTTTTGTTCAAAATTATAGAGGTAGTGGTAGAGGTTATCATTACTCTTCAAGACCTGCAGTTCCTTACTCTGGATACATCAGACCACCCCCATCTTTTTATCCAAGAGTTTATTCTCAATTTCATATGCATTCTGCTTCTTCATTAACACCATCACCTCATTTCAATCCAAGACCTCACTATAGTTCAGCTCCTTCTTCTTCTGCTCCACCACCAATAACTGACAAGATTTGTCAGATCTGCAACAAAACTGGTCATCTTGCTTTGGAATGAAGACACAGATTGAATTTTGCCTATCAGAACAACTATACTCCTCACAATCTCAGTGCCATGCTTGCTACTGCCAATATCATGGGTGAAAATCCTTGGTATGCTTACTCTGGAGCAAATAGTCATATCACTAATGATGAATCTGAATTACCTGAAGCAACATATTTTGAAGGGGCATATGAGATTCAAGCTGCTAATGGAGAAGGTATGCCAATTAATCATATTGGTCATGTGTCTAAAACAGCTTCCTCTCATTCTTTTAATCTAAACAATGTTCTTCTTGTTCCAAAATCATCTCAAAACTTATTATCAGTGCATAAATTCACTAGTGATAACAACTGTTCTATCACCTTTGATTCTATTGGTTTTTTGTTAAGGATTACTCAACTGGGAGGATCATTTTACAAGGACCACATAAAGGAGGATTATATCCAGTAATTTTGCCAAGTCTACTAAGAATAAAGCTTTCTTTAGCAACAATAATTCAGCTTCAGTTTGGCATCAAAGGTTGGCTCATCCTCTTTTAAGTACTTCAAAAAGTGTGCAGAGATATGCAACTGTCTAGTTTAGTCAAAACACCACTATTTTGTAATGACTGTCATCTAGGGAAAAGTCATAAATTGCCTTTTACTTTATCTTCACATAGGGCTCAATCTCCACTAGAACTAGTGCATATGGACTTATGGGGTCCTAGTCCTGTAATCTCTTCAAGTGGTTTCAGATATTATGTCAATCTCATAGATGACTATTCAAGATTTTGTTGGATATTTCCTTTGTCTGAAAAGTCTGAATTCAAAGATATTTTTCTACATTTCAAATCTATGACTGAAAAGTTACTGCATACTTCAATTGTTAAAATCAGAACTGATGGAGGAGGGGAATTCAAATAATGCACTACAAGAATTTCTTAGTATACATGGAATTATTCATGAGGTTTCTTTCCCTCATACTCAAGAACAAAATGGACTGGCTGAGTCCAAACATAGACATCTTGTAGACACAGGGAGAACTTTTTTAATTCAATCAGGTCTCTCAGAAAATTTTGGGTTGATTCTTTTCATACAACCAATTATGTTATTAATAGACTGCCTGTTAGAAGTTTGGATTACTTATCTCCTTTTTGAAAAGTTGTTTGGTCAGAAACCAGATTATTCCTTCTTCAGATCCTTTGGTTCATCATGCTTTCCATGGATAAGGCCTTACACTACACATAAACTCCAACCAAGGAGTGTACACTGTGTTTTTATTGGTTACAGTTCTATGCACAAAGGATACAGATGTTTAGATATTAAAACAGGGAAAGTATATATCTCCAGACATGTAGTATTTAATGAGACTTTCTTCCCATTGAGATCTTCAGATACATTACTTCCTGGCATTGCAAATTCTTCAGCACCAACTGATATTGCTTCTACAGCTCCATCTGTCAAGATGATCTGCACCAACACCTGCAACATCAACCTCACCAGCTGCATCCATTGATACTTTATCTACTGATCCTTCAAAGATTGTTAAGTCATCTGATGCATCCACTTCAACTATTTCTGAACATACTTCAGCTTCTGGGATTCCTTCACTGGCTAATTCACACTCCATGGTAACAAGGGGTAAAAGAGGTATTTTTAAACCCAAAGTTTTTAATACAAAGTATGTTCTATCAGCCAATCTTACTTCTGATATTCCACCACCCACACCTACTTGTTATTCTAAGGCAATTAGAATACCTCAATGGAAACATTCTATGGAAGAAGAACATACAACCCTTAAGGATGCAGGCACATATACACTTGTTGCACCAGATCCATCCTATAATGTTGTAGGCTGTAAGTGGGTGTTTAGAATCAAATATAAGGCTGATGGTTCTTTAGATAAATGTAAATCTAGACTGGTGGCCAAAGGGTTTCATCAACAAGAAGGAATTGACTACACAGAAACTTTTAGTCCTGTAGCCAAACCAACAACTATTAGACTAATCATTTCATTGGCAGTTCACTTCAACTGGGAAATGAAACAATTAGATGTTAGTAATGCCTTTTACATGGGGATTTAGCTGAAGATGTCTATATGCAACAACCTCCAGGCTTTGTTGATCAAACCAAGCCTCATTATGTATGTAAACTTCATAAATCCATATATGGTCTGAAGCAAGCTCCCAGAGCTTGGTATGATAAATTGTACAAATTCTTCTCACTCATGACTTCAAACCCTCCTTAGCAGATGCTTCCTTATTTGTTCAAAAGTTTGGCTCAAGGATTACAGTTCTTCTGGTCTATGTAGATGACATTATTATCACTGGGAATTCAACTGAGTATATTTCTTTTCAATCACCTTAAGACATACTTTCCCATCAAAGACTTGGGCTCTCTTCATTATTTTCTTGGTCTTCAGGTGAAAAGAAATTCAGACAACCTTTTTCTTAGTCAAACTAAGTATGCCTTGGACTTATTGGAGAAATTCAATATGACTGGTGCTAAACCCTGTGGTACACCAGTCTCCCTCTCTACTTCACTCACTGCTTCAGCTGGTACTCATTAGCAGATCCAAGTGAATACAGATCATTAGTGGGTGCTCTACAATATCTTACTTGGACAAGGCCTGAAATTGGTTTTGCTGTGAATCAGGTATGTCTTTATATGCAAGCTCCCACTGATCAACACTTTATTGCAGCCAAGAGAATTCTAAGATACATCAAAGGCACCCTAGATTATGGTATACTGTTTTCCAAAGGTCTTCTTACACTACATGGCTTTAGTGATGCTGACTGGGTAGGATCAATTGATACAAGAAGATCTACAGGAGGCTTTTGTATATTTTTTGGTCCTAATCCAATTTCATGGTCTAGCAAAAGACAAGGTGGTATTTCAAGAAGTTCCACTGAATCAGAATACAAGTCTCTAGCCAATACCACAGCTGAAATTGTTTGGGTTTGTCAGCTACTCAAAGATCTTCATCTCTTGCTTCCTGCTCCACCATTGATATCTTGTGACAATCAAAGTGCGGTTTCTCTGTCATCTAATCCAGTATTTCATAGTAAAATGAAACACCCGGCCATTGATTATCATTTTGTCAGAGAACTTGTCCAGAACAAAAACATTCAGGTCACATACATTTCAACTTGGGATCAAATTGCTGATATTCTCACCAAGGGACTGGCAGGACCAAGGTTTTCTACACTCAGAGACAAGCTGAAGGTAATCTCTAGTAACAACCTCCAGCTTGAGGGGGGCTAATAGTACTGAGAGTTTTATAGTGTTCTCACGTGTGGCTGAGTGTGTGAGAAATGACTCTTATTGGCTGAGTGTGAGCTGTCTACAGCCTGTCCTGTTCTAACATCTCTTGTCTTAGTCAGGACATGTATAAATGCAGGTCTGTCTTGCTTTTAGTGTGTAAGAAAGAAATCAGTTTCTTTTTTTGATCAATTAGTGAAAGTACTACTATGGTATCAGATGAAGCTTCCGCAATCGCCATTAATGGCATTCAACCTATCAACCAATTTTCAGATCTAATTTCTTCAATTCAATCAAAAATTTAATCAACCATCTTACTTCAATTCAATCTTTCAATCTACTTTCATCACTTTTTATACACAATTTTCTTGTTTGTTCTTTCAATGGCAGCATATGAATCAAGAATTTCTCAAGTTCCTCTTAATCAAATCTCACAAATTCTCAGTTACAAACTCAAGGATGACAATTTCCTCACCTGGAAATCACTTCTTCTACCACTTCTGCGTCGATACAGAGTCAATGGTTTTCTTGATGGATCTTTACCATGTCCACCATATCTGCTTAATAATGGCGTGAATCCTGGTTATACAACTTGGCATGATGATGATACTACTCTTGTACTCTGGATTCAGATGTCTATCTCTGAATCTGTAATTCCATATGTTGTTGGAGCTGATTCTTCAAAAGATTTATGGGACAATATTGATTCTAGGTATGCAAGAAGCTCTTCTACACATTCAATTCAACTTCGTCTCAAACTTCAATTCACAAAACTTGGGTCAGGTATTGTTTCTACCTTCCTAAGTGAAATCAAGAAAATAACAGATGAATTGTTTGCTGCTGGTTCACAAATTCATGATGATGAATTGGTAGTAACTATACTCAATGGGTTAGGCCAAGATTATAGTTCTTTTTGTACATCTATCCGTATTCGCAATCCACCAATCTCATCAAAGTAACTTCATAATCTTCTTCTTACTGAAGAAATAGTTGTTACAAATAAGCAAAAGAACTTACTTACTGAGGCAAATTCAAAGGCGTTTGCTGCTACAAGACCTTTTGTTCAAAATTATAGAGGTAGTGGTAGAGGTTATCATTACTCTTCAAGACCTGCAGTTCCTTACTCTGGATACATCAGACCACCCCCATCTTTTTATCCAAGAGTTTATTCTCAATTTCATATGCATTCTGCTTCTTCATCAACACCATCACCTCATTTCAATCCAAGACCTCACTATAGTTCAGCTCCTTCTTCTTCTGCTCCACCACCAATAACTGACAAGATTTGTCAGATCTGCAACAAAACTGGTCATCTTGCTTTGGAATGAAGACACAGATTGAATTTTGCCTATCAGAACAACTATACTCCTCACAATCTCAGTGCCATGCTTGCTACTGCCAATATCATGGGTGAAAATCCTTGGTATGCTGACTCTGGAGCAAATAATCATATCACTAATGATGAATCTGAATTACCTGAAGCAACATATTTTGAAGGGGCATATGAGATTCAAGCTGCTAATGGAGAAGGTATGCCAATTAATCATATTGGTCATGTGTCTAAAACAGCTTCCTCTCATTCTTTTAATCTAAACAATGTTCTTCTTGTTCCAAAATCATCTCAAAACTTATTATCAGTGCATAAATTCACTAGTGATAACAACTGTTCTATCACCTTTGATTCTATTGGTTTTTTTGTTAAGGATTACTCAACTGGGAGGATCATTTTACAAGGACCACATAAAGGAGGATTATATCCAGTAAATTTTGCCAAGTCTACTAAGAATAAAGCTTTCTTTAGCAACAATAATTCAGCTTCAGTTTGGCATCAAATGTTGGCTCATCCTTCTTTTTAAGTACTTCAAAAAGTGTGCAGAGATATGAAACTGTCTAGTTTAGTCAAAACACCACTATTTTGTAATGACTGTCATCTAGGGAAAAGTCATAAATTGCCTTTTACTTTATCTTCACATAGGGCTCAATCTCCACTAGAACTAGTGCATATGGACTTATGGGGTCCTAGTCCTGTAATCTCTTCAAGTGGTTTCAGATATTATGTCAATCTCATAGATGACTATTCAAGATTTTGTTGGATATTTCCTTTGTCTGAAAAGTCTGAATTCAAAGATATTTTTCTACATTTCAAATCTATGACCGAAAAGTTACTGCATACTTCAATTGTTAAAATCAAAAATAATGGAGGAGGGGAATTCTTAAATAATACACTACAAGAATTTCTTAGTATACGTGGAATTATTCATGAGGTTTCTTTCCCTCATACTCAAGAACAAAATGGACTGGCTGAGTCCAAACATAGACATCTTGTAGACACAAGGAGAACTTTTTTACTTCAATCATGTCTCTCAGAAATTTTTTGGGTTGATTCTTTTCATACAACCAATTATGTTATTAATAGACTGCCTGTTAGAAGTTTGGATTACTTATCTCCTTTTGAAAAGTTGTTTGGTCAGAAACCAGATTATTCCTTCTTCAGATCCTTTGGTTCATAATTCTTTCCATGGATAAGGCCTTACACTACACATAAACTCCAACCAAGGAGTGTACACTGTGTTTTTATTGGTTACAGTTCTATGCACAAAGGATATACAGATGTTTAGATATTAAAACGGGGAAAGTATATATCTCCAGACATGTAGTATTTAATGAGACTTTCTTCCCATTGAGATATTCAGATACATTACTTCCTGGCATTGCAAATTCTTCAGTACCAACTGATATTGCGTCTACAACTCCATCTGTCAAGATTTCTGCACCAACACCTGCAACATCAACCTCACCAGCTGCATCCATTGATACTTTATCTACTGATCCTTGAAACATTGTTAAGTCATCTGATGCATCCACTACAACTATTTCTGAACATACTTCAGCTTCTGGTATTCCTTCACTGGCTAATTCACACTCCATGGTAACAAGGGGTAAAAGAGGTATTTTTAAACCCAAAGTTTTTAATACAAAGTATGTCCTATCAGCCAATCTTACTTCTGATATTCCACCACCCACACCTACTTGTTATTCTAAGGCAATTAGAATACCTCAATGGAAACATTCTATGGAAGAAGAACATACAACCCTTTAGGATGCAGGCACATATACACTTGTTGCACCAGATCCATCCTATAATGTTGTAGGCTGTAAGTGGGTGTTTAGAATCAAATATAAGGCTGATGGTTCTTTAGATAAATGTAAATCTAGACTAGTGGCCAAAGGGTTTCATCAACAATAAGGAATTGACTACACAGAAACCTTTATTCCTGTAGCCAAACCAACAACTATTAGACTAATCATTTCATTGGAAGTTCACTTCAACTGGGAAATGAAACAATTAGATGTTAGTAATGCCTTTTTACATGGGGATTTAGCTGAAGATGTATATATGCAACAACCTTCAGGCTTTGTTGATCAAACCAAGCCTCATTATGTATGTAAACTTCATAAATCCATATATGGTCTGAAGCAAGCTCCCAGAGCTTGGTATGATAAATTGCTACAAATTCTTCTCACTCATGACTTCAAACCCTCCTTAGCAGATGCTTCCTTATTTGTTCAAAAGTTTGGCTCAAGGATTACAATTATTCTGGTCTATGTAGATGACATTATTATCACTGGGAATTCAATTGAGTATATTTCTCAGTTTATCAATCACCTTAAGACATACTTTCCCATTAAAGACTTGGGCTCTCTTCATTATTTTCTTGGTCTTCAGGTGAAAAGAAATTCAGACAACCTTTTTCTTAGTCAAACTAAGTATGCCTTGGACTTATTGGAGAAATTCAATATGACTGGTGCTAAACCCTGTGGTACACCAGTCTCCCTCTCTACTTCACTCACTGCTTCAGCTGGTACTCCATTAGCAGATCCAAGTGAATACAGATCATTAGTGGGTGCTCTACAATATCTTACTTGGACAAGGCCTGAAATTGGTTTTGCTGTGAATCAGGTATGTCTTTATATGCAAGCTCCCACTGATCAACACTTTATTGCAGCCAAGAGAATTCTAAGATACATCAAAGGCACCCTATATTATGGTATACTGTTTTCCAAAGGTCTTCTTACACTACATGGCTTTAGTGATGCTGACTGGGTAGGATCAATTGATACAAGAAGATCTACAGGAGGCTTTTGTATATTTTTTGGTCCTAATCCAATTTCATGGTCTAGCAAAAGACAAGGTGGTGTTTCAAGAAGTTCCACTGAATCAGAATAGAAGTCTCTAGCCAATACCACAGCTGAAATTGTTTGGGTTTGTCAGCTACTCAAAGATCTTCATCTCTTGCTTCCTGCTCCACCATTGATATCTTGTGACAATCAAAGTGCGGTTTCTCTGTCATCTAATCCAGTATTTCATAGTAAAATGAAACACCCGGCCATTGATTATCATTTTGTCAGAGAACTTGTCCAGAACAAAAACATTCAGGTCACATACATTTCAACTTGGGATCAAATTGCTGATATTCTCACCAAGGGACTGGCAGGACCAAGGTTTTCTACACTCAGAGACAAGCTGAAGGTAATCTCTAGTAACAACCTCCAGCTTGAGGGGGGCTAATAGTACTGAGAGTTTTATAGTGTTCTCACGTGTGGCTGAGTGTGTGAGAAATGACTCTTATTGGCTGAGTGTGAGCTGTCTACAGCCTGTCCTGTTCTAACATCTCTTGTCTTAGTCAGGACATGTATAAATGCAGGTCTGTCTTGCTTTTAGTGTGTAAGAAAGAAATCAGTTTCTTTTTTTGATCAATTAGTGAAAGTACTACTATGGTATCAGATGAAGCTTCCGCAATCGCCATTAATGGCATTCAACCTATCAACCAATTTTCAGATCTAATTTCTTCAATTCAATCAAAAATTTAATCAACCATCTTACTTCAATTCAATCTTTCAATCTACTTTCATCACTTTTTATACACAATTTTCTTGTTTGTTCTTTCAATGGCAGCATATGAATCAAGAATTTCTCAAGTTCCTCTTAATCAAATCTCACAAATTCTCAGTTACAAACTCAAGGATGACAATTTCCTCACCTGGAAATCACTTCTTCTACCACTTCTGCGTCGATACAGAGTCAATGGTTTTCTTGATGGATCTTTACCATGTCCACCATATCTGCTTAATAATGGCGTGAATCCTGGTTATACAACTTGGCATGATGATGATACTACTCTTGTACTCTGGATTCAGATGTCTATCTCTGAATCTGTAATTCCATATGTTGTTGGAGCTGATTCTTCAAAAGATTTATGGGACAATATTGATTCTAGGTATGCAAGAAGCTCTTCTACACATTCAATTCAACTTCGTCTCAAACTTCAATTCACAAAACTTGGGTCAGGTATTGTTTCTACCTTCCTAAGTGAAATCAAGAAAATAACAGATGAATTGTTTGCTGCTGGTTCACAAATTCATGATGATGAATTGGTAGTAACTATACTCAATGGGTTAGGCCAAGATTATAGTTCTTTTTGTACATCTATCCGTATTCGCAATCCACCAATCTCATCAAAGTAACTTCATAATCTTCTTCTTACTGAAGAAATAGTTGTTACAAATAAGCAAAAGAACTTACTTACTGAGGCAAATTCAAAGGCGTTTGCTGCTACAAGACCTTTTGTTCAAAATTATAGAGGTAGTGGTAGAGGTTATCATTACTCTTCAAGACCTGCAGTTCCTTACTCTGGATACATCAGACCACCCCCATCTTTTTATCCAAGAGTTTATTCTCAATTTCATATGCATTCTGCTTCTTCATCAACACCATCACCTCATTTCAATCCAAGACCTCACTATAGTTCAGCTCCTTCTTCTTCTGCTCCACCACCAATAACTGACAAGATTTGTCAGATCTGCAACAAAACTGGTCATCTTGCTTTGGAATGAAGACACAGATTGAATTTTGCCTATCAGAACAACTATACTCCTCACAATCTCAGTGCCATGCTTGCTACTGCCAATATCATGGGTGAAAATCCTTGGTATGCATTCTTCAAAAGATTTATGGGACAATATTGATTCTAGGTATGCAAGAAGCTCTTCTACACATTCAATTCAACTTCGTCTCAAACTTCAATTCACAAAACTAGGGTCAGGTACTGTTTCTACCTTCCTAAGTGAAATCAAGAAAATAACAGATGAATTGTTTGCTGCTGGTTCACAAATTCATGATGATGAATTGGTAGTTACTATACTCAATGGGTTAGGCCAAGATTATAGTTCTTTTTGTACATCTATCCGTATTCGCAATCCACCAATCTCATCAAAGGAACTTCATAATCTTCTTCTTACTGAAGAAATAGTTGTTACAAATAAGCAAAAGAACTTACTTACTGAGGCAAATTCAAAGGCGTTTGCTGCTACAAGACCTTTTGTTCAAAATTATAGAGGTAGTGGTAGAGGTTATCATTACTCTTCAAGACCTGCAGTTCCTTACTCTGGATACATCAGACCACCCCCATCTTTTTATCCAAGAGTTTATTCTCAATTTCATATGCATTCTGCTTCTTCATTAACACCATCACCTCATTTCAATCCAAGACCTCACTATAGTTCAGCTCCTTCTTCTTCTGCTCCACCACCAATAACTGACAAGATTTGTCAGATCTGCAACAAAACTGGTCATCTTGCTTTGGAATGAAGACACAGATTGAATTTTGCCTATCAGAACAACTATACTCCTCACAATCTCAGTGCCATGCTTGCTACTGCCAATATCATGGGTGAAAATCCTTGGTATGCTTACTCTGGAGCAAATAGTCATATCACTAATGATGAATCTGAATTACCTGAAGCAACATATTTTGAAGGGGCATATGAGATTCAAGCTGCTAATGGAGAAGGTATGCCAATTAATCATATTGGTCATGTGTCTAAAACAGCTTCCTCTCATTCTTTTAATCTAAACAATGTTCTTCTTGTTCCAAAATCATCTCAAAACTTATTATCAGTGCATAAATTCACTAGTGATAACAACTGTTCTATCACCTTTGATTCTATTGGTTTTTTTGTTAAGGATTACTCAACTGGGAGGATCATTTTACAAGGACCACATAAAGGAGGATTATATCCAGTAAATTTTGCCAAGTCTACTAAGAATAAAGCTTTCTTTAGCAACAATAATTCAGCTTCAGTTTGGCATCAAATGTTGGCTCATCCTTCTTTTTAAGTACTTCAAAAAGTGTGCAGAGATATGAAACTGTCTAGTTTAGTCAAAACACCACTATTTTGTAATGACTGTCATCTAGGGAAAAGTCATAAATTGCCTTTTACTTTATCTTCACATAGGGCTCAATCTCCACTAGAACTAGTGCATATGGACTTATGGGGTCCTAGTCCTGTAATCTCTTCAAGTGGTTTCAGATATTATGTCAATCTCATAGATGACTATTCAAGATTTTGTTGGATATTTCCTTTGTCTGAAAAGTCTGAATTCAAAGATATTTTTCTACATTTCAAATCTATGACCGAAAAGTTACTGCATACTTCAATTGTTAAAATCAAAAATGATGGAGGAGGGGAATTCTTAAATAATGCACTACAAGAATTTCTTAGTATACGTGGAATTATTCATGAGGTTTCTTTCCCTCATACTCAAGAACAAAATGGACTGGCTGAGTCCAAACATAGACATCTTGTAGACACAGGGAGAACTTTTTTACTTCAATCATGTCTCTCAGAAAATTTTTGGGTTGATTCTTTTCATACAACCAATTATGTTATTAATAGACTGCCTGTTAGAAGTTTGGATTACTTATCTCCTTTTGAAAAGTTGTTTGGTCAGAAACCAGATTATTCCTTCTTCAGATCCTTTGGTTCATAATTCTTTCCATGGATAAGGCCTTACACTACACATAAACTCCAACCAAGGAGTGTACACTGTGTTTTTATTGGTTACAGTTCTATGCACAAAAGATATACAAATGTTTAGATATTAAAACCGGGAAAGTATATATCTCCAGACATGTAGTATTTAATGAGACTTTCTTCCCATTGAGATATTCAGATACATTACTTCCTGGCATTGCAAATTCTTCAGTACCAACTGATATTGCGTCTACAACTCCATCTGTCAAGATTTCTGCACCAACACCTGCAACATCAACCTCACCAGCTGCATCCATTGATACTTTATCTACTGATCCTTGAAACATTGTTAAGTCATCTGATGCATCCACTACAACTATTTCTGAACATACTTCAGCTTCTGGTATTCCTTCACTGGCTAATTCACACTCCATGGTAACAAGGGGTAAAAGAGGTATTTTTAAACCCAAAGTTTTTAATACAAAGTATGTCCTATCAGCCAATCTTACTTCTGATATTCCACCACCCACACCTACTTGTTATTCTAAGGCAATTAGAATACCTCAATGGAAACATTCTATGGAAGAAGAACATACAACCCTTTAGGATGCAGGCACATATACACTTGTTGCACCAGATCCATCCTATAATGTTGTAGGCTGTAAGTGGGTGTTTAGAATCAAATATAAGGCTGATGGTTCTTTAGATAAATGTAAATCTAGACTAGTGGCCAAAGGGTTTCATCAACAATAAGGAATTGACTACACAGAAACCTTTATTCCTGTAGCCAAACCAACAACTATTAGACTAATCATTTCATTGGAAGTTCACTTCAACTGGGAAATGAAACAATTAGATGTTAGTAATGCCTTTTTACATGGGGATTTAGCTGAAGATGTATATATGCAACAACCTTCAGGCTTTGTTGATCAAACCAAGCCTCATTATGTATGTAAACTTCATAAATCCATATATGGTCTGAAGCAAGCTCCCAGAGCTTGGTATGATAAATTGCTACAAATTCTTCTCACTCATGACTTCAAACCCTCCTTAGCAGATGCTTCCTTATTTGTTCAAAAGTTTGGCTCAAGGATTACAATTATTCTGGTCTATGTAGATGACATTATTATCACTGGGAATTCAATTGAGTATATTTCTCAGTTTATCAATCACCTTAAGACATACTTTCCCATTAAAGACTTGGGCTCTCTTCATTATTTTCTTGGTCTTCAGGTGAAAAGAAATTCAGACAACCTTTTTCTTAGTCAAACTAAGTATGCCTTGGACTTATTGGAGAAATTCAATATGACTGGTGCTAAACCCTGTGGTACACCAGTCTCCCTCTCTACTTCACTCACTGCTTCAGCTGGTACTCCATTAGCAGATCCAAGTGAATACAGATCATTAGTGGGTGCTCTACAATATCTTACTTGGACAAGGCCTGAAATTGGTTTTGCTGTGAATCAGGTATGTCTTTATATGCAAGCTCCCACTGATCAACACTTTATTGCAGCCAAGAGAATTCTAAGATACATCAAAGGCACCCTATATTATGGTATACTGTTTTCCAAAGGTCTTCTTACACTACATGGCTTTAGTGATGCTGACTGGGTAGGATCAATTGATACAAGAAGATCTACAGGAGGCTTTTGTATATTTTTTGGTCCTAATCCAATTTCATGGTCTAGCAAAAGACAAGGTGGTGTTTCAAGAAGTTCCACTGAATCAGAATAGAAGTCTCTAGCCAATACCACAGCTGAAATTGTTTGGGTTTGTCAGCTACTCAAAGATCTTCATCTCTTGCTTCCTGCTCCACCATTGATATCTTGTGACAATCAAAGTGCGGTTTCTCTGTCATCTAATCCAGTATTTCATAGTAAAATGAAACACCCGGCCATTGATTATCATTTTGTCAGAGAACTTGTCCAGAACAAAAACATTCAGGTCACATACATTTCAACTTGGGATCAAATTGCTGATATTCTCACCAAGGGACTGGCAGGACCAAGGTTTTCTACACTCAGAGACAAGCTGAAGGTAATCTCTAGTAACAACCTCCAGCTTGAGGGGGGCTAATAGTACTGAGAGTTTTATAGTGTTCTCACGTGTGGCTGAGTGTGTGAGAAATGACTCTTATTGGCTGAGTGTGAGCTGTCTACAGCCTGTCCTGTTCTAACATCCAGATCCTTTGGTTCATAATTCTTTCCATGGATAAGGCCTTACACTACACATAAACTCCAACCAAGGAGTGTACACTGTGTTTTTATTGGTTACAGTTCTATGCACAAAAGATATACAAATGTTTAGATATTAAAACCGGGAAAGTATATATCTCCAGACATGTAGTATTTAATGAGACTTTCTTCCCATTGAGATATTCAGATACATTACTTCCTGGCATTGCAAATTCTTCAGTACCAACTGATATTGCGTCTACAACTCCATCTGTCAAGATTTCTGCACCAACACCTGCAACATCAACCTCACCAGCTGCATCCATTGATACTTTATCTACTGATCCTTGAAACATTGTTAAGTCATCTGATGCATCCACTACAACTATTTCTGAACATACTTCAGCTTCTGGTATTCCTTCACTGGCTAATTCACACTCCATGGTAACAAGGGGTAAAAGAGGTATTTTTAAACCCAAAGTTTTTAATACAAAGTATGTCCTATCAGCCAATCTTACTTCTGATATTCCACCACCCACACCTACTTGTTATTCTAAGGCAATTAGAATACCTCAATGGAAACATTCTATGGAAGAAGAACATACAACCCTTTAGGATGCAGGCACATATACACTTGTTGCACCAGATCCATCCTATAATGTTGTAGGCTGTAAGTGGGTGTTTAGAATCAAATATAAGGCTGATGGTTCTTTAGATAAATGTAAATCTAGACTAGTGGCCAAAGGGTTTCATCAACAATAAGGAATTGACTACACAGAAACCTTTATTCCTGTAGCCAAACCAACAACTATTAGACTAATCATTTCATTGGAAGTTCACTTCAACTGGGAAATGAAACAATTAGATGTTAGTAATGCCTTTTTACATGGGGATTTAGCTGAAGATGTATATATGCAACAACCTTCAGGCTTTGTTGATCAAACCAAGCCTCATTATGTATGTAAACTTCATAAATCCATATATGGTCTGAAGCAAGCTCCCAGAGCTTGGTATGATAAATTGCTACAAATTCTTCTCACTCATGACTTCAAACCCTCCTTAGCAGATGCTTCCTTATTTGTTCAAAAGTTTGGCTCAAGGATTACAATTATTCTGGTCTATGTAGATGACATTATTATCACTGGGAATTCAATTGAGTATATTTCTCAGTTTATCAATCACCTTAAGACATACTTTACCATTAAAGACTTGGGCTCTCTTCATTATTTTCTTGGTCTTCAGGTGAAAAGAAATTCAGACAACCTTTTTCTTAGTCAAACTAAGTATGCCTTGGACTTATTGGAGAAATTCAATATGACTGGTGCTAAACCCTGTGGTACACCAGTCTCCCTCTCTACTTCACTCACTGCTTCAGCTGGTACTCCATTAGCAGATCCAAGTGAATACAGATCATTAGTGGGTGCTCTACAATATCTTACTTGGACAAGGCCTGAAATTGGTTTTGCTGTGAATCAGGTATGTCTTTATATGCAAGCTCCCACTGATCAACACTTTATTGCAGCCAAGAGAATTCTAAGATACATCAAAGGCACCCTATATTATGGTATACTGTTTTCCAAAGGTCTTCTTACACTACATGGCTTTAGTGATGCTGACTGGGTAGGATCAATTGATACAAGAAGATCTACAGGAGGCTTTTGTATATTTTTTGGTCCTAATCCAATTTCATGGTCTAGCAAAAGACAAGGTGGTGTTTCAAGAAGTTCCACTGAATCAGAATAGAAGTCTCTAGCCAATACCACAGCTGAAATTGTTTGGGTTTGTCAGCTACTCAAAGATCTTCATCTCTTGCTTCCTGCTCCACCATTGATATCTTGTGACAATCAAAGTGCGGTTTCTCTGTCATCTAATCCAGTATTTCATAGTAAAATGAAACACCCGGCCATTGATTATCATTTTGTCAGAGAACTTGTCCAGAACAAAAACATTCAGGTCACATACATTTCAACTTGGGATCAAATTGCTGATATTCTCACCAAGGGACTGGCAGGACCAAGGTTTTCTACACTCAGAGACAAGCTGAAGGTAATCTCTAGTAACAACCTCCAGCTTGAGGGGGGCTAATAGTACTGAGAGTTTTATAGTGTTCTCACGTGTGGCTGAGTGTGTGAGAAATGACTCTTATTGGCTGAGTGTGAGCTGTCTACAGCCTGTCCTGTTCTAACATCTCTTGTCTTAGTCAGGACATGTATAAATGCAGGTCTGTCTTGCTTTTAGTGTGTAAGAAAGAAATCAGTTTCTTGTTTTGATCAATTAGTGAAAGTACTACTAAAACCCTATACCATTTCAGTATTATTTAATGGTTTGATTTGTCTAAATGTATGTTATGATTATGATCTTGGTTTATTTGAGCCATATGACTATGAACCTACTTTTATCTGTAATCCTATCACTAATATTTTATTCTTCCAAAGCTTGAGATCAGTGAGATGCCATATAAGAAGTTTAAGAATCGTTTGTCAGAGTGGATTCAGTTATTTTTATCAACAGGTGAGTACAAAGTTGTTAGGATCAGCAGGTTAGGTAAAGAATCAGATATTATACAGGCTGAGATTCATGCTCTTGGCAGTGGTAATGGGGGCGAAACTTAGGCTGTTATAAAGAAGAGTATTTCTTTCTAAATACTGTTGGCGTGTTTGCCAACGGAGCTCTGCATTGTGTTGAAAAGAAAGGAAGGATAGTGGCATTTGATTTGGTTAATGAAAGTTTTCATGAAATTCTATTACCACCAATTTTGCTAAATTGTAATTGGCAGCGGATGATGGCCGTTGAAGTTGGGGTTTTAATTGGTTATTTGATGTGTCTCCAATGTGGAAGAGGAAGATCTGTTGATATATGGTTACTGAAGAAGAAGGAGAATGATGGTGGTCTTTATGACATGAAAGAAGAGGTAGATTACAGTTCAATGAGCTGGAATAAAGAGTTTAGCTTTGTTGGTTCTGATTCTTCTGAACCATTTGCTTTTACAGAAAGTGGTGCAGTTCTGTGTTTCCACACCAATCTTGTATCTACCGAACTCAGTTGTTATGACTTCAGATCATCGTCTGATGATGTGCTTGGTTACTTTTGTGAAGAAATTTCTCCACCACCAATCCCTCACATGAATACCTTGGTTTCATTGAAAGGTTTAGGAGAGAATAACACGGAAATAATGGAATCATTTAAAGTGGCAATTCGTCTGCAAAGGAGTAAATGAAATGGTGCATTTCATACGTACACACAAACATAATGGTTTCATTAGGAGGCCGCTTCATAATGCAGGTACCTATTCTTTAACCTTTTTTTTTTTTAATGTTTTGTTAAAATAACTTGAACTAAGTTTAATGGAAACAATGCGGTACATCTTTTAGCAATCTTCATCTGTTCATAGAAATGTCTGTTTTTGGGTTATGCTTATAAGTTAGTTTAAATCGTGCATTTCATTATTTCACTTTTGTTAACTGTGCATTTCATTATTCGTTTTTGCTACTTTCAATGGAGAAGAATGCTGTGCATACATTGCATAAGCTAGTTTGTATCGTTTATAAAAATGGAACTAAAAAAGTATACTCTGGAAATAAAGTGGAAATGTTGGGTTTATCAGCGGTTCTTACTTCTTAGCATCATATGATTGACACTTTCAGGAATTGAGATTTTGATATTTATCTTCTTTCACATGCTGTTTTGAATTTTCAACTGCCAAATGTTTGGTTTATAGCTTTAGGAACTAACCAGACTTTACATTGCTTATGTGAATTTTATGATGATATACTAAGATCAGTAGATCAAAGCAAAACTGCTGCAGCTAGAGTAGTTTGAGCAGGAATCTGAAGCAAAGTTAGTCTTCATTTATCAGGATAATTCAGATGAACAACAGATGTAACTAGTACAATTAGAAAGTTTGAACACGACAACACTACAAAATCATGATAAAGTGGATAGTTTGGATGAGAGTGCGATATGCAACAATGCTAGTCCCAAAACCTGTTGTTTTAAACATGTTTGGTTTGGTCATAAATATTGAGTTCAGCTCTTAGTAAGTGCATAGTTTTTTCGACAAGTTCACCCACAAGTATAAGTATGGTTAAGAAACCTTAATATTTCCTCCAAAGCTAGGGGTTTGTGTTCAAATACATTCGCAGGAAGCATTGTAATTTGAAGTGTAACTCGATAATTCTTGACATGTTATTAACATTTTGAACCCTTCAAACAGAGTTTTATAAAATGAAAAAGTGATTAAATTTTCAAAGTCAAATTCTGACCAATGTGCCTTTTTCCTTGGAAGCTTTTCTGGAAAATAAAAAATCTGGTGCCTTGAGTCCATCTTTTGATCTTGAGGGTTATACATGAAGGAACTGCAGTTTTCAAAGTTATGGGTAAATTTCTTTCTGGTCTAGACCAAGATTGCAGGCTTTGTTGTACTGCTTCTGAAACCATTGACCATCTCTTTCTCAAGCGCCCTGCTGCACGAGCTGCTATTTTAGGCTCAAATTTGGATTTCATAGATATGTAAAATCTTCTACAGAGTCCTTACTGTCTAGTTAGATTCAAGAAGAATGGGACTTTCAGTGTCTTTAGAATGGGAATGTTGTGCTGGCCATTTGGAAGGCCTGGAATGAATTTTGTTTTAACAACACTGCTCCTATCATTCAAAGAATCATCTGCTCAGTTTTGGTTCAATTACTACTTGGCTACTGCTGATGATCATACGGAATCTGCTTCTTTCCAGACTGTCACCCCCAGAAGAGGCATCACTCTGCAAGTTAAGTAGGAGCCACCTGAAAATCCTCGGATCACTGATGCTTCCTTCTTTTCTAATACTGGCGCTTGTACTGTGGTGGCTTGGAATTCTGAAGCAAAGTTTGAAGGTGGTGGAACTTGTGGGCACAATTGTCTCTCCCCATTGAAGGCTGAAACTAAAGCTATTCTTCTGGCTTTGGTACTTGGCTGAGGAAAAGCTTTGGAATCACTGGAAGTGATGTTGAAAAAGTGATCAAGGTGATGAAGTCTTGTTGCAAATCAGTAGCAGAGCTGATTCCTTCATCAGAGCCCAGTTCAAGTTTAGAAAGGTGCAAATGAAGCTGCACACTCTCGAGCAAGTTTTGCGTTTAAAGCCATGGTGGTTATCTCCTTCCCCTACTTGTATTGCTATGTGATAGAGTGTGTGTTCTCTTTTAGTTTCTATTTTGCATAATGGAAAAAAATGTAGAAATTAAAAACTCTGCATAATCGATTATAAAGTGTCGTATATACGCATATGCAAAATTACACTACAATATTTCTTCCAGGAAGATCAGTCACAGTAGAAAGGGAACAGTGTGGAACAGATTGCCATGGGCTCAGTCATGTTCAGTTTCTTCTGCAGTCTGGACTTCTCGACAGGAGAAGTTGTTAGGCACACTGGTCTCGATTTGTCTTGTTTGGGGAATTGCCGAACTGGGCTACCCTGTCATCCCTTAACAGAAATCAAATCTTTAACAAAAAGAACAGGTTTCAGTCCTTGGGAAGTTGGGAACCCCTTTTTTCGCACACACAAAAAGGAAAAAACAAAACAAAAAAAAAGGGTGAATATTGATTAAAAAAGAAAGGGGCAATCCGAGAATTGAACTCGGGACCTCTCGCACCCTAAGCGAGAATCATACCACTAGACCAATTGCCCACTGTTTACCATGGTTATACTTTTGCAGATAAATAGAGCCGTTCAACACCATGTTCGTCAAATTTCGTACATTCTAATTTAAGAGGCATCATTTGGGAGGTTTTTGCAACTCCACAAAGTCATCAAACTTAGAGGATGAAAAGGCATGTATGTTTTCATTTTTCAAATCAGAAATTACCAAGATAACAATTTTGATAGACAATCTCAAACTTAAAAAAAGTCACAACTAGTTTCCTACTCTATATGGTTGAACATAAAGACTTTCACCTGCTTTCAAATCACACCACATGAACTAACTAGTAGCTTCTGCCCCAATAAGTCCACTTTGTAGCAAGTTTTGGTTTTTCAGAGCCACAGGCAAAACACAGCGTCCCTTCTGGAAGGTCAGGCTGAACAAAAGGGTTGCAAAGAGTCTTGCATGCACCCATATGCTCCTTCTTGATACGTTTTTTGACATCTCTCTCAACATCCTCCTCATCGCACCAAGGATCTAAGATCAGCCTATTCTCATGTAGAGCCTCCTTAAACTCTTCCCATGTCTTAGCTACAGTGATACAAGCATCACGTTTTTGCTTTGCTGCAGTAAATAGGCTTTGTTGGACATTGTCCAGTAGGTTTTTAATCTGATCAACCAAGTTGGTCCTTAAAATATTTTCTTTCTCTCCATTGTCTCGGCGAACAACACGTACTTGGTTTTTGGCCATATCCTTTGGACCTATCTCAATCCTCAAGGGAACTCCTTTCAATTCCCAGTCTGAGTACTTCCAACCAGGTGAGTAGTTGTCTCTTAGATCTGTCTCCGCACGGAAACCATCTTTATTCAACTCTTGTGCAGTTTCCAAACAAGAATCACAGATGGCTTGAGTGTCGGCATCTTTGAAAGGCACGGGAATCACTATGACTTGGATTGGTGCAACTTTTGGTGGCAATACTAAGCCCTTGTCATCTCCATCAACCATCACCATCGCTCCAATCTGTAAAAGAGTATACAAAATAAACAAAAATATTTTAGATGCAAGGACCATTCAGAGATGATTTGTTTTTTTCAAAAGGAATCCTAAATATATTTTCGGTAATTGGTTTCTTAGAAAATTACCGTCCGAGTGCTATACGCCGCCACACCAAGCCCTTCTCTCCTTTCTCGTTCTCAAAGATGATGTAAAACATTTTCGCAAAATTTTGACCGAGGCAATGTGAAGTCGCACCTTGTATCCCACGACCAGCTTTTGGAACAAAAGTCTGAGAACAAGAAAGAATGGTTATGTAATTGCACAAAAGAAAATAAAGTTTAAAAATTATTCACTACAAAGATAGAGCGACATGGAACTTATGTCACACCTCAACACTGGTTGTATACAATGCTCCAGCGAACTTTTCATTATCACTTTTCCTCCCCTTTATCACTGGCACTGCCAAGAACTCTTCATATATCCTTTGATACAGCTCCAAAACTTCAAGTTCCTCTTCATCTGCTTCTTCTTTTGTAGCAAAATCCGTGTGTCCTTCTTGCCAAAGAAACTCACGACTCCTGATGAAAGGTTTAAGATCGCTGAATTCCCAACGGACAACATTGCCCCACTGGTTGGTTTTTAATGGCAAGTCACGATGTCCTTTAATCAAATCTGAAAAATGGGGATAGATGATTGTTTCACTGGTAGGACGGATTGCAATACGACCCTCTAATTTTTTTTATCTCCAGCATGCGTAACCCATGCAACCTCTTGAGCGAAGCCCTTGATGTGACCCTTCTCATTTTGTAAGGCGGTATTAGACACAAAGAGAGGGAAGTAATAATCCTTGATCTTCATTCTCTCCCATATTTTTTCATATTTTCCCAAATTCCCATCGAACATGGCATGAGGACATAACACCCAGATATATCTGAGTATCTGGTCATCTCAGCTATAACAACGACCTCAGAATACCAATCCCCGAAATTTTTATCTTTCTTATAACACAAACCTAGACCAGTCTCTTTTTTGACCTCTTTTTTTCTGCCACCATCGCCACCATCCCCACCACTACCACCGCTAGTAGTCACGTCCATGTTAGCCACTTTTTCAACGACATCCTCCATTACCTCGTCTATGAAGAAGAATTCACCTAATAGTAAGAAAGAGATGCTAGTGATCACTTATGGTCTCTCTTGAGTCCTCAGACCCTGATACAGAAACATGCCTTTTATAGCCTTTTAGGAAACTTAGCTACGTGTGACCAACAGTCCAAGTAATCTACAGTAGTTACTGGGCACCCAAGCTTCTTGAGTTCACACTGTCTAGATTGTTCACATTGACTAGAAACCTTCTAGGAATAGTTTACTGATTTTTACACTGGTAAACAGTAACTTCTAGAAAATGCATTATTCTCAACAATAAGAATAAAATCCAGATCTGTAAGTCGTACTATACAAGACCCACTGCGAACTTTTTCACTGAATCTTTCGATCTTATCCAAAACCTTCCAAACCTTGGGAATTACTAGTATACTATCACTGGATAAAAAAAAACATCTCTTGGAGCACGTAGAGCCAGTGGCCACATGAATAACAGACCTGTTCTTGGTGTTGTTATCTGTGTTGGGCCTATCCCTCCTTATGGGTCCAGCAAGGTTGCCCCTTAACATATGGAGGGAGCTAACTAGTAGATCTAGTTAGGTTATATGCTTTGTTTCCAAAACATACAGGAAAAGTGAGGTCGTGAAATCAAAACCGAGAGAGAGTTTTGACGGCAGCCAAGAAGAGAGAAAAGAGGGACAGATCGGTGGAGAAGTTGGGGGGAAGAAGAGGGCTTTTGCTAAGGGTGTGTTTGGCAAGTCTTGGTGAGCATAATCCATCAATTTGGTGAACCTATTCTTCTATCCAAGCTTGGAGATTTCTAGGGTTTGTTCAAACCTTAGTTGTGAGTATTTCTACTCTTGTTCTTGATTGATTATTGTGAATCTCATCTAGTATTTCTATTATTAGGTGAATGAATTCTTGATCCTCCTTTGGGGTGAGTAATTTAGGCAAATTGTTATCCAAGTGCTATATGCACCTTGAAGAAGAGTGTATCCCCAAATTGGAAGAATTGTGTATAACCCATTGTTTGATTATAGTGGAAGATTTTTCGGTGGTTTTTTACCCTTCACCTTGGAGGTTTCAACGTAATTTCCGGTGTTGTATGATTGCTTCCTATATCGTCATAGTTGTATTATTTATGCATTGTGTTTCATTGCTTGTGTTGTTTTCGTATTGCACGTAGCGGCTCGGATTTTGCAAGTCTCTCCCAACAAGTGGTATCGGAGCTTTTGGGTTGAGCTAATCGTGTGTGATGATGGAAGCTAGCACTAATAGTAGAATGGTCATCTTTACCAGTGAGAACTATGTGATATGGAAGGTTAAGATCGAGGATTGGTTATATTGTGAAGATCTATATGGTCCAATATAGAGCAAGGGAGTAAAGCCTATGAAGATAGAAGACGAAGTGTGGAGTGTTGTTAATCGTAAAGTTGTTAGTTTCATTCTACATTTGGCTGATGATTATATTTTTCGTCATGTGGCTAGTGAATAACTGGCATATTCTTTGTGGACGAAGTTGGAGGAGTTATATGATCAGAAATCTGCTTGTGGCAAAGCTCTTGACCGTGGAAAGTCGAGAAGTAAATCAAAGTCTAGTGAAGACGTGGATTGTTGTAAGAATGAATGCAGGAAGCAGACACAAGAACCAAGGGAAGTGAATGTAAATGATAGACAAGTCAATGATGTTACAGTTGTGGTAACAAGTTGTGATATTACTTCATTCTCTGATTGTGATGATGTATGTGTGAGTTCTGCAGTTTTCGGTTCAAAGTGGATAGTGGATTCAGGTGCATCCTATCATGCTACTCCTCGTGAAGATGTGTTTATCTCCTACAAGGCTGGTGATTTTGGTTCAGTCAGAATGGGAAACAGTGGTGTTTCGAAGATTGTAGGAATGGGTGATGTGAAGGTTGAGACCAGTGTTGGCTGCACATTGGTTCTCAGATATGTGCGACATGTACCAGATCTTCGTTTGAATCTAATGTCACCGGGAGTGTTAGATGATGAAGGGTACAACAATCACTTAGGTGATGGAAAATGGAAGCTAACTAAGAGCTCCATGGTTATTGCAAGAGGAAAGAAATGTGGCACATTGTATAAGACACAAGTGAAGGTGTTGAAAGGTGAGTTGAATGTTGTTGACAAAGATTCAACCTCCGAGCTGTGGCATAGGAGACTTAGTCATCTTAGTGAGAAGGGAATTCAAATCCTCACCAAAAGACAAGTCTTTCCAAAGGCGAAAGGTACGCAATTTGGTAAGTGCACTCATTGTTTAGTTGGTAAACAAACTAGAGTTTCTTTTCATAAAGCTTTACCCAAGCGTAATTCTGGTATTATTGATCTTGTTCATTCTGACGTATGTGGACCTTTAAGGGTCAAAACACTTGGTGGTGCTTTTTACTTTGTTATTTTCATAGATGATGCTTCAAGGAAGGTTTGGTCATATGCAATCAAGACCAAAGATGATGTTGTTCCTGTGTTCAAGATGTTTCACATCATGGTGGAAATAGAAACAGGTAGAACCTTGAAGTGCCTTCGTTCTGACAACGGGGGAGAGTACATTGGGCCACTTGAAGAGTAAAGCAAGAGCATGGGTATACGTCATGAACAATCAGTACCGAAGACTCGACAACATAATGGTGTTGCAGAGCGGATGAACCGCACTATTATTGAGAGAATTAGGTGCATGTTATCTCATTCCAAGTTGCAGAAGCACTTTTGGGGTGAAGCAATGAATACTACTGTGTACTTGATCAATCGATCACCTTCAAGACCGCTAGATGGAGAAGTAGCAGAGAAGGTATGGAGAGACAAAGAGCCTACTTATGATCACTTGAGAGTGTTTAATTGCAGAGCATTTGTTCATATTCCAAAAGATCAGAGGTCAAAGCTTGATGACAAGGAGAAGCAGTGTGTGTTCCTAGGCTATGGAACAGAAAAGTTTGGTTACAGATTTTGGTATCCAGTTGACAGGAAGGTTATCAGAAGTAGGGAAGCATTATTCCTTGAAGACCAAACTATTGAAGACTTTGAGAAGATCGAAATGCCAAAGCTTCAAGAAGACATGTTCTTGGATCCAAATCCAGTTGTTCCTTCTCTTGAACAACATGATGATGATATTGATGGTAATGGTAATGAAGAACAAGAACACAATCATAAATATGAAGCTCATGAAGATGTTCCAGTGGGTGATGTTGAGCAAGAAGTGCAACAACAACAACCAGAAGCTGAGTTGAGAAGATCCAGCAGGACCAGATTACCTTCAACGAAGTATACACCACACGAGTATGTGATGCTCACATATGCGGGTAAACCAGAGTCTTATGAAGAAGCTCTTAGTGTTCCTGAATGTCAGAAGTGGTTAAAATCCATGAAAGAAGAGGTTGGCTCTTTGAATGAGAATGACACTTTTGATTTGGTTGACAAGCCAAAGAACCAGAAAATTCTGAAGAACAAGTGGGTGTATAGAATCAAGATTGAAAGTGGTTCTGATATGATGACAAAGTCGCTACCAAAGTACAAGCATGTGTATTTCTGCACCAGGGCAGGTTTGGTGGTGGCAAGTACCTCACCATAAGTCGTGAGGGGGAGATTGTTGGGCCTATCCCTCCTTATGGGTCCAGCAAGGTTGCCCCTTAACATATGGAGGGAGCTAACTAGTAGATGTCTAGTTAGGTTATATGTTTTGTTTCCAAAATATACAGGAGAAATGAGGTCGTGAAATCAAAAGAGAGAGAGTGTTTTGATGGCAGCCAAGAAGAGAGAAAAGAGGGAGATCGGTGGAGACGTTTGAGGGAAGAAGAGGGCTTTTGCTAAGGGTGTGTTTGGCAAGTCTTGGTGAGCATAATCCATCAATTTGGTGCACCTATTCTTCTATCCAAGCTTGGAGATTTTTAGGGTTTGTTCAAACCTTAGTTGTGAGTATTTCTACTCTTGTTCTAGATTGATTATTGTTTCTACTCTTGTTCTTGATTGATTATTGTGAATCTCATCTAGTATTTCTATTATTAGGTGAATGAATTGTTGATCCATCCTTTGGGTGAGTAATTTAAGCAAATTGTTATCCAAGTGCTATATGCACCTTGAAGAAGGGTGTATCCCCAAATTGGGAGAATTGTGTGTAACCCATTGTTTGATTATAGTGGAAGATTTGTCCGTGGTTTTTTACCCTTCACCTTGAAGAAGTTTTTCCACGTATTTACCGGTGTTGTGTGATTGCTTCTTATATCGTCATAGTTGTATTATTTCCGCATTGTGTTTTCATTGCTTGTGTTGTTTTCGTATTGCACATAGCGGCTCGGACTTTGCAACTCTCTCCAAAAATATGTTGGTACCATGAAACAATTAACACTGAAGTCACATTACAAAGGTGACTAGGTGAGCAAGAAACTAACTAAATTTCAATGTTCTCAAGCTAAATTTAAATACCCAATATAAATGTCAACTTACATATTCTCCGACATAAATTTGTGTCTTAGAGATGTGCTGCGTATAGCGTAAGCACAGAGTAATTAATGTCATCAAAATTACTGCAAATGAACTATATGTCTCCTCAGGAAGTAAAACAACAGTAAGAAGATGAGCTTAACTCAACTAAGTCAGTTCCAATAGTTTCCTATGGTGCCCTGATTACCCCATCCTCGCGGTAATCGGAAAACAACCGGTCAAACTCCCTACATATAACGAATTAACGATAGTACATGTGATGGCATATTCTGAGGCTGTTTGGATACTAGAATAACCAGAAGTCAGTCTTAGAAAATCAAAACCAAAAACGATTTGTTACCCCAAAACATACATTATTTATTCTAGAAATCACAACTCATGTTCTCAAATTAATTTCTGACTTTTTATCTAATTAAATTAAAAAAATGACTTCTGAAAATGGTATCCAGATTTCAAACGGACTCTCAAAACTTAACGACTTTTAATATGTCAATCACAATATATTCTCCGCTGCTCCAACGTGGAAACCAATGACCATATTTTAATTTCATGTCCTTTTACTAAGACCATTTGGTTAAACCCAACTCCTATTAGTGGATTGGTCATTGGTGAGTGCAATGCCAGATTCTTTAATAAAGGATTCACATATAATCAAGACTTTTCGGCATATGATCTCAGAAGCAGTACTATGGACAGTTTGATTAAGAGGAAGCAGCTAGAGAACCTTTGAAGATATTTCCGAAGTATATATGGCGGGTGACTAGTGATGCTATGGCGCTATTAATCTCTTGGGCTAGCTAATTTTATAAAGCCAGCAACTCCTTTACATTTTGATAGATTCATTTTTAACAGGGATATGATGTTACCCTGGTCATAATTTGATGTTGTTTAATTATGTTTTTCTTCTCCTCTCTAGTCAAATTAATGTTGATTCTTTTTTTCTTGTTTGTTTGATGAATTCAGCTCCACCAAGCTAATTTTTGCAGCGACGACAACAAATGAAGAGAGCGGGCAAGGAAGAAGTGGCATATATATATATATATACCCCTTGCCGCAACAATTTAGCATTTTATATGACCAACATGATAGGTAAATTTGATCAGGCCTCGTATACAGTTGGTTACAAACTAAAAAGATTAACATATACAAACTCTTGATAGAATGAACACACCTCTAAATCATAAATATGCTATTATGGAGATGTACATAAATGGATGCAATAATATTTAATGCCTTTGTGTTGTTTATGCATTGGTATATGTCATCACACGACTCAAAGACTTGTCATTATATAAGTCCGGTGACCATAGTAACCAAGTTGAACCAAACAGTTGAACATGAGTCACAACTCGCAAGTGTTGAGACTCAGACCAAGTTATAAAAAACAACTCGCCTAGTTAACGCAAATAGTGTAACCTTTGACTACCTCTAAATACCATTTTTGCCTCCCCAAGTTTCTCACACCAAAAGCTGAAAATGAAAGAAAGTTGTTGAAGAAGCAATGAACTGGTATCATGAATTCATGATGTTTATCATGATAATATAACAATGGATATTCTTCTTCCTAAGGACTCTGTAACAGGCTTTTGCTTTCGCATCTCATCCTGTGATAAGCAGGTACCTCATGCTTTACTTCACTCCTCCACATTTCAGCAGACAGGAATAGAGAGGGAGAGTAACAAATGAGGTATAGTCTTAATCATGCAAGCAGAGAGTATCTATAACATGTTGGTGGGGGTAGGGAACTTTCTAAAGAAAATAGGCAACACAAAGGCAAAAAGAAGAGTATCGTCTTCATTCTTCGGGATGGGCAAGTTTACGAGTAAGTTACAAGAAAAGTAGTACATATATAGGATATCCTTGGTATAAACCCTATAGGATGCCATTTTTCTTTTTTTTTTTTTGGTTTTCAAAGGGTTATTATTCCATATACACATTTATGGTCCGTATCCGTCAAAGATTGAGATTCATGCGTATAATATTGATTGTATATGAAGACTTGCATATAAATAGGGTATGCAAGGAGTATCTAAGCCGTATCATAAGCTAATAATGATATGATCACTGAGGTAAGCGAAACAGTTATAGGGTGTCTTTCCATTGGCAGGTAACTAATAATTGAATGATGTCAATATCTAGATGATCGAATCAGCTATAATCTCTTTGGTTATAATAACAACTAAATTGTTGTTGTTATGTTTGCTTTTATCGATCATCATGGATATATAGTCATTAATTTGGGTGAGTACCCCGCCAAAGGAGAGTTGCCCTATTACTGCTTTAGCTTAATGCTAAACTTGCAGTGGGATCAATCATGCCCTATATATAATCGGTCTAGTTCATCATCATCAACGACATCAATCTCAAGGTATGACATAACTATTATTTAATACATACATTTAAATTTCTGTATAACTGTTAAATGAACTGAAGAACCAAACTGAATATGTAGGAGTGAAATATCGCACATTCGTTATGTGTGCGAAATAACAACCATCTAATATGAGCGAAGATTATCGTACATAGTAAAATTGAGATGACGTATCTGATGATGTCAGCACAATCACGAGTAAAGTGTGAAGATCTGTGCGAAGTATACAGTGTGCGAAGTTGAGCGAATATACATGAGGGATTATAACGCACAGTGATTCCGAAAATAGAGGATCTATTAGTTGTCATCCATTATGTAATATCCTATATAAAGGGAAGGGCTATCATGTAATGGAGAGATCCTTTAGAGTGTGTTAGACAAGAAATTAGGAGAGAGAAAGTTTATTTGGAGAGCAAGTTAAGTCCTTGTATTATCTTGTATCCAATTTAAGATCTTAATGAATAAACGAATGATTTTCACTATGATTTCTTAGAGTATTGTTTAGATTCTTGTATGGATGTGGTTGTAGGATTTCCTGCAACTACATTTTGGCGCTAGAAACAGCTCGGAGTGATATACCCTGTTGGTGAATTCTTTTAGAAATCAAGTTTCCAGAATTTTAGATCTAACATTTTTCTTTAAACAATTGAGATTTTCATCATTAGAACCTTTCAATTCTCTTTATTAATACAAAAAAGTAGTCTTTCATTTGTTAATACAAAAAAATGGTGATGGTACGAATCGGATCTACTACTGAACAAGCGGCGACAGCCAGGAGGAGTACAAGAATTGCTGAAAGAAGAAGAGGTGCAATTCCTGAACAACCAGAGATAGGAGAAAGAGAAAATCAAATAAATGCAACTCCAATTGGACCTTAGCGTGCACAAGAGAAGAACAATGATATTGATTACGATCTAGTGAGTATTCATAATGCACGAACGAATTATTCCGAAGAAGAGGAGCAAAGAATTGGAGATGCAGGAAGGATTGAAGGAAACGAAAAAATTATGACAATTGCAGAACTTAGAAAAAGATTGATTGCAGAACGCCGAAGAGAATAGGAAGAGCGTGCGAACTTGATATGTCAGAATGATGATTTAAGAGAAGAGAATCTCAGATTGCAAGAACATAGATCAAGAAGTGCTACACGATCAAGATCCAGGACAAGCAGAAGTTCATCAAGACAAAGTAAATCTAATCAAAGAGATGCTAGGCGAGAGCAACCTTTAGGTAATATTGATGAGAACTTACAAGTAGATGATAATTTACAAGATCAGCGCGATGAGAGACGCATAGAATATGACCGATACGATCAACCGCGTGAACATCATCAACGACAAGAAGGTCAAAGGAACAATAAACGTCAAAATGCAGGCGAACGACATCGCACACACTATGAATCAGATAATGATGAAGAAAATGATCCAGAACAAAGGAGAATTATATTGCATGGTAGAGAAATATTGAAAGATCAGTATGAACGCGAATAATAATATGAAAGAAAATAATGCTATTCGTGAACGTATGAGAAATGAAAGAGAAAGGCGTAGGTGAAGAAGAGAAGAAGCTGAATAAAGAGAGATACAATAGGCCATGCGACAGAATAATCATGAGAATAGATTGAGGAAAGCGATATTAAAAAGGCCTATGAGACAGGACTTAGATCAAACTATGAGTGAATAAATTCTTAGAGAAATGGCAGAACTAAGGAAAATTATGACTACGCGAAGAAATGGTGGAAGGAGACAGTTAGAGGAAGCAGTAGAGGAAGCTGGAAAAACACCCTTTGCAAGGCAAATTCAAATTGTGATAATACCACCTAAATGCAATTTACCAGTATTCACTAGTATATTTGATGGAAGAACATGTGCAGTACACCACATAAAGGCTTACAGTCGATCTCTATTGCAATGGGAAGAGAATGACGTAGTGTTGTGTAAATATTTTCCTGCGACCTTGACAAGAGAAGCATTGCAATGGTTTGAAGGGTTGCCAATAGGGGCCATTAGATCATTTCGTCATTTACAGAACGTATTTTTGGGACAATATATCAGTAATAATATGTCAAGACCAGGGATTGATACGGCCTTTGGACTTCGCATAAGGATCAATGAGAGTTTGCGTCATCTAACCATGCGTTGGAGAACCATGTGTAGTGAAATGGCAAGACGAGTGGATGAACGAAATCTTATACTAGCCTTTATCAATGCTCTTTTTCCTATGGACTTATTATATATACAAATCTTCAGGATAAAAGACACCATAACAATGTCAGAGTTGCGCGAATTTCAAGAGGAGTATATAACGCTTGAGAAGAAGCAGAGAGATATGGAGTCTTACCCATTTGCGATACCTAATGAGAATAATGGGAATGCAAGTTTACTCCTGAGGATAACAAATGCTGTTGCGAGTACATCTCAGTGAAGTCAAGGAAAGAACATTGCAGAGATGGAACAAAATCTGGTAGCCATGGGTAGCGCAGATCAAGAAGAATTCGAAAGAGAATACAAAGAAAAACAATTCCAAAATTGTGGAGGAAATAAATTCAAAGAATGGATAACCCTCCATATGGATATGGAGGCCAACAACCATATTATAATAGAAGATAAGGAACTGGAAAGATGGTCTTGGAACAGATAAACTTTCCAAAGTTGAATACTACATTAGACAAAATCTAGGAAGCTGTTATATTAATGAAAGAAATTCCTGAACCACATAATATAGGAGATGAGCCACCACCAGGTAAAAGGAGCAAAGAATTCTGTGTATATCATCGCTTTCATGGTCACACAACAAGTAATTCTAAAAATGTGAGGAAAATCATACTACGAATGATTGAGCAAGGAAAACTGGACCACTTCTTAGTACATCAGCCACAAAATTTACCACCACCACCACCACCACCAGGAGGAAATACATATGGTGCGGAGAAAGGAACAATACTTATGTAATCGAAGTAGGTGCGAAGGCGAAGAACCTATATTGTAATTCGATTATACATTCATTCAAAAATATATAAGACTTTCATGACAATATCTTAAGTCGTGTGCATGCGAGAGATAATGATGGAAGAGAAATATTTAACCTTGCAAAGGTGTCACCATTAAAGGATTGGCAAAAACAGACCATTTCGTTCAGTGCGGAAGAAACACCAGGAGGAGCAGAACCACATGAATGTCCACTAGTGGGGAGGTTAGGGATTAATCCGAAAGCAAAAGTAGATGATGATGAAGAAGATGAAGCGAACACTTGGGCTATAAATAGAATACTTATATATCCTGGAAGTTTTGTCGATATCCTCTTTTATAATACATACAAGACCATGGGTGGAAGAGATGACGAATTAATTCCTTGAACCTATAAAATTTATGGGTTCAATGGCACTGCGAACAAGCCAAAAGGAGAAGTGACAATGCGAATTCCTATACAGAGTCTACCAACAAAAATTGTATTCTGTGTTGTTGATGTTGAGTCACCTTATAATTCTCTGATTGGGAGGCCATGGATGCATAGTATCTTGGGTGTGGCTTCGACATTGCACCAATGCATAAAGTTTCCTTTACCTCAAGGTCTTGGCATAATAAGAGGAGATACAAATGAAGGTAGAAATTGTATGGAAATTGATATTGACAAGTGCGAAGAGCGAGGTGAAAAATTAATGGTGGATGTAGTGTCTAAAAGTGGAAAAACAGATAAGAAGGATACTGAAGGAAAATCTTCTGCGAATAATAACACCAAACAAGCCAAAAAGATTAATTTTAAAGACGGAGAGCATATGCAGAGGCAGAAGTTGTGTTCTCAGGAAAAAGGTGAATTGTGCTATGATTCTCGCATAAAGGAGATCAAATAAATCATGCGAAATAACGTTCTGAGAAGCATCTGCAAACTTAAAGAGATGCAAAAGATGAAAGAAGCGAGCGAGTAGTATAAAAAGCGCAAATGTTTTTCTTCATGAGTAAGAAATTAATAAGAGTTCTATGTACTAGAGTTGTATAACTCAAGAATTAGAATGAATGAAAAATTCTATTTTCATATGATGATATCATATCAACAGATGGCAAATGTAAGTCCTTATAATAAGACCTTAATAGAAGGCAATAGAAATAAAACTCTAATTAGGGAGGCTAGGCATATGAATGTGGCGTGCAACCTAGTTCACATACATGCAAGAGGCAAAAAGTAAGACCTATCGCACGTCACAGTCAGGGAAAACCTGGTAAGCATGACTCAAGGGAAAGCTACATCGACCCTGGAACTTGAGTTATGGAGATTTAGGTGTGAGAAAAACGAAAATTCCCATCCAGGAGAGACACCTAAATCGAAAGATTGGGGTAATAAGATCTTTCCTAAGGAGTGCAGAAACTCGATCAGGGCGCCGAGGTACACGGTTGAGTCAAGAGTACCCGGGGATTCTAGAGTGTACCTTGCCACTCTTGACAAGTCCTGACTATGATGCACTCGGCCCGAAGAAACCCCACTTAGGGTGCAGTCTCGTAACCATAAGCCTTATCGGTGGAGGGATAATAGGCTGAGAAGTCAACTAGTTGTTGTATTACCAGATGGGAGGAGCCAACCTTAACCCGGTAGAGGTAAGCTTCCTTGAAGGGGCAACCAGGGGGAATATAAAGATGCACCCTCCATTAGGGAGCTGAATTGTGTCAAAAGACGTAAATGTCATGAGGCTTTTTACTCATGGGAATATTAAGACTTGTCATATTTACGCACATAAGAAACCTGAAGAGATAATAATACAAGAAAAAGATAAGGCGAGATCAATGGGTCGATACACTACAGTGTAAAGACATCCTGCAATTTCGTCGCACAAGAGCAAAGAAAATTTTGGGCAAAATAAGACCTTTAATTAGGAAGGCAAAATAAGACCCCATGAGAAAAATAAAATATATGCTAACTTTGTTTTGCAGGAGTTGACAGGAAAATAATTGTGCTGCGAACAACTTCGCATGATATAGAGCAAAATTAAGGCAGAAAGCGACATTATGTGACAACTAACAGAGGCAAGAATGAGAATACAAACTTAAGAAGAATGTTATTTTACCCAATTGATAGTCTCATGCACGTGCGAGAAAGAATGACATTTTGCTATTTGCGAATAGAAATATAAATCAAAGGGAACATATATTAAAGGAACAAAAATTAATACTTTAAAGGTGTTCTTTATTCCAAAAGACATGAAGATATACAAGAGGAAGAAAAGGAATTTACAGCAAGCGAAGAATGATTAATGTTTTCCTGAATTATCTTCATCATTTCTCTCGGCCTTAGAATCACTTACTTCTTCTTCGTATTCTTCATATTCTTCTTCACTATCAGAAATATCAGAATCAACTTCGCTGGGGGGGAACGACTGCAAATGTATACTTTGAGAGAGGGATATCATTATCAACACATACTTTCTTAACAGATGCATCACGAGCACGAGTGACATCCTTTCCATTATTCGAAACAGTGAGGATGTAATTCTTCTTTAACTTATGATACTTGGAGTTGCGAGCAGATAACTCCATTGAAGACTTTTCGGCTTCTTCAAGACGTTTCTTCTCTTCAGTAGCTAATTGTGTCTTTAATTATTCAATTTTCTCAAGATAATTCCTTTGTTTCTCTGCATAATATAAATAAGCAGGTTAGAGTTAAAAAAGATATCATCCTCAAGAAATGACAAGTATGAAAGAGCGACAAATGACCTTCATGATTGGAAATAATGTCTTTAATCAGTGCAAAATGTTTGTATTGAAGGCTCACACTTATGGGTAAACCCTTCCTAGCATCATTTAGAACTCTAGCATCCCAACTAAATTCAGATTCGCTTTCTATGAGAAGTTGAGAACGGATTAAATTTTTTTCCTCAACAAGTGCGTTGTTTTCGTTCAATGCTAAATCACGTTCAACTTTAACCTTAAGGACAGTTTCTTGGAATTTTTCTAGTACATTCGCACCCTTGACAGCAACCTCATCTTTTTCACTAATGAGTTTGTCCTTCTTTGCTTCCAAAGCCTGAATTGTCTATTTATTCTCGTGAAGACGACGTCTGAAGTTATTGAGTGTAGTCAACAGGGGTCTATGATCCATTCTAAGAGCAGTGTACTTCAGTCTTAATTCCTCCAGATTAATATTCTCAAATCCTTTGGTAGGATAATTGTTTAAAGAAGAATTAAGGTGTTCTAAAAGAATTTTCTCATCAGGAACGTTGGATTCCTCATCAGAAAGATTATAAATGTCTGCGAATATAGAAAAGTAAGAAGTGTGAATTATCAAATAAAACAAGAAGGATGAGAGAGTTAAAATCATGTACCAATAAGTTCATCATTCCTCTATCGGACCTTGCGAATCAATTCAGAATTGGTGGAATTTTCAGCTTTAAGTTTGGTATTTTCTTCCCTCAGATTGAGAAGTTTCCTTTGGTAATCTGAGGAAACCGCATAAGATAAGCGAGATACCTGCGAAAATATAAGGAAAGCATTATGTAATAAAAAGAAAGAATAAAAATAATATTAAAGAAAGTGCGAAGATGTGAAAATTACCATAGAACCAATTGCATATTGGAAACTTGGGTCTATTACAAAAGAAGCTCCGTGAAGAGATGGATCATCCAAAATGGGAGCATCGCAGACTTTAGAGACCATTCCAAAAGTACGTTGTAGTTCATAACTATTAATAGCTGACATTGTATCAGAGAAAAGGGTGGATAAATCTTTCATGGAGGAGGAGACTGATGGATCTTCAGAAGCAAGAATATCATCATCGTCGGATTTAGGACTTGAAGAAGGATAAAATTCTTTACGCTTCTTGGAAATATCCGAAAAAGATGTTTTAGACGAAGATTTAGACAGGAGTTTCTTGGGTTGGTTCTTAACTTTACCCATAGTCTTAACACCCGAAGTTTCAACCTACGCGAATAATCAAGATGAGAAACAGAGGCAAAAATATTGTTAAAATTAGAGAAATAATGTTTCTTACTTCGTTATTATGCGAAGATGACACATCGTGTGATGTCTTGACTCTCTTGGCTATGTTCTTTGGATTAACAACCTGGAATTGGAGGAGTAGGAAAATAAGAAATAAAGAAAATAAAATTATGCAAAATTTAGAATACTTCTGCGAAGATCTCATACCGCTTTATTATTCTCTTCTTCGGACAGAGCGAATTTCCAAGGTTGATAAGCAGAAAATTTCTCAGGAAGGGGAAGATCGCAACCGTCAGCATCTTTGCCAGACACATGAGGACATTCTAAAATTACAGGACAATTAATCCAATATGTGTCATTAGACCTGCAAGCAGTACTATTAGATTTGTCGTTCCAATCGACATCTCGCATAATCTTCTCGTCTTCAGAAATGCCATCTTTTCTTCTTAAGCGAATGGCCCATTTGGTTGATTCGTTTTTCATAATTGCAACGTAGTAGTGTTTGAAGAAATTATCAAGAGTATACTCAACAGGGTCGATGGCTTTATCACGTAACAGTTCATTTCGCACCACATAAGAATAAGAAGTTCCTAATCCTATTGTGCGACGCGAATATTCCAAAGCTATTGTAATAGCATCACCGCTCCGCTGAAATATTCCCTGTGCGAATCGATCATCGGCCATAATTTCGTAAAATAAGGGGATTTCTAGATTATACAATGCGATAAGAAGATTATTCAGAAGTTGTCCTAATGAAACGATAATCTTCTAATTAGTCCATTCTTCGGAATTGATTAACTCAAGATTGAGTTTGGATGAATAATCAGATTCAGAAGGAAGAGAAAGCGAATAACCTCTTGCGTCAAGTTCTTTCTTCAGTTTAATGAATTCTATCTCCATATTTTTACCAGCTGGAGTCATTATAAGAATGTGAATGACGGGTTTATAAGTAAAAAAAAAAATTAATCTTGATCAAGATCAAATCAGTAAGGTGATCAAATCGGAGAAATCAAGATTAAGATACAGGGAAAAGAGAGGAAAACGCGAAGAATGATAAAGGAGATGGGGAAGAGGTAATGGACTGTAAAAAAGATGATGATACGAAAAAAGAAAATTGCAGCAACGAATGAAAATAAACAAGAAGTAAAAATAAGAAAGAAGAAGATGAAGGAAGATATATAAGAAAATTTACTCTCGTTTTCCGAGATTTATCTCATTTAATGTGAAGAATGAACGGATAAAAAGAAGCGGTTATAAGGACGTGTCAGATAACGAGTGGTCAAGAAGACACGCGTAAATTAGGAAAGCTCAAATTCCGGAAGTGTGTCGGAAAAACAGAATATGAAAAGATGAGCACGTGCGATATTATAGGATGGAGATTTCTCATATCGCTCACTCTATAAAGAGAACGTCATGAGAAGAGGCAAAATGTAGGAGTGAAATATCGCACATTCGTTATGTATGCGAAATAACAACCATCTAATATGAGCGAAGATTATCGCACATAGTAAAATTGAGATGACGTATCTGATGATGTCAGCACAATCACGAGTAAAGTGTGAAGATCTGTGCGAAGTATAAAGTGTGCGAAGTTGAGCGAATATATATGAGCGATTATAAGGCACAGTGATTCCGAAAATAGGGGATCTATTAGCTGTCATCCATTATGTAATATCCTATATAAAGGGAAGGGCTATCATGTAATGGAGAGATCCTTTAGAGTGTGTTAGACAAGAAATTAAGAGAGAGAAAGTTTATTTGGAGAGCAAGTTAAGTCCTTGTATTATCTTGTATCCAATTTAAGATCTTAATGAATAAACAAATGATTTTCACTATGATTTCTTAGAGTGTTGTTTAGATTCTTGTATGGATGTGGTTGTAGGATTTCCTGCAACTACAGAATATGTCAAAATTTTAATGAAGAAGAGGGAAAAAAAGCATTTGGCAGCTAATTGTATGTGAGAGCAAAATCTATGATTTCCACATGAACCGATGTACGTATGATACATAATCTCATAACATGAAGGTCTAATTTGGGATATTTTTCTTGTTTGTTCGAACGAGGTTAGACATGAAAATATGTTCCCTGTTTGATTTCACTAATATAAGCACATATATGTAACTAATGTGACAGGGTTCAAGACTATGTTAAAACCAGATTTAAGTGTGGTTACCACTGAGAGACGAAACCTTTAATGAGATGATTATAGCCATTTGCAGATTGAGGGATGATATAATGGAGTACGTATCAACCCGATTGGGGGAGTATTGGCTATAGAGGGATGGCCGCGAATTTCGAAGTTTTTTCATGAAGAATATAATTGAGATTGGGAAAAAGAGGCTATTCAATATAAAAAATTAATTTTGGCAACTTGTTCTAGATTTCCTTCAAAGCAACTCAAGCAGATGATAATTGGTTGCGAACAAGATGGATATATGATCCACATGATGGAATCGTGATGCGTGGTTAGGATGGGCGAAACTGATAAGGAGGAGGCAGTGATCAATGACAGCTTATATAATAAAAGGATGGGAGCTCAAACCAGAAACAAGTGGAAGAACCAAATTTCACCTATGTTAAAATGAACGTTGCGTATTACATAGATCTAACTTGTAAAATCGCTGACATAAAATAAAACTTAAGGATCCGAATTCATACATTTTGTTATCACTGTTGTGGATTACTCGTGCAACCTATTTACCACTTGTGTACATTGATCTGAATCTCTGATCAAGAATATAAAATATTAATCAGTGCCGAAGTCTAGAAGTCAATAATGTATGGTCAAGTTTGTGGGATAAATTTTGGATGGGGGCATTTTTTGACGGGGGCATGGGATACAAATGACATGTTAGACACATGCTTAGCATATTAATTGTTTTAACTCTGGTGTTTCTAGGCTATCCTGGACCTGGAAACCTAGCACTAGAGTTGAAGAAAATAACTTACTCCCACTGTCTGGTGATTGTTCCAGATTCATTTTTGTGACCGATTTCTTTAGGCTTGGAGCTCTTAAACATTTTTGTATGTACAAGAAAATGGTGTAATGTATACAAATTTAACCAATGGAGAGAAAAATTATTAAATGAAGAAAATACATAAAGGGCAACATAAGGGCCTGACCTGTTTTTTCCATTAATTGCTTAAATGATATTATTAGTGTTTTATTAAATTGGGGTCTTATTAATTGTTTATGATGAATGATTTATTAAACTTTTATTTTCCTTGATTAATTTAATAAATACATAATTTTATTAATAAATAATTTTATTAAAAATTATATCAATGGAAAATGTTAATGTTTGTTTCTCATAAATGATGGTTGTGATTGGGAATAAAGATGCATCTAACGGATTCAGATCACATGTTCCGTATTTTTCCGTCTCTTTCTGTTCTAGCCAACGACAGTACGCCACCTGTTTTTCGTTATATTGTTTTATTTGTAAATTCATGACGAGTTTATATTCACCTAACGTCATTGTCGATCACTAAAACTACCCTTTATTTGGTTCTTTGTCTTTTCAAAGATGATTTTATATCTACTCCTCTCTGATAAACTTAAATAACATGTTAAAGATCGTAAAAACAAGGACTTTTATATAATGAGTGCATTTTTTCTTTCTTTTTTCGAGAAAACAAAACAAAAGGAGGATGTCGTTGAGATCCACGACTACAAATCCAGTTTGATGTGTTCAAATAAAAAAAAATGTTAATTTCACGGAAAATTTGTTTTAAGTTTAAGTTTCGAACCCAAAACTAAAATCACCATCCACATATTACTACTCACAAAATTAAGTCTCTAAAATCTACCATTACAATCGTGGATAACTCTATTGTAGATTTATAAAATTAAGAGCAAAGTACAATCGATAGTTCATCGAATGTTGCTTTCGATTTAGGATTAGGATCCAAAGTATAATTGAAACTATAATTGTTTGTCTTGGGATTTTATGTTAATTGATCGGGGAATTTAATATATATTTACTGGACTGTAATGACTATATAAACAAAAAATTCCGTGAACATCATCATGAACAATGAGAACCATGAAGACAATCGTGTCATCGTTATCTATTACTTAAATATTTTTAGAGAAAACAGGTGGCGCACTGTCATTGGTTGGGTGGTGCATTGTCATGTTAAAAATAATAGTAAATAAATTACTCTATTAATGGTTATTTAAATACATTTTTATTAACCAATACTTAGATTTGCTAATAATTATATAAATGGCCATATTGGTGACTGTGGTGGGGTTCATGAGCAATGGAGATGACAAAAACATTATGGTGTTATGGAAGGTGGTCGCGGAAGTTATTTTGGTAGAAAAAGTGGTGATGAATGGTGTTTTGGGGTTGGTAACTATTATTGAACAACCTTGGACGATTAAAAATAAAATGCACTCATGTCCTTCAATTAAACTAGTAGGTATTTGATTATTTTTTTTTTCTGTTTTTCCAAATCGAGATAGTTGCATAGTCTTGTATTACGGTTATTTTTTTTTATTTTTTACTCTTCTTATTTTTATATGGCTTTGAACCTCAATCAAAACAAACGACAAAAAATGACAATTATGGTCATTTCATCGAACATGGTATGGTTTTATTTTGGATGTTCTACCAAGCTTTCGACAAGCCCAATTGGACGGCGATGGGCTTAATCTCAATTTTTTAATGGATGATGTTATTTTAATGAAGTTCATTTACCCGAACATGTATTTTTCATGGTCGCTTTATTCTTTATATTCTCAAACTTTGATCATATTGCTAAATATTTTATCTCAACTTTGTTGTTACGAATTTTTAAAATGTTAGTCTTTTGTGTACAGAATATCGTGGTTTTAAAACAATACTATTATAAATGATAGAAAAATTATTTCTTTTGCGTACATGTTTACTACTATAACTCTATGCAAAGAAGATATTGATAACGCACACATGTTTAGAACTATTATTTTGTCATCGAGACTCATTTCCTACCTTATTAAGAGGATTTCTCGGGCGAGCTCACATGATTTTAATTTTTAAGGAAACAAGCGCAAAAATAATTCCAATTGATTGTAAGAATTATTAGGAATCAGAGAGATTTATAAGGCGTTTCACACAAAAATATCCCTTACTAAATATTTTGATGTTATTTTTATTCAATGATGGATAACAGAGTCTATTGGTATTCAATTTTTTGAGGTTATTTAGCTAACCATGGTTTCATCATTTTTTTATGCAGGGAATAACCGCACATTTGGAAGGTCAAGATCGTAGAATGTATATGGGTTTTGAGGAAAATTAGATCTTATTGAATTCGTAAAAACATAAAATGTGATATTTATTGTTGAGTCCATACTAGGTTTTAATATTTTTTAACTATTTTTTAGGGAAAAAAAGTCAACAAGGATCTGGACATTTTTAAGGCGTAACCAACTATTTAGGACAGATGAACTCAGGCGACGTAAATCTATGTTTTGGTTTTGCACGGTCATTAAAATAAGGTAAATTCGGAAGTGCAATATCATTTCAAATGACCCATAAAATACATTTGTAAACTTTAAAACACATAACAGTTTTTTTTTTTTTTTGGAAAGAGAGTGTAAAATTAATTATGATTAATTCGTGACTTGAGGATATAATTCTAACATATTTTGGAAAATGTAAAAGTGTCAAACATACTAGAAATAAATCATACATGATGATTACTGTAGGTCAGTTGAGGGCTTGTCGGGACACCTGGTCGTCCTGCAAGATGATCATTACTGTAGGTCAGTTGAGGGCTGGATTATATTTCCAAATTTACGATCCTTCCAACCCTATCTTTCTTGAGATTCTGGGAAAGCTGCAATGCGGGGACTTTCAGCTTTCTGGTAACATAATCCGTATATCCAACCAGTTTAAAATTCGTTCTTCTAATGGTATCTCGCAGGTTCCATTAGCAGCCGAAGAATTTGTTCCTTGTGACTTTAACGTGGATTCCTTCGTGGCCAACTATTCGGCGAAGTTCACAAGTATGAGAGAGCATCCGGAGTGGGGCATCGATATCGTTCGAAAGACTGTCGCGGCTCCGATTAAAGCTCCCTTGTTAGATGTTGATTCCCAGCTCCGCCTTTCTTGCGATGATGATTGGGCGGCGTTTCCTCTGGTGGTGGGTGGCCCTTTCATTTGGGGTTTTGAAGAGAAAGGGGTTCCTCGTCAAGGCCCTCTTCCTAAACATTGCTATCTCACTGACTGTGATTCCTGGAGACTTCGGTGGTCTGTGTCATCCAAGGTATGACTTCCTTTGTGATAACCTTTTCAACCAGGGATTCACTTCGCGCATTATTCTTCCTTTGTGATAACCTTAGATTCTTACTTTTCTTCTCGTATGACAATACTCTTCTCATTAAGCAGTCTACTTCGGGGTCATCAAAGGGACGAAAAAAGCGTGACCACCCTACTCCGCATCCTCCTTCTTCTCAGGTCTTTTTATTTCTTCATCATTGTTTCCTTGCTTGCGACCTTTTAGTTATTTTTCGTGCTAATATTATTATTTCGCAGAAGGGTACCCCTTCTTCTTGCGATCCCAAAAGGCAACGAAAGGTTTTGGATCTAGCTGCCTTGGATGCAATCCCAAAAACTTCCATTCTTACCAATCCCTCTGGTCCTTCTAAGCTTCAACCCCCTCGTTATCGTACCATTTCCTCTGTCAAAGTAGTTGACCCTTCTGTTCGCCCTGAAGTTGAGCACCCCGATAAGCCCGATGAGGATCCTTCAGCTGGCGAGAAGAAGAAACAAATGGCTCCCTCGGCTATGTCTGACCTTATTTACGACCCTGACATGAATTTTCTACAGGAGGTCTATGACAAAGCTCGCGAAGATCCAGCTCTGAAGTCCTGTGCCTTAGAATCCTTAGTGACCTTTTGATCCAGCGATTTTCTTGCCCATGATCCTTCTGTGATGCTGAACGCCTCTATGAACTTGTCTCTCCATCAACGTTCTTCCTTAATGTGCCAGGTAATCTCTTGTATCTCCTCAATTCCACCTCCCTCTCGCTCTGGGGCTTATTTCTAACTTTTGGTTCTTTGATTTTTAGGAGGTCAATCGTCATATGGCCAGCCTCGTGGAGATTAGACTGGTCCGCTAGAAAGCCAAGAAGGATGAAGCTCAAATCAAAACCTTGGAAAAGGAGATCAAAGAGGAGAAGGAGCACTCCAACAAGCAAAGCCATAAGATATAGAAGCTTCTAAGTAAGTTCCCAAACTTCGCAGATTCGTTTTCACCTTTATCTTTACTTCTGTTATTTTCTTATTTCGTATTTCTTCAAGCTCGGTGCATGCAACGCCAAACGAGTTCCTCCGAAGCATCTGCCTCATATGAAGATCTTCGTGCCGAGAACATGAACCTCGTGACCCAAAATGACTGTTATGTGTCTGAGAACACAATTTTAAATAAGAAGGTCAAAACTATTTTTTCGCAAGTGGATCGTCTGTCCATTGACTGTTCTCGCAATGAGGATATGAATCACCATCTTCATAATTATAACGAGCGCCTAAAGCTGGAACTTCAACGAGTCAACAATTCCCTCCTTACCTCGAGGGGTCTCCACTTCTCGTCGTCGGCTGCCTATAAGAGACTAGAAGAAGATTACGAGCGCGTGACCAACAATAAAATTAGGGTTGTGGCTGATCTTCTCAAGTCTCGTAATAAATTAGCCGGTTTAAACGAAGAGATTTACTGTCTAAAAAGGAAAGTGGAACTCCTTCAGGCTAGATAACTCATCTCTTCCTAAGTCCATCAAATCTTCCTCTCAGGCCAAGTATAACGAACCTCGCAAAAACAAGGGTGCTCTTGTCATTCAATCCGACAAAGATACCTCGAAGTCTGGTCACGGTAAAGTCTGGGACAATGTATATCACGAGCTACGTGTCCGGCTTCAAGAGTCAGACCTAACGATCTCCAGGATGGATCATTTGTATACTGACATTCAAGAAACCTTGACTACCACTATCTTGCAGATATAAGGTAGCTTTAGGTGCAACGCAAAATATCGTTGATTATGTCAAACTTCTAGTTTATGATGAAGTTTTGTTTACTTTCTTTTGCAGAATCTGAAGAGCGCCACAAGACTCAAGTCCTTCGCATTTCCCAAGAAAGGGATGAATTCCGCACGGAGGTTTCTTGCCTCAACACTGAGGTCGATGATTTGAATGCTGATATGGATGAGATGATTGAGACTTCTGCGAAGGTATCAAAGGCACCTCGCAAGAATACTCAGAATTACCTGACTTCTCTCTTCGGAAATTACTGTTACGAGCAAGGTATCCCTCATTCTAATTTTCCTCTGCAGGTATTCTCCGATGACTAGCAATCAAAGGATGATAGGGTCATCTCGGGCGAAGAGGATAGATTCTCTGAAGAGGGTGAGGATCAGTAGGTTGATAATACAAAAGTTGAAGAGGAAGAGTCCAAGGGTGCTTCTGCTAACACTGGTGTTGGTCTTGCTGGAATGGGTGATGAAATCCCTGGGGCAACAGTTACTGGCAACGTCCTTCCTCAACAAAAGTCTTAGTTTTCTTCTTTCATATTTTGGTTTTATGCTTGACTATTCTGGAGACAATTTGTCTTTCTTGGCGCTCCCAAGCTTGGGGGGAAAAACATCTTGAATTTTTGGGTAACACCTTTGATTAAATTTATTTCCATAATCTTTAGTTTTCCAAGTATATACATACCGAGGGAATACTCAAAAGAATAATGAAATTTAAAGTATATACTTGCCTCTTATTCTTTTGTGTGTTTCTGAGGGGGATAAATAGTTAATCAATTCTTTCCCAGATATGCTTCAATCTTGCTAAATCCTTTACGAAGTATCTCGCTGCCTCTTATCTTGTATTTCGCTTCCATCTTTCATGTCGTGTCTATCTTCAACTTTCTTATTTCGTTTTCCCTTGTCTTTGTCTCCAGACTTTGCCTTCACTTTTCTCGTCGGGGTGAAACGTTAAGTCTCGCATGGATAATGTTAAAATGTAAAATATTATTTTCCTCTGACATCCTTACCTTCGCTACCTTATTACCTTTACCTTCCCAGAGTTATCTCGCCAGTTTTAGTTCTTTTTATGATTGTTACATGTTACTTATAAAAGGTCTTAGCGTGCCTCCTAATTAAGGTCTTATTCTGCCTCATCCTTTTTGAAGGATTTAAATTTGACGAAGTATCAGGAGCTTATTACCCTTGCGAATAATAATCCATCTACCTCGTCTTAACATTTATTTTATCTTTCTCCGCGACAATACGATAGGCCTAGCTATTCCCATGAACATTAGCCCAATGACATTGCCGTCTTTTTTTGGTCGCACAACTCCCTAATCTGGAGGGTGCCATCCCTTTATATTCCCCCTGATTTCCCCTTCAAGGAGGTTAACCCTAACATGCATGTTGGTCTCCTTCCATCCAGTTATTACGACATTCAGTTGTTTTCGTGACTTCTTATCACCTTCGCCGATATGGCTTGGGGTTACGAAGCCACACCCTAAGTGAGGTTTCTTTGGGATCGAGTGCATCATATCAAAGACTTTCCATACGGACATGGCTGGTAACGCTCCAGACGTCCTAGGCACCCGTAGCTCAACGGAATACGTCGGCGCCTTGGTCATATTTCTGCACCCCTTACTGAAGGCCATCATAAAAAAGAACCCTCAGCGGATAGGTCTTATCATTTACCCTAGCTTATCTCTCTGAGAGTTGTTCACTACATGCGTTAGGTCTTGCCTCTTGCATTTTTATGCGAACTAGGGTGCATGTCGTGGATTCTCAGCCTTCCTAGGCGAAGGTTTTAAGTTTTCCTAGAAACTGTTTATTTTATAAATCTTTTTGCCTCCTAATGTGAAGTCTTACCTTGCTCTTGTGAAATTCATATTCGTGATACGATTTATCAAAATTCGTAAAAATTTCATTGATATTCTCTTGAAATTTGATACATTATTAATTGATAGATTGAATTAAGTACATTCATCTGGCTCCTATCACTCTTCCTCTATTATCAGTGTTCTTCTTCCATGTGAATGTGCTCAGACTGATATCTTTTCAATTCCTTCATCTTTACTTCGTTTCTGATCTTAAATAACATCGTGAACAATGGATGCCTAGTTGACAACGCATAGATAAATGATCGCACTAAATCTTCCTCCGAAATCCTTCCTTTTAGTTCTTTGCAGATCGCGTCCCATCTTGCTACTAGACGTCGCAGATTTTCATTTTCTCTTTGTCTTAATGAAAACAGTGCTGCTATTTCTGGTTTGCATGCTTTGCTTCTTGCGCATTTGTTCACTAGCTTGGGTTGCAGCCCGGTTTCCTTTCTATTATTTGGTTATTGTTTCCTCTCCTGTCGGCCACCATCGATTGATACATTAAATACTCTCTTTCTATGAATTCCCTCCTTCTATCCTCTATGGCTTTCTTTAAGTCTTCTCGTTCGTTTTGTTACCCTCGCCCCTTGTTATCTCGTCGGTAGTCGCGATATCCTTCAGATACCCTTTTCGGAACATATTCTCCTTTGTGTGCACTACTCCCCTCCTGCTTCCTTTTTAAATGGTCGTTCTTGATTATAAGCTTCTCATTTTGTCTTTCCAACCTTATGCGCTCCTTCACTAAGTCTTCCCTTTTCCGTCTTTCTTGGTAGAGTTCCTCCTTCAATCGCTCCATTTCTTCTTCTTCGTAAGCCAGTTTCCCTTTACCTATAGAATCATGAAACTCAACGCTCTCATCAACCTTTTGTTTCAATTCCCTTCTATGCTTTAAAGTGTTTGTCTTTTTTCCTCCTCGCGGGGCTCGTTTTTCTTTTATGATAGGGGTTTCTTTCTCACTTCTTGACGTCTCGCTTTCTTCAGCCGTTTTTCCTTTATTTGACCTTCTACTTTGTTTTTCCTTTATTTTCTGGAGATATCTCGCGCTCTTTCTCACCACCATTCGTAATTTTTTCCTCCTCGCCTATGTCCCTCCGTGTTGCGTCCAACTCTTCACATATCCCGATTGTTAATACCATCAGTTGCTCCGCTTTTTTTTCTTCGCACGCCTTCTTCCTTTGCTCAATTTTATTTTTTTGTTTCTCCTCATAGTTATGGACATCTTTTTTGATGCAATCTTGCGCGTCAAGGAGATCTCCTCATATTTCTCCAATCGCGCTTGGCATGGGAAATCGTATTGCTTGATGATATGTAGATGCAATCCCTTTTATTCCGTGTATCCATGGTCTCCCTATGAGAGCCTTGTATGGTGAGTCTATATCTATCACACAGACTATGACTTTCGTTTCCAGCTGACCAGCAAAATTTTTTACAACTAGTTCTCCTTTCGGCTTAGATGCAACTCCATTAAACCCATATATGTTGTATGTTGATGGCACGAGGTCCGAGTCTTTGTATCCCATGGTTTTAAAGGTGTGATAAAAGAGTATATCGAACGAGCTCCCCGTATCCACCAAGATCCTGTCGATTGCCCAGATTTTCTTCTTTACAACTTGATCTTCCTCCCACTCTGAGTATTTCCCAAAATTCAGGGTTACAACCAAGGGGTTTGTGTGAGAACTTCCTCCTTCGGGCGCATAATTTGCTGAGAACGTTATTTCGCTTTTCTGCCATTCCTCTAATGGTTCTCTTGTTGTAACGCTGAATATCTCATTGCCATCGAAGTCCCTCTTATGTACTCTTTTAAGTATGTTTTCATGGAAATTTTGGATGCTCTTCGCAGCATGTATTATTGTGTTACAATTCGGATTTTGTGATCCTCGATCTATTTCAATTCGGTATATCTGCTGATTGTCACGAAGTGGTGGCGTTGGTGGTGGACATAGCCTTCCAGAAAATGCGCGAGTTTTCCCTGTTCTATCAGACGAAGTATAATTCGTCGAATGTTTCGACAGTCCCTTATGTGGTGTTTGTGGAAACGATGATATCTACAGAACACATGACTCCAGGTCCCTGGGGGTGGCTCTCTTCCCAAATTTGGTGGTGGTGGGATCTTCTCTGTTAATACTATTGCCTCCCATACCTTCTCCACAGTCATGTTAAGCCTTGGTAGCTTCAGATCTTCAAAATCTGACACATTTGGTCGCTGCTCTCCAAATCTAGGTCCTTGATTATTCCTTTGTTGATACCTTGTATTGTAATTTCGTGGCTCGTAATTCCTTCGCCTTGACTCCTCATATCTTTGTTGATCAATCCATTCTTGATCTCCACTTGATACAGCTACAAGCTTCGCTGGGACTGGAGTTGAAGGATCTCCTTTATCATGTTTCGAATTATTCTCCACGCACTATCCTTGGTAATAGCCTCGAATTTCCTTCTTTTGCTGTAATCGGTGCCACTTTGCTAACTTGCCTCTGATTTTCTTCCAAGGCTATGTACTCCTCTTGGTATTCTTTTAATTCATTCATCGTCAACGAGTTTCGAATAATGAATATTTGAGTGTACAATAGGTCAGTTGGGCTTAAAGCGTTCACGAAAGCTAAGATGAAATTTTCTCGTCAACTCTCCCTGCAAGCTCGCTGCATACCGTTTTCCACCTCGTCACCAATCCTCGCAGGATTTTTGCGGGTCTCCTTATTAAACTGAATAGAGTTTCAATCCCCGGTCTCAACATGTTGTTAGTTATATAAGTGGTCAGGAATATCCTTTGTAAGTCTTTAAACGATGAAATTTATCTTTCTGGTAGCTCATCAAACCAGGATAACGCTTCCCCGGCCAAGCTCGCAGGGAAGTATCGACAAAGTACCGCATCATTTCGTCCCCATTGCATCAACGAAAGGGTGTATTTCTTCAAGTGCTGCACTGCACTTTCAGACCCGCTGAATATGCTTGGTAGCTTTGGTAAAACGCATTTCTCTGGGATATCCGCTTGCATTATTTCATAGGTAAATGGAGATTTATCGGCCTCTTATATTTCCTCCGCCAGCTGCACTTTGCTTCCTCTTCGCGAATCGTTTATCAGTGTTCTCATATCTCGCATCTCGTCCAAGACTTCCTGGTTCATGTTCCCTCCGTTTCTATCCCATAGTTCTCCCCTCATCACACTGAGCCTTCCTTCACCACGTCTCCTTTCTTTCACATTCTTCCGGTTGAATTCAAGTTGTATCTCATCTTCTTTTCTCCTCTCATTTTCCTCATGCTTCTGCTCTTCTTCTTCGCCTTTGATCCTCCCAGCTTGATATCTCCAATGCTCTTCTTAATCTTCTCTCTTCACTATTTTCTCTTTGTAGCTTCTTTCTTATCTATCCTCCGTCGTCCTCGCGGGTGTATCTCCTTCGCCGTAACTCTTCTTTGTCTGATGATATCACATTCATCTCCGAATCCGTGACGTCATCAGTTGACGATTCTTTAACATTAGCCTGGTATTTTGCCTCTTCAATCTGGCATGATGTTCCGCTAGATATCTATCTCGTTTCTTTTCAAGTCGGAGCGTTTCCCTCAACTGGTCCAACGTCATGTCTTATTCACCGATATTCTCCTCCAATTCCTCACGAGTCATTTCTTCTTCTGCAATGGTGTCTGTGTCAGAAGTTTGTACGGAACCTTCTCGAAAACGATCTTCGTTGGCCTCCTCAGTCTGTCGCTGGTTCACGCTTTGCCTTTCCCCTGCAGATGAAGTTCTTCCCTTTTCCATTCTTCCTCCTCTTTTGGCCTCTAGTCGTTTGCTTCTCCTCGTTGCTACCATGTATGTCGCCCGATCTGGTGTTTTAGTCATCGACTTATCCTAATTTCAATATTGGTTTTTCTCTAAAACTTAATCTGAAAAGGGATGTTTGCTAAGATCTCTTACTCCTACAACTTTAGCTAAGATGTCTCTCTAAGATCTATTACTCCTAAAACTCTAGCTTCTCTCCACTCCTTAGATGAGGATGAATCCCCAATCTAAGTCCCTGTTTCTGGACGCCAAAATGTAACTACGGGAAATCCAGTAGCACACCCAAAAGTGATAGTAACCAAGATCTAAGACATATTAAGTAAAATAACACCGAGAATTCTTATTGATGAATCATTCAAAGTAACAAGGATACAAGTTCTTGAATGTAAGGAAACCCTAATATCTCCCCTAAGTTAAGCTCTCCCACTCTTCTAAAATTCGATCCCTTTACATTGTCCAAGGACCTCTATTTATACGCCATCTAACCCTAATGGAACACAACTCATTTTACCTCGTCGAGTTTTCGCAGTAACGCTTGACACTTCGCCCAGACCGTTTTTCATAAAGTTTTTCCCCTTCTTTCGCTTACTTCACATGGGCTTGTCGGGACACCTGTCTCTTTCTTGCTTCGTTATTTTATCTATCTCGGGGATTATCTTTTCGGCAAAGTAATCCTACTTAGTCCCTTACGACTTTGTCCTTGACATCTTGTTGGATACTTCAACTTGGTGCGAGTTTCTTTGCTTCAGCACTCACTCTCTTCGTACTTCGCAGGGGCGATCGACGATGAGATGACTCTGACATTTGAATTGACAAGTTTCTGACTGGGATCTTTTAGTGAGATTTTCTATCCCTACTTCTTGTCTTTATGTCCGACACGTGGAGAGCCTAATTCGTGTACCAAGATTACGTACAAGCAGGGAAAAATCAAAATTATGGTCAAATAGATAATAACCTGAAGACGAAAATTGGGTATCTGAATGGTTTACTTTATAACGAAGACTCCATTTTGATAAGCCAAGGCTTGGCGATAATCTATATTTTAGAAAATTTTCTCCCCCATAGTACTTGCTCATGGCTACTATCTAACCATAGCCAAACAAAAACACTTCTCCATGGTGCTTGATCCAGACATAAGTGGTCCCATGTTTAGTATAGTTCTTCGACACTGTTTTGTCCGCCTTGTGTACAATTAAAGACAACAAATAAATTTTATCAATCTCATACTATGATAAGCAGGTACCTCATGTTTTAATTCTCCTCTACTAACCCTCCATCTTTTAAACACAGAGGCATACATTTTAAGTCTAGAGAGGAGTAACAGATAAGGGTAGCAGCCTCAATCAAGCAGAGGGCATGAGCATCTATACCTAAACAACTTTCAGACACAATAGCCAGCAAAAAGAAAAAGGAAGAATAAATGTCTTTAGTTTTTCTGTTTATAGGTTCAAGATGTTGGAGAAAATGAGTTATTTAATAAATGATTTTTTGGTCTTGGTGTGGTTTGATCTCATGGCCTAAGGGTCTAAGGATACTCACTCATTTTTGAGTGAATGAAATGGAACCTTTAGTCCCACATTTTAGAAAACTAAAGAGGTGCTCCACTATATTACCATGTTCTCATGGATATGTTGTAAAACAATGTGGGTGGAGCGGGTGGGGCGAAAAATACATGTATCGACCCCTGCCCATGCGCGTGTACCAAGCACCAAGTCCGTTCTACTTGAAATTATTTTTTGCAAGTTTTTAACTTGATAAATAATTTATTTAAGATTCTTATTTATGGAAAAATTCCTTTTTTGTGTTTAATTGTTTTACAAGAAATAAAACTCGTTTTATAAGAAAAAACCTAAACCTAACTTGATTTGCAAGTTAATTTTCCTATAAATACAACTCGAAAATCTCTTTTCAAAACACACAAGCAGCGACCATCTCTAGGTCTACTTTTCTTCATCTTCTTGCTTTTATTTTCGTGCGGCGTTTTACTTCCATCCCCGCTGCTGAGTTTAAGAGTGGGTAACTTGTATTGTGCTAATACAAGTTATACCGGGCAGTCTTATCCTGGACACATCTTCGCACGTTGGGGTTTAGCATTATTTTAGAGTATACCCGCGAACTAATCTGTTAAGCACAGCTTGTTGAACCTGTGATTCTGCCCTCATCAATTTGTTCGTGGTAGAGTTGTTTGATACAGTTCTTTATATTTATTGTTTGATACATCTGACATTTCTTCTATTGTTCCAAGACTCCAACAATCTTAACACATTAGTATTCCTTGTAACAATGGGAAAGAACGACGTTGAAAGACCACATAAGTTTAATGGAAAGGATTTCAAGAGATGGCAATCCAAGATGTTGTTTTATCTAAGCTATCATGAACTGGATTATGTACTTGTTCCACATGATGAATTGATGAATGCTGAAGCTTTAACTGAGGAGGTGATCGAGTATAACAAGCGGTGTAATTTTCTGGTGAAAAATCATATCATGAATGGTTTGGAAGATACGATGTATGATTTTTACAATGCTAAAGAAAATTTCAGTGCTTATGATTTGTGGACTGCGTTAGAAGCAAAGTATCAAGCGGAGACCGCAGGGAGCAAGAAATTTCTTGTGGCAAAGTTTATGGACTTCAAGATGACGAATGATAAGCCTGTTGTTGATCAATTCCTCGAATTTCAACAGATTATTAATGAGATTCTTGTTGAAGGTATGGTCATTGATGAGACGTTTCAAGTATCTGCGGTAATTGAGAAGTTACCAAGTTCCTGGTCTGAGTACAAGAAAAAGCTAAGACATGAAACTGGCGAGATCAACATGGTTGAATTAGGGAAGAAGATTCAAGTGGAAGAGTTGCTGTGCTCCAAAGATAAGAACGTGTCTTCTGCAAGGGACATGAGTAATAAAGCTCATATGACTGAACATAGATCTTCCAAAGCTGGAAAAGGTGAGAGTAACAATCGTAACTCTAAGCGTGGTCCTCCCAAGAAAGGTATGTTTCGAAAACCAGAGTCTAGCATTACTAAAATTAAGGGTGCTTGTTATGCGTGTGGAGTTACTGGCCATATGGCAGTTCACTGTAGACATCGTAAGGACAAGAAGGATAATGCTAACTTGGTTGAAAAGAACAAGGATGAGTTTTCTGCTGTAGTGTCTGAAGTTAATTTGGTGACCAATGTGATGGACTGGTGGGTAGACTCTGGAGCTACCAAGCATGTTTGTGGGAACAGAGACCTGTTCACCTCCTACCAGAGGGTAGGGGAAGGCGAGAAACTCTATATGGGTAACTCATCTGCATCAGAGGTTGCAGGAAAAGGAAAGGTCGGTCTGAAGCTCACATCTGGCAAGACTCTCACATTGAATGAGTTCTTCATGTTCCAGACATCTGCAAAAATCTTGTTTCTTGTTCTGTTTTAGATGATAAGGGTTTTAAAGTTTCAATTGAGTCTGGAAAACTTATAGTAACTAAGGGCAATGATTATGTGGGTAAGGGTTATAAGACTGGGGGTCTTTACAAACTTAATGTAACCTGTCCTGAAGTGAAATTGAATGATTCTTCTGCTTACATGTGTGTGTCATCGAATGTTTGGCATGGTAGACTTGGTCATGTAAATTACAAATCAATGCATAAACTGGCTAGCGTAGGCTGCATACCCAAATTCACTTTAGATAAAAGTCATAAGTGTGAGATTTGCGTAGAATCTAAGCATGCTAAGAAATCATTCAGGAAGAATGTCCAGAGAAACACTAAACCCTTAGAATTGATTCATTCAGACGTAGTTGACATGAAGTCAGTTCAAACTAGAGGTGGTAAGAAATGGTTTGTCACTTTTATAGATGATTGTACGAGGTACTGTCAGGTTTATTTGCTTAGAGGGAAGGACGATGCCTTAGAAGCCTTTAAGATATATAAACGTGAAGTTGAAAACCAATTGAATGCTACCATTAAAACTTTTAGGTCTGACCGTGGTGGTGAGTATCTAATTCCTATTGGAGATTTCTGTGAAGAACATGGCATAATACATGAAACTAAGCCCCTTATTCACCTCAATCCAATGGTGTAGCTGAACGTAAGAACCGTACCCTTAAGGATATGATGAATGCCATGTTGATTAGTTCAGGATTACCTTCGAATTTGTGGGGGAGGCTATCCTCTCAGCCAATTACATCCTGAAGAGAGTACCCTTTAAAGGATCAGATAAAACTCCATATGAGTTATGGAAAGGTAAACAACCATCTTATGATTACTTCAAAGTGTGGGGGTGCTGGCAAAGGTGGCCATCCCTCCTCCTAAGACAAATAAGATAGGACCCAAAACCGTTGATTGTGTTTTTATAGGGTATCCTGAGCATTCTAGTGCTCATAGGTTTATGGTTGTGAGTTCTGAAATTTCTGACATAGGGTTGAATACTATCATGGAGTCTAGGGATGCTGAGTTCTTTGAGAATGTTTTTCCTATGAAACGTGATTCTCAAAGAGATGTTTAGATGATCCCCTAGAATTTCCATCATCCAGTCAGTCATTACCTTTAGAGGAAGATGAACCAGAAATAGAACCTAGAAGAGGTAAAAGGGTTAAAACTAAGAAAACCTATCCTGGTTGCATTACATACCTAGCCGAGTCTGATCCTCAGACTTATAAAGAAGCCATGACTTGTCCTGAAGCTCCGTGGTGGAAAGAAGCTTCAATTAGTGAAATGGATTCCGTTCGAGAAAACGGTACTTTTGAACTTGTAGATTTACCTCCAGGGTCTAAGGCCATAGGTTGTAAATGGATTTTCAAGAGAAAACGTAATATAAATGGAACTATTGAAAAATACAAGGCTAGGTTGGTAGCGAAAGGCTATAAACAGATAGAAGGTATAGACTTCTTTGATACATATTCACCAGTAAGTAGAATTAGCTCCATTAGGATGTTAATTGCTATAGCTTCTGTCCATAACCTACAGATACATCAAATGGATGTAAAGACAGCGTTTTTGAATGGTGAATTAGATGAAGAAATTTATATGGAACAACCCGAAGGATTTGTAGTTAAAGGTTGTGAGAAGAAGGTTTGTAAATTGAAGAAATCTTTGTATAGATTGAAACAAGCACCTAAAAAGTGTCATGAGAAGTTTGATCATGTGATGATTTCTAGTGGTTTTAGAATTAATGAATCTGATAAGTCTGTTTATACTAAACTTGTCAAGGATGCCTGTGTGGTTGTATGCTTGTATGTTGATGATATGCTTATACTAGGTAAAAACATGGATGTTATTAATACCACTAACAAAATGTTGAATGAGAACTTTGACATGAAATACTTAGGCCCCGATGATGTCATATTAGGGATGGAGATTAGAAAAACTTCTAATGGCTATAGTCCGAGTCAGTCTCATTATGTTGAATCCATACTTAGGAAATATAATCAGTTTGACTGTAAACCTGTTTGCACTCCATATGATTCTTCTTGCAAACTCATGAAGAATAAGGGTGTAGGTGTTAACCAACTTGAATACTCGAGAGTCATAGGAAGTCTGATGTATTTGATGAATTGTACGAGACCAGACATTGATTATGCTGTGAGTAGGTTAATCAGGTATACTTGTAATCCAGGGCAGAAACATTGGGATGCACTTAATAGATTGCTAAAGTACTTGAAGTACACAATGACCTTTTGTTTGAATTACGAATGGTATCCGGCTGTCCTTGAGGGATTTTGCAATGCGAACTGGATAGCTGACTCAGATGAGTCTAAGTCTACGAGTGGATATGTATTCACTCTAGCAGGTGCGTCTGTATCTTGGAAGAGTTCCAAACAGACATGTATAGCTCGCTCAACTATGAAGTCGGAGTTTATTGCGTTAGATAAAGCAGGAGAGGAGGCCGAATGGCTAAGAAACTTTTTAGAAAATATTCCTCTCTGGCATAGGCTTGTGCCAGCTATATCTATACATTGTGACAACAAATCTGCAATAGGTAGAGCTAAGAATAACTTCTACAATGGAAAGTCTATACATATGCCTAGAAGACATGATTCTTTGAAATTAATAATCTCCACAGGCGTTATTTCCATCGATTGGACAAGGTCCAAGGAGAATATCGCGGACCTTTGACGAAAGGTTTGCCCAAGGAGATAGTTAGTAAATCATCGAAGGGGATGGGGCTTAGGCTCAAATAATTAAACTTTCCATGAAGGATAATCAACCTTGCTGACTGGATATTCCAATAACAAGGTTTCGAATGAGACAACTAATTTATGGTGGGTAAAGGTAAACACTATCAGAGAATTTAATTCTCTGTCCCTTTCCTATGGTGTTGATGTGATAGTGTGACTGCATGTGGAGGATCACTTTTAATTAAGTCTTAATGAGTTGTATAGTTTCAATTTAAGATTGAAGTGGGGTGTAGCAGTAAACACTATTGATGGAACTCACCTATCTGAATTAGGAAGTGGGTCGCTTCCAATGAGAATGAAGCCAATTCTCTAAAGCATTTTGAGAAACCGGGTATGTCCAGGGACAAAATGGACAAAACAGCACAAACTTAGCAACACTTGGAGGATATCATGCATGAATGTTATTAGAATTACACCAAACGCTAGCAGTTCAAGACATAGTTCACTGTCTAGCTAGTAGTTCCGTTAACTTCTCTCTAAGCAAGGTTCAAGACCTCATGGACACCTTTGCCTAAATGGTATTTTCCGTACTCTGATTTTTCTTTTTTTACCGAGATTTCATTCATGTGGGAGATTGTTGGAGAAAATGAATTATTTAATAAATGATTTTTTGGTCTTGGTGTGGTTTGATCTCATGGACTAAGGGTCTAAGGATACTCACTCATTTTTGAGTGAATGAAATGGAACCTTTAGTCCCACATTTTGGAAAACTAAAGAGGTTCTCCACTATATTACCATGTTCTCATGGATATGTTGTAAAACAATGTGGGTGGAGCGGGTGTGGCGAAAAATACATGTATCGACCCCTTCCCATGCGCGTGTACCAAACACCAAGTCCGTGTCTACTTGAAATTATTTTTTGCAAGTTTTTAACTTGATAAATAATTTATTTAAGAGTTTTATTTATGGAAAAATTCCTTTTTTGTGTTTAATTGTTTTACAAGAAATAAAACTCGTTTTATAAGAAAAAACCTAAACCTAACTTGATTTGCAAGTTAATTTTCCTATAAATACAACTCGAAAATCTCTTTTCAAAACACACAAGCAGCGACCATCTCTAGGTCTACTTTTCTTCATCTTCTTGCTTTTATTTTCGTGCGGCGTTTTACTTCCATCCCCGCTGCTGAGTTTAAGAGTGGGTAACTTGTATTGTGCTAATACAAGTTATATCGGGCAGTCTTATCCTGGACACATCTTCGCACGTTGGGGTTTAGCATTACTTTAGAGTATACCCGGGAACTAATGTGTTAAGGACAGCTTGTTGAACCTGTGATTCTTCCCTCATAAATTTGTTCGTGGTAGAGTTGTTTGATACGGTTCTTTATATTTATTGTTTGATACATATGACGTTTCTTCTATTGTTGCAAGACTCCAACACAAGAATGGGAAACTGTTGGAGTAAGTTAAAAACGCCGCAGTGCATATGAAGGATATCCTTGGTATAAACCCGATAGGATGCCATTTATCATTTCCTTTTCATTTTTGGTTGCCAGGGTTTATTCCATGTACATATTTAGGGTATATATCAGTCAAATATTGAGATTCATAATAAGATATCAATACTTGCGTATAAATAGGGTACGCAAGGTGAACCCAAGAGCCATAAAAACAATGTGGCGAGTAGCTAGACTCAAAAGAAGTTTATAACATATATGAGCACTGTGGTAAGAGAAATGGTTGTAGGGTTTTTTTCCATTGGCGGGTAACTACTAATTATCTAACTGATTGTTTCATGGAACTCAATACAGTTATTTGTTTCTAATGGCAACTGCAAGATGAAACTTAGCTTATATAAAGACAACTCTCTTTATTGTTGTTTAGAAAATCTCTCAAAACTAAACACAAGCTCTAATCTTGCTCATATGATCAACCACAACTTTGATGATCATATATATATATAGAACTATGAATTCCTTTTCCTAGTCCTATTACCTTATTACATGTCTTTCCTTTTCTTAGAAATAAATGACTTCTAATTCCCTTAGGATTACATCAATTTCCTAATCTTGTCCTAACCAGCTTGTTAGTGACTTCTATGTTGAAGTTTAACCAACATTCTCCCCATTAAGCTTCAACCTTACCCGTGACATATCTTGTACTCCAATAAATTGTCTCATTTCTTCATACTTGATCCGAGCTAATGCCTTTGTCAATATATCTGCTTTCTGCTCAGTTCCTGGTATGTGTTCAACGTTGATGATCTCCTTCTCGATACATTCTCGTATGAAATGATACCTTTTGTGAATGTGTTTCGTTTTCCCATGAAGCACTGGATTTTTAGTGAGTGCAATTGCAGACTTATTATCAATCTTGATGAGAACTTTTCCAGGTTCTCTTACTTTGATTTCACCCAACAGTTCTTGAAGCCATATTTATTGTTTAGATGCTTCTGTTGCGTCCATGAACTCAGCTTCGCAGGATGAGTGGGCTACAATGTCTTGCTTCTGTGAACACCATATAATAGGTGCTTCACCTAGATAAAATATATGACCGGTTGTACCTTTTCCATCATCTTGGTCAATATTATGACTATTGTCACTATACCCAACAATTCCTTTTGATCCTCCTCGACCATACTTCAATTTACAACTGATTGTTCCTCTTAGATATCTTAATATCTGCTTTATTACATCACCATGAGACTTGCGTGGACTCTGCATATAACGGCTTGCTACTCCCACAGAGAAATCCAAGTCTGGTCTTGTGTGTAATAAGTATCTAATGCATCCAACATTTCTTCTATAACTCGTTGAATCAATCTCTGCTTCTTCTTGTGCCTTTGAAACTTTAAGTCCAAACTCCATTGGTATCTTAGTTGGATTAAAAGTTTCAAGTCATGCTTCTTTCAGAATTCTCCTTGCATAAGCTTCTTGTTTAATCTGAATCCCATATACTCCTTGATGGAATTCTATGCCAAGGTAATAAGTGAGTTTTCCGAGGTCTGACATCTCAAACTTTGATGACATTTCTCTCTTGAACTCATTGATCACCTTAAGGGAGTTTCCAGTCAGAAATAGATCATCTACATAGACTGCAATCACAAGAAGCGTTCCCTTTTCCTCTCTTCTGTATACTGATGTTTCTTTAGAGCACTTAACAAATCTGATTTCTCTTAAGATTTGATCTAACTTTGTATTCCAGGCTCGAGGAGCTTGTCTTAGACCATATAGAGCTTGTCTTAGACCATATAGAGCTTTTGATAACTTATAAACCTTATGCTCTTGTTCTTTTACTTCAAAACCTTCTGGTTGTTCAACATACACATCTTCTCGCAATTCACCATGCAAGAATGCTGTCTTAACGTCTAAGTGGTGAATTTCCCATGAGTTTGATGTTGCTTCTGCTATTAAGAGACGAGTTGTCTCTAGTCTAGCAACTGGTGCGAAAACTTCATCAAAGTCTATGCCTGATTCTTGAACGTATCCCTTAGCTACAACTCTTGCCTTATATTTGTTAATAGTTCCATCAACATTTCTTTTAACCTTGAAGATCCACTTGAGGCCAATCACTTTTACCCTACCTGGATTATCAACTAGAAACCAAGTCTTGTTTCTGTTGATTGAAATAATTTCTTCTCTACATGCTTGTGTCCATTTAGTCGAGACCTTTGCTTCCTGAAAATTCCTTGGTTCCATCATTAACAAAAAGTAACATAATCTCACATTCTTCTGCAGCTTGAAGAACATAATCCTCTAGATACTGTGGCTTTTGTATCTGTCTTGTTGATTTTCGCAGTGGAATGGGTTGAGTTATTTCATCGATTTCCTCTTTTTCTTCTTCTTCTTCTTTTTCTTCTTCTACTTCTTCGTTATTCTCAGTGTTTTCATTACTCTCTTCTTCTTCTTGATTAACATCATTGTTTCCATTGGTATTCATGATTATGGGTCCTTCGCCTTCATCAATTACTTGAACCCATCTCATGTGAAACATTCCTGGATCCCTACTTGGTCCATCATTAGTTTATTTCCAGTTCCAGTTTGGTTTTTCATCGAATACCACATCTCGATTCACTATTACTCTTTTCGTTGTTGGATTGAATAATCTGTAAGATTTGGATCCAGGCTCAATTCCTAGATGCACAAGAGTCTGAGATCGATCATCCAGTTTCTTAATAGTTGCAGAATCAACTTTTGCGTATATTTTGCAACCAAACACTCTTAAATTATCTATGTTTGGTTTTATCTTTCGCAAACTTTCATACGGAGTCATGTCTTTCAGAGCTTTCGTAGGTATCCTGTTTATCAGGTATGTGGAGTGTCGTACAGCTTCTCCCTATAGATAATTAGGTACCTGCATAGCCTTTAAAGAACTTCTTGTCATCTCCATTAGAGTCCTGTTTCTCCTCTCCACCACTCCGTTTTGTTGTGGTATCCCTCGAACCATCTTGTTCTGAGACATAGTTTTTAAGGTTCTGAAACTTATGTGTCCTAATCTTGCATGCCACTTCCATGTCTGATCTTCCAGTCTCATATTCAGACACAATGGCCTTCCAATCATGAGACTTATCTTGTAGAGTCTATTCTGTGAGCGTGGGACTGTAACTAAAAGTCTTCCACTTGGGTCATGAACTGTTAGATAATCTTGTCGCATTCTAACATCACATCCAACTTCTGTAGCTTGTCCTAAACTTATAATGTTTCTTTGTAAGTTTGGGATGAAGTAGATGTTTGTGACAAGCTTCTGTTCTCTGGTCTTGCTCTGAAATAGAATTGATCCTTTCCCTTCAAATTCTACAGAAGATCCATCCCCAAACTTCACTTGTCCTTTGATTTTCTCATTGAGTTCAGAAAAGTAGTGTCTGTTACCAGTCATGTGATTGCTGGCTCCATTATCTAAATACCAGATTCCTTCTTCTCCATCCTTTGATTCGTAGTTCTTTGCTATTAGTTTCCCTTCGTTTAAGAATACAACTTCGTGCATGAAAAGAGTTGTATTTGCTTCCCTTGTTTCATTCTTGTTTGCTTCTTCCATCTTTTGTATTCTTTCAGGGCATACAGAGGAGAAGTGTCCTGTTTTATCACATCTGTAACAAATAATGTTTGATCTATCGTTCCAATTATATCTTCATAGATGGTCTTCTTTAAATCTAAGACTTGTTCAAGAGAATCTATGATATGAATATACTTGGATCTTGGTAAACTATTGAGAAACTTCTTTACCAGTTTATCTTCATCAATGGATTATCCAAGTGACGCAGCTTTTGAGGCTATCTCTGATAGCTTTCCTGCAAAGCTATCAATAATATCAGTGTCTTTCATCTTCACTCTTTCAAATTCAGACATTAAGGTTTGCAGACGGGCTTCTTTAACTCGATCATCTCCGAGATTACGTGCCTTTATTGCATCCCAAATTTTCTTTGAAGTTTCCTGTTCACCAACTTGTAGAACAAGACATTCTGGTATTGCTTGAAAGAGTAATCCAATGACAACATTGTTTTTGTCTGGGTCAAATGTACCAGGATCAATTGTTTCCCAAAATTTGTAGATTTTCATCAGTACCTTCATTCTCATGGCCCATACTGTGTAGTTTGTGGCGTTGAGGATTGGAACTTGTATTGATGGTGGCGTGAACTGTTTTGCACCCACAATGGTGGTTTCGTTTTCCATGGCTCAGAAAAAAATCTCTGATACCAATTAATGACAACTGCAAGATGAAACTTAGCTTATATAAATACAACTCTCTTTATTGATGTTTAGAAAATCTCTCAAAACTAAACACAAGCTCTAATCTTGCTCATATGATCAACCACAACTTTGGTGATCATATATATATATATATAGAACTATGAATTCCTTTTCCTAGTCCTATTACCTTATTACATGTCTTTTCTTTTCTTAGAACTAGATGACTTATAATTCCCTTAGGATTACATCAATTTCCTAATCTTGTCCTAACCAGCTTGTTAGTGACTTCTATGTTGAAGTTTAACCAACAATTTCGATGTATACCCCGCCAAAGGAGAATTTCCCTATGACTGCTTTAGCTTGTGTTGTATATTGCTCTTAGGATCGATTGTTCTATGGTTTATACATGATCTAGCTTATCATCAATATAAATTTCAAGGTATGGTTATAAAAAGTTTGAATTATCTAAAATGTATAACCCTCTAATTAGTACATTTAACTTCTTTGTTTAAGTGAACTGAAAAATGAAGCCGTAACGTGCATGAGGATGGCATGTATGATCTCATAACTGAGCAGTCTAATTGGTTTTTATTTACGTTTTTATGCACTAATTAAGTTGAAGCCAAATGTGTTTAAGATGATATACGAAATGGAAACTTTGCTGTTTGGTCCTAAGCCCACAAAGTTAGTTATAGTAGGGTCCAACCGGATTTTTTATTTATTTAGAGGTCCAAAATTAATTAAAACATGGACATGACCATAATACCCATTGTTACCAAACGTGTGTGTTTACACATTCATTATATTGAGTACATATCTGTTACACTGATTATAAATTCGAGTACATATCTGCTACACTGCTTATAAATTCGAGTACATATCTGCTACACTACTTACAAATCTGAGTACATATCTGTCGCGCTGCTTACAAATAGAACACGTATCCGCTAAACTGCTTACAAATTCGAGTATATATCTGCTGCTTACGAATTCGAGTATGTATCTGTTGAACTGCTTACAGGAAAAGTACATGTTTGTTAGAATCAATGATAAATAAATTAGAAAATGTTTTACATCACATATATTGTAGGATCATACCAATAATCTCTAGTATTTCTTTAATACAAAAGAGGTACAGTTTTGCATGATTGAACAGGGTGACATAACCACTAAAAAACTAACCAACAAAATTAATGTCCATAAGAAGCTACTGAATATCTACAGCAAACCCTGAAAGTGATTATCAAGGATCGAGTGATACATAGCAAACTAGAGTAACATATTAGGATGCTTTGCACAAATGAAAATGTAACAAACAACATTTCAATTTTCTTACCACACAAAGAAGCTGCCGCTTTCCAGGAGTATCGGCTCCGTAGTTGCTAAATTTTGCTTCCAGAACCGCTATTAGCGCAACATTATCCTATACAAAATTGAATGGACAAATAGAATAATACAGGGAGTAAGATTCTGGGAAAGAATATAAGCACCAACTAACTGCATAAGAGACTCCCAAAGAAGAAAAATCACCTTAAGAAGTCGAGACAAAGCAGCTTTCTTCTGAGTGATTGGGACCACAACATCTATCAGTGACTGAGCAGCCTTGTTGAATTCGACCTATATACAAAATTAAACTGTTTAATATGTGAACCAACAGAGTAACAATAATTCAAAAGAAATTCTGTCATCTCCAAACCTCGTATTTCTTCACATGGGAAAATCTGTCCCTTCGGAAAAATGTTGCACAACCATCGATAGCATAAGTCCCGGTGTAAACCTACAGTGAACAGATTCATTATCACAAACTGAATATTTGGAGTTTATGACCATTAAATCAAAAATGTCCGCAAGCAAACCTCTGTTGTCTTCTTCTTGTAGAGAGCTTGATAACCATGTTTGTCCAACTCAAGGGCGAAAAACTCATCAAAATGATCACTTTGAACCTGAAATAAGAAATGATTAGCTTTGTTGCAACTAAATCCTTAACTTAAGGATTGGCTATGTGGACATAATCTTGAATCCAAGCTAATACAACAATTTCATATCTAAATAACTAATATGAGACAAGAATAGTCTTTTTCTTATTTAGTATTCCAGTTCATTATACATGCACTGGAATACCATGAAAAGGAAAAACCAGAATGGCTTCTGTCAAAATTATTTGATGTAAGAGAGAAGTTTGTAACAGTACGTCATATATGTACTGCATATTCATGAACTAAAAAATCAATTGCATGTCAAAAAAAAGTGATGAATCCATGCATATAATTGAATCAAAGCACATACTTCAGTATTACACATACGTACTCATGGATCAAACCCAAAAACAATAGCAAAACTCAGAAATATAAACGAATCAAAGCACATATTTCAGTATTACACATACTTACTCATGGATCAAACCCAAAAACAGTGGAAAACTTTTGAATATAACCGAATCAAAGCACATACTTCAATATTACACATACGTACTCATGGATCGAACCCAAAAACAATGGAAAAACTCTGAATATAACCGAATCAAAGCACATATTTCAATACTACACATACGTACTCATAGATCGAACCAAAAAAGATGGAAAAAATTTGAATATAACCGAATCATAAGAATTTTGTATCAGTACGTCGTATACGTACTGTCAATTCATACACAAAAGAAAACTGTATCAAACCTAAAAACATAATAGCATCATGAAAATCGATTTGATCTTCATAATACAATCGGAAAAAAAATCAAATGAAGAAAAACGAACAAAATAATCAAAAAAGATGATTAAAAAAATACCCGGAAACACAAACAAATCTTCTCGTCGTAAATCATAACGATGCATCATCATCTTCTTCTTCTTCTTCTTAATAAATTGAGTTTCTGTCAGTACGGGATATACGTACTGTTGCTTCATAACAATGAAAGTGGTATAAGTAAATCTAACAATGAAATGAACAAAAAATATGATTATTCATCTAGATCTGGTAAATAATCAACAAATCAAACATGGAGATAGAAAAGCGTAATCAAACACAACAACGATTCGATCGTGAAACCCTAAAATAAACATTGATTTGATAGAAACGAGAAAGATTGAAGAATTTTTTTTGGATCTGTACAGGATCCATTTGCAGCAGCAGTGAGAAGAAAGAGAAGAAGAAAACGAATATGAAAGGTTAATGTTCTTCTCGTGCTTATAATCCCTGTTAAATAGGGAGGGTTATTTGTGGTATTTTTAAATTTCGCATTAGTTATCCCGCACGTGTAAGGACCTGGGCTTAAAAAATTAGGTCCATTTTTATGTTTTCTCTTAATTATGGACCTCTGTTTACTGGGCTTTAGTGGGTGGACCTGTCACTAACTAAGAACACTATAATAGGATCTATAGGTAATTCCTACATACGAAATAGCATTACTGGTTTGAAATAATGGGATGCCAGTTTTCAAGACCATGTTAATACCAGATTCAAATTTGCAGATTGAGGGATGGCGCTATGATGGAGCCCCAACATGGTTGGGAATGCAATCATTTTCAATAAGGGGATGGCTGCCATTTTGACAGTTTTCCCTGAAGAATCGAGATTTGGCCAAAGAGGCTATACAATATACATAATAACTTTGGCAGGGATACATGAGCTTAACGAGAAAGCCTCATATATTGGTTTAAGGACCAAACCATGGAATCGGCGGGATGAGCAAAAAGGATCGGTGAGGAGCGAGGACTGATAAGGAGGACCCATTGATCAATGAGTTAGAGGTTAGTAACATTCATGGACTTCCAAAACATTAAAAAGCCTTTTAAAATGATTTGTCTCCTTGCGCAGATGTACTGGGGATTGAATGCATGGTTGGAGCTCACACCAAGAAGAACAAGTGGAGGAACCAGATTTCACCTATGTTAAAATGAGTGTTACGTATTACCTAAATCTGCAATATGTATTTAATTAAACACTTACGGCTATAAGAAGATAGTTGTGTATACTTTGCCGAATGCATAAGCCTTAATTTCGTAACTTGAAAATAGTTGACATTAATTAAATAACACTGAAGGATCCAAATGTTTACATTTTCAACACTGTTGCGATTTACTTCGTGCAACTTATTTACCACTTATGAGCATTATAACATTATTAATCAGTGCCAAATTCTATTATGTGATATGACCAAGTTGGTCTAGGGCGTCAGATTACACCGTTGTACTCTTTTGACTTTGAAACTATATATAGTTGTGCAAGCTGGTGTATCTGGGGTGCGTATCCGCCTGGACCTGAAAATCTAGCTCCAACAGACATTTACTCGAAGGATGAAACTAAGACAATTACTTACTCGAAAACAGAAGTTGAAAGAGTCTTTGGTCCTAAACCGCTTTATTGAGCACTATGATCGAGTTAATCAATAGAAATTTCCGTTTTGCGTACATACATATATCTTAGATTTGGGAATAGTTTCCTTGGAGAGTTATGTTCTCCAGGATTCAACTTTATATCAAAACTCATAATATCTTTTGGGAATTACAATAATTAAGTCGGAGATCATTCTCCTTATTCTAAATACGGTAACAAGATAATATTTATTCTATTACACCCCCTTAGTCTGAGCGGGAGAGGAGCAAACACTAAGACTAGACCGAAAGCGAACAAATAGCTGACGAGGAAGTCCCTTGGTGAAGATGTCAGCATACTGGTTTTCAGAAGGGACGTGAAGAACATGAATGTCACCAATATGAACGCGTTCACGTACAAAGTGTATATCAATTTCCACATGCTTGGTGCGCTGATGTTGAACAGGGTCTCCAGACATATAAATCGCACTCACATTATCACAATATACGATAGTAGCACGTCGTAGAGGAATATGAAGCTCTAGAAGGAGGTTGCGAAGCCATGTAGTTTCAGCGACAACATTTGCTACCCCCCGGTATTCAACTTCAGCACTGGATCGAGAAACTGTTGCCTGACGTTTAGATGACCAAGAGACGAGGTTGTCACCAAGAAAGACACAGTAACCCGAAGTCGATCAGCGAGAATCAGGACATCCCGCCCAATCAGCATCAGAGTATGCCGTTAATCCAGAAGTAGTTGAGACCGAGATAAATAAACCATGATGAATTGTGCCCTGAAGATAGCGAATGATCCTCTTAAGGGCTTGCATGTGAGGCTCTCTGGGGTCGTGCATGAATAAGCATACCTGTTGAACCGCATATGAGATGTCTGGCCTAGTGAATGTGAGGTACTGTAAAGCTCCAGCTAGGCTTCTGTATAGAGTAGGATCCTTAAGCGCAGGACCTGAAGTAGCACTGAGTTTGGAGTTGGTGTCGACCGGAGTAGCAACTGGGTTACATTGTGTCATGGAGGCACGAGCAATGATGTCTTTAGCATATAAGGACTGAGACAAATATAACCCTGAAGATGATCGAGTGACAGTGATACCCAGAAAATGATGTAGCGGTCCAAGGTCAGACATGGCAAATTCCCGTTTCATCAAATCAATGAAGCGGTGTAGAAGGCTATTGTTCGAGGCAGTCAAAACAATATCATCTACATATAACAGTAAGTATGCTGTATTCGAGCCGGATTTATAAACAAAGAGAGATGGATCACACACACTACCACGAAAACCACAATTAGTAATAAACTTGGCAAACCTATGAAACCACGCCCGAGGGGCCTGTTTGAGACCATATAGCGATCTGCGTAGTCGACATACGTAATCAGGATGATCAGGATCCACAAATCCCGGAGGCTGATGCATATAAACTGTCTCGATCAGATCACCATGAAGAAAAACATTCTTAACATCTAGTTGATGAATTGGCCAAGACCTCGAAGTAGCAATGGTAAGAACAGTACGAATAGTAGCAGGTTTAACAACCGGACTAAACGTTTCAAAAGTAGCAATGGTAAGACCTTGTTACAATAATTAAGTCGGAGATCATTCTCCTTATTCTAAATACGGTAACAAGATAATATTTATTATATTAATATAGTTGTAACGTCTCGTAGTCTCAGATATGATAAATTTTAGTAGTTGATGAATTCCAGTCTACTTTAGTAAAGTTTCGGAGCATTGACTGCCCAAAATGATTTATAAATTCTCGACGATAAATTGCAGATTTATACATAGCTAGGGAGCAACGGAGTTTAGGATCCAACTTCCAATCCAACTAGTCCTTTCCAACATATGATCTGAGGCGGTTGCTGGTTACGGGAAACTTCCGTCCACAAATGTCAACTAAAATAACATAGTACGTGGATAGTTGGGCTAGCTATCCGAGGATTGTATATTAGCATTATATAGAGAAGTTTCTTATTTAGTGGAGAAGAATTGTAGTGGAGAAGAAGATAACTCGCCGCCACTGTCTTGTGATAAATGTTCTGGATTAGCGGATTCATTTGGATTTCTTGCCTGACCGTTATAATTGGAGCTCTCACACATTTGTACGGATAAGAACCTGGTGTTATTTTATTTTAACAGAACTCACCGATGGAGAGAAAATTTATCAAAGGAACAAAAGTACAAAAAGGACACAACATACGTGATAAGGAAAAAGAAGAAAAGTAAGTTGGACTTGGACCCGTCTATCACAGAGGATCTGGAGCCAGTACAGTACTATGTACAATTTTTCAATATACAGTACTCATGAGAATGCATTGCATACATGAGTGTCCCCAAATATACGTACAGTCCTTCCACATTTCCTTCACCTTGTTTTTGATAATCATCTAATAAGCACTACGGAGACCTACTTTTCTTTGCTTTGGCCACCCTATAGCCAAGAGCAACTACTATGGTGCCTCATTTCTCTCAAATCTGGTAGATAGCCAAGATGTGCAGCATCTTATAACAAAACTGTAGAGTAGCTTTTTGTGTTTGTTATTAGCTTCCATGTTCGTCTCTATATAGTGCTTGCTTTTTTTTCCTTACCCTTGATATAGCTAAAAACCCTAATTGTAGCCAAACCAAGGGTTACCCTTGCTCTTAGCCCTCCAAGGCATAAATGAAAATCCAGAGAGGAGTAACAGATAAAGGTAGTCGTCTATATCAGGCAGAGATTAGCATCTATACCTAAAGAACTTTCAATGACAATAGCCATCAAAAAGGAAAAAAGAAGAAGAATATATGGTCTTTAGACTGTTTTTTGTGCAAGTTAAAAGCGAAGTAGTATATAGAGAAGGATATCCATGGTATAACCCTGTAGGATATGCCATTGCTTTTTTCTTTTTCTTTTCTCTGCGTGACTTTTCTTCCCTTATACAGATTTATGGTCTATGTCAGTCAAAGATTGAGATTCATAACAACTTATCAATACTTGCATATAAATAGAGTATGCAAGCAGAACCAAGTATCACAAGCGCAGAGGTAGCAAACTATGAATCAAGTAGCTAGACTTGAGAGCAATGAGTTAAGCAAATCGGTTGTAGGGTTTTTTTCTATTGGCAGGTGACTACCAATTCATTTAGATGTATACCCCGCCAAAGGAGAATTGCCCTATGAATGCTTTAGCTTATGTAATATTGCTCTTGGATCGATCATTCTATAGTTGGTACTTGGTCTAGCTCATCATCAATATCAAATTTAAGGTATGACTACAATAATCTATACATTTAAACTTCTTTAACTGTTTAACTGAATTGAGAAACAAAGCGGAATCATGTTAGAATAAATATTACATGAAGATGACATGTACGATCACATAATAAAACAGTCCAATTGGTTTTTGTTGACATTTTTATGCATGAGTATCGTAAGTGAAACGTAATGTGCTTTGTGTTTTACATAGCAGCAACACTCTAATTGTTTCTCAGAACAGGATGATAAACTGACATATGAAACAATATTACTAATGAAAGGATGTCATTCTATTTTCCTTTTCTTTTCCTTTTTTCACTTTTGTTGCAAGGGTTTATTTATTCCATATACATACTTAGGGTATATGTCAGTCAAAGACTGAGATTCATGATACGTGCGATGAGTACCTAAGCAGTATCATAAGCTACATTGATATATATGATCACTGAGGTAAGCGAGTCTTTCCATTGGCAGGTAAGTAATAATTATATGATGCCAACATCTGGATGATCGATCGGCTATAATATTTTTGGTTATAATTGATAACATTTCCGATTTAAATTGATGTTGATGTGGCAGTTCTTATTGATCATCATGGATATGATCATTAATTTGCGATTGTACCACGCCAAAGGAGGGTTGCCCTATGATTGCTTTAGCTCAATGTTAAAAAATTCCGTGGAATCAATCATGCTCTATTAGACTGGTCTCAAGGTATCATTAAAATTAGAGTCTAATTTGCGGTATTCTTATATGTTAGTCACAGTATTTCTTTTTTTTTAGTAACACTCTGAATCCTTATGAGGATGATAGAACGACATGAAACAACTTTATCTGCTTGATTTCACTATTATAAGTATGTAACTAATGTACAGGGTTCAAGACTGTGTTGAAACCAGATTCAAATGTGCTTACCATAGCAAGACGAAACCTTAAATGAGACGGCGATGATTTGCAGATTAATGGATGATGTTATATTGAAGTCTCAACCCGGTTTCTGAATGGGCGCGCACTACAAGAAAAGTTGGATTAAGCGATCAGGCATTTTTGGTTGGAAAAGCCCATATTAAATCGCTCTACCCCTTAAAGCGACTTAATTTGGCTCTCGCTCTCTAGTTGCAAAAGGTGGGATTTCAACAAGTCTAGAGCAGCTAGGCAATCGCTTTAGTAATCAAACAACTATCATGCAGCGTCTTTTTTCTTAATTGCTTCATGGCTAGACCGACCTTCCTAGAGCAAGCAAAATAGTGATCGCTTTAAAGCTAGACCAACCAAAATACAGCAAGTGAAACGCTGATCACTTCATAGATAAACCAACGATAAGAGAGCAAGTGAAACGCCGATCGCTTCATAGATAGACCAACCATAATAATAGAGCAAGTGAAATATCTGAAGTTGATTGCTTACATTTTTGAGCTACCAAACTTTTTGCCCGCTGCATCTGTTGTTCTGGTGCCGGAAGTATCTGGCCGATTACGATTTAGATAATCCCAAATTGAAATTAAAATTGATACTAACACAGATTATGAACCAAATTAAAAATTGAATCAAGTTTTATTATCACATAGATCAATTTACATCATTTCTTATAAAAAGATAACTGCAGCTCTTAACAAATAGCTTGATCCTTAAACCGACCAAACTTTTGGGTGCTCGCTAACATTTTAGTTACCTAAGCCATGCTTTCTTGTAGTGACTCAAGTCAAATCCAACAGGACCCTGTTTCATATCACTAGGAAGATTTTCGTACGGCATTTCAAAAAGATGTTTCGCGTAATCTGCACATTCTTTGGCCGTAAGAGGAATGCCATCACCTTTACCAATAGCTTTACGATATATTCTGAGGTCATCCTGTCCCAAACAAAATTATATTAGCATACTTGCTAACGAAATGCCTGAAGTCAGTACATATGAAATTAATGGGAATCTGGAATCCATGGTGGTACTTACTTTATTGCTCATTCTGTAGATGATTTTATTGAACCAACCTCCACATCCACTTGGCACAGCAAAAATATTGTCACTAATTTCATAGATCTTGTCCCTCTCCTCGGTGCTGGGCTTTTGGGGTATTCCTGATCTTCTGAGAATCCGTGCTGCTCTTGGATTCAAATATTTAAACTCACACCCGTCAGTTGCAATGTAGGTTCCAGCCTCGTTCCTCACTAGGGAAACAGTTGTACCAAAAATAGGACAAATATTCACATCCATGATCTCTACACCACGACGTTGCTCAAGTCTAAGCCGTCCCATTTCATGTGGTTTCAGCGGGGCTGGTAACGAGTTGAAGAAGCGAGCAGCCTCGACTTCATGCAACACACGCATGAAAACAATGTCACTCATACGCATTTTCCTCTTAAACGTGCATTTAGCAATCCGTCTCTCTTTGCCGCCTGCCCAGTACGAAAATCATTAGAAACACAAAGAACAAAGTTCACATGAATGCCAAAGCTCCCGATAAGACAAAAACAGATCAACCAAAGAGGATATACAACTTAGACATTCACTCGGAGAAACAGTCCATGCCAGCTGCGGAAAACATAAGAGCGATGCAACATACATACGACTCATGTATAGAAGTCGAAAGAACATTCTTTCATGACTTCTAGTATCACAAAAGAAACTGGATGGCAACCTGTAATGTATATCTAGATACACATCATAAAACTATATTAACACTCAAGACCATACACAGAAGAGAGGATTTGTTTGTAAACTTTGCACAAACCTCGTTAACATGCCCCCGATTTCCACTCTGAGTCCAAATAGGTGAACCTATAAATTCAACAACATCAACATCTTCTGGTTCAAACTTGATAAGAGACTTCCTCTGCTTGATTTTTAGAGGAGTTCCTTTCAGCTTGATTTCCTTCATTATCTTCATCTCAGGCTGTAAGTCAAGAACGACAGCCTTTGCTGCTACCCGAAGCGCTTCCTAATTCAAAATGCAAACCGTTTGGTAAAAGTAAGTATACATGATGTGGGTCATCGCACAGCAGATAAGTAGCACCTTCAAATCGCACCCTTAGATTTACAAATTGAAGGATCGCTCATTATGAGGAAACCAGATAAGTGACATATGTTACATTAACCAAACTATCACACATCGACATGCAAGAAAAACTAAAATACTATTCAAAAGTTTAGAATAAAGTCTCTGGAAATTCATTTTTTGTTTAGTTTTCTGATCTTTGTCCAAATGATTTCCAAGAATCAAGGACAAGTTATATGAACTTAAACATATGGTTGATTGTTTAACTTGTAATCTTGAAATGCTCGTTTTCATTGCAATACGAATCAAACAAGTATAAAGTTCAAATCGAATACACTAGACCTTAGCAGTATCATTGTCCTAGAAGTGGTTATGTAACTAAGACTGAGTGGCATTGTTGTCGTAACTCTTGAGCATGTAAGATTGGCAGGAAGAATCAACTACAAATTGAAATTAGTAATAAAGAACTAAAGAAGAGAGAGAGAGACAAACAAAATCAATAATGTTACCAACCTTGATTCAGTAGAAGTTGGAACCCAGCATCGGCTTCTTCTTCCAAAAACCTCACTAGTTGTTTCACCTCCAGATGTTTCTACCAAAATCAAAATCAAGTCAAAATCAGGTCAAACTTCATAAGCAAAGAGACAGCATCATATATAAAGAAATCCTATAATACAATCAGAAGAGCTATACTTACAGAGAGACGAGCTCTGTATTTTTCCACTCTGAAACACATTCTTCTTCATCCCATTCACCCTTTAAAAACTTCTCTGAATACCACCTGCGAAACTAAAAAAATGAACTGTTAAAAAATCTCTTCTTCTAAACTCTCAGGGAGGAAGAGAGGGAAACAGTCTGTCTTACTTGTTGGAGGATTGATGCTAAGCAGATTTATAAGTTGTGCACATAGTGATGTTGATACAGAGCTTTTCTTCTCCTACTCCTTACCCATAATAAAACACAAACTCGAAACCTTAAACCCTGGATAAACTTTTCGCAACCTGCAAAATAACAGTACAGTTATGTATAGTGATTCTTTGAGCAGAACTAATTTTTTTTTAAACTTTGGAGTATATCGGAAAGGAACAAAAGCATGATTTGTAAAAGGGCAAGAATCTAAACACAAAATTCAACGATCAAGTCCGCCACAGAAAAAAAAAATACAACCAAAAAACTTTGCAACAATGTTTATATGGTTGGTCAAGGGAGCAATACCTTGCAGCTCTTGTCCCTTCGTGAAACAGCGGTTTCTGGTTTCTCAATGTTGAAGAAAGATGCTGAACTTCGATTGAGAGAAGAAAAGTCCAATGCTTTCCACCTATAACATTGGAGGGTAAACAAATTAGATTAGCATAAAAAAAAACAATATGCTAATTGCTTAAGGAAATAGTTATTTGCTTATCAAAGCTCCTCCACCACAAGTCCACAATTGCACAATCTGCGAGATTCCCCGAGTACTGGTAACTCTGATAAACTCTCTGAATCTTAACCACAGAAGCATTAAATTATCAGTTCCATGTTTTTGAAGCTTACTGACTCTTCATTGATCACAATATGGGATTCACTGGACTTCAAAACAGCTTATGAAGGTTGTAATTTTTCAAACATTTTTTGTAAGGTTCGGTAAAGATGGAAAATAAATTTCGCGTAACGATAACCTTAACTGGAAGAGGAATATACCTTGAGCTATTGCAAATGCTAAACCGTATCAACTAGTTATATATGTCTTGTAAATGATCACTACTACCATAAGAGAATAATAGAGCAAGGTCCTACAAACGCTGCAACCTTTTCATGAAATATTAGCTATTAGAATTCCATTTTTGGCTTTCATAAGCAGTTACGAATTCCATCCATAACAGATAAATTGACGAGCCACAGAAATTTTAGACTCGAAGTAACTGCTGGATTCTTGAAAGGTCATAGACTTTTAGGTAAGACAAAGTGGGAACTAGGACAAAGAAGTATGCGACACTGAATTCCCAAAACTAGAATGGTTTAAGTTCTAGTCATCATTAGCCACATTTACCCAAAATAAAACTACAGTAGCAGCCTGCAAGGTAGCTTGCTAGTCGATCCTTCCCATGAATAACAAGTTACAAAAAAGAAAGAAAAAGAAGAAGAAATTAGATAAGACTAATTCTTAAGAACAACAAGAGATTTACCTTAGAATCGAAAGATCTTGTCGTGTCGTGGTCAATGGAGAAAAGAAGGAATTGACTACAATGCAGTCAATATCATCTCCACTTTCTTCTTCACGGCAACCTGACAGCAACACTCAGTCTATCGACTGCAATTTCTTGTTCTCCTTGAGACTTCTCCTTCTTAAATCTCGCAATCAACCACTCTTTTCTTCCCATCACAATCCCATCTCCATTCTCTGAATCGATTGCACCGAACTCATCCAACTACAGCCAGCAACAACATCTCTTCACAGACCACATATGAACCCCCAAATCAGATTTTCATTTACACTGAATTACTTCCCTTACCCCATCTCGTCTAACTAATTATAAGTGTTCTTCAATCCCATTCCGGTAATACCCACGAACCCCTAAATACATTCAATCCGGCCAATACTTCAGCTGAATCCCCAGCTAAGAAAGTCCCAAGAACAGCTACCAATGGATCCAATCTTGGATTACAGATAAAACCCCCAAAATAGATCATATGATGACCTAAATTAACGACCTGGTACTGCTGATTTTGATAGTAGACCTTGAGATGAATCTGCCAAGAGACAACCAAGAAGACACCATCTATATTTTTCAACCCAAATCTCTGCACCATGGAAACCGGAAGTGATGGCAGCTGCTCGGATGATGAAGGTGATGCTCTCAATTCCTTCTTTTCTATAATCAATTCCACCTAATCAATCACAGAATACTTGATTATCAGCAGAATCCTCCATACATTTTATTTGCTGCTCTTGAACCCTAAATTCACCAGATCCCCTTTTCTTCCACCTGAATTCTTCTCAGCATCTCAAATCCGCCAGACCCATTAACTCAACATATCATTCCAACAACACCCATCTTCTAATTTATCACCAACAACTCCAGAATCATCTTCCTAACACCACCAGAATTCAATCCCACAACCACTAAATCATCTACTGAGATAATAGGTTAAAAAAATTGTTTCGATTTCGTTGAAGAAATAATATGGTTTTACTGAAATTTGGTTGAAGAATTAAGATTTTGATTTTGAGGAGATCTTGAGATTTGGTTTCGTTTCTTCAACAATGAGGATGTAGGGTTTCTGATTTGCTTCATACTGAAACAAATCACGGGTGAAAAAAATCTTGAGTGAGGGTTATTTTTTTCTGAGGGAGGCGCAACTTGACTTGGGGTTTTTTTCCTGAGGGAGGGGAAGATGAGAGACGAGAAAAGTGGGTGAAAGAAAAAAAAACGTTTTATGTAAAAGAATTTTAACGGACAAGATGTGGTAGGATGGGGTCATACGGATTATGAAATCTTTTGGACGGTGTAGATTTAAGTTTAGAGTGTCATACGGATCAAGGAAAGTGTGTTTTATTGTGCATTGTTTTTGTGTTAATACGAACTCATGTTTTCGGTTCAATTATCAACCTTCGACATGAAAAAAAATCTAAAAAAAATATTAATAAATTTATGACATTGTTATTGACATTCTGATATAAAAAGATCCAAAAAATGTATAAGAATGAATGGGGAAATGAAAAATGAATTCGATAATTGGTGTGTTTCGTTGTGCTTTCTCTTTGTGTTTTTGTGCTTTCTCTTTGTGCTTCCGTTTTGAGTTTCGACTAGTCGCGTAGGTCATGGAGTAATTTTGAAAATTCATACAGGTCATGAAGTACCTTTAGTTCATACTGGTAAACTCAGGTTATAAGACTCCTAGAGATGGACCACGAAATTCAGAATGGTTCTGTCTTCAAACTTATATAGATACATCATCAAAATTGATGAATATAAAGCTCGGTGTTGATTCGAACTTCAAATGTGGTATAACAACATATAAACTATGAGCCAAAAATCTTCGGGATGGTTCTGACTTCAAACTTAGCATGATACATCATCGAAATCGATAAATATGAAGCTCAGTGTTGATTCAAACTTCAAATGTGGTATAACGACATGTAAGTTATGAACTTAGAAGCTTCGGGAGGGTTCTGACTTCAAAATTAGCTGGATACATCATCAAAATCGATAAATATGAAGCTCTATGTTGATTCGAACTTCAAATGTGGTATGACAACATACAAACTATGATCCAAGAAGCTCCGGAGGGTTCTAACTTCAAACTTAGCATAATACATCATTGAAATCGATAAATATGAAGCTCGGTGTTGAAAAAAACCATATTTTGGCATATTGTACGCATACCATGGCTCCGAGATCGGAAACTGGTCGTGAGTGGACTACTATAAGTCAGAATCTTCGTACGAACGATGAATTCATCCATTTACAGGTAAGATTCCTTTGGAATATACCCTAAAACCTCTTAAAAAAAACACATATTCTAGCATAATGTACGCATACCATGGCTCCGAGATCGAAAATTTGTCGTGAGTGGACTACTATAAGTCAGAATCTTCTTAAGAACGATGAATTCATCCGTTTACAGGTAAGATTCCTTTGGAATATACCCTAAAACCTTAATAAAAAAAACATATTATGGCATATTGTACGTATAAAAAAACCCTTATATTTGGGATGCTCATACGGATTGAGAAGCAAGTGTGTTTCTGTTTGTGCTAATACGAACTTATGTATCCGGTTTTGTTATCAACATTCGACACGAAAAAAAATCCAAAAAAAATATTAATAAATTTAGGACATTGTTATCACATTATGATATAAAAAAATCCAAAAAATACATAAGAATGAATTGGGAAAATGAAATATTAAATCGATAATTGGTGTGTTTCTTTGTGTTTTTGTGCTTTCTCTGTGTGTTTCCGGTTTGCATTTCGACTAGTCACATAGGTCATGAAGTAATTTATACTAGTCATATAGGTCATGAAGTAATTTCTACTATTCATTATCGATAAATATGAAGATCAGTATCGATTTGAACTTCAAATTTGGTATAACTGAAAAGAAACTATGAACCACGAAGCTCCGGGAGGGTTCTGGCTTCAAACTTAGCATGATACATCATATTTATCGATAAATATGAAGCTCAGTGTCGATTCGAACTTCAAATTCGGTATAACGACATAGAAACTATGAACCACGAAGCTTCAGGAGGGTTCTGACTTCAAACTTAGCATGATGCATCATCAAAATCGATAAATATGAAGCTCAATGCCGACTCGAGCTTTAAATTTTGTATAACGACAACGAACCTATGAACCAAGAAGCTCTATGAGGGTTCTGACTTCAAACTTAGAAGGATACATCATCAAAATAGATAAATATGAATCTCAATGTCGATTCGTACTTTAAATGTGGTATAATGGCATATAAACTATGAACCACGAAGCTTCAGAAGGGTTCTGACTTCAAACTTAGTATGATAAATTATCGAAATCATTAAATATGAAGCTCAATGTCCATTCAAACTTCAAATTCGGTATAACACACTATCATACTACTTGAACCAACTTTGTCAATTATACCACCGCCCATATTTTCAGATCTGAAAATGAAGAGTTCTGTGGTGGTGAAGATGTTTATTTATGGTGAAGAAGATAAGGTTTCATACAGATAATGAAAATCTTTGGACGATAAAGATTTGATTTAAGACTGTCATACGGATCAAGGAAAGTGTGTTTTCTTGGTGCTTTCTCTTTGTGCTTTTGTGCTTCTCTTTCTGCTTCACACATATTAGATATGCAGTCTGTCTCTACTTCTATTTCTTCGGTCTAGATTTAAAAATAGATTCCTGATTATAAATTAGACCGGTCTTTTTATCTGAAACCTACTGTTTGGTTTATACAAGTGCATCTCAATCGATCGACCTTAGTCAATTTCTCCACATAGTTATCTATCAAATAAACCGAATTTTCGTGGCTTCACTTAATTTCATTTTTTATTGTTCAATCTTACCCAATGTCAATCGGCCTCACTCAGATTTTCCCAAAAATCATTAGGTTCTTTATCTATCATTTTAATTGAATGTTCATCGACCTTAATTAATTAAAGACATTATTTATCAATCTTGTCCAATATTACTGGATCTCGCTCAATTTTTCTTAGATTCCATGAGTTTATATGGTTATCGATCAAATAAACTAAATTTCCTTCGTTTTGACTTAATTTAACTTGTTATCCATCAATCTTACCCAATATCGTTGGACCTCACTCAGTTTCTCTTAGATAGATTGGTTTATCTAGTAATTCATTATTTTAACTGAATGTCCATAAGTAGTTCACCGAGGATGGGAACTACTGACAGTAAATCAGGAAAATTGACCAAGTTCCACCGATTTTTTGAAAAAAAGGAATTAATGATAATTTTAAAATTTTCAAGGTTTTGATAAAACACCTAAATCAATTTCATGTTAAATCATATGAATCAGATTTTTCCGATTCTTTCTTTTCTCTGTCCCAAATTTTTTTAATCACGAAATTAGGATACAAATAGTATTTAAGATCATACAAAATTGTGCAAATTACAAAACGAACAAGGAATTCGATTTTTCAAATTTATCTGGCCAATAGAAAGCCAAGATCTAGGTAATTATTGGAAACAAATTCGGTAATTACCTTTGGTTGTCAATTAGATAGAATTTCGAGTAATGTATTAGAAATGGACGGGAATGAACAAGTGAATTATTATCGTAGAAAATATGTAGAACATATAAATTTTTGATTGAATACTACTAATGTGTATAAATCAATTGAATGAAAATGATTAGCAAAATGAGAAAGAATGGGAAACCCACCTCGTAAAATTAATATAGAACTTCTATTGAAAAGCCACCTCGTAAAATTTCTACAAATCAAAATTAAACATCTCAATATCAAACATCAAACCCTAGATTGGTGATCGCTTCCCTTTCCCATTATTAGAATCATCCACTTTCCTTTTCTGAATTGGTGGTCGCTATACCTTGGTTGCTGAGACAGATTTTTAGCAGCCAAACATATTTTGAATTGCTGATACATGGTAGCTTGAAGTAAATAGCTACTAACCTACTATTCCACTCGCTATGTAGTATTGGGAAAAATGCTGGAGCAACCCACAAATTTAATTAGTAGCTACGATTTAATGGGAGCATGTTAATAACAACCAAAGTTTTTGGTAATTGCAAACGTGGCTGCTTAACTATTAAAGCGACCAAAATTTTGAGATCTTGCTAAGATTTTGGTCGCTTAAACCAAGTTTTCTTGTAGTGGCGATACAAAGAAGATGAGAGACAGATTCTGCATCTCGAATCCATTGGAAGCAATCATTCAAAATAGGGGATGGCCGACATTTTCGAGTTCATCTGAAGATTAGAGATTGGTTAAAAAGGTTGTTCAATATATAGCAGAATATAATTTTGGTAGGGATCTTGCGTTCTAGGTTGCCTTCCAAGCAATTCAAGAAGTCTATAATTGGTCGCAAACAAGATGGCGGGTATACAAGCTTAACGAGTAAACCTCATCTTGATTTTTGGACAGAATGACCGAATTGGGATGAGCAGAAAGAATGTGTGAGGACTAATAATTAGGAGCCATTTAGATAGAGGTTAATAGTTCAGGGACTTCCAAACTGTTAAGAAGCCATGCATTTGAAATGATGGTCTGCAGTATTAATCCGAAACTGTGGGTATAAGGAGATAAATGTGTATACTTCGGCGACTGCATAAGCCTTAATTTTATAACTTGAAAATAGTTGACAAAAAAATAAAGTCTTACATTCTGTTATCGCTGTTGTTAATTACTCGTACAACCTATCTACCACTCGTGCAAAATGATCTGATCATCAAGAGTTTAATATTACTAATCAGTGCCAAATTCTATAATGTGATACGGCCAAATTGGTCTAGCCGTCTAGGGCGTCTCAGATTCCGCTGTTGTACTCTTTTAACCTTCAATCAATTCCACGAAAGTAATAACTTACCGCCACTTTCTGGTGATTAGTGTTCCGGATTCGTTTAAATAGATTCCTTTTTCTCACCGATGGAGAGAAAATTTATTATGAAGTAAATACAAAAATTAAGGGCATCATAGATTCGCAAGGGCCTGACCGCGTGAACTGATAAGGAAAATATTCCCACCGTCTCTAATATAAAGGCGAAAAATTAAAATTTTTTAATCTCAATAGATAGGCATAAAACCAATTCAACCGTGGTTTCTTCTTATTAAAGAGTATGACATTAATAAACTTAGTTAATGTCTTTGGTAATTTCCCAAAAGAATTACACTATTTTAATATTTTAATGGAATAAAAACTCTTATTTTATTGATATTTTTTTTATTTCCTAAACAAACATATTAGAATTGACGAGAATAAATCAGACAACATTAAAAAAAATTATAAAAACAAAAAAGATTTCTAAAAAAATCCTACTTGTCCGCCTATATATATATGAGATGGAGCGAGTAGAACTTATAAAAAATGTTGCATCTCTACACTCAACCGTACATTGGACTTGTAACTTGTTACAGTTTTGGCAAAAAGTAAGCTGGACCCATCTATCATTAGTTACGGCATTATGCTGACAGTACTATATTGCTGTACTGTACATAGTACGCTAGTTATGACAATGCTGTACAGTACAATATAGTATATACTGTTCATAGTACACACTGTTACTGCATAGTATGTGTACTATGTACAGTATATTCCGCACATTATTGCATTCTCCACTAGTGGCGTCCCGTACATACGAACAGTCTTTTGACACTTTTTCTTTTCTTTTTTATCGTGAAAGGGGGATGGATCATAGTGAAGAAAAAAGAATTGATTACAAACAGACACAACTGAAAATTACAAAGAGATACAGCTGAAAATTAGGAAGAGGTGCAACTTTCAATAGATAGCTACAAGATGTAACTAAAGATAACCCAAGATACACAATTCAATATGACGGATAAATTCTATCAATCTCATACCGGTAAGCATGTACCTCATGTTTGTAATTCTCCTCTTTTAGCCCTCCATCTTTTAAACACGAAGGCAAAATCAAGAGATTTTTTATTCTCCTATATTAGCCCTCCATCTTTTAAACACAAAGGCATAATTAAAAACAAGAGATTTTTAGTTCTTCTCTATTATCCCTCCATCTTTTTAACACAAAGGCATCGTTTAAAATCCAGAGAGAAGTAACAGATAGGGGTAGTCGTCTATATCATGCAGAGGGGATGAGCATCTATACCTAAAGAACTTGCAAACACAGTGGCCGGAAAAATGAAAAAAGGAAGAATATGTGGTCTTTACTTAGATTGTGTTTTTTTTTTTTACCAGTTCGGGAGCATGGGCTAGTTTTTGTGTAAGTTAAAAGCAAAGTACTCCCTCCATCCCCTATTAAGTGACCTATTTACTTTCAGATTTTGTCCCATTGTTAAGTGACCTATATTAAACAATGAGATATTTCTTAAATTATCCTTTTAATTGATTATAAGAAATATATGAAATATGCATAATTTGATAGAGATATTTATATTCGTTATGTAGGTGTTTTAAAATGCTTTTCAATGGTATAAAGTTTGCGAACATCAATGGTATAATTTGAGAGATAAATCATTTCAAAATTTCACTAATTATTATGTATAAGGGTATAATTGTAAAATATGCTTAAAAATATTCTTTTTCATTGTTTGCCTTAAAAATTGTGCAAATTTGAACTAGATCACTTAACAGTGGGACTGAGGGAGTAGTATATATATAGAAGGATGTCCATGGTATAACCCTAGGATATGCCATTACTTTCTTCTTTTTCTTTCCTTTGCAGGACTTTCTTCCATATACATATTTAGGGTCTATATCAGTCAAAGATTGAGATTCGTAACTACTAATCAATACTAGCATATAAATAGAGTAAGCAAGGTGAACCAAGTATCACAAGCAGCCAGCAAATTATGTGTGAAGTAGCTAGACTTAAGAGCAATGAGTTAAGCAAAATGGTTGTAGGGCTTTTTTCCATTGGCAGGTGACTACCAATTTTCATTTGGATGTATACCCCGCCAAAGGAGAATTGCCCTATGACTGCATTAGCTTATGTTATATATATTGCTCTTGAGATCGATGATTCTATGGTTTATACTTGCTCTAACTCATCATCAATATCAATTTGAAGGTACGACTTTAATAAAATACATTTGAACTTCTTTAACTGTTTAAATGAATTGCAAAATGGAGTCGGATCATGTTCAAATATAAAATGCATGACATGTATTATAACAATTACTGAGCAGTCTAATTGGTTGTTTTTCTTACATTTTTTTCTAAGGGTTAATTCCATAAACATACATATTTAGGGTCTATATCTGTCAAAGGTAGAGATTCATCAACAGGGTATCCGCGAAAGAAGTACCTAAGCAGTATTCTAAGCTAACATTTTACTGTGATCACTGAGGTATGATATTGTGATTTTATGCAGTAAGTTGACACTAAATTTTATTATTTTTTCTTGGTAACACTCTGATTGCTAATGAGGATTATTGGATGGCATGAAACAACTTTCCTGCCTGATTTCACCAATATAACTAATGCGAAACCGTAGATGAGATGACGACAGCTATTTGCAGATTGAGGGATGATGCTATAATGGAGTCTCAACCCGGTTAGTGAATCGGTAATACAAATAAGATGAGAGACTGAACAGATTCTTCCCCTTGATGGCATTGGGAGCCATCATTTGCAAAGAGGGATATCATGTCCGCGTTTTCAAAGTTTGTCATGAAGATTGGAGACACGGTAAAAGAGGTTATTCATTAGCAAAAATTGATTTTGGTCGGGATCTTGTTGTATTGTCTAGACTGCCTTCCAAGAAACTCATGAAGTTGGTAATTGGTTGCTAGCAAGATGGATATATGAGTTTAAGGACCAAATGACAGAATCGAGATCAGCAGAGAGGATCTGTGAGGAGGAGCCAGTGATCAGCAATGGACTTTCAAACTGACATTTCAAATGAAATATTCCCGCTAGCACATTCATTGAGGCTTGAATCATGCAGTGTCATTGCTTCCCAATTCGAGGCTGACAGATTATATTGAACAGGAATGGAACCCAAAAACGGAAAGAAAGCGGAAGGCCAGATTTCACCTACGTATGACTAACCGTTAGCTGCGTTGCTAATTACCTTGATCTGTAATATGAATCGAAACACTAAGGCCATAAGAAGATAATTGTGTATAATTGGGCATATACGTGACCCCTGATGTCTGTCATAGCTTGGAAATATTGAAATAAAATAACAATCACGGTTCCTAATTACCACATGTAGTCGTTGATCTGATCAACAATATAATATTAATAACCGGTGATATAGCAAGTTGGTCTAGCGTGACAGGTTAAGCAGGTTATACTCCTTTGGCTCTGAAGTCTCTGAAGTCTGAAAGTGTTGTGCAATCTGGAGTATATATCTTGGACCTGAACCAGAGACCTAGCTAACCTTCAAACTATTTTCAACTGAAGTAGTCACCTGAAAACAGGAGTTAAATAAGAGTGTCCTCAAACTATTTTCAGTTTTACGTATTGCGTAACACTGTAACATATTATAAGTTTGTCTGTTTCAGATGTGATATATATTATACATAGTCGAGGTCATAAATTTTTGGAGCACTGACTACCCAAAACGATTCTCAATTAATTAAGTTTTTGACATAAATCATACATTAGCCATCTCCGACATGATTTGCATCTGTTGTTGGTTGTGGAAGACTTCCATCTGCAGATCCTAGATAATTGTGATTCCTCTAGTCTCACCACATGTCAAAGTATCACCAGAGTTCAGAAGAAAACAATATAGTAGTTGGGAGATAGATTAACAGTTTCTTTAATGACCTTAGATGCATCATGCATTCTCCATTAGTGGAGAAAAAGATAACTTACAGCCAGTATCTGGCGAATGTTCTGGATAGATGGATGAATGCACAATAGCCTTAGCAATGCTATCTCACGGATGAATATACAATAAGCCCACAGACTCTATACCATAAATATTATAAAAGTTTACATATAAATAGATGCAAATGTTTGATGGCTCAGAGATGCATGTTCCTTGTATCATTATGTATTCGTACTTGTGATAATACGAGAGTACACGACTGATCAAAAATCTTCCAAAATATAAGTTTGGTGGCCACAGTAATCAAGTTGGACCAAACAGTTGAACATAACAAGTCTTGGAAGTCCGAACTTGATACGTATGGTTGTGTGCTGGGTCATTGTCTTGTTTCTCATGTTAGTCAATTCATGTGTTGGCAAGAGTTGAGACTCGCACCAAGTTACAGTATAAAGAAACAACTCACCGAGCTAACGCAAATAGTGCAACCTTTGACAACCTCTAAGAACCAGTTTTGCCTCCAAGCTTCTTACACCAAAAGCCAAAATGAAAGAAAGTTGTTGAAGAAGCAGTGAACTGTATCATGAATTCGTAATGCTGATCATGAGAATATAACAATGGATATTCTCTTCTTCATAAGGACTGTAACAAGCTTTTGCTTTTTGCATCTCATCCTCTGATAAGCAGGTACGTCATGCTTTATTTCCCTCCTCTACACCAGCTCTTTTAAGCGGACAGAAATAATGAGCTCAAGAGTAAAAAACAAGGTATACTCTTAATCATGCAAAGCATCTATAACATGTTGGTGGTATAAAGAACTTTTAAAGAAAATAGGCAGCAAAAAGGCAAAAAGAAGTTTATGGTCTTCATTCTTCAGGATGGGCTACTTTACGAGTAAGATAAAAGAAAAGTAGTAGTACATATATAGGATATCCTATAAACCCTAAAGGATGCCATTTTACTTTTCTATTTTTTGGCTATTCCATATACACATTTGGGGTCAGTATTCTTGCATATAAATAAGGTATGCGAGGAGTACCTAAAATGATATGATCACTGAGGTAAGCGAAACAGTCATAGGGTGTCTTTCCGTTGGCAGGTAACTAATAATTAATTTCAGTGAAAACCCCGCCAAAGGAGAGTTTCCCTATGACTGCTTTAGCTTAATATTGAACTTGCAGTTGGATCCATCATGACATTGATGTTGTATACTCGGTCTAGCTCATCATCAACATCGATCAATCTACAAGGTACAATATAGTACTCAATATGCACATTTAAAATTTCCGTGAATTGAAGAACCAAGCCAAAAATATGTACAGTAATCTAATGAGAAAAGAAAAACATTTCATTTGGCAGCTAATTGTATGTGACCAGTGCAAGTTTTTGTTAAGTAATACGGCTGAGTTGGTCTAGGGCATCAGATTACTAATCAGTGCCAAATTCATTGAGAACTGTAATCGAATTAATCAACAGAGATTTCAGTTTTGCACAATACATATGTGATTATGTGTCGTTGTAATTGCCTGTCTCACATGTGATAAATTCGGCTGATAAATATGTAAAGCAAGACCAAAAATTACCGTAATGTAATGGAACTTAGAAGTATTGAACCAGCAGCTTCTTTAACAAGCTATTGTTCGCATTAGTGAGATGACGTATGAAACAACCTTACGCGGTTCCAAACTTTGAACCAATGTAACTAATATGAAAGATGAATATGCCGAAAGTAGATGCATTTATGATTAATTGCATAAGAGAAATCTTCAGTGGAAAAACTAGCAATTTGCAAATGATAATTGACGCTACAACTGATGCTCAAATAGGGTTCAGTAAATAGACAGACGACAGTCTCCCCATAGATACCAACTGTTACCACCAAGTAGTGTGAAATTCAAGCTAGCTGGGATGAACAAGCTGCAAGAAAAAGCAAATGATCAATCGAGAACCTGTGTTTTGCGGGGACTTCGGTTATGTTCTCGATGGATGCGGCAATCTCAGTAACCAAAAAGAAAATTGGAACATATTTGGCTTCATCAACAAGAGAATAAATAATCGAAATCCACATAAATATAATAAAATGTTGCTAGGCTTCTGACCAATTTCTTATCGGAAGATAATCCTTCTGTAATGCATGATGTTTGTAATCAAACTAATTAAAAAGATGTGATGATATAGAACACTTATTACTAAGGTGCCCCATCTGTTTTCTAGCCTCGCCGCTTTAAGTGCTTCATAGCGATCTAATTTTTCTTCTGCATCCTTATTCCCTGACGCGTACCCAAATTAACTGAAACCAAGCTCTCCACATACAAATAAATATCACGTTAAATATCCTTGGGTGTTTGATACGGCTTTTTTGGAAGACGGGTCGGTTGAAATCTAGCTGTTTTACGCTTAGAGAATCTCCAACAAAAGGTGTAAAAAATGCTACATGGATTTTTAATTTAGTCTTTTTATTTATGGGGTCTACACATAAAGTAAATACAGGACCACATATCTAAAAAATCATCTCAAACAGTGAGAATTTTAATCCTTAGAATTAAAAGAAAATTGGTTAAAAACATGACGTGGAGGTGTAACCGGAGGTGTATATAACACTTTTTTGAACACCTTCATAATTAATAATTGGTCCCTCCTAACATGTAGGACCCTACTGTTAGAGATGGATTTATGCCAAACAGGGGTCTAAAATCCTACGTGTCACTAAAAATAAATAGACCTGCCTTTCTCTTGGAGATGCTCTTAGTGTCATACAGAATAAAACTATTACTCTTCTCGTCATGCAATAGGATTCCATTGTTTCTTAATTCTATTATACTCCTCAAGTAGTTAAATGGTCTTGACATCACTTGATCAATCTGGAACAGTTTAGCCCAAGATGTTTTTACTTTATAATCGTTCATCACACATACTTCAAAACCAATCTTACAAGCGCTACAAAGCATGCAAAGACACCCTCCCACCACACCTACAAATTTATAATCAAATTTCTCCCAGTTTTCATCATCGGGTTGAGATATTTCTTGAAATTTTTCATCTTCTATATCAAAAGAAAGCAAAACCTTTGATAATTGATTTCCCTGGAAAGAACCCACCAACCATTAATGCAAGGCCCCATTTAAAAACACCCCCCGCGGTCCTCGTCTGATATGATCTTCTTTATCTATAGGATACAAAAAGGAATGGGTGGAAGTGTTTTCCATGAATTTGAACCTAAAGTATAAACCAGAACCTTAGAAACACGTCTGTTACTATCATAGGCCACGTAATCATTAAAGAACACTGTAACCTTATAATCCTGAGTTTTGGAATTGTAACAAAACCCGTATCCCGTTCGGTCTAAATCCCAATTGGAATTGTAACAAAACCCGTATCCCGTTAGGTCTAAATCCCAATTGAAATCAGATTTCTGTCGCATTGTTAATATCGTACATGGATTTCATAAATAAAGACCATAAACATAACTTGCACAAACCAAACCATTACAAGTACCTAAAACATAAATATTATTGCATAATGGACTATTAATTTTCAAGGGACTTTCTAATGATTTTGATGATAACGAGCTATTATCTATACTATAGACATGAGTTTTACCCCAAACATTTGTGTTAACGATTATACTATATTTTTCGTTGTCAATATCATGATTCAGTTTCACCTTAACAAAATCACCAGTACTGAGTAACTTATTCCAAGACATGCATACGCACCTGAATCTTACGGTGGATTTCACCGGTAAACGTAACAAGATTTCCATGAATATGTCTTCACAGAGATATTCCATTGATCTTATCTTCCGATTCTTCTGATCAGTTTATGTTAATTATCGAGAGCGCCTGTCTCTCTTATATAATACCCTAAACCAATCGTAAGTCTTAATGGGTAGTGTTTGATTTGTGGATGCCAAAATCACAAAGAAGACTCTAAATCCAACTCTTTCTCCAGTTGGGTTAAGGCGTATAGGTCAGTACCCTAGAGGAGGGTGTTTGGAGTTTGGTATCAGAATTTCTTCCTGAGTTCTCATAAGTACTTTTGAGAAGTTGAAAATTTGATAAGTTAGTTTGGTGGATGTTTAGATACCTGAAGCATAATTCAAATCTAGAACTCAGAAGGTAAAAAAAATTCGCTTCACAAAAATTAATTTTTTTACCTCCAGAAGTCATTTTCTAATTTTCCGTAATAACCTAAAGGAATTGAAAATTATAATTACTCATTAGCTATGGCATTCGGCTCCTTAATTAAGTGATGATAGTACAGTACAACAAGGAGTGGTGTATACTGTATACAATACATTAATTGATTTGCAGTTTTGCACTATGAGTTATGAGTGACCCCATATATACTTACAGTTGTTCGACACTTCAGTCTCATACTTTGATAGGAAGGTAACTCATTCAACTTTCACCTCTTAGCCTTCCCTCCATCTTTAAACATGAATGAAATTCTGGAGAGAAGTAACAGATAGTAGTAGTAGTTGGTGGGTCTAAAAGAAGTGGTAATTATGTTGATATTATGTGCTCATAATAGTCTAAATCATGCAGAGGGCATTAGCATCTATGCCTAAGGAACTTTCAAAGACATTATCCAGAAAAGGGAAAAAGAAAAACATATATGGTCTTTAGTTGTTTGATTTTTCGGTTCAAGAATGACCTAGTATTTGAGCAAGTTAAAAACATAGCTGTATATTAGAAATTTAGAAAGATATATATTCTTAGTATAACCCTATAGGATATGCCATTATTTTTTCCTTTTTCTTTTCTTTGCATGACTTTCTTCTTTATAAATAGCTAGGGTCACAGGTCACCATAATACTCGTGTATAAATAGGGTATGGAAGGTGACCCCAAAGTATGATCATAAGCAGTGCCAGTAAACTAGCAAGCAATTTGCTAAGTAGTTCAACATATATGTGATAGTTGAGGTAAGCGAAACGGTTTTAGGGTTATTTTCCATTGGCAGGTAAGGTAACTAGTGAGTTATTAGCTGTAAATGTATACCCGCCAAGGGAGAATTGCCCTATGACTGTTTTAGCTTATGTTATATATTGCTCTTGGGATCGATCACTCTGAAGTTCATATTTATATTTGCTTGGTCTGGCTAATCAATAAGTACAATTTCGAGGTATGACCGTAAATAATATACGTTTAAACTTCATTTACTGTTTAAGTAAATTGAGAACCAAAGCCAATTCATGTTAAGTATAAAATGCGTGAAGATGACATGTATTGTCGCCTTCCAGATATATGGTAATCTCAATAACAGGGAAATTTTGGAACAAATAAAAGAATCGGCAATTGAAATCCACATAAATACAATAAAGTGTATCTTAACCAACGTAATGCATAATGTTGTTAATCGAACTAATTCAAAAGACGTGGTATATATAACTTATTAATGCGACATCTTGTCTCTAAAATTCAATGTCTAGGTGCTTCATAGAAATCTAATTTTTCTTGTGCATCCCCAATACGCGTGCCTGAGTTAACTAAAACCAAGCGAATGGTACGTCTATTACACCCAAATGTTCGATAGTACTGCTTTTCTGGAAGACTGATCGATTGAAATCTAACTGTTTTTTGCTTGGGGTCATACAGAATAAAAGTATCAGTCTGCTCATCGTCGAATAGGATCTCGTTGTTTGTTAGATCCACTATACTCCTCAAGTAGTTGAAGGGTCTTGACATCACTTGATCAATCTGGAACAGTTTAGCCCAAGACGCTTTTACTCCATAGTCATTCATCAACCAAACTTCAAAACCAACTTTCGAAACGCTGCAAAGCATGCAAAGACACCCTCCCACCAGACCTACAAACTTATAATCAAATTTCTCCAATTGTTCATCAGGTTGAGATATTTCTAGAGATCTTTCCTGTACTATATCAAAAGAAAGCAAAACCTTTGATGATTGGTTTTCCTGTCTTTGGAACGAATCCACCACCCAATGCAGTGCTCCGTTTAAAAACATCCCGGACAGTCCTCGTCCCATATTTTCTTTATCTTTAGGGATACGATAAGGAATAGGTGGAAGTGTTTTCCATTCATTTGAACCTAAAGTATAAACCCGAACATTAGAATCACTTCTGTTATAATCATCAAAGAACACTATAACCTTGTAATCCTGAACTTTGGAATCATAACAGAACCCGTATCCCGTTCAGTCTAAATCCCAATTGAAGTCATATTCATACTGTACTGTTAATATTACTTTGTACTCTTTCGTACATGGATTCCATATATAAAGACCAAAACCAAAACTTTCGCAAACCAAACCATTATAAGCACCTAAAACATAAATCTCATCGCAAAATGGACTATTAATCTTCAAGGGACTTTGTAATGATTTTGATGATAACGAGCTATTATCTGTAGAGTAGACATGGCTACCACCACCACACTGAATTGTGTTAAGGATTAAACTATGTTTTTCGTTTTCAATATCATGATTTAGTTTCACCTTCACAAAATTACCAGTTAGTAACTTATACCAATACATGCATACGCACCTGAATCTTACTGTGGATTTCACCGGTAAACGTAACAAGATTTCCACGACTATATCTTCACTGAGGTATTCCATTGATTTAGTCTGCCAATTCTTCCTGTCAGTTTATGTTATTCAGAGCACGAGTCTCTCTTATATAATACCCTAAATCCAATCGTATAGTAATTCTTAACAGGTAGCGTCTAATCCAAGTATCCAACTTTATCTGATTGGATTAAGGCAGAGTATAGGTCCAGGCCCAGGAAGAGGTTCTTGGATGCCACAAGTGCTTTTGGCAACCGTCACTGAATAAGTTTGGCAACAAAACATGGGTAGAAATCAAAACATGTTTAACTTCGACATCTTCTTTGGTTGAAACTAAAACATTATTTCTCCCAAAAACATGAGTTAGAGTCCTTCGTTCTGAAGTCTTAAGGGCTTTGGAAATACAAGCTTTATCGACTATGATCGCGAGGTGGAGGAGCTAATCACTGATGTTAAAATGATTGTTTTTCAATGGGCCAATTATTCTTCTTGTATGTCAGGCATCTTAGTCTGTGATGTAATTGCGAGGTGGAAAGATGTATTCTTTGACCCTCATTACTAGGCTACTTTCTCCCCTTCTCTCTTTGGTGTCTAGGCTTTCTGTTTTGCATTAGTTTGGGGTCTATCTCTGCTTTTAGTTGGTCTTGTGTACTCTTTGTTTGGGGGTTTGCTTCTTTGGTCCTCCTTTGTAAACTTTTCCACTTTTCCATCTAATATATTCTTTCTTTACTGAGAAAAAAAAAATGATCGCATGAATAGAGATTTCATTATTTTGTACATTAGACAGTACATGCAGTACCATGGACTGTATACGAGTACTAGAAACAACGTACATACATTAATGCAGCACTTGCACGAACAGTTACGCATGTTGGAAATATCCTGCAGAGCGCACGAGCATTTACCTTAAAGAACTTTTAAAGACAATAGCCTGCAAGAAGGAAAAAGAAGAATACATATGGTCTTTAGTTGATTTTTTTTTACGGAATACGCTAGTCTTTTAGTCAGTTAAATGCCAAGGAGTAGCATAATCTATGGTATAACTTACCCTACATAGCCTATAGGATATGCCATTACTTTTTTTTTTTTCTCTTTTCTTTGCAGGACTTTCTTCAATATGCGTAACTAGGGTCTATATCAGTCAACGATTGAGATTCATAATAGTATATCGAGATACTTTCATATAAATAGGGTGTATGCAAGATGAACCCAACTATAAATCTTATTAAGCAGCGATAGCAAGATACATATGTGGCGTGTAGCTATGTAATTCAGCATAAATATTATAGTCAAGTTTAATCGAGAATATCTAGGGATTTTTCATTGCATGTTGATCATGTGGAACTCCATTTCGTTAGCAGTGCAATATTGATACTAGCTAGTTTCGCATTATTCTCAAGTGTTGATATGGCCGAGTTGGTTAAAGGCGCTTGTCCGAAAGGACATGGGTTCGAATTCCACTGTTAACATTTTTATTTTTTGCGCAAGAGAATTCTATTTATAACATTACAGTTTTTGCAACTGCATCAGCTACTTGATTGTCTTTTCTACTAACAAAAGAAAAATTGCATTGTTAAAAGTTTGTGCTAAGATATTTTATTTCTTTTAGTAAATTCCTGTTTTCCCATTGCATGAGAATAACATTATCCTGGAGAGACTGAATGACCAGCTTCGCATCTGCTTCTATATGGATTCTCGAGAGTATTTTTTCCTGTGCCCACTCCAAAGCTTGACTTATAGCCATGCATTCACCAATTTCTAGTCCTAATTGATAAAAGGTCATCTTAGCAATCTCGCAACTGCACACTTGATACCTCTTCTGTGCTAGCCAGCAAGAGGCGCAGGATGCTAAGATCTGTATCATTCACATTCTCCCAACAACACGCTGTCCCTCAACTTATTACACTTTGTAATAACTTCTTGGACAGTTTTTTAATCCTATAACATCTGAAGTTAAGTGCGGAAACTTGTGCCCCTATACTTGCAGGTTTGCCGCTGTCTGCATCTGTTTTAGCCATACAAGGGACCCAAACAAGAATTCAGAGACTAAGATGAGAAGGCTTTCAGAATACATAATGCCATAGTTTCTTAAAACATGTATATAGCTACAAGAAGATCCCCAACTGTAACAAAATTTCTAGGACCAGATTCAAGATGATAAATTGTTCCATATTCTTTCATCCATTCAAACAATGGAAGAGAAAAGAGCACCACCTTAAATATCGGAAACATCACCAAGTATCACTACACCATTTTAAGGTATTAGCAATGTCCATTAGATGTTTCTAAACAGGGTCGCAACAGGATTTCGTTGTTGCTAATGACGGTGTCGCAATATTTAGCAACGGGTTAAGCTTTGTTGCGAATCTCGGTCAGCAACGGAAATTCGCAACGGAACTTGCCGTTGCTACAATTTTTATTAGAAACAACAGTCTGTTGTTGCTAATCTGTTGCTAATTGTATGAATACCCTTACCCGGAACCAGATATTGTTTGTTCTGGTTCTAATTTTTTGTTTCTAGTTCTAATTTAGAAACAGAGCACTAAGGTTGCTAATTTTTTTAAACCACAAAAAAAAGGTCAAATCTATGTTTATTGACCTAGTCAAAATTCATTACCCCCATATTTCCCCCCCTGCAACTACCCAGTTTCCCATATTCAACATCCACACAGATAGACAAACTACAATGACAATACAAAACTGATACAAATGTAGTTGAGAATCACCACTGATAATATTATCATAAAAGAAAGAATTCTTCAATTGAATGTACACAAGTAAACTTATGTATGTTGTGACTCACATACAATATTCGATCTATGTTGATTTTTTTTAAAATGGATGTGTAACCTAGTTTGTGTCAACTGACAGAGGCATTGAAAAACAGGGAAAGAAAGACTAAATATCACCAGAAGTATCACCAGACAACGCTTGCTTAACCAATCTCCTCAGCAAAGATTCAAATGCTTCTAAAATATCACCAGAGTACTGCTTTTTGACTTAAGCCCAAATACCTGCATAATAACCAACTTGATGTTTCAGTACTGATGTCACAAACAAAAGACTAAACCACAAGTCAAAACCATGTAAAGAAAATATCAACAAACTCTATTATAAGTGAACTAAATGGAGTGTATGAGAATAAGAGAACAATAATACAGTCTCTATTGTGCCAGACGCATTAGTTGACAATTAATGGACAGTAATGTCTAAATTTTCAATTCGATGTAGCAGGCCAAAATAATGAAACATAAAATGTTGTTATAGATGCTATCAATCATTCCTTGACCAGGCTCCCCAACCCCACACACACATACCCTTACCCTAACACATGCATTGTTCAAGGCCTAAATGTATTTTATTTACAAGAATACACTGAATTCCTTTACCTTATTCACCTTTTCCAGGAACGCTGTTAGGAGTGCAATCTGCTGATGGGGATCCTACAAGAACAAATTCATATAGAGTTAGCAAATGCCCTTGTTTTCTACTTGCATAGATAAATTGGACCAGAGAGCATGGACATTAGTAATAATTCAAATGCCTACAGATTTAAGAGATCATGAATTTATAAGGCCACCAACACTTTCAGCTCATACATAAGACTTTATCAAAACATTCAAGTGCATCCCAGGAAATCACTAGGCTAGCTATGAGGACAAATTGGTCAGATGGAGATGATCTACGGATTGACTACTGATGATGAAGTAAATGCAAAATTGCCACAATTTCGATCAAAAATTGGAAGTCCCATGTATAGCTTCAATTTACATGAAAATTTGGATCTAAGAGTAAGTAGTAACATTACCTCTATCTTCATATTTTGTTGTTAATAGACATAATGAAACTGCCAATTACACAAATATGAAAGAATTAGGAACATGTTGAATTATGAAAACCCACCAGACCCAATGGCTCCATGGGAGCAATGAAAATCACAACAGAGACTTATCGGAGAAAGGTCAGGAATAGCATAATCCCATAGAAACATCACGAACAACATATTACCTCAAAAGCAATTATATACTGAAGATTAGTATCCAACAGAACTCAATATGATAAGCATAACCAAAATAAATGTACTTACCAGGGATTGATACCCCCCGGGTGGCTACTACTTCAATTGACCTGCACTGCAGTCACCTGCGCAAAAAAAACAAGAGAACCCAAACCACACACATCCATAAAGAAAAACTGATTATATTAATACTGCCAGTTCACATAGATACATTACGATTCGAATTATTTTAAGCACAATTGCTTGAGAGTCTTCCTTATTAATCTTCCTAAGAGTCTTCCTTATGCACAAATGCAATATTATCATCTACCCCTATAGCAGCACCAACATCCTTAGCAACATCTCCTAAATTATCACCCACGCGTATAACAGGATCGACAGCTATATCTCCTACATTTTCTATATTTTCAGCTAAATTGTCATTACTAGCATTATCCTCATGTGACCATGATTCTACCTATAACTTTTCCCCATGAAAACACCATGGCGTATACGTAGATTGAATACCATACTTTAGCAAATGCAATGAAATTTTACTAAGTGGCTCTAATCCTCTTCCATTCTTACATCTAACACAAGGGCATGAGTATAAGGTATTTCCACCACCATTTTTATTAACAAATTCTATAAAGGACCTAACACCTTCTATGTACTGAGCAGATTTACGGGGACATTTCATCCATCCCTTATCAACCATAGAAGACATATGCTAAAGATTGACAGTATCTATGTTAAATGAAAATTCAGATCATATATGTACTCAACATCAATACAAAACCAGCAGCATTTTCGATCAATGAAATGAATAAAACCAAACAATAGAGCTAGGTCATTAAGTTATCATGATTTCTTATCACTCAGAACTTCAAAGCTACGTGTTAGAATTCAAGTGTATCAACTCCGCCAGTTCCCATTACATGAAGTTGATATTCCCACTTGAAGTCTAACCTATAGCTATGAACTGAACCACAATAACCTGTTAACAAATTCTATTTTGACATATCCGCTTCATCCATTTATTGTTCTCATCATATGATATATTACTCTTCAAAATAAACTTTACAAGATCAAACACAGTACCTTACAAGATCATACAAAGTACTTAAAAAACTTCCTAAGTTCAGTTCATACAAACTTACAAAAGTCCCCAAGTTCATAATTTAAACAAACTATTCCTAGTGGCAGGGTTGCCGAAGCCCTTAGGTTAACGACAGAAACATCAACTCAACGAAGAGAGAATGATCTACAAGTAGCTTTTCATAATCACCACTAAGACTATTTATCATGTTTTGTTATCATGTTCAGCAAACACCCAAATCTCAGAATGCTATTATCATCCAAAATAAAAACAACTTCACAAAAACAATACTGAAGTACAATCAAAACAACTTCACTACTAGTTCATAGAAATAGTAATCATATAACTACAATAATTTAAACTTATACCTTTCTATGTTCTTCAGAGTTCTTTATTAAAATTAGTTCACCTCTTCAACCTTGACAAACCCTAAAATGGAAAAAATAAATTCGTGTTAGATTGACATATGAAACCTTTAAATCGAAAGAGAAAGAAGAAATCGAAAAACTGAAACTGGAGAAAGCATAATCAAATGAAGAGACGATCAATTATACTAAAAGGATTTCATCCATGTAAAAAGTAGTCAAAGATGTATGATTTTTCAACTTAACTCTCAAGTATGATGGCTAATTGGGACGCGATTACAGCAAAATATTACCAACTTCCCTTCGAAATAACTTGAAGTCCAATGAAAGAAACATAAGATTAACAAAGAAAATGGAAACAAGAACTAAGCGCTCTCAAATTTTAGAATTACGTTTTGTGTGTCATCTATCAACAAATGCTACTTTTCAGAGAAAAAATTGGTATATAGGTAAGTACCTTAAAGCTATTACCAACAACAACAAAAAATGAAACGGTAAATTACAGAACTGAAAGGAACGAAAAGTTTGTATATCATGCAAACTATGCGGTACCACTAATGATTATTAAAATTCAAGTACAAATTAAAAAAAAAATAGTGGGAACACAAGACAAAATGAAACTACTTAACGGAATGAAGTAAAGAAAATAATACAATATGCAATGATATGCTACAGGATTATCACTACTTAATAACTACATATGATAACAAGTTAAAATATGCTATATTTAATATGTGCATCTACGGACAAGTTTGAAGATGAATGAAAAGAAATGAAAAATGCGTGAAATTAGATAGATTGTACTGAACTAATAATAAATTAATCTAATGACAGGTGACACAAAAGCAAGAAAATCTAAGTTATGCACTACCATTAACTTATACTAATTTCTAACTACAGACAAGATTCTACTGAAAGAAAGATTATTTGATGCAAATGTTGAAAATTTACAGATTGCAAAGGCACTACACAGAGTTAAACTAAAAACAGTAGAAAGACAGAAATGTGAGCAAGTACTAAAAAAATTAGTAAAGACAAACTAAAAAGGGCCTAAACACGGGATGCTACTAAGTAATGCAACTAACAACAAATGATGTATGATCTATTACAGAATTAAGCAAATGGACTGAATACAGCTAAACGACACAACTATCAGGAGATGTTATATTACAGAGAAACTAAAAGATATTTTTACAGGGTAGTGACACTAACAAAGCTACTGACACAGATGCTGAGACTACAAACACAAAATGAAGATTTTTCTTAAGCAAAGTCTAAATTATGCTAGCACAGCAAAAAAAAAAAGAAATTTTCACAAAGAAACAACAGCTTCGCACACCTACACTACTCAAGAATTAGCTAGCACAATGGAGAGTTTTAGCAATCTCAGAATGGTACCACAATGTAGCTGAGATATCGACAGCTCAGGCTTTGCAGTTTCAAAGTTTAAGTACAGGTGTCAGGAAACAACAAGTATTAACAGATAGACAAGGAAGAGCTAAACATCACAATTTTATACGGACAAACTTACTGATGATATATACAGTTGGTAATATGATTTAAACTGTGAAACAGCAAAATCTGACAAATGCACAACTAAGCTACACGATACAATTCAGCTAAGATGCAAATGAAACTGACACAGTACAAAGCTAATATGCAGATTTGTACAAAATTGTTGAACAACTAAGTTATACTATCAAGACCAAGGCTACTTTAACAAAATTATATAAGTAGTGTACATCCAGAGTCTAAGAGTTAAGTGTATACATCTACCAACAACATTAAGTGTACTAGACATCATTTGAAAACCTATTGACGGCCACCACTTACAGAAGAAACGAAAAATCCTGGCAGAATTTTGAGCAAACAACCAAACAAATAAATACTGAACTACTTTAAGTAATCCCTATAAATTCTTAAAGGAGTTGAGCAAAAATAGTTTTTCCATTCCCCCTTATTTATCACCATGAGAGGACTAAGGAAAACAACAGTACCATTTAAGATCCAACCAGCAAACTTTCTAATCAAGCCATTACAAAAACCAACTCTATTACTTCACCTTAGTAACTAAAATAAATCATACATCACTTAAAGTAGCTGCTTAAAACTGAAATCAAAATCCCAAGTCCCTGTATTTACTCTATTAGCTGCTTGAAATTGAAATCAAAATCGTGAAACCCTAGAATCTATTAAATGAAGCTGCTTGAAACTGAAATCAAAATCCCTAGAATAAATTAACGGAAATCAAAATCGTGAAACCCTAGAATCTATTAACTGAAATCGAAAAAATAATATTGAGAAATACTTACCAGATCGAATACAAGACTGCAACTGAAGATCGATTTAGATCGAGACATGAACTGAATCTTCAATTGATATCAAGGGAAGAAATATCTTCTGGAGCAGAATAATAAAGAGAGAGGAGATGAGAAATGAAATGGCTAAAAAAATTCTAAGGATAAAGAAGAAGGAGTAGTACTGTAGTAGATAAGGCTGAAAGGGTGGAAAAATAAAGAAGAGGAGTGACCAAACTTTGACTTTGGGTGGAAAAAAAGTCAAAGTGTTTCCGACCACACGCGTGCTTCGCATGCAGGAACAACTTGTCGTTGCTATTCGCAAGCGCGGGAAGGCTGTTGCTACATTCGAAACAGTAATGTGCTGTTGCGAAAAATATAGCAACGGAGTATAGCAACAGAAATTTAGCAACGGCACTATTGCCGTTGCTACTCTGGGTTGCTATATCGTAGTGTATAGTACCCGCAATGGGTATACCTAAATCATCAATACTAGGATTACCACGGGATTTTGTTAATGATGTTAACCAATCTGGACGAACCCATTAACCATTTCGTTACTGGTCTCTTCCTCTTTAGATGACTTTATGTACATTTCACCAACTTTCAAACTAATTTCATTAAACCACAACATTTCTGCAGAAGAAGCTTTAACTTACTACAGGTTAGCAGGAAAAGAGCCATGGATTATCCAATATTTTGCTCTCCTATTTTGAGAACCCATTGAGTTGAGTCACTAAAATTCAGCACCATACATTTAATCATTCTTCTGAAATCATCATATATACTAACACAGAATTGGGATACAGAATAACCTACAGGAACAATCAAAGCACCAGCTCTAGTGAAGCAAGCATTGGAATTGGGACCTTGATGGTAAAAGTGTAACACGACAAGTGATTTATAGTTTGCGAATAATCTCGAGCAATATGATCATCCACCGTGCAAGGTGGAAATGGAGACTACCACGTCTTTATCTTCTAATGTTGTATCGAGTTGACCACTTAGTTCCCAATCGCAGTCATTTGTAAGGACTAGAACACCTGGTCTCCTGCAATACACATTGCCATGAACATAAACAATAGTTCAAAATAACCTGATAAAGGAGAATAGCAGGAAATACTAAGATTACGAAGATAACAGAACTCTATTGCAATCATCTTCAGATAATCTTCTGTTATTGCCTTGTCAGAACTTACACTGAATCCCCTTTCATGAACATTTCAGGCCTCTCCTTAATTAGATTAGTACGAATCCAAGCCAACAGATCCTTCATTGCGACTTAATTAAGACCTATATTTACAAAGGAACCTATGCACAAAGAGGCATCAGGTGAGAACCTAGATTTTACGGGATTCTCGGATGATAGTCATGCTCTACAAAGATAGCAGTCTCAATAACGAAGAAAATTTTGGAACATGTTTTACCAACTCTAGTTTGCAGTCTATGTCTTGTTGTTCAACTCAAATTTTTATCTCTGCAATTTGCACATTTTTGATGTTTTGTATTTCAACAGAAGTTTTTATATAATATTCAGAAAAAAAAAATTTAACAGAAGTTCTTATATAATACTTCATTCGGATATAGTGATAGTTGAGTTCTTACTACCTTGCGAGTTGATTATTACCACAACAAATATTGGGGCCTTCCATACCGTGTGTTATAATTTTTTTGTTATAATTTCTATTACATGCCTTCATGTCTTCTTGTCACAGGAATCCCAAAGAGTCTTAGAGCTTTAAGATGCCAACATGTTACTAATGGGTTCATGAATTTGTTCTGGTTCAAAATTTGCTAGTCCAGCATACATAATAATTTGGTAGTACAGCATGATTTCCGAAGATGTTTGGCTTCATTAAAAAGAGAATAGATTATCGAAATCCACATAAATATAATTAAGTGTATATTAACCAACTAAATGCATAATGTTAATCGAACTAATTCAAAAGATTTGATGATGTAGAACACTTACTAATTTGCCATCTTGTTTCTACCCTTGAACGCTTTTAGGTGCTTCACTGTAATCTAATTTTTCTTGTGTATCCCCAACGTGTGTACCCGAGTTAACTGAAACCAAACTCTCCACATACACATGAATGTTGCGTATATTATACTTAAGTCTTTCATACTGCTCTTTTGGAAGACTAATCGGTTGAAATCTAATTGTTTTTCGCTTGGTGTCACACAGAATAAAACTATTACTCTTCTCATCATCTAGCAGGATCTCGTTGTTTCATAAGTCTACTACACTCCTCAAGTAGGTAAACGGTCTTGTGATCACTTGATCAACCTGGAACAGTTTTGCCCAAGATGTTTTTACTCCATAATCATTCATCACCCATACTTCAAAACCAACCTTCCAAACGCTGGCAAAGCATGCAAAGACACCCTCCCACCACACCCACAAATTTATAATCAAATTTTTCCCATTTTTCATCAGGTTTAGATATTTCTTGAAACTTTTCATCTTCTACATCAAAAGAAAGTAAAACCGTTGATAGTTGGTTTGTTTCTCCTTGAAACGAATCCACTAACCAATGCAGAGCTCCATTTAGAAACACCCCTGGCACTCCTTTTTGTAGTCCTGTATCTTTATCTGTAATGCAGTAAGGAATTGGTGGGAGTGGTTTCCATGAATTTGAACCCAACGTATAAATATGAACCTTAGAAACACGTTTCTTTTAATCATTAAAGAACAATATAACCTTGTAATCCCGAATTTTCGAATCATAACAAAACCCATATCCCGTTCGGTTTAACTCCCAGTTGAAGTCCCTTGCATCTTGTACTCTTAATATTACTCTGTACTCTCCCGTACTTGGATTCCATATATAAATACCATAACCAAAACTTGCACAAACCAAACCGTTAGAGGTACCGAAAACAGTAATCCGACTGCATATTGGAGGGTTAATCTTCAAAGGACTTTCTATTGATTTTGATGATAATAAGCTAGTATCCATAGAGTAGACATAGTTATCATCATCCCATTGAATCATGTTAAAAATGAAACTAAATTTTTTGTTTTCAGTATCATAATTTAGTTTCTCCTTGACAAATTTACTAGTCAGTAATAACTTATACAAGGACATGCAGACACACCTTAATAATCTAAATATTGCAAAGAACAAACCAAAACACAAGCACACTAGAAATATTTAAAAATTTCCTGAATTTGTTGCTTTTACCTAATTTAGAAAATTGCTCTGAGAAAATTTTCTTATGAAAACAACGTTTGATATGAATTTTAAAAACTGCTCTTAAAAAATTACACTTCAGTGAGAAATTTTATCAAACATTGACGGTCAAATATTTTGAAGCTGTAATAAGATGGATTTTCATTCGATGAAACCCTTAAAACAAGGAACCTTAGATTGGATTGATTGGTGATTATCAACTGATATTGGGTGATCCATCAAAGATACTGAGACTGAAGAGATTATCGAGAAAGAAAAGAGAGAAACAGATAAGGGAGGAAATTCCGTGAAAAGGGAAAACAACAAAAATCCTGATTTTATCGTTTTCGTTTTCTCTGTTTTATTAAATGAGTGTGGAAATTAAAAAATAAACGCCCCACCACCAAACCCGTTTTCTTCGTTTTTAACGTTTTACAAAACAAAAAACAAAAAAAACTGTTTTTAAAAATCCAACCAAACACGCCCTAATCTGCAGCTAACAATAGACGGTAACCACGAAGACTCTAGAACCAACTCTATCTGCGGTTGGGTTAACCAGTTAAGGCATGATATAGGTCCATGAGAATTGTCAGGCGAGATGACCATAAGTCGTCTAACCTTCGGACAAGGAGAAGCAGCTGTTATTCGATTGGATTTGGAGTTGGCCACCGGGCCACACCCACGTCCAATCCAATACATCAACAGATGGTGGGTAGATGGATTGTAGTCTAGGGACCGCTATAGGATATTGTTAGGGTTTTAAACCAAAACACTATAACAGAATATAAGAATCCTAAAATAAATATTTTTTTTTATGGGGATAAGTCACCTCTGCTTTGTAACAATAAAGATAATTAGTTTTGTATTAATTGAATGTCCGAACCCTAGAATAAACTATCAATATATATAAAGAACATGACTTGAGTCCTAAGCTAATAACAAATATGAAAAGATATAATAATTCTAATTGGTGTCGGTGTCACAACTGATATCAAAAGAAAAGAAAAGAAAAGAAAAGAAATTTATAATTTTTGCAGCAAAATGCTTCAGAAAAAAAAATAGAAAAAAAAAATATGTAAAGCAAGGATTCGAAACCAAAACTACACCAACTCGTCGATGTTCCTGTAATATAGTGATAAAGTCTCTGATACTACCCTAAGTCTATAATCACAAGTATTGAACCAGCTTGCATTTTTATTGAGATGATATATATAAGATAACATGTGATGCAACGTTGCGGATTTGACTTGATTATTGTAACTAACTTGAAATATTATGAATTATGAATAAGCCGAAAGCAGATGCATCTATGATTATGATTAGTTGCACAATCAAAGTAAATGGACAGGCAGACAGTCTCCCCATAGATACCAACTGTTAATACATGGATGTGGCTAAAGCCGAAAGCACCACAATGGGGGCTTTGGATGATGACTAAAAAACCACCATAGACGATGGCGTGACAAATCGAAGTCACCAGCAACGATGACATGGCACGAATGGACTGCCCCAAATAGATAATTAATGATTGTCTAGGTAAGCCCAGCTGTAATAGTACAAGTGTACGGTTAATGACATAAAACTTACTAGAAAAGGTATTAGGGTACACGTGTACGGTACTTCCATATCAGGTTTTGTCTATAAAAGCAGAACAATCTTTCAGAAAAAGATAGAGTTTTCCAGAGAATTGTAGTGTGTATTGAGATTAGTCTCCACGTTACTCTATAATAATTCAATGGTGTTTACACCAACCAAGTAATGTGAAAATCAAACTGGGATAAACAAGCTGAAAGAAAAACCAAATGAGCATGAGCTATTTTGCATCTTTTTAATTCATACGAGTCGGTAGTTCCCTAATAATCCTCATCAACAAAAAACTTTGTATAGAGAGGCATCAATGAGAACCTAGCAGGTTTTGGGGGCATTTTCTAATGATGGTCACGTTCCTGAAAGATGGCAATCTCAATAAAATGGAAACTTTTGAATATTTTAGGCTTCACAAATAAGAGAATCGGTGGTTGAAATCCATATATAAAACAATCAAGGTGTATATTAACCAACTTAATGCATGATGTTTTAAATCGAACAAATTCAAAAGATGTGATGATATAGAAAACTTACTAATGTGACATCTTGTCTCTAACATTCAACGTCTTTAAGTGCTTCACGGTAATATAATTTTTCTTGTGCATCCCCAGCAAGCGTACTTGAGTTAACTGAAACCAAGCTCTCTACATACAGATGAATGGTACGTCTACTGTACTCAAGTGTTTGATAGTACTGCTTTTCTGGAACACGGGTCGATTAAAATCTAACTGTTTTTTTCTTTGGGTCATACAGAATAAAACTATCAGTCTTCTCATCGTCTAATAGGATCCCGTTGTTTATTAGATCCACTATACTCCTCAGGTAGTTGAAGGGTCTTGACATCACTTGATCAATCTGGAACAATTTAGCCCAAGATGTTTTAACCATTCATCATCCAAATTTCAAAACCAACCTTCCAAACGCTATAAAGCATGTAAAGTAGAGCTGGCAAACCAGCCAAAACCCGCGGATAAATCCGACCCGGCCCGTGAGAACCCGTACCCGGCTTGGCTGGTTGTATTAACAAGCCGGGTTAGGGTTGGAGAAACGCCGGATTGTGTGAGAACGGATAAACCCGGCTCGTCCCGTAAATCCGCGGATATAACCCGTATACCCGTAGTCCATTTATGTCGCCGCGTGTCCCTATCGGTTTCTATACGTGTCTGAGCCTGAGCATACATAAAACATAAAAGAAAAAGAGAAGAAACCCTAGCAGTAGCAGCGTTAGTTATCTTCTCTGAATCTCTGCTTGATTTCTTTCTTCTTCTCCGTCCGCAGCGACAATCACCTGAGTCCTGACCGAACTGATATGGTTGATTATAAATAAAGCGAAATACCTTTTTCGTTTCCCTTCGCTTCTTCTGCAACATCTTCAAAGGAAAATCATCATCTCTTACAGACAACTTATAATAATCTACAGGTATCTTCTTCATCTCTTTATCTTTTGGTCTTCATCTTTATTATGTAAAGTTGTAAACTGATCATTAGAAGAACAATTTTAGAGATTCTGATTTTTTTTAATTTCATCATTTTAATTTTTTTTAATTTCATCATTTTTTCTTAGGATGTTATTCATATATTTTGATTCATGGTATCCAAAATTATGTTGTTTGTATATTGGTTGTAGAAGAAAATAGGCGGGGGAAACATGGATCCCAAGTTCCCAACCATAACAACTAATTGTGATTTCTAATTGATTTTAATCTTCAAAACAACGAGTCTTCTTCTCCATCTTAACTTCTGCAAATAGTGATTCGATTAGTTTGAGTTTTTTCAGATTTTCGAATTGGGGTTTTGTTAATAATCTCTGCTAATTCTTCATCTTGTTGTGGAAGATTCAGAGTTGAGGACAGGTAATCTTCTAAGTTCTAATCCTAGATTGCTTTCTTCCTTGAATTTTCTGGATTCAAGGTACCATATAATAATATAGGCTAGGTTTTGCTTCATTGTATTTTTGTGATAATTCTCTTAATCTATGATAGTTCCTGCCAATATGTTCTGTCCTAGTAAGAGGCCCATCTTCATTAAGTGAAATGTTAAGGGGATGTCATGTTATGATTAGAAATTAGAAAGTAAAGTTGAGTCATTGCTCTACGCTCCCATGAACCACTTCTCTGGATAAGATGCTTAGTATAATTTTGATGTGTGACTGGTGTTTTACTAGAATGCATAATTAAGCAACTAAATGGTAAACCATCGTTTAATGAAAGATTGTTGTGCTTATAAATAGTTCCTGTGTATTAGTTTCTGTGATGTAGACATGTTAGTCAGAACTGTTTTGCTTCGGACACTATAACTATCCAGACTAGCCCGTGTGTTTGCTTCTGTACTTGTTAAGCTCAGTCTCTTGGATTGTTTTTGAATTATGTTTTGCCCATCTTGCAGTTCCAGGATCTGTTTATGCTGCTGATTACCAAACTTTCACTTCTCAATCAATGACCAAAGTTGATGATTGAGTCATTTTGCAAGGTAAATATTTATGTGAGTAAATTAGTATAGCCTTCAGTTCATTATTAAGATTATGTGAATGCTTATGAGGTTAAGAATTATGTCGATATAAAATGGAGCTGTATTGATTGGGGTTTAGGTTTATTTTGATTTACATAGGTTGGTACTTATTAAGAATGAAACATAAACTGAGTTTTAGAAGTGGTATTGACATCAGTTACACAAAACTTTGTTTGTTGTAGTGAACTGGACAAGGAAATGGTAATGGTGATAGCTTTAGTGTGGCTGTTGGGTTGTTGTATAGTGACTGAGAAGATGTTGATGAATAATTTACTTGTTCTGTGTGTGTATTTTGAGTGATCTAGACATCTAGTGGTGCAGGAATGGATAAGTTAAACTACATTTGGTGATGATGTTGTTGTGGTGAGGTCATAGTTGTGATGGAGCTGAACTGATAGTGCAGGAGTTAGAGGTACTATAGTGATCCATATTGTTTGTGTTGTGCAATTGAAGCCTTACAGTGATCCATATTATTTGAGCACACCTGAAAAACACTTATCTATATGTTGTAGTATCCAAGTCAATTGCTGATGTTAGTCCATGAACCATGATAGTAGACAGTAGTATGGTTTGAATTCTGTGAGTGTTTTGTTATTTAACCTTGATAGTAACTAGTAAGTAATGTACTGATTTTTGTGTTTTTGTGGCTCTAATCCAGATTCCAGGATGTCAAGTGTACAAGAACAAACTCATTATAACGATGTTATGAGTAGTGACAGTGAGGATGATGATGTTGAGATGGTAGATCCTTTGGATGGCTCTACAACTGTTGATTGTGCATCTGCACCAGTTTCAGGTGAAAAGGAACATAAACTTAGATCTGATGTTTGGGAATATTTTGATCTCATTAAATATAAAGATGGATCAAAGAAGGGAGTGTGCAAGGCTTGTAAAGTGGGATATAAATATGATAGCCAGAAAGGTGGAACCTCATCTATGAAAAGGCATAAGTGCCGTGAGCGTCATTCTCAGGACATAGGGCAAATGATTTTATCTGCAAAGAATGGCCAGTTTTCCCGCTTACGCAAAATTGATCATATGAAGTTTCGGATCTTATTTCATCAGAATTACTCATTGCAAGAAATGGTCCCATTGGCTTTGGGGAGAAGAGAATTTAGGGACATATTGACTTATCTAAAGAGGATGCTAACCAAATCAAGGAATACTGGGAAAGCCGATATCGTCAAAAACATAATGCACAAAAGAAGTTATTCGAAACATATGAAACTTGCTCCAGGTTAGTACGATTCAAAATTTCAAAAGTTTCATTTGCTTTCTCTTCTGAAATTTGTTTAACCAATAGCCAATTATCCCAAGCAGAAGTATTATGACTATAGGCTTACTCCAATACCTGTGGATCATTTGAAGGATTGGTTAAACATATGCCTCGCATGTTCCATTCAGTAAACTGTAAATTTGCTGCATATCTTCTCCACAAGTGTGGGTTCTTTACATCATCAATATCTGTGTAGAATAGATGCAACTACTCATCAGGTGTTTATCACTCGTGCACAAGGAAAAAGTAAACATTTTGTATTGGATCATATCGCATCGTAATTAATTATGATAAGATTTGATGATATGTATGTGTAATCCTTACAGGTAGGATGTGTCTAACATCAGACATGTGGACCTCTGTTACGACTACAGGGTATATAAGCTTAACTGTCCACTTTGTTAATAAAAATTGGGAACTAAAGAAGTATCTACTGAATTTTTGTGAACTTCCACCACCTCATACAGGTGAAGCACTTACTTGAGTGTTCAGATCTTTTAACTGTCCACTTTGTTAATCAAAATTGGGAACTAAAGGAGTTTAACTTTTGTGTTCCACTACCTCATACAGGTGAAAACCTTTCTGCCAAGCTATTTGCAATGATAGAAGATTGGGGAATTGAAGAAAAAGTATCCAACATCACCTTGGATAATGCTGCAAATAACGGAGCTTGTGCTAGAATTATGCAGAGTAGACTTGTTGCAAAGAAGATCCTGTTTAACAAGGTAAAATACTTTCATGTGCGTTGTTGTGCTCACATCTTAGCTCTTATTGTAAAAGATGGACTTGTGAAGATTGATCCAGTTGTGCTTAAGTTAAGAAAGTCAGTGAAGTCGCTTAAAAAGTCCCAAGTAAGAAAACAAAAATTCTTGGACATTGTTGATACTTTAGGAATGTCTGCAGTAAGAAGGGGTGTTCGTCAAGATGTTAAGACAAGGTGGGTTTCCACTTTTATTTTGTTATACAGTTAAAGAATGGTATTATTGTTTATAATATGCTCATTGAATGTTTGTTACTTTTTTTTTATACAGATGGAATTCAACTTATCTTATGTTAGACAGTTGTCTTGTGTATAGAAGTGTTTTCGCTCACTTGAAGGAGGTGGATTCAGACTATACAGACTGCCCAACTGACGAAGAATGGGATCAAATTGAATTGGTCACAAAGTTTCTCAAGACGTTTTATGATCTCACAACTTTGTTTTCTGGTAGTAAGTATCCTACCTCCAATCTATATTTTGAAGGAGTTTGTCAAGTTCAGGTGTTATTAAAAAAAGAAAGCACAAATGAAATTGAATTCATTAGGGACATGGTGAAAGAGATGCAAGAAAAGTTTAACAGTTATTGGGAGAACTTAAGTCCTATATTAGCTATGGCACTTGTGTTAGATCCTAGATTGAAACTGAAGTATCTAAACTTTGCTTATTCCAAGTTGTATCCTGATGTAAGACAATTAGAAAGTAAAGTTGCTGATGTGCGTGAAGATATGAAAAACCTTTATAATGAGTATTACACCTTGTCAAGAGCTTCTGGTAATGGAACTCAGAATTTTGGTATTCAAACTGGTGCAAATTCTGCCCATCAAGGAAGTGAGTGGATCCAGGTAATTTTGGTATTCAAACTGGTGCAAACTTTATGAAGTTATATTATATGTCCTCCTCATTATAGAAGATAACTGGTCCTTGCACTCACTTATTACTTGTTTCATGCAGGAATATGTTGCAGCACAGGAAAGTGGTGGTGATCTGCAATCTGACTTGTCAGAGTTGGATCAATATCTTAGCGAGAAATATGGATTTGTTAATCAACCGCTCGATATCCTAATGTATTGGAAAGCCCAGGAACAACGATTTCCAGTACTTTCAAGAATGGCAGGGGATATTTTGTCAATTCCTATTTCAACCGTCGCTTCGGAATCTGCATTCAGCATTGGTGGAAGAGTAATTGATCGGTTTCGCAGTTCTTTATTACCTGAAAATGCTGAGGCGTTGATAACAACTCGTGATTGGAAACATGGAGTTGGTAAGTATGCCTAAGTGGCACGCGTAATTCATTAATACTTCATTTAGTTGAATGTGTAAATTTCATATATAACTTTGATTGTTTTTATCCATGTAGGAAAAGAAGATATGGATGAAGACAATGGGATTATTGGAGAAGATGTATTAGGATTTGAACTTGGTGCAGTGGAGGATAGGAGTCGGACAGATGAGAATGGGGAAGTAAGTTCTTATGCGTCTAATTAGTATGCGTACTTCTTCAATATAAAGCGGGGTAATTATGCAATCTGCATGTTTTTTACTTGAATATTTTCTTTTGTTTGATTTATTTTTTCTTGAAATTACAGATTCATATTGAATAGTTGGAGCTACTCAAAGATAGACATGGAAAATGAGCATTTTTTTGGACAGACAGTTATCGCAGTGTCTCCAAATTTTGTATAAAAAAGATGTTGGAGATGTTTTTTTGGACAGTTATCACTTTTTTTTGATTAACCACAATATACATTTTGTGCAGGAAGTGGTTATTAATATCTTTATTGTTGCACTTGGTGATACAAAGTACAAAGTTACAAACAATGGTATTACTATGGTTTCGAAGGTTTTTTTTTCTTTTTTGAAGATATCATGAACTGAATGAATCACTGATGAGTGATGAGTACTAAACTACAATGGTATTATCATATTGTGTATCTGTGTCTGTGACTCTGTGTTCCTCTCATGATGCAAAACTAGTGTCAAATTGCAATTTTCTTTATTCTTTCATTAAGTTTTTTAATTTCGGTGTGACACCGAGTCACTGACTGTTGAATCTGTATTTCTGTAATCTGTTTCTGTTGATTGAATTGAATGGAAAATGTCAAATGAATTTGATGCCCAGGAAACCAGCTAACCCGTGAACCCGCGGGTTTAACCCGTTACGGGTGCGGGTTGATGAAATGACCACCCGTGAAGAATATCAACCCGCGGGTTTTGACCCGTGTTAACCCGTATCCGTGTAACCCGTAACAAGCCAGCCCCGGCCCGCCCGTTTGCCAGCTCTAATGTAAAGACACCCTCCCACAAGACCCACAAACATATAATCAAATTTCTCCAGCCTGTTGTTTGAGGGTGGAAACTGTTTCTGCTGATCTCGGTAATTTCGTGTGATGTGGGTGAGAAACAAGTCTAAACCCTAAAAAATGTACTGCAAGGGAGTAATTTAGGTTCGAGAGATCAATCTGTACAAGTCCGGCCTAAACCAAGAAATGGTCGTTCCAGACTTGCTTCGGTCACAAAGTGGAGGAGAAGGGTTGGTTTTGGGTAGGGAAGCGAAGAGAGTGTCGAGACCAGAATAGTTGATTCTGGAAGAGTAGTTGTTTTGACTTGTATCAGAAAGCGTAAGCTAACAGATGGGAAAGCTAACAGGTGATTTCTGAGTGTTGTATGCTCCTGACCAAAAACTTGTCTTCGGTGGAAATAGGTAATGCCTATTTATACAAGTCGAAGTGAAACATACTCTGGTCTCATTAAGAAATGGAAAACGGGTGAGTAAATGGGAGGAGGTGGTAACCGGTAACGCCTGGAATTGATGTTCCATAAAAGAAAGCGTTTCACCATTACTCCCTGTATTTACTAACCGCCTCATCCTTATGACACTTTCTTATAACGGGCGTAGTGTACGCCGCACGCTGTAAACCTCCAAACCAATACCCAACGAGCATCCCCCAGTTTGTGACATGCGTTGATGTCTCGAGTGTTTTCGTGGAAAACATGTAGCACGTTGTTGTTGTCTGGCAAGTTGAGCTTGGGAGACTTGCAGGCTCAGTGGTGACCTTCGACGGTCGAGATTTTTCATCTTAAGAGGAAAGGTAGTCGTTGATTATTGCAACCTTTCATTTGGTAGCCAGTGGCATGAAAGAATGATCAATATGGATTTAATATGGCCTAGTTTAGGCGCGGCCAAAAGTTAGGGTTTTGGATTTGTTTAAGAGCGACCAAACTAGGGCCAAAGGTTGCCATGCATTAGCTGGTAACCTTGGACGGCTAAGATCTGCACCTCAGATGAAAAAGCGGTCGTTGATTGTTGGAGGCCTTAGTTTTGGTAGCCGCATAGGGAAGGCCGGTATGGCATGTCCAAAACTAGGGTTTTGGACCAAAGGTTACCATGCATTGTTTGGCAACCTTGGACGGCTAGGATTCACATCTAGGATGGAAGGGTGGCCGTCAATCGTCGCACGCCTTCGTTTTGGTAGTCGCATAGGGAAGACCAGCATGGTATGGCGCGACAAGGTGGTTGGCATGCTATTGGAACATGTGGCATGGCATGCCTTGGCACGGTTTGGCGTGGCCAAAACTATAGTTTTGGGCCAAAGGTTACCATGCGTGGTTTGGCGACCTTGAACGGCTAGGATTTGCATCTTGGATGGAAGGGTGGCCGTTGATCGACGCATGCCTTCGTTATGGTAGCCGCGTAGGGAAGGCCGACATGGTATGTTGCGGCAAGGTGGTTGGCATGCCATTGGCGCGTTTTGGCGTGGCCAAAACTAGGGTTTTGGGCCAAAGGTTACCATGCGGTTGTTTGGCGACCTTGGACGGCTAGGATTTGCATCTAGGATGGAAGTGTGGTCGTTGATCGTCGCACGCCTTCGTTTTGGTAGCCGCATAGGGAAGACCGGCATGGTATGGAGCGGCAAGGTGGTTGGCATGCCATATGCACATGTGGCATGGCATTCCTTGGCAAGGTTTGGCGTGGACAAAACTAGAGTTTTGGGACAAAGGTTACCATGCGTGGTTTGGCGACCTTGAACGGCTAGGATTTGCATCTTGGATGGAAGGGTGGTCGTTGATCGTCGCACGCCTTCGTTTTGGTAGCCGCGTAGGGAAGGCCGACATGGTATGTCGCGGCAAGGTGGTTGGCATGCCATTGGCGCGGTTTGGCGTGGACAAAACTAGGGTTTTGGTCCAAAGGTTACCATCTGTTGTTTGGCGACCTTGGATGGCTAGGATTTGCATCTAGGATGGAAGGGTGGCCGTTGATCGTCGCACGCCTTTATTTTGGTAGACTCGTAGGGAAGGCCGGCATAGTATGGCGCGGAAAGGTGGTTGGCATGGCACGCCTTGGCGCGGTTTGGCGTGGCCAAAACTAGGATTTTGGGCCAAAAGTTTCCATCCGTTGTTTGGCGACCTTGGACGGCTAGGATTTGCATCTAGGATGAAAGGGTGGTCGTTGATCGTCGCACGCCTTCGTTTTGGTAGCCACATGGGGAAGGTCGGCATGGTATGGGGCGAAAAGGTGGTTGGCATGCCATTGGCACATGTGGCATGGCATGCCTTGGCGCGGTTTGGCGTGGACAAAACTAGGGTTTTGGGCCAAAGGTTACCATGCATTGTTTGTCAACCTTGGACGGCTAGGATTTGCATCTAGGATGAAAGGGTGGTCGTTGATCGTCGCACGCCTTCGTTTTGGTATCCGCATAGGGAAGGCCGGCATGGTGGGGCTAAGGCCAATGGCGCGGATGGTTTGGCATAGTGGGGCCAAGGGTTTGGAACGGACGGCTTGGCATGGTGGGGCCAAGGGTTTGACATGCCATTGGTGCATGGTGCGGCTAGCATGGTTGGGACCAAGGCAAGGTGCGGTTGACTTGGCATGGTGGGGCCAAGGGTTTGTCATGCCATTGGCGTATGGTGCGGCTAGCATGGTTGGCATGCCTTGGCGCGGTAGACGTGGCTGGCATGGTTTGCCATTGGCACAGTGGTGCGGCTGGCATGGTTGGCATGCCTTGGTGCGGAGATGTGGCTGGCATGGTTTGCTATTGGCACTGTGGTGCGGATGGCATGGTTTTCCATTGGCACAGTGGTGCGGCTGGCATGGTTGGCATGCCTTGGCGCGGTAGCATGAGAATTAGGGTTTGGCATAGATGATGTCGGTCAATGTTAAGTGTTCTGTCGTGGAACATGACACATAAAAAAAAAGGTACCCTGGTAATTCTTACGTAGGCATGTTGATCGATTCAATAAATGTGTTAATGGTCATAGTGACATCATGTCAGTTGTGCGGTTTTACGATTTTAACCCTAAGCTAAAAACCACCATCAATATTAAGTCCCTTGCTTAGCTCGGAACGGGAGCCTCGTTGCGAGGTAAGCATAAGATGGTGACATGCTAGGACAAAAATTGAAACAACAAGTCGTGAAAAGATGGTCAGGAAGGTCCGACTAACCTTTTTTGAGAGGTAAAGAGAGTTTGTGCTTCCCGTGTTGGCGGACTTGCATAAATTTTACTGGTGGTGCAGACCGTGGAGTGGTGAAATGAAAATCGTCGGCTTAGTCTGGCCATGCATCACCTTGGATGGGTCAGGAAACATCGTGACGCTGGCTTGGCGAGTTTGTTGGTGTTGGCGCGGCAAGTCATGGCGCGGCACGATGGTGCAAGGTATGACGCGGTTTGGAAAAGCAAGCATGGCGCGGACGGTGGTGCAAGGCATGACACGGTTTCGTGAGGCAAAGCATGCGCGGAAGGCTTGGCCCAGTAGTGGCTTGTCTTTGCGGTCATGGTTGTCTCTTTTCCTTACGTGACTCACATAGAAAGTTCTTTCCTTATTCAAAACCCCGCAAGTGTTATGCCCGTAGAAAGAGGGCGTTATTCCTTCTCTTCATGTCACCTTGTCGGGTTTTTTTTTTTCAAGTCTCGGTGTTGGCGGCAGAGAAGTAACAATGCGGGCAAGTGTGTCTTAAACATGTACTTCCAGGTTTTCTCACCAAACCCTAATTTACCTCACGTGGCCAGGTATTCCCTTATGTTCGCTAGTAGAAAACGGTTTCATTAGAATCTGATATCACGCCTCAATCCGCGGATGGTAGGAGGTGATGAGCACGAAAGTGCGACACATTTTCACCCATAAATACATTAGTTGGGACTCATTTTATCACTAATAAACTTGTTTGTAGGTGTTTTTGTGAAATAATCTCTTATGGAGAAAGTTGCTCGAAAAGTTGTTATTTGCACCCGGAGGACACGTGTTATTCGGACTCTCACTTTTGGATAAGGGGCACCTCAAATGATAAGGGGTACACATCTGATTTTCGCACCCAAGCAACTGGTTAAGGGGCGACCTTCTTCTTCCCATTTTAATTCAAAATTTGCGGGAAAACCTGGTTTGGAAAAAACCAGAATTAGGGTTCGAGACTTTGTGGGGTTCTTGAGAGACTAAATGGCTGAAACTTTTGGGAACGATTTGTTTTGGCCTAACAGAGTTGGCATGTGCTTTAGAATCGATTATATTTGGCTGGATGATCGGTTTGAAGTGATACAGGGGAAGTTAGCTTTCACCGGCGGAGATGCCTGGCATGATTTCGAGGGAGTTTTTGTTGGACTGCCTTTCGGATTTTGTTTGATTTGGACATGTTTTATCCAAACAGGGGTGGTAATGTTTTTGGTTTCGATAAAAAAAAAAGGGAAGTTACGTGGATATCCCATGAAACAGAGGTTGGAGCAATACGCGGGATTCTGTGGTGATATTTTGAAACGTTGCGTGTCTCTACAGCGTCTTGACTCAGTCGTATGCGTGCACCAGAAAGTCTAGAGCGTGTATGTAGCATTTTAACGCATGGGAAAGCAAGATGGGAAATAAAATATTCCGAGAATTTATTCTTTACTGCCTGAAGTATGAAGAGATTATTCGGAGTAATGAGGAGATATTCGAAGGCTTGAGTAGTATATATAGGGTGTTGGAGTATCAAAGAAGGTTTATGGAGAGGTAGGGGTTCGAACAGAGGCTGGGGATTGGGAGTTGTGGAGCTTGTCTCTGCTGCTGCCATTGAAGAAGAAGAAGAACACGAAACAGCAGTTAAAAGCAGTCGCAGAAAAACCGTGACCTATACTTTCAAACTCAATAACTTTGTAACAATTTTTCCAACAATTATTTTGAGTTCACAACAGTTTTGTTAGGTTCTCTGTAACAGTGGGTTTTGTAACAATTATAATTGTTGCAAATACACTGTTTTATGCCTTTTCTCCTTGTAAACACCTTTTTTAGCAATGAAATATTATTTTGAGAGTGTTTTCACCATGTGGAGCTAAACCCCAACACTTGGTCGACAGAGGAAGCCGGACTTCATACTTGGGTGAATTTGTTTTATTTTATATTTGACTTTTGCATTTAATTAAAATAGAATTATGATTTGAAAAAATTAGTTATTATTTTATTAGATGGGTCATGCTTGCTTAGATGTTTGATGTCCCATGATTACGATTTATAATTAATGTTTGGAGAATCTACCTTGGCAAAAATAAGAGTCGATGTTGTTTTATTTGTCGAGCGATAATTGTTTGAGAATGAATAATTGAACCTATTGATATGAGTTTGGACGAATCCTAGACCCAGTAACTCTCTATTTTATTCTTTTAAAATTAATCTTAACAAGTATTAGAGTTCGAACTCTATTTACTACAACCACAATCAAAAAATTACTTCAGGAGGCTTTCCTTTTCGGGACCTCATCGCTCTGCTGGTTATAAGAGATGATCTTGAATCCTTCATTTGCACAGGTCGTGCTGAAATCGTTTCTATCCTCTATTCTTTCTCTGGTTTTTAGCGCATAATGGGATCTTCCAATGACAGACATGTCTCCAATTTTTCGGGGAGAAACTTTGGAATCGACGAAAACCAGTCTTCTTTTCATTGGGAGGCATTGAATAGAATTGAATCTTTGTTTCGTGAAGCTGGAGAAATCATGCGGGACATACCTTTGGAGAAATAACGGGAAGGCGACGAAGCATCCCAGTGCTTTGGGAGGATTTGGTGCAACAAAACCTCTTCACGGACCATTGTTAGGGCGGGACAGTTTGCTTCTCAGTTAAAACGGCGAAAGACCGAGCTTGTGAAAATTTTAGGGGAAAATCAACGTAGATCCCCTGTCCAGGACGGTGTTATAACCCTTGATTCTGATGAACCGGGAAATTCTCCTCGAAAGGTCACTGAGAAGACTTCTGAGGAAGATGATGATGTTACGGTTGATGAAACTGAAACAACTTTTGGAGAAGACGGCGAAACTGTTGTCGGTGGCATTGGAGAAGTCGTGATGGCATATGTTGGGTTGGTTGCTGAGGCGGATGTCTGTAAAAATACGGATGATGTTGCTGCTGAGACGACTTCCGGGTGGAATGTTGAGGTTGTTATTACTGATATGGCTTCCAGATGGAACATTTGCTGCCCGAAAGATTGTTGGGGAAAGTGTTTGAAAAAAAGCTCTGACCGAGGCATTGGAAATTCACACATTAGCTTTCTATGACTAGATTCTTCTTTTTCATTGTTTCTATTCGTCGCTTAGTTGTCCTGGTGTTTTGCGGACTTTTTTTTTTACCTTCCTTGTATTCACGGCGAAGTTAGGGTTTCTTCAATTAGCATCCCGCTTGCGGTTTCCGTCTTCGAATAAAACTTCTCATTTTGTTTTTTTTTTGAAAGACCCAAGCCTTCCCTTAGAATGGGTTGGTGTTTCTGGTTGTGATTCGATGGTTAATGGCTTCTCAATGATTTGGGATTTGTTTGGTATATTTTTCTGAGATTTGGAAAACTCATTCAGAAAGAAATGTATGCCTTTTGAATAAAAACGAAACCCTAAAGAAGAATATAAACGGTGCATTCATCTTGGGGAAATACAGATATCAAGCGGGAGGAAAAATTGCTGAAGAAATACTAAAGGGAGAGTGCTGGAAGAGGGTAGTACAACTTTTTAAGGATTGAAAAGCTTGAGCCATCGCGAGTGAACTATCACACCTCCCAGCTTGTCTGTGTTTATGAGCTTACAGTAACCTCCCAAAAGCATGTCTTCCACCAGATACGGCTCGTCTTCTTTTTCCTTGGGTGAATCGGTCCGAACAGCTATCTTTACCATCATCTTCCCAACTTGAAACGAATTCACTTTGACCACCATACCTCCGATTTGAAATGAGTTCGGGTGTTTTGTAACCGTTTGAATCTTGGTCTCGTCAGTTTCGATGACAGCTTCCAAATTCTTTGCAAAGCGTTTGAATGGCCCAGCATCCTACTCACATCTCTTGACAGCGTCCGCGCCAGTAATCGCGTTGAGACCCATGACGGAATAGGGGAAGAAATGACTGGTTGTAGAGAAGATCGTTCGTCCAAACTTACTTACGTTTGGAATCTATGAGTTAGCGCCAACAGGTCATCTCCAGGTGTCCCGGTTCTATCGGTAACTCGCCAATGCGGTAACAAGTGGGATGGTTTGTTGGATATTCTTTCGGGCGTTGACATCGGTAGAGGGGATGTTCCAAATTTCGCCTTGTTTTCGAGTACCCACAAGTTCCCCAATATCATGTCGTAACCCAGTTCTTTGACAATGTGGAATTTGCTATGCGTTATAGCGTCTCTCATCTTGATATCGAGGTTAATGTAGCCGTGCGCGTTCAAGGCTTCCCTTCCCGGGTTCTTAATCACGGATGGGGAATGGGTAGCCTCTTGTTTCATAAATCCCGCAACTTTCAGAGTCTTGAAAGTAACAATGTTGAATTCAGAGGTCGTTTCGATTAGCGTGTTGTCGAATTCAATACCTCTTAAATAGGACGTGGTCACCAGTCCCCAGTTGTCCTTTTCGATTCAGCTCGTTGAGAGAGCTTGGTCTCTTGGCGTGTCTCCCGTGGGAGGAAAAAGCGGTTTGCCCGACACGACACAATTGAGAGACGTGAAGATATCTTGGGCCCTGCACCTTGGAAAGGTAGAGAATTTCGCATACATGCTGCATCATGGATCGCACGGTCTCGTGCACGGAGTCCTCAGAGACTCTAAAATTCCTCACCGGAAGTGGGTCTCGATGTACTCCCTCGTTTCCTAGTTGAAGTTCCCCTGCTTCTATCTTTTCTTTGAAGATATGCTTCAGTATGTTGCAATCACTGGTTGGGTGGTGAAAAAATCTGTGGTAGTCTGGGAGATGGTAGTCCGATAACATCATCTTGAATCCATGCATCTAAGAGATCGATCAGCTCCTCAATGGGAAACGGGAAATCCAGGGTATTTCCTTCAGCTTCATGATGACGCATGGGAGATTTAGCGGCGGCTTTCCGTGGCGGAGTTGCTCGTCGTGCTGATGTTTCGCGTTTAGGCTGCTGGTTTGTAGCTGGGGCCTTCCTTTTTCCTACTTCGTTTACTACGCTTATCGAGGAGGGACCAGCATTGTACTTTTTTTTGATGAGACGTTTATTCCCGCGAGTTTCGTGTACGTCTTCGGCTCTGGTTGGTCTAGCTCTTTATAATAATGCTGGTGTTGTCGTTGCTGATCACCTGGAAGCCTCATGGAGCTCAGAGAATGTCTGGAAACGCAGGTTCTCTAGCAAAGCGCGGTAAATGGGAGTCATACCGTTGATGCATGAATTCAACAGTTTTTGCTCGGTCACATTTGGGTCATGACAGTCTATTGCTTGAACCCTGAATCTCTTAACAAAATCATTTGGATGTTCGTTGTCTCGTTGGTACATCATTCCTAGGTCCGAGAAGGTAACCTTTTCAGACACAAAGAAGTACTTCTTCTAAAATGCGGTAACCATGCCACCCCAGTTGGGGATGCTGTTTGGCACGATATTGTTGTACCATGTGTACGCTCTTCCGGTAAGCGATTTCGAAAACTCCCTCAGACGAAGAACGTGATTGTATTCATATTCGCCTAGGGACTCCAAGAAGCGAGAAACATGCTCACGTGCATTTTCGGTGCCATCGTACATGGTTTATTAAGGAGAGGATTATCCTCTAGGAATAGGAATTCTTTGTATTTCAGGTGGGTAAGGAGGTTGATGATGATGCATGTTTATTTCGTCATTCTTGATTCGATTCCGGAGAAGTTGTTCCAGATCCTCTCGTGTGACGAAATTGGACGGCTGATTTCTTTCCAGTGGGGTTCTGGCACGAATCTCTTCGTCCACAGAGACGCGTTCCGCCGAGGTGCTAGCGCCGGGGGTGTTGGAGGCGTTTCTAATCGGCTCCGGAGGGCGTGACTCACGCGGCAGCCGCTCTGTCAGGATTTTAAGAAAGACGAGTACTTCTTTCTGTGTCGAAACCATATCCGTCTGGGCTCTAGCGAGAACCTCCTGTCGTTCCATCAAATCAGCGATGGTGATATAGGGTCGGCTTCCTCTGGTTCCTCCAGTTTCTCGTCTTGTTGGTGGGGTAGTTGGAGTCTTAGTGGCGGTTGGAGGTGCCATGTTTGACGAAGCGTTAGGAGGGGTAGAAGCATCTCTGTCCATGGTGACTGGTGGCGTAACGCCTGAAGGAGCGCTTTCAGTACTGCCAGGATTAGCAAATTGCGCAGAGACATTAGAGGCGGCAGCGGATCTGGCCCTGGTAATCGGTGGTGTTACACCTGAATGAGTGCTTTCGGTGTTACTGGGGTCAGTAGGTGGCGTAGTGATGCTGTTGGAAGTATCTTCAACACCAAGGACAGATTCTGTGTTGTTGTTCTCGGTAGCTGATCCAGATCTGAGTTCCACCATGTTGGAGTTGGAAGTGAAAGGTGATATCGGAAATTTGGAAATCGATATTTCAACCGAGAGATTGATCTCCCACTGTGGTCGCCAATTGTTTAAGGGTGAAAATAGTTTCTGCTGGTTTCGGTAATTTTGTGTGATGTAGGTGAGAAACAAGTCTAAACCCTAAACAATGTACTGCAAGGGAGTACTTTAGGTTCGAGAGATCAATATGTACAAGTCCGTCCTAAACCAAGAAATGGCCATTCCAAACTTGCTTTGGTCACAAAGTGGAAGAGAAGGGTTGGTTTTGGGGAGGGAAGCGAAGAGAGTGTTGAGACCAGAATAGTTGATTCTGGAAGAGTAGTTTTTTTGACTTTTATCAGAAAGCGTAAGCTAACAGATAGGAAAGCTAACAGGTGATTTCTGAGTGTTGTATGCTCCTGACCAAAAACTTTTCTTCGGTGGAAATAGGTAATGCCTATTTATACAAGTCGAAGTAAAACATACTCTGGTCTCATTAAGAAATGGAAAACGGGTGAGTAAATGGGAGGAGGTGGTAACCGGTAACTCCTGGAATTGATGTTCCATAAAAGAAAGCGTTTCACCATTACTCCCTGTATTTACTAACCACCTCATCCTTCTGACACTTTATTATAAGGGTCATAGTGTACGCCGCACGCTGTAAACCGCCAAACCAATACCCAATGAGCATCCCCAATTTTGTGACATGCGTTGATGTCTCGAGTTTTTTCGTGGAAAACATGTAGCACGTTGTTGTTGTATGGCAAGTTGAGCTTAGGAGACTTAAGAGGAAAGGTAGCCGTTGATTATTGCAACCCTACGTTTGGTAGCCAGTGGGATGAAAGCATGATCAGTATGGCTTTAATATGGCCTAGTTTAGGCGCGGACAAAAGTTACGGTTTTGGCTTTGTTTAGGCGCGACCAAACTAGGGCCAAAGGTTGCCGTATGTTAGATGGTAACCTTGGATGGATAATATTTGCACCTTAGATGAAAAAGCGGTCGTTGATTGTTGCAGGCCTTCGTTTTGGTAGCCGCATAGGCAAGGCCGGTAATGCGTGGCCAAAACTAGGGTTTTGGGCCAAAGGTTACCATGCGTTGTTTGGAAACCTTGGACGGCTAGAATTCGCATATACGATGGAAGGGTGGTCGTTGATCGTCGCACGTCTTCGTTTAGGTAGCCGCATAGGGAAGACCGGCATGGTATGGCGCGGCAAGGTGGTTGGCATGCCATTGGCACATGTGGCATGGCATGCCTTAGCGCGGGTTGGCGTGGCCAAAACTAGAGTTTTGGGCCAAAGGTTACCATGTGTGGTTTGGCGACCTTGGACGGCTAGGATTTGCATCTAGGATTGAAGGGTGGTCGTTGATTATCACACGCCTTCGTTTTGATAGCCGTGTAGGGAAGGCCGGCATGGTATGGCGCGACAAGGTGGTTGGCATGCCATTGGTACATGTGGCATGGCATGCCTTGGCGCGGTTTGGCGTGGCCATAACTAAGGTTTTGGGCCAAAGGTTACCATGCGTTGTTTGGCGACCTTGGACAGCTAGGATTTGCATCTAGGATGGAAGGGTGGTCGTTGATCGTCGCACGCCTTTGTTTTGGTAGCCGCATAGGGAAGGCCGGCATGGTATGGCGGGGCAAGGTGGTTGGCATGCCATTGGCACATGTGGCATGGCACGCCTTAGCGCGGTTTGGCGTGGCCAAAACTAGGGTTTTGGGCCAAAAGTTACCATGCGTTGTTTGGCGACCTTAGACGGCTAGGATTTGCATCTATGATCTAACGGTGGTGTTGATCGTTGCACTCCTTCATTTTGGTAGCCACATGGGGAAGGCCGGCATGGTATGGCGCGACAAGGTGGTTGGCATGCCATTGGCACATGTGGCATGGCATGCCTTGGCGCGGTTAGGCGTGGCCAAAACTAGGGTTTTGGGCCAAAGGTTACCATGCGTTGTTTGGCTACCTTGGACGGCTAGGATTTGCATCTAGGATGGAAGGGTGGACGTTGATCGTCGCACGCCTTCGTTTCGGTAGACGCATAGGGAAGGCCGTCATGGTGGGGACAAGGCCAATGGCGCGGATGGCTTTGTATAGTGGGGCCAAGGGTTTGGTACGGACGACTTGGCATGGTGGGGCCAAGGCAAGGTGCGGTTGGATTCGCATGGTGGGGCCAAGGATTTGGCATGCCATTGGCGCATGGTGAGGCTAGCATGGTTGGGGCCAAGGCAAGGTGCGGTTGGCTTGGCATGGTGGGGCCAAGGGTTTGTCATGCCATTGGCGTATGGTGCAGCTAGTATGGTTGGCATGCCTTGGCGCGGTAGACGTGGATGGCATGGTTTTCTATTGGCACAGTGGTGCGGCTGGCATGGTTGGCATTCCTTGGCGCGGAGATGTGGCTGGCATGGTTTTCCATTGGCACAGTGGCGCGGCTGGCATGGTTGGAATGCCTTGGCGCGGTAGCATGAGAATTAGGGTTTGGCATAGATGATGTCGGTCAATGTTAAGGGTTCTGCCGTGGAACATGACACATAAAAAAAAAGGTACCCTGGTAATTCTTACTTAGGCATGCTGATCAATTCAATAAATGTGCTAATGGTCATAGTGATGTCATGTCAGTTGTGCGGTTTTACAATTTTAACCCTAAGCTAAAAACCACCATCAACACCTGTCGACCAAGAAGTTTCTATATTAAGAAATCAGTTTAATTAGGAAACACACGTTTCCTGGAGTTCAAGGAAAGTCATGTATATATATTGTATCTTCGGTTGTCTAAGGTTTGTACAGTTAAAATCAATAATAAAAGTTCTATTAAAACTCTATTCATCTTTTTTTCTGTTAAACCTAAAACCCTAGTAAATCCAACTTGGTATCAGCTAGGTTAGTCGATCTTCATCATCATGTCTACTGAATCCTCTACTATTTATTTTACAATCTCTTCTATAATCTCTTTTGTTATCAATTCAATTGTCCCTTCTTTACAATCTTCTGTGATGTCGTCCCTTCAGTTTTCTCAACCTCCCCATTTAATCACTGTCAAGTTTGACGAAAACAATTACCCATTATGGCGTGCAAATTTTTTACCCTATCTTCAAGGATATGATTTGGATGGTCACGTCACTGGTGAAACTCCTTGTCCAGTACCTACCCTTGCTGATGAATTACCTAATCCGGCTTATCTTTCATGGAGAAAACAAGACAAAATCTTGGTTAGTTGGTTGTTTACATCACTTAATCCAGTTTTTCTTCGTCATGCACCTAACCACATCAAAGGAAATATGGTCCTCTCTTTAATATCTTTATGGTTCCAAATCTGATGCTCAAATTCACCATCTTCATTGTGAATTACGTGCTTTAAAGAAGGGGTCTCAAACCATGCGAGCATATATATATCGCGCTAGAGATATTGTTGATATCCTTTCCGTATCAAACACTACTGTCACGGAAAAAGAGTTTCGACACTGTCTACTTGCTGGATTGGACAGTTCATATGATGCAATTGTCACTTCTCTTATAACTAATATGATCTCTCAAACCACGGAGGATTTTCTCACCTATCTCCTTACTTTGAGCTTAGAATTGAACAACATGCTAAGTTTTTTCAGTCTCATCCTGTAGCCAATATAGTTGCATCTCCAGCGTCTCGTTCGCCTGCACAGGAATCATCTCGCTCACCAGCACCGTACACGTCACCTCCTGGACAATACAGTTCTGCTCAATCTAGGAATAATTTCAATAAGCCACAGTCTCGAGTATCTGGCCGTTTTGAAACTTCCTCCCCATCTGGTCGTCCAGAACTTACATGTCAACTATGCGGTCGCAAAAATCATGAATCTAATGACTGTTGGAATCACTATGATCGTATCTTTCATCCACCTCGAAGTCAACCACCGTCATCTGCACATCGAGCGTATGCACCTCAAACTGGTTTACTTCCATCTCCTCCATGGACTCCTGATAGTGGTGCTACAGATCTTATAACTAATGATCTTTCTCGTCTTCAATTTCCAACTGAGTACACTGGTCCTGATCAAATTCAGATGGGTAATGGTTCTTCTATTTCGATTTCTAATGTTGGATCCTCTATTTTGGGAACTCCCAACCGTAAGTTGAAGCTTTGTAATGTTCTTTTTGCACCACAAATATCGCACAATCTCTTGTACGTCTCTCGTCTCACCACTGATAATAATGTTTTGTTTGAATTTCATCCAATTTTTTGTCTTATGAAGGATCGATGTACCGGGAAGGTTCTTCTTCGCGGAAATAGGAAGGGTGGTCTCTATCAACTTGATGATTCTTCTAAATCTCCTAAAGTTTACATAGGAGAACGTGATAGTTTACAAGACTGGAACTCTAGATTGGGACATCCAATGATGCGTACAGTTCATAAAGCCGTCTCTCAGTTTTCACTTCCGGTTTCAAGTCAGACTATTAAATTTTGTTCATCTTGTCATGAACATAGGATTCATAAGTTATCTTTTAATTCTAGTAAAACTACTTATTTGAATCCATTAGATTTAATTATCTCAGATGTATGGGGACCTTCTCACATTTTATCTAATGAAGGATACATATATTATATCATTTTTATTGATGCGTTTAGTCGTTTTACTTGGATGTTTCCTATGTCTCAAAAATCTGATGTCTTTTCTATATTCTTTTTGTTTCAAAAGCATGTTGAAAATCTTTTTAATCGAAAAATCAAAATATTTCAATCTGATAATGCACTTGAGTATCGTAAACTTACTTCGCATCTTTAGAAAATTTGTATTTTTCATAGATTTTCATGCCCACATACTTCTGAACAAAATGATTTAGTAGAACGTTGTCATATTCGTGAAACTGGTCTTACAATTATAAACATGGATTATGTACCATCCTCGTATTGGTATGATTCTTTTTACACTGCTTGTTATCTAATGAATCGTGTTCCTTCCACTTCCATTAATAATTCATCTCCATATGAAGATCTTTTTGGTCTTCCACCGGATTACACCTCTCTTCGTGTATTTGGTTGTTTATGTTATCCTCACCTACGTCCGTATAGATCTCAAAAAAAGGAGCCTCTTTCTTCTCCGTGTTTTTTTATTGGCTATAGTCCGACTCAAAAAGGTTACAAGTGTCTTCATATTCCTACGAGTCGTATATATGTCAGTCTTCATGTCGTCTTTGATGAGACTACTTTTCCCTTTGCCTCCACATCACCTTCACCGACATCGATCACTTCTCAGGTAAATAATTCTTCACCCTTATCGGCTACATTACCACCAGTTTCTGTTACTCGTTCCAATACTGCACCCATAATACCAATTGGCACAGTCCCAGTTGGTTTTCGTAATTCTAGACGGGATATAACTATGCAGACGCTCATGCAGCCTTGAATATTTTGTCTTCACTTGCACATGGTCCGTCTCTGACAGCACAGCCAGATCATCCAGCTGCCGATAAGCTGTATCAAACCAGCATCCAATCAGTTTCTCTGGATGAAGTTTTCGTTACACCAAACACTTCAAGTTTGCCAGCACCTGCTTCCAGTTCGTCAGCACCTATTTCAAGTTCGTCAGCACCTACTTCAAGTTTGCCAGCACCTTCTTCAAGTTCGCCAGCAGTGAAAAAGCGGGGGTCTAACAACATCATCCAATATTTCTCTTAGCAATCTGTATGGACAAACTCGAATATACTTTTAAGAGAATCAACAAGACTCAATCAATTAAAAGTATATCAACGAGTTTATCTCTTTCTCTTGATTTGGTTTACTCAAGCAGGAACTGCGAGTTCTAATCAAATACAAGGAATAACTTGGATGGTACCAAAGACCAATATCCAAGGATCAATCAATGACAATCAACAACCAAAGGTTGGATTATTCTAATTGATGATTTAAACGCGCAATCTGTATTATTTCAAATATAAAGATAAAACAATATAATGCGGAAATAGAAATAACACAGACACCAGAAATTTTGTTAACGATGAAACCGCAAATGCAGAAAAACCCTGGGACCTAGTCCAGATTGAACACAAACTGTATTAATCCACTACAGACACTAGCCCACTCCAAGCTAACTTCGGACTGGACAGTGGTTGAACCCCAATCAGTCTCCCACTGATCCACGGTACAGTTGTACTCCCTACGCCTCTGATCCCAGCAGGATACTGCGCACTTGATTCCCTTAGCTGATCTCACTCACAACTAAGAGTTGCTACGACCCAAAGTCGAAGACTTAACAATAAACAAATCTGTCTCACACATACAAGTCTATCAAAGGATCAATCTGTCTCCCATAGATAAACCCTAAAAGGTTTTGTTCCGTCTTTTGATAATAATCAAGGTGAAAAGGAACCAATTGATAATTCGTTCTTATATTCCCGAAGAACAGACTAGAGTTATCAATCACCTCACAACAATCTTAATCGTATGGTAGCGAAACAAGATGTTGCGGAATCACAAACAATGAGACGAAGATGTTTGTGATTACTTTTTATATCTTGCCTATCGGAGATATCAATCTCAAACCAATTAATTTGATTGTACTCGTACGATAGAAGATGCAAGATCAGATCACACAACTACGATAAAAGTGTATCGGCCTGGCTTCACAATCTTAATGAAGTCTTTAAGTCGTTAACCGGATTTTAGAAGAAGAAAACCAAAGGTTAAAGGAGAACCGACTCTACTGTGAAAACTAGTATCACACGTGAGGTGTGGGGATTAGTTTTTCACAGATACTATAGTTCCCCTTATATAGTCTTTCAAATCAGGGTTTGCAATTAAGTTACCTTGGTAACAAAGCAATCAATATCCACCGTTATATGAAAACCTGATTTAGATTCAAGCTAATATTTCTCAACCGTTAGATCGAAAACTTAGCTTGTTACACACATTTGACAATGCACGCTTCTAGGTTTGTTAATCGTACCCAAAACGTATGCACTTGTTGGTTCAACAATAGTTAACCAAATGGATAGCCATATGAGCATTACATATCAACCACGTTCTTTTTCACCATAACTAGTTCAAATGATTTCAAATGAACTAGTTAGAGAGTTGTTCAATTGCAAGGAAATCTCATGTACTACACAAGACATAATTGAAGCAAAGATGATTTGATTCACTCGAATCTGTTCATGAACTTTTATATCCACGTTTTGCAAACTGCATTCCTTAGTATTTTTAAGTTTAAGTTCAGAAATCATCTTCAGGTGTATAACCTTCTCAAGTTCGCAGACTACGTTCGCGGACTTAAGTTACCGGGCAGAGTTTACAAACTCCAGCAGAAATTCTCGTGTATGAGAACTTCGTCGGTTCGCGGACTTGGCTCACGCAAATAGTTTACAAACTCCAGCAGAAATTCTCGGTTTGAGAACTTCGGCAGTTCGCGGACTGAGTTCGCGGACTTGGCTCATGCCATATTCTGGTTCTCTTGATCAACGAAGTTCGCAAACTTTGGTTCAAGGAATAGGACTTATACACATATGTGTTTCCACAACAATGCTTATGTCCACCATTGGTTATGTAATCTAAACTCTCATTCCAATCATTGAAACAATCGTAGAGGACGTTATATAGTTGTTACATCATTTCTCGTCAAAGCAATTTTCAAAGTGATTGAAACATATTATGACTTTTGTCACTAGGTAAAGATAAACTTGGTTAAAGAGAAAAGATTACCAACTCATATTTAGAGATATAGATAGGAGAGGTATACTCGGCTCGAAATACCAAATGTGTATAATCAAAGTCTATATATATATAGCATACGACATGTTGTCTCAAAGAGTATGAGATATAGTAGATAGACTTTTAAGTGATAGATAAGTTCAAGTATTCACATGCCTTTTTGTCGAGAAGTTCTACCGGTTCCTTGAGTAGTTCTTCTACTTGTATGATGAATCGTCATGAAGTCCTTGAGCTCAACTACACTTTCTATCCTAGTCCGAGACTTAGATATAATAGACTAGAAATCAAGACTTATAGTTTTGATCACTAACATTGACAAACATGCTTGAGATAGCAACGCATGAGAGTTCGACCGAGCAATGCTCTAACAAGCAGCTTCCAGTTCGACTATGGAACCAACTTCCATCTCGATTTCTGCACCAGTTAACACTTCTTCATCTGAGGTATTAGGCTCGGCTCCAAGTTTAACTTCGGAAAAATTTTCTACTGAACATATTTCACCTACAACATCTAATCTTGGACCACATCCAATGGTGATTAGGGCCAAAGACGGAATTTTTAAACCCAATTCCAAATATGCGCTGGTATGTGATTCTCTTCGTGAACTAACTTTTATTTCAGAGGCTCATAAAGATCCAAATTGGCGTACCTCATCAGATGATGAGATCAATGCATTAATCTGGAACGGTACCTGGTCACTAGTACCATATGATCCTTCTATGAATGTTATTGGATGTAAATGGGTATTTCGTATCAAACGAAATGATAACGGTAAAATTGAACATTTTAAAGCTCACTTGGTTTCTAAAGGCTATAATCAACAAGAGGGGATAGATTATTCTGAAACGCTTAGTCCAGTTGTTAAGCCATGCACTATTCGTATTATCCTTACATTAGCTTTGTCTTCCAATTGGCTTATTCATTATCTTGATGTGCAGAATGCTTTCTTCCATGGAGAACTTCAAGAAGAGATGTACATGAAACAACCTCCAGGGTATGTTGATTCTCGGTTTCCTACACATGTCTACAAGCTACATCGTTCTCTCTATGGACTTAAACAAGCTCCTCATGCATGGTACCACCGGCTCAGTACTTTTTGTTGCAAATTGGATTTGTTACTTTAAAGTGTGACTCATCTTTATTTATCCACAATGGTCCATATGGCACTATTTATCTGTTGGTTTATATGGATGATATCATCGTTACAGGTTCCAATTTCACGGGTGTTACTTCTACTCTTACTCGTTTGCAACAAGAATTTGCGATTAAAGATCTTGGCGCCTTGTCTTATTTTCTTGGAATTGAAGCGGTTCGTACTTCCTCAGGATTATTTATTTCTCAACAGAGGTATGCTCATGACCTTCTTATTCGAGCCAAAATGGATGGTGTTAAACCTATTCAAACCCCACTTAGTACTTCTGGTGACATCTCCTCTTATCATAGTACCTTATTATCTGATGCTATTGAGTATTGTAGTATTGTTGGAGCTTTGCAATATTTAACATTTGCTCGTCCCGATCTGGCTTATGATGTCAATAAGGTATGTCAGTTTATGCATGCGCCCACTGTTTTTCACTGGGGTTTAGTAAAGTGTATACTTCGTTATCTTAAAAATACACCTACCTTTGGTATACTTCTTCGGCCATCTCCTTCTCTATAGTTATCCTTCAGTTCTTATACTGATTCTGATTGGGATGGCTCTCTTGATGATCGTCGTTATACTAGTGGTTATTGTGTTTACTTGGGTGGTAATATTATCTCTTGGAGTGCTCGTAGGCAGAAAACAGTGTCTCATACTGAAGCAACATATAGGGGACTTGTAATTGCCACAGGTGAAATTATGTGGATTCGGTCACTTCTTTCAAAACTTCGTGTATCCACTCAATCCCCTCATGTTCTATGGTGTGACAATCTTGGTGCTACTTATCTCACTGTCAATCCTATATTTCATGCAAGGACAAAGTATATTGAGATTGACTATCATTTTGTTCGTGATTAAGTTGCTTCTAAACTTCTTGATGTCAGGTTTATATCATCTAAAGATCAAATTGCGGATATATTCACAAAACCACTATCCAAGGATCGTTTTTCTCTTTTAAGGTTCAAGCTAACGGTTCAGGATAACCCGTTACGCTTGTGGGAGGGTGTTAACACAGTACCTAGTACGTGTGCAATATAAAACGGTAACCTTTCGACCAAGAAGTTTGTATATTAAGAAATCAGTTTAATTAGGAAACACACGTTTCCTGGAGTTCAAGGAAAGTCCTGTATATATATTGTATCTTCGATTGTCTAAGTTTTGTACAGTTAAAATCAATAATAAAAGTTCTGTTAGAACTCTATTCATCTTCTCTTCTGTTAAACCTAAAACCCTAGTAAATCCAACTGAGGTATTTCTTGAAACCTTTCATCTTTTATATCAAAAGAAAGCAAAAACTTTGATGATTGGTTTTCCAGTATTTGGAACGAATCCACCAGCCAATGCATTGCTCCGTTTAAAAACACCCCGGAGAGTCCTCCTCGTCCCCTATTTTATTTATCTCTAGGGATACGGTAAGGAATATGTGTAAGCGTTTTCCAATCATTTGAACCTAAAGTATAAACTCAAACATTAGAAACACTTCTATCATAATAATCATCAAAGAAAAGTATAACCTTGTAATCCTGAACTTTGGAATCATAACAGAACCCGTATCCCGTTCGGTCTAAATCCCAATTGAAGTCATATTCATACTGTACTGACAACATTACTTAGTAGTTTGTACTCTTTCGTACATGGATTCCATATATAGATACCAAGAACAAAACTTCCACAAACCAAGCCGTTACAAGTACCTAAAACACAAATCTCATGGCATAATGGACTATTAATCTTCAAGGGACTTTGTAATGATTTTGATGATAACCAGCTATAATCTGTAGAGTAGGCATGACTATCACCACCCCACTGAATTGTGTTAAGGATTAAACTATGTTTTTTGTTTTCAATATCATGGTTTAGTTTCACCTTCACAAAATTACCAATGAGTAACTTATACCAAGACATGCATACGCACCTGAATCTTACTGTGGATTTCACCGGTAAACGTAACAAGATTTCCATAAATATCTCTTCACTTAGGTATTCCATTGATCTAATCTGCCAATTCTTCTGTCAGTTTATCCCTCTTATATAATACCCTAAAATCCAAGCGTAACTCTTAGAGGTATCGTCTAATCCAAGAATCCTTATCTAAGTGGGTTAAGGCAGAGTATAGGTCCAGGCCCAGGAAGAGGGTCTTGGATGCCATTTTGGCAACCGTCCGTGAATAATAAGTTTGGCAACAAAACACGGGTAGAAGTCAAAATATGTTTAAAGTGGACATCTTCTTTGGTTGAAACTATAACATTATTTCCCCCTAAAACATGAGTTAGAGTCCTTAGTTCTTAAGTCTTAACGGCTTTGGAAATACAAGCTTTATCAACTATGGTCTGTATATGTTAGAGCGTCCACAGTGGTGCGAGTATAACCAAAGACCAAAGACTAAAAAAAAAAGACCAAATTTGGGTTTAGTCCGTCATGTGGCGTAGTGGGAAAAGAGTATATTTGGTCGCGCGTTGATAAACATTACGCCTGGGATCAGGCGTTGGTAAAGATAACGCCCGAATGGGGCGTTGGTAAAGATAACGCGCGAGTGGGGCGTTAAGTATATCAACGCTCCAGAAACAAAAAAAAAAAAATGGGGCGGAGGTATAAAGCCCGCCCCATGTAAGTTTTGAAAATTTGTGAAAGTGGGGCGTTAAGTATATCAACGCCCCGTTTCATGCGTACATTATATTAACGCCCCATCGGGCGTACATTATATCAACGCCCCGTTTCAGGCGTACATTATATCAACGCCCCGTTTCATGCGTACATTATATCAACGCCCGATGAATGGCGGAGATTATATCAACGCCCGATGTGTAGCGGAGATTATATCAACGCCCGACTATATTTGGATTTGGTCCTGGTCGCAGACCAAATTTGGTCTGGATTTTACTCTTTGATCAAATTTTGATCGATGGTCCGTCCCACTACGCCAGCCCACTCGACTGAAAATTTGGGTTTATTCGTCCATTGCAGTTGCTCTTAGAGATATCAATAATTTGTATACTTTACACAGTACAGTACCATGGACTGTGTACGAGTACTAGATTCAGCACTATAACAGTCATGCACGTTGGAAATATCCTGCATTTATTTAAAGAACTTTTAAAGACAATAGCCTGCAAGAAGGAAAAAGAAGAGTATAGGGTCGTTGGTTGATTTTTTTTTTTTTAGGGTCCAGGAATAGACTAATCTTTTAGCAAGTTAAATGCCCAAGCAGTAGGATAATGTATGGTATAACCCTGTAGCCTATACTATAGGATATGCCATTAAAAAACATTTAATAAAAAAAGAAAAAAAAAAAAGATTTCTTTCCTTTGCAGGACTTTCTTCCATATGCGTAACTAGGGTCTATATCAGTCAAAAAAATTGAGATTCATAATAGTATATCGATACTTTAATATAAATAGGGTATATGCACCAAGCAGTGGCGGAATCAAAGGGAGCTAACCCTAGCTATAGCCCCCTTTTTTCTCATAAATTTTAAGAAGTTAGTAATTTACCCCTTAAAGAAAAATAAAATTCATCACTTAGCCCACCAAGGCCATTAAGTTAGTCCACCGTGTCAAAATAATAGTCCACCAAAAACCAAATACGTATCGATTAATCCATTTTCCAAAATCTTTTGGTTGTTCCTTTGCAATTCAGCCCACCATTTTCACTTGTTTAGTCCATCTTCATTAGTTTAGTCCGCAAATAAAAGGTATGATGTTCCTATGCACCTTACCTAGTGTCACACGCCCATTTAATCGCCTAAAAATTTCATGGAACATGATCGGCAATACTCTGTGGTTCAGTGACTCAACATCACCCACAGGTACTCAGCCTTGCATACTTGCATCAGAGTACGCATCTTCCTTCACTCTAAAGGCTTTGCACAACGAAAGTCTTTTCTTCTTTCTTTCTAACTCTTTATGCTCCCATAAGCGTAAGAGGTTCTGCCATGCAGTCCAACAATTCTCACACAAGATCAGCAAACTCCTAATGAACACAAATAATACTGCAACAAACCCATTTTATTGCACTAAAGTAGGATTACAAAACTCGTCCATCACATGGACCAAAACAGGTCATTCACCCTCTTGGTGAATGCCTAAAACTCTCTCAACATTAGTGGTTCTTCTCCCAAACGAGCAACACTAAACTTATTGATTCCTAGGCTATTTATACTAACTAGGATCAGGCCAAAACTTCTATGCAACCGCTGCACAAGCCTTGGACATCCAAGTGTCCAAGTAGTTTCCATAACCGCTACCTCCAACTGCTACCTTTTGTGTTGTCACGCAACCCGGTGCCACACTTGTTCTTGGTGGTTATGAATGGTTATAAACTCCTTCTATAACTGACTTCTCTTGTCTCACACATTTGGCATGCTTGCAAATCCAATAACCAACTCCTAACCGTCATATGCTTCACTTAACCAATCTGCTTGACAATAGTAATGCCACTCTTGCATTATTAGCTTGTTTGCATTGTTCAAGCTTTGGACAGCCTTGAACTAATGGCATAGACCAAATCCTGGCCTATTCCTCACACTTGCATCATCCTTGAGTTTGGGCCAACTCAATTCCACGGATATGCATAAATGCCAACATCGCATGTTGCATATGTCAACTTTGACCTCGTCTTTCCTTTCCTTCAATGAAGCTTCATTGTGTCGTGATGGTTTATCAAAAGTGATTGTAGTAGTAGTGGTAAAACGGTTCTTTTCAGACTTGTGAAGGTAACAAAATTTCTAGATTTAAATAAAATTTAGGAAAATAGCAAACTGACGTAAAATTTTATGGAGAAATAGGGGTTGAGATTCCACCAATAAACAATACTTATGTGATCTAATATTTTTTTACTATGCAATTTAAATAATTGGGTTGATTCTAAATATTGCCTAAAGCAGATTTTCCAAAATATCAAATGTTAATCACAAGTATAATACATCAAGAGTCTAAAACTAAGCATGCATTATCAAGGGAAAACACAGTTGATTAATAAAAACCATTTAAATCATTTTTATCAATGCAATTAATCATATAAAAATATTGCATAAATTAATAAAATAGAGATTACCACATAATTATTGTGAGAATGGCTTCCTCTGTCACCCCTGGTATTGGGTTTAGCTCCTCATCTCAAAAACACACTCAAAAGATAAATTCATGGCTAAAATAGGTGTTTTTATTGATGATTATATGATGAAATAGGAATTAGCAACGCTGCAGTGGTGTTACAGCGCCACTGTTACAAAAGAGTATGGTAATTTAAGACTGCTGTAAACGATAACTATCTACTGCTGTGAAACAACGACAGTGGTATGAAAATAAGTCTGCTGAAGAACGACTAACTCTGCGAGTCTGTTCTTCGTGTTCTTCAGAAGCTTTAATGGCAGCAGCAGCGTTGTCTCCTCTATAATTGCTTCTCCTAGGCTCTCATCGACTCTAAACTCTCTCCTAAAGGTTTCTAACCCTTCTATGACTTCAACCCTCTCTTATATAGTCTTTTAATCCCCAAAAATCTCTACTGAATCCGACTTTTTCTTTTCTTTTTCTTCTAGGCGCTGTTGAGAGAATAATCACCTCTTCAGTGTTTGTACGCGTCTGTTAGCTATAAAATAGGTACCAAACTCTTCTTAAGACGTGAAAAAGACTAAATACATTAATTTCCAGCGTCAAACTCTCCCAAATATCTCTCACAAATCTTTGAAACTTGAACAGAAAGTACGTGTCCTGTTTGAACTTTGATTACTTCTCCCGGCCATTCCAGCCCAATTGGTTGGGTCCAATTGATTGTATCAGGCCTGTTTAGTCATGCAGAGTCCATACGTACCAAATACAGCAATTGAATCTCCTAAAATCAAGTCCAAAATTCGATCTTCAAATCTGCCAGACGCTGCATGCATTTTCCCGCCATTTTTTTAATTCAAAACGTGAAGAAGGTGGGTGCCCTTATCCTGTGTTGTTCTCCCTTTAGCAGCTGCCTGGAAATAGGTCACCCCTTAGTAATTAGGTTACCCCTTATCCAAAATCAAGGGTCCGTATAGCAAGTGTCCTCTGAGGCATTTTCCGCACTTTTTTCGGGGTTCCTCCGGGGTATTTATGGGATACTTCCGGTACACTTCTGAGGCGCTTCCGGTACGTTATCAACGGAGGTCCAGATGCCACATTTTTAGCCAAATTCGCCGCAAGAGATTATTTTCCAAAAACACCTACAAATACATAAAATAACCAAATAAGTACAATATCGAGTACTAACAATATATACAAATGAGCTATATTAGACACATAAATGCGTCCATCAAATACCCCCAAACTTATTATTTGCTAGTCTCGAGCAAATCAAATAGAAAATAAAATCCTAACTCACTGTCGCAGGCATCGTCGATTGCATTTAGCGTATGCAATAAGCCTTTAAACCCCTAGGTGGCCCTAGTGGCCGAGTTATAGTCTCGGGAGGGCTTACCAGAGATATACCCACAAAACCTTAATACTCCAGACCTTAGCTATCTACGCAAAACCTTGGAAGGCACTAAAGAATCTCCTTGGTTGGCATACTTATTGACTACAGGAAGAAGTACCCTGATGCGAAATTCCAATTATTGTACACGAGTTTGCACTCAAGCATACTAAAATTCATATAAAGTGACAGAGCTCTACTCAGATAGTTGCACTATGGACATCATATTCGGAGTCAAAACTAATCACATGGATAGATCAAGAAGATGGATATAGAAAACATAGATGGTTTTGATGTTTACTAAGTGAACGACATTTCCCATATCTGTCTGAAGGCCTCCGCAAAAATGAACCTATCCTAATGGATTGAGATACTAGTCTGACTAACATCAACACACTGGCATATACAAGGGTACCAGTGGTCGATAACCTAACTCTAGGTCAACACAACTGGCATATACAAGGGTACCAGTGGTCGACTTTATTGAATTTATTCCTTTTGGTCAAATGGTCTGGTCTCAATTTCTTTTTCTTTTTTCTTTTTTTTTTTTTTTTTTTTTTTTTTTACTTTTTGGTAACTACCATTTTTTTTTTCATCTTTTTTTTTTCATCTCTTTTTTTTCAACTTTTTTTTTTTTTTTTTTTTTCATGGTATCTCAATCACTCTAATTCACCCTAGCATTGGTAACAACTTGAATCGTGGGCCCCACCTATCACTTAGAGAAACATAGTTTAAAAACAAAATAAAATAAAAATAGAAGTGAAAAGGACTCAACGAGATATGGTGAAACTATCATGTTATTTCTAACACCTGAGCTCTGTGCTTTTATGAATAGACTCTTTTAGATGTTTCCATCTAATCAGATTGGTTCCTCAAACTCCTACAATCAAAATGCTTCCATCCACTTAGATTAGTTAGTGCAATCCTCAATAGGCATAAATTTCTAGGCTCTGGAGTTTATTTATTGCAACTAAAATCTAACAAAAAGTGTTTCTTCCCCACCCCCAAACTTAAATCTTACATTGTCCTCAATGTTCTAAGGATGAAAATAAAAGCATGAACAAGGAGAAACTATTACCACTGGAGGGAAATAAGGAAGGATATTACCGTATCACATGAACGCGGGAGCCTCCCAGTAAATGCTAAATTTATAGTCATTAGCTAGACATCAAATACCTCAAAAAGAATTTTCACCTTCCAAAGTCGTATACCAATAGTCGAAATAATTGTGGGTCCATAAGACCAAATAGAACTGCCACAAATAGGAGACAAATGCTCAAGATCAGAAAAATGAGAAGATAGAGCACAACCTGATCTAAAGTTTCTCGCAAGACAACTGGATTTATCTGAGGTGCCCACTTGGGCTTCATATGAGTGTCTCGGCAAACAGATTCATCCGAAAAACGGGTCTCTAACATTTGGATTTTCTCCTGGACATTATCAGGCGGATCAGGTTGTGGAGTCTGAATACACTCAAGCGATACCTCAGATGCACTAGGCTTGAGTCCCAAGTTAGGGACTTCTATTGGGGATAATTGACAATCTCTACCCCCAAACTTAGAATTTTGGGTGCCTCTACAATGACTAGTCACAATGTTCCTAATTTCTAGACCATCGGGTTCTTGAAAAAGGTCAATTGCTTTCTCTAAGTCATAATCAGGTGGTTCATCCTCAGCTTGCTTCATATCTTCTATGGTCCACTCTAAGGCTTCCTTATTTTCTTGAAGCACGGTCTCTGGACTACTTTCCTGATCACTATCCAAATCGGAGGCTATAATCACAGGGAAAGACTCGGGTGGGCCTAAAAATGTATAATTAGACTCCAACTCAGGAGGCTCTTTTAAATAAGGTATTAAGATAGACTCAGAAGCTAGTAATGGTTCGAACCTATCTTTCCATATATCAATATCTAACATAGGAACAGAATCCAACAGAGCATTTACTTGTTCAATGTTACTATCATCGTCGAAATCCAGGCTAAAATGGGATAAACACTCTCCAATGTATTTTCCGGTACGATGTTTGGTAATGACTCCTGAACTAAGGTTCCTATCATGTTCACCTCTTCAATACATGTGCTATCTAGCTCAGAATGTAGCTTGTTTACATTAAAAATATTCAGCTCAATAGTCATATTACCAAAAGATAGATTCATAATACCATTTCGACAGTTTATGATCGCATTAGACGTAGCTAAGAATGGGCGACCTAAAATCACAGGTATTTGGTTCTCTGGGTCGGGGACAGGTTGGGTATCTAGGACCACGAAATCCACTGGATAAATAAACTTGTCGACCTCAATAAGAACATCCTCGATCACACCACGAGGGATTTTAACGGACCTATCAGCTAACTGGAGTGTTATCTGGGTAGGTTTCATCTCACCAAGTCCTAGCTTAAGGTACACATGGTATGGCAGTAAGTTCACACTGGCTCCTAAGTCAAGCAACGCTTTCTCAACACGGTACTTACCTATTGTACAAGAAATGGTAGGGGACCCTGGGTCTTTATACTTAGGAGTAGTGGTATTCTGAATAATAGAACTCACATGACTAGCTATGAAGGCTTTCTTCTGGACACTGAGCTTACGCTTTCGCGTACACAAGTCCTTAAGGAACTTGGCATAAGAGGGAATCTGCCTAATTGCATCTAATAATGGAAGGTTGATATTAACCTGCTTAAAAACCTCCAATATATCATTAAAGTTGGACTCCCTCTTAGTCGGAACTAGCAGCTGGGGAAACGGGGCTCTGGGAACAAAGTGAGGCTCAACAGGACCCTCATTGGTCTCTTTGGAGACTCTATCAGTCTCCTCATTTTCTGGCTCAGCAGGGTGAACTACAGCATGTTCACTATCAGGCATGGCGACCTTGTTGTCAACTTTCTTTCCACTTCTTAGGGTTGTGACAGCATTCACATGATTGTACGATTTCTCTCCTCTAGGGTTAGGATCAGTATGACTAGGGAACCTTCCATCCTCTCTCTCACTTATAAACTTAGCTATTTGTCCTACTTGAAGTTCTAACTTGGCAAGACTCTGGGAAGTATTCTTCAATTCTGCCTAGTTTCTTGTTGAAAGCTCATGTGGTTCTTTGATAGCATGTCATGGTTATTACTAACATAGTGATAGCTTCCTCTAAGGTAGAGATCTTTTTCTCGGAAGTGTTCTGAAACTGGGTTTGACCTGAAGAGTTCTTAAAACCAAAACCTGGGGGAGGCTGAGAATTGCTAGACTGGCCTTGATCTGGCCCTTAGACCAAGAGAAATTAGGATGGTTTCTCCAACCAGGGTTGTAGGTTTCTGAGTATGGGTCAAACTTCTGACGGTTCTCAAACCTAGAGTTGTTATAGACAGCATGGGCTTGCTCTTCACTAACCTGACCTTCCCAAAATGAATTATCGGGCTCTATTCCACAACTAGAGACTTGAGAGGCTCTATTAGGTTCAACAAGGGACCTATTTTTAGACTGACCCATTTCTAAAGCTTCTAACCTTCTGGATAAAGCAGCAAACTTAGCATCTGACGCAAAATCGTATCTACCATATTGGTGCTACTTCTATTGACCAAGAGTCTTTTAGGGGGTTCAACACAAGATTCCCACTGTTGGGATTTTTCAGCGATAGCTCCTAAGAAGGTAAAAGCATCATCAGCATTTTTACTAGTGAACTCACCAGCGCACATAGACTCAACCATGGCTTTGGTCGAATAGTCTAAACCATCATAAATAATCTGTACAAGTTTCATATTATCAAATCCATGGTGAGGACACTGAGATAGGAGATCATTGAATCGCTCTAAAAACCTATAAAGAGACTCTCCCTCTTGTTGCACACTAGCACTAATTTTCTGCCTAACAGCTGCAGTTTTATGCTTAGGGTAGAATTTCATATAGAAGGCAGCATAAGTTCCTGCCATGTTTCATGGATTCAGGTAGGTTGTTCAGCCAGGTCTTGGCTTTGTCTCTCAAAGAAAAGGGAAACATCTTAAGTTTCAAGACTTCATCGGTAAGGTCCTTTATCCTAATTGTCCCACAGATTTCCTCAAAGTCCCTAATATGAAAATAAGGGTTCTCATCATCTTTTCCTAAGAATATAGGGATCATTTGAAGAATACTAGGTTTTATCTCGAAATTAGCCGTAGTGGCTGGCAATTTAATGCATGAAGCTCGGTTGGTCCTAGTTGGGAACATGTAATCTTTCAAAGTTGCCATCGCTGGCACAACAGAAGTACTAGGGGTACTATCCTCACAAAGAGACAGATTCTCAAAACAGAAGTTTCCAAAAACAGGGCTCTCCAAAGAAAAGTCTTCGAGCTCCCTGCTTAAATCAGAAGAACTACTAGGTTTTTCGCTAATCAATCGACCTAGAGTATCTCTTTTCCAAGCCCTAACAAAATCGGGCATACACTAAAAAAAAAATTCAAAAAGAAATAAAAATCCTAACAAGAAGGTTCTAGCAATCACACAGCAGGCTGACTCGACTTTACCACAGCAAACCTAAAGATTTCTAGGAAACAACAAGCATGATGGCTCCACTTAGATTGTTTCTAGACCAGCTTCTAATCCTTCGAAAGGGAATTCGTTACAATTTGAGCAAACCCCTATGGAATCAATCCGAGTTAAAGCAAGTTGAATCGAGGCGAGGGAAGCTCAGTGGAGCTTTGATACCCAAAACCTCACCGATCCAATGCGGCGCAGTCACGCATTCAACTCGCAGAAACCGTCAAGAACTTCGAGGTGTGCTTAAAAGAGTAACCAATATTTTTCGAATGATTGTCCTGTTAAGCTCGATACCCTATAGGTCTCTTTCTAGTCCAAATTTTAGGCTTAGGTTCGCTTTAGGTTTCGTTTTCCTAAGGCGGGCAAGAAGGGAGCGGTGATGAAATCCGAACCCTTATCTTATATGGTCCAGTCCTTGCCCTTTACTAGGAATTTAAAAACAGTCCATATTCAAGTCCTCAGCATATATTCACCTTAAGGAGTCCAGTAACCCGCTTGCAGGAGATTCGCGGGTGTTTAGAATTTTACCTCCCGTACCAGACGGGCGAAGAACCGCTGAAGTCGACTCGGGCCACGACTCCTATGCCGTGTGCGAACCCGAGGGGCCGAGACGATATTGTAATCGTCGTCCTTCCCTGCAAACAGTTTATATTTAAGGGTACCCTTCCGTAGGGTTTAAAAATAAAAATAAAAATGTCCCAAAATTAATGTCCAAAGTCCATAAAAAAATACAAAAGAAAAGAAAGTCTAAAAAAAAAATTACAAAAAAAATGTCTCTCTTTTTTTTTTCTCTTTTTATCAAAATAAATAAATAAAATTCTTTTTCTTTCGCTCCTTTAGCTTTGCTTTTCGCTCCCAAACTTTAAGTAAATCACCACAAGCTTTGGCAAAATTGTCTTTCGCTCCAATCTTCAAAAATCTGCAAGGAAACAAAAAAAACCAAAAACGTAAAGAAGAACAAGAATAATAAAATCTAAAAAAAAAAAAAAAAATCTAAAAAAAAATGCTAACTAAACACAGGTCCGCGTCGGCGGCGCCAAAAATTTGATGGTTTATCAAAAGTGATTGTAGTAGTAGTGGTAAAACGGTTCTTTTCAGACTTGTGAAGGTAACAAAATTTCTAGATTTAAATAAAATTTAGGAAAATAGCAAACTGACGTAAATTTTATGGAGAAATAGGGGTTGAGATTCCACCAATCAACAATACTTATGTGATCTAATATTTTTTTACTATGCAATTTAAATAATTGGGTTGATTCTAAATATTGCCTAAAGCAGATTTTCCAAAATATCAAATGTTAATCACAAGTATAATACATCAAGAGTCTAAAACTAAGCATGCATTATCAAGGGAAAACACAGTTGATTAATAAAAACCATTTAAATCATTTTTATCAATGCAATTAATCATATAAAAATATTGCATAAATTAATAAAATAGAGATTACCACATAATTATTGTGAGAATGGCTTCCTCTGTCACCCCTGGTATTGGGTTTAGCTCCTCATCTCAAAAACACACTCAAAAGATAAATTCATGGCTAAAATAGGTGTTTTTATTGATGATTATATGATGAAATAGGAATTAGCAACGCTGCAGTGGTGTTACAGCGCCACTGTTACAAAAGAGTATGGTAATTTAAGACTGCTGTAAACGATAACTATCTACTGCTGTGAAACAACGACAGTGGTATGAAAATAAGTCTGCTGAAGAACGACTAACTCTGCGAGTCTGTTCTTCGTGTTCTTCAGAAGCTTTAATGGCAGCAGCAGCGTTGTCTCCTCTATAATTGCTTCTCCTAGGCTCTCATCGACTCTAAACTCTCTCCTAAAGGTTTATAACCCTTCTATGACTTCAACCCTCTCTTATATAGTCTTTTAATCCCCAAAAATCTCTACTGAATCCGACTTTTTCTTTTCTTTTTCTTCTCGGCGCTGTTGAGAGAATAATCACCTCTTCAGTGTTTGTACGCGTCTGTTAGCTATAAAATAGGTACCAAACTCTTCTTAAGACGTGAAAAAGACTAAATACATTAATTTCCAGCGTCAAACTCTCCCAAATATCTCTCACAAATCTTTGAAACTTGAACAGAAAGTACGTGTCCTGTTTGAACTTTGATTACTTCTCCCGGCCATTCCAGCCCAATTGGTTGGGTCCAATTGATTGTATCAGGCCTGTTTAGTCATGCAGAGTCCATACGTACCAAATACAGCAATTGAATCTCCTAAAATCACGTCCAAAATTCGATCTTCAAATCTGCCAGACGCTGCATGCATTTTCCCGCCATTTTTTTAATTCAAAACGTGAAGAAGGTGGGTGCCCTTATCCTGTGCTGTTCTCCCTTTAGCAGCTGCCTGGAAATAGGTCACCCCTTAGTAATTAGGTTACCCCTTATCCAAAATCAAGGGTCTGTATAGCAAGTGTCCTCTGAGGCATTTTCCGCACTTTTTTCGGGGTTCCTCCGGGGTATTTCTGGGATACTTCCGGTACACTTCTGAGGCGCTTCCGGTACGTTATCAACGGAGGTCCAGATGCCACATTTTTAGCCAAATTCGCCGCAAGAGATTATTTTCCAAAAACACCTACAAATACATAAAATAACCAAATAAGTACAATATCGAGTACTAACAATATATACAAATGAGCTATATTAGACACATAAATGTGTCCATCATGTCGGCCATTAAGCTTCATTACTTAGCCAAATGCATTTACAATGTAGTGATACCCTTGCACTTCATTGGCCCTGCGGGTTTGTGTCATTCTTAGCACTTGACAGTCTATACAGTATACCGCTATTATGGCTCCGTGATGCTCCATTACGGCTATACTGACTTGGCCTGCAACTCTGTAACGTGTACTCATTATGCACCACTTGCATCCCTGTAATAGACCCCCCCCCCCCACCTAATCTTTTCAACGTCCTCGTTGGACGTAACCAAGTATACTCAATATACTTGTTCTACGGCCTTGTACACTTCTAAGCCCTTCTCAGAAATCAGCAAACTTTGCTTGGCCTTTAACCTTGCCAAAACTTCTCTGCCTAGTACGTTATGACATCACTTAGATTTACTTCCTTTTTATTGATCCTACTGATCTTGAACTTTTTTGTTGTGTCGCGACCGCTTTCAACTCCATCTCAAATCATATATCAACATCCAACTGCAAACTTATAAATTCTTCTTGTTAATTCCCTGAATTTACTTGAATCATTTGCGCCTAAGTGTACGCAAGTAATGATTCTTCCCAACTGATCACAGTGATCATTTCCATTGTCTTATGCCTTCATTTTCTGACTTTAGTTGCACCATGCAACATAACAGGACTTATACAAAGACTTGACCTCAATTCTTCAATCATATGCGCCTACGCCAAATCATGCCATGCCTTAAGGCATGCACCCTATGATTCCATACCACTCTTGGTATGTTCCACAATCTATAGTCTTTACTGCACTTTGCAGTCTTCAGGACTTTCACTAGATTTGGCCTCCAAATCATATTGTAAGCGTCGCCTCCTTGGATTTGCATCATCTGTATGCCAAAGAACCCGCAACCTGCTGTTCTTTGGATGCATTGTCGCAACATCATAATTGAAATGCATGACTCTGGTATAGTCATGACTTAGGATACCCGTGATATCAAAACGCCTCTTTGGGACAGGAATCCTCTTCACACGCCTTTGAAACCAGCAATTTTAAGCATCACTTGCTCTTTCAAACTGCTACGTTTTAATGTGGAGGAAAAACAGCATCATGATATTCCTAACAATGAGTTACTCTTAACTCATGTACTTGATGGACTTACATTTTCATTCTTGTTGCGTTACTCCATGCATTAGCTGCCAAATGCCTTCGCACTTCCACATAACTCCCAACAGCAAACTCGACTATGCCACCAACTCTTATTTGCTTATTTTCACCTTCAGCATCTTCTATTGCATATTTTGGCTTAATATGCTGTATCGCATCTTCCACGCGAACTAGCTTTACTTTGAATGAAAGAGTTAAGGCTTTCATCTCAAATACCCTCATTCACTACTACCTTACATAGAGAGACAATTCCCAACACCAAGGTCCACTCGACCCAAACTGAAAGTATACTCAAACTTGACCAAATACTTGCACCAACTGATTGCAACTTGTAAGACCTAACAAGCGTTGCAATACTGACTTCAACGTCGCTTCTAAGCAACAAAGGAAGCGAGACAGCACCTACTGTCCCCAATATAGCAATTCACTTTGCCACATGCACTCTCCCAACTATCAACGTTCGTATGCCACTCCCATAATGAAGCACACTATAATCCACACTTAGTTGAATAATCCTTTTAGACTGATGCTATCATTTTTAAAAAAAATTTCATGAAAATTTCTTCAATAATGGCCACATACCATCTTTTGCATCACCACTACTTTGTCCTTCTTTTCCATGCATCTATGATTCGCCTAACTTGCATCTCCAACCGCATCATGCATCCTGGCCATGCCCAAATATCATTTGGTGCATGCTACTGTTGCATACATGCTATGCCAATTAGCCCTCAAATCTTGACACAAACTTGTGCACCTTTGCACAACTGAAACAGACTTAACTTGGTGATTCTGAGCATCACCATAGATCTCAGCAAAGTCATATCACTCAATGACTTCCACGGATAAACACTTTGGACAATCTTAAAAATGCCATAATCCTTGCAAATGAGGCGCCACTACCTACATTCCACAAAGAAAGAATGTCGGATTCTTCTTCAAACTTGGAACTCATTTTTATTTCTCATGCACAACTGGCAACTCTTGTCTTTCCCCTTCTCCAAAATCATCTTTGTAGCAATACTGATTTGTAGTTGATAAGAACATCCACTTGTGATTACGATCAAATGCAGGTCTTTGAACACCCTTGTTCAAGCATATTGATATCACTTTCATAAACCAGGTGAAAACACACTCCTTGTGTGCATCTAGCATCAACGAAGAACTCTTTGCAAACGCAAGACCGTGGTTTACCGGTTTTCCCCTAACTTGCGCTTCTTTCTTCAGCCTTTCAATAAGCTTTATGCTAGATAATAATTGGCCTTCCAATTCTCCTTTTATGGCATCACATTGCCATAACAATGTTGGTTCGCAACCAGACTTTGCATTACCACCAAGGTACATGCATTCAAGAGAGATAACTTTAATCTTCCATCCAACTGGCTATGATCAAAATACCTTCAATCTATCTCATATATAGGTTCTTCATCTACTTTGCCACTGCAAAGGCCAACAACATCTTTGAGTTCAGGAATTTTCGCAAAATCCCATTACCACTCGTAATGTACTCGCTACTGATAACACCACAAAAGAATGCATTCCAAATGCATAATCTTCACATACTTGTGAGAAACATGGACTTTAAACACCTTACTTGTACCATAGAAGTCAGCATACTCCTTAGTTTTGTCATGTCATCACATGAAAACCCGGATTTCAATGACTCTTGCACGTTCGTCTAACACTTTAGGCTGGAATTTTGACACCTTTGTCATAAACTTTGATGGCATGTTGCTACTTCAAGCTTCAAAGTTCATTCCAATTGATATTTCCACACAATACCAACTTCTTCTAGTCTCCAAACTAGTGAAACCCAAAAAATTCACCTCTGAATTGACAAACAAATGACAACCAACTTGAGTAAAAGAGAGAAAAATCAAGAACAGTGTCCCCAAACACCGCTCTGATACCAGCTATCACATGCCCATTTAATCGCCTAAAATTTTCATGGGACGTGAACGCCAATACTCTGTGGTTCAGTTACTCAACATCACCCACAAGTACTCATCCTTGCATACTTGCATCAATGTACGCATCTGCCTTCACTCTAAAGGCTTTGTACAACGGAAGTCTTTTCTTCTTTCTCTCTAACTCTTTATGCCCCCATAAGCATAAGAGGTTCTGCCATGCACTTCAAAAATTCTCACACAAGATCAGCATACTCCTAATGAACACAAATAATACTGCAACAAACCCATTTTATTACACTAAAGGAAGATTACAAAACTCGTCCATCACATGGACCAAAATAGGCCATTCACCCTCTTGGTGAATGCCTAAAACTCTCTCTACATTATTGGTTCTTCTCCCAAACGAACAACACTAAACTTATTGATTCCTAGACTATTTATACTAACTAGGATCAGGCCAAAACTTCTGTGCAACCGCTGCACAAGCCTTGGACAGCGAAGTGTCCAAGTAGTTTCCATAACCGCCACCTCAACTGCCACCTTTTGTGTTATCACGCCACCTGGTGGCACACTTGTTCTTGGTGGTTATGAATGGTTATAAACTCCTTCTGTAACCGACCCCTCTTGTCTCACACATTTGGCATGCTTGCAAAGCCAATATCCAACTCCTAACCGTCATATGCTTCACTTAGCCAACCTGCTTGACAATAGTAATGCCACTCTTGCATTACTAGCTTGTTTGCATTGTTCAAGATTTGGACAGCCTTGAGCTAATGCCATAGACCAAATCCTGGCCTATTCTTCACACTTGCATCATCCTTGAGTTTGGGCCAACTCAATTCCACGGATATGCATAAATGCCAACATCGTATGTTGCATCTGTCAACTTTGTCCTCTTCTTTCCTTTCCTTCAATGAAGCTTCATTGTGTCGGCCAATAAGCTTCATTAGTTAGCCAAATGCATTTACAATGTAGTGCTACCCTTGCACTTCATTGGCCCTGCGGGTTTGTGCCATTCTTAGCACTTGACAGTCTATACAGTATACCGCTATTATAGCTCCGTGATAAGCCATTACGGCTATACTGACTTAGCTTGCAACTCTGTAACGCGTACTCATTATGCGCCACTTGCATCCCTGTAATACCTAGTTACCCACCCACTTTTGGTGTAAGTACTTTTGTTTAGCATTCTGTCACCAGAACTTGTCCGGTGAGTATTTTATTTCGTTCGCGCTCCAAGTTCTCTCATCTGCAACTAATCCAATAATAGTGTTGTTTGTCGTTTTATTCGTTATTCTTTATGACTATTGGTTTTTTTCATTTGATGGTGACCTCTAGTTTTTGCAATTTTGAACATGTGGTTATTGTTCGGTTATTGTTCATTTGATATGGGGACATAGGCCGACACTTGCTCACAAACTATGCGATTCCTTCCAAAAAAAAAAATTGCAGCGGCCTTCGACCGCCTTGGTTACTATTAGTGTTTCAATGTAAATTTTTTAGCCCCTATATAAAAACACCTGACTCCGCCACTGATAATATTATTAAGCAGGGCTAGAAAGGTACATATGTGGCGTGCAGCTATGTAATTTAGCATTAATATGATAGTTAAATACTTAAATCTGATCGAGAATATCAGTGATGTTGCATGGCATGTTGTTTTTGTGGGACTCCATTTCGTGAACATTGCATATATTGATAAAGGTCAGTTTCGGTTTATTTCCACTTATTCATATGGACGAGTTGGCCTAAGGCGATAAGTTAAGGCGCTGGTTCGAAAGTGCGTTGGTTCGAATCCCATCCCACTTTCAACATTATTTTTATTTTTCAGCAAGTGAATTCTATTCTACCTTGCACTATCAACATAATTTTTACAAGTTACAGCAGTCAGCAGAAGCATGGTTGAACTTGTCTGTAAACCATTTGTTGTATGGATTGTAGCACCAGTAGTCAGGCTGATGTTTTGGTCTGGAACTAGCTCAAAGTTCATGCGTTGCAGGAATATACACTCTCAAGGTCCCCCAAGAATGGAAGGGATCTGAAATCAGTATTTGTTTCATTAGCAACCGGACCATCCAAGTCGCATCTTTCAGGCACAATATCATTACATCTAGACCAGTTTTTACCTTGTAACTTCCAGGAATTATGTCGCGAGGATGTGGGTAGAGAGGAAGGGATTCATTTATTCAGCGTACGCACGTACTTGAGCTCCTTTATATCCTAGGAGATCCATGTCAACCACTTCTTGTGCACTCATCAACGGCTATATATCCTTGTAACTTGTTATAGGGGCGGCATGGTTTCTTAGAAGGGCGGCAGTGTGATAGTAATGTCCCTCTAGTTGGTTAGGGGATGTCTTATAGGGGGTGTAAATTAATTAGATTACCCTCCTCATTTTTCAACCTAAATCAAAGCTAAATTGAAAATTTGTTTTCTTTCTTTTTCTCTTCTCCTCCTCCCATCAACCGTAACCTCCATTAAAACTCAAAATTTCATCGTCTTCGATTAATCGACGATTCGAAAATTAATCAAGTGTAGTGTACTGACTTATATGAGGTATGTTTTGAAAACCCAGTTACGATTTGGTTTATTTTGTTCGATTTAAGTTTAATTTCTATCAAAAATTAGGGTTTCAGATGAAAATTGAAATTTCTGGGTTTATGTGAGTTACGGTTGATTTTAAATTAATTACGAACCGTAACTGGATATTTTGATGTTGTTACGGTTGGTAATAGTTCAATTACCAACCGTATCTTCTTATATCTGAGAATTTTCTTCAGTTACGGTTGGTAATCATTTTATTTTACGAACCGTAACTCAGTTACGATTGGTATCGAGCATTTGATAGTAATATTTCAGGTATAACCGAACTCCCAGTTCGGTTTGATCGCAAAATTTCCATGTAACCGAACTGTACGGCTCCAAGAAAACTCATAAGTTCTAGGGTTAGGTTCGATTACCTGGTAAATTTCTGCAGGTAACCGAACTAAGTGGTTCCAAGATATGTCCTAAGAAATGTTTAGTTCGGTTACCTGCAGAAATTTACCAGGTAACCGAACCTAACCCTGGAACTTCTGAGTTTTCTTGGCACCGTAGAGTTCAGTTATAAGAAGATTTTGCGATGTAACCGAACTTAGGTGCTGACACAACAATGTACTTGTTCCAACAAAAAGAACTGCTCTTTTTATATCCGTTATACACCCCAATGGTATATATATGTGCCTCTCATGGTTAACATTTTCTATCAAATTTTCAGAAAAATGGCAATTCCTAGTCATAAATTTACTTTAGAAGAAGATCTTTCTATTTGTAGAAACTACGTTCTATGCTTTCCAAAGAGGGATGAAGAACGAAGATTCAATGGTGTTATGAGTAATAGTATTTGGGGGAAAATTCATGAGAAATTTTGCGACGACACAGGTAACCTTCACAACCTTGACCAACTACCTTTGTCCATTCGATTTGAAAAGATTCGAGAAAGAGTTGTGGATTTTTTGATTTTGTATCGGATTGTTGCGAAGAATCGACTTAGGGGTGAAGCATTGGGGGGAATCGTTTTGATGTCAAAGAATGAATGGCGACGATGGAAAGGAAACGATTTCAAATATGAGGATCATTTCTGCATCCTTAGAGACTTTTTCATAATGCGTTTTGGGTATTAAGTCCTTTGTAATTTCATTTCGGCAATGTCATGTAATTTTATTTCCAAACCGAATTATGTCATGTAATAGTTCGGCAATGTCATGTAATTTTCTTTCCAAACCGAACTTATGTCATGTAATAATTTGGTAATGTTATTTCTTAAACGAACTTATATAAATTGCATTGCAAATAACACACAAAAAAAAAAGAACAAAGACCAAATGACCAAAAACCACAATGTTTCATTCATATGTTGATATTCAAAGCACACTTAGTCGAACTAATGGTACATTTAATCATCCTCAAGTGATATTGTTCCTTCTTATACAATTTTGTCCGATTCATGCAAAGCTTTCCAAATATCCATGTTATGTTCATACATAATGCACCAACCCAACATTGTGTCGGGGTTAAATCCATTCCAATAAGAGTGACTGCATATCGGAGCCAATGGACAATTTCCTTGTAACCGGAGGCCGATAAAATGGTTGTTTTCAATCAACGCAATCACCACTCTTCTATGTCTAAGTTGCTCGACACATATGGTTGTTTTCGGAGTGTATGTGAAGCTAGCACCTTTTGAGAAATAGTGAACCACGCAATTGAATGCGTAGGCGATTAAGTGCCCAATATCGGCATGCCCATCCAATGATACCTTGTGATTGGATTTCCCCCGTGGAGATGGATTTGATACCTAAGAAACTGCATATTGAGACTATCATCCTCATCGGACAACATTCTCTTGTAAAATTCTGGTTTCTCCTTTAGCTTCATCAACAACCTTTGACGGGAATAAGTGATTTAATTATCATCATATAGCTTGGCACCTTGAGTGAAAGGCCCTAGTTGTTGTACGACAACGTGGAAACCGCAATTACCATCCGGAGGGACGTCATCGGTGGATATGACGTAATCTCTAATGTAAGGAGGTAGCTCTTCCAAGAACCTTTTATCAAGATTGGTCCTTTTTTGAAGAGGTGGTGTATCATTAATTGGAGCCTTTAGCTTCACGTCTCGTTGAGTAGGTTCCGACGGAGTAGGTTGAGAGTGCAACATTGGTCCTTTCTTCTTCATATCACTTGTCTCTCCCTTTTCAATAATATTCCTAGCCCTTTTTTTTGAATCTTCTTGGTACTTCGCCGCGGTATTCTCATGCCCCGAAGGATCTCTAGTAAAAGGGGTCATTTCATTTTTCCTCTTAGCTAACACCTTTGCATATTCTCTAACTTGTTTTTTTGTTTCTTTGGTTTTTGGCCTACCTTTGCCCTTGCCTTTATTCGGTTCTTGCACATTCTCCGAAGTGTGTGGATAAACGATTGGACGCATGTCATCCCAAAATATTTGCCTTTCGAGTTTGTTCTTGTTCCGGTACATCTCGATAACGATTCTACCCATTTCATTGTCATCAAACTCTTCTCCGACATTTCCCTTTGGAGGAGGGACAAAACTTAATTGTTTCCAATGTGGATCTATATCGCTTAAAGGGATTATGCCATGTTCATACTTAGTTATCATGTGGCGACAAGGGAGTCCCATAGACTTCATCATGTTGCAAACACACACCTCGCCCGGCTTGGTTCCCCATATGTCGATCAAATTCACCTCAACCATTAAAAACTTAATGCAAGCATGTGAAATATTATAGTGTAGTCCCTTGAAAAAACTAAGGTCCTCCATTTTCTTGATGTTACCACCTTTGTCTACAATCTTTTTGTACTTCATGATACGGCTTTTTTGGAACTTCTCTTTAATTCTCTCAATATCGCGGTTGAAGTAACTCTCCATTGCGTTAAACACAACCACAAAATTATCGACACATCCAAAGAGAACCAGTGGTGAGCCGATTCTACCAAAGTGTTTATGGTGGTTGGTAAAAGCATAAACGAAGCGCTCTTTGTGTGGTTCCAACCATTGCTACACCACATACGTTATTATATCCTCCGGATATTCGGGGCTAGACCAATGTTATCTAAATTCGACAAGATTTAGATAATACTCTTCTTCGGTGAGAGACCAAGTCAATGCCTCCCATTTCCCGGAGAAGGCAACCGATTTCGCATGATTTATGGTGTATTGTTTATCGAATGTCTCTTTTGCATCTGCTTGTTCATCTTCCGGTAGCTTACTAATCTCTTCCAATCCTATCCTCTTAGGTGGACAAATTTGAGGCTTGCACCTATTCATCACATTGCACCATATATGAAATGTACAAAGCATATTATGTGCCAATGGGAAGACTTTCTCTATTGCATTCATCAATGTTACCTCATTGTCGGTCACGATAACCCCGGGGATATCATCATCTCGGTAGATCGCCTTCACTTGTTATAGCGCCCAAGTGTAACTTGGTTCTTGCTCGTCCTTTAGAAAACAAAAGGCAACGGTAAACGGTGACTTCGTCGACGTACGACCAACAATGTTCAACAATGGCATCTCGTATTTTTTTGTCTTGTAAGTGCAATCCATTATAAGAACTTCATGTAAGGATTGAGACAATTGAACACTCTTCGGATGAGCAATGAAGAGATGAGTTATTTCTTCTCCCGGACCTACCTTCTTTTGAACCGCGTAGCCTTTCTCTTGATCCAAAGAAAACAATTTTTGCATTACTTGTATATCCTTCCATTCATTCCTTTTAATTGTCTCAATTGCATTGTAAATGGTTTGCAAACCTGATACGTTATCCGAGTTATCTTCCTTTAATAAGTGAAGCATAACGGAAGGTGGAATACTCATTTTCCTAGCAATTTTTTCCATTTCTTGAGGAGTGAGCCTTGCGGCCATTGCATGTCCTTCAAGATCTTCCGGACGAGGGTGGTTATGATGACCTACCACCTTATCCATAGCTAGAAACCATTTCTTCGTTAATTTGCTCTTTCTAAATACTAGCTTGAACTGGCATTTAATTTTCTTTGAGCATGTTGTGTTCTTCCTCGTCGTCTTTCCTTTATACCCGTAACCCTTCCTCTTGTGACTAACATCGGAATCTCCACTTCTCTCACAAACCATTTCAAAACGAATTTGGCTTTCTTTTCCATTCAAAACTAAGACGCAATTGACTCTCTTAGCATGTTCCCTAGCCCAATTCTTCGCATCAATAGGTAAGTCAAATACCAACTCATTTGCATAGTGATGAGATGTATCTTCGAATAACATATTAACCGGAGAAGGTTGATCATCCATTTGTATAGGTTGGCTTTCCATCTACAAGAAATGTAAAAACATCAATTGGAATCACATTAGAGTTCGGTTAATTGTAAATTTTATCGCAATAACCGAACTCAAGGTTCGGTTTATATAGCAAAGTTGACATATAACCGAACAAGTAAAAAATAAAACGTTCGGTTACTTCTTATTTTATCTAGATAACCGAACATTACACTGGAACTTCATATATTTTTTTCTTCCCTAAGTTCGGTTATTTACGCTGTTATTTCGAGTTTGCAAAACAACTGAACTTAATACACTAAGTAAACTCTAATATTACGTAGAGTTCGGTTATCTAGTTCGTAAACATGCAGTTTGCGAAACAACCGAACTTTGTACACTAAGTTAATTCTTATTTTTACGTAAGTTCGGTTAGTTATTGGTTGCGTACCAACCGAACTTTGTACACTAAGTTAGATCTAATTTTTACGTAAAGTTTGGTTTGTTAATTGGTTACGAACCAACCGAACATTACACTGAAATATGAGAAACCTTCATTAATGGAGAGTTCGGTAACCTACGTGTTTGGAGAAAATAACCGAACAACACTTTCAGGTGAGTTCGGTTACTTCCGTGTATAGCTAAAGCAACCAAACTGCACTTCCAGATGAGTTCGGTTAGCTGTTCTTGACATAGTGTAACCGAACTAGCCCAAATCCACTTGAAAATTTTACATTTTTAGGAAGTTTTTGACCAATTCAACATACATTATCTAAGTTTGGAGCATACCTGGACACCCAAATACTCTTCCTCCGGTTGTGGTTGATAAAATCCATCATATTCATCTTGAGATTGAGTTTTGGGAAGAATAGAATCACCATCTAAGAAATAACTCATATCCGGATCACTGTGAAAATTAACAAATACTCTAGGAGAGGATGGAGATGAAGAATTAGATGAGTTTTCATCACTTGAATACCCAAACTTAGTGAATTGGAATTTTTTTTTATTTTCCATGTTTTTTTCCTTCATCTTCTCTAACTTTACTCTCTCTAAAATTCTACTCATCTAATAATCATACCATCTTTTAATATAATCTCACTAATTATTACTATCTCCGTCTCACTATTAAGTGACCTAGTGTATAACTAAATTTAGTCATACACTAGGTCACTTAATAGTGGGACGGAGATAGTAATAACTAAATCATTTAACTAATCATAACCTAAAATTAATTATTAGGATAGTTTAGGTATTAATATAAATATCAGATATGGGGGTGACCTAGATTTACTTCTAATGTCTTTACCCAAAATAAAACAATGGTCCCAAAAAAAGGATGGTCCCCAAAAAAATCATTCTTATACATGGTATCATAGTTTCTTAAAACATGTAAGATCCCCAACCGTAACAAAATTTCGAGGACCAGCTGCAAGATGATAAACTGGTCCATATTCTTTCATCCATTTAAACAATGGAGAAAAGAGCACCACCTTAAAGATCAGAAACATCACCAAGTATAGTACTTGCAATGGGTATACCTGATTTTGTTAATGATGTTAACCAATCAGGACAAACCCGTGAACCATTTTCTTTACTGGTCTCTTCCTCTTTACATGACTTTATGTACCTTACACCAACTTTCAAACTAATACCATTAAACCATGACATTTCTGCAAAAGAAGCTTTAACTTACTACAGTTAGCAGAAAAGGAGCCATGGCTATGGGACAAAACAACATTCCGAGATTGTATAATACTATTATCCAATATGTTGCTCTCCTATTATGAAAACTCATTGCATTGAGTCGCTAAAATTCAGCATCATACATTTAAGCATTCTTCTGAAGTCATCATATATACTGAACACAGAATTGGGATACAGAATAACCTACAGGAACAATCAAAGCACCTGCTCGTGAAGCAAGCATCGGAATTGTGACCTTAATGGTAAAAGTGCAACACGACAAGTAACTTATAGTTTGAAAATAATCTCGAGCAATAAGATCATCCACCGTGCAAGGTTGAAATGAAGACTACCACGTCTTTGTCTTCTAATGTTGTATCGAGTTGACCACTTAGTTCCCAATCGCAGTCATTTATAAGGACAAGAACACCTGGTCTCCTGCAATACACATTGCCATGAACATAAACAATAGTTCAAACTAACCTGCTAAAGGAGAATAGTAGGAAATACTAAGATTACGAAGATAACAGAACTCTATTGCAATCAACTTCAGATGATCTTCTGTTATTGCCTTGTCAGAACTTACACTGAATCCCCTTTCATGAACATTTCAGGCCTCTCCTTAATTAGATTAGTACGAACCCAAGCCAACAGATCCTTCATTGTTAACTGATAATGAACAACAGAAGAAAAGGCTAAATTAAACTAAGATCTAGACATAGAGCAGGGGACTACTTCAAGTAAGTTCCGCAAATGGTAATGGTAAGAGAGGGTCACCTTCTTTTCTCCAGTTTGATCAACATCAACATTGTGGGTCTTCACTGACTCGCAAAGAAGCTCAAGTCCACCACTGCATTGGATTAAGAACGATTAAAATGTAGTTCAAGGATAATAATAACAGAAGTAAAATAAAAGCAAAATATGGAGCTGGAAACTGATACAACACTAAAAGGTGGGGACATAGTGGTGCAGCACATAAGTTCACAGAGTTGATACATCATTACGTCATATCCATCGAACAAAGTCTGCTAATGGCTGGGATGCTATGTTACAATCACAGAGAAGACATACATTCTAACAAAATCGGCCGAAGACAATAAACAACTCATGTAGTAATCTATTCAACCACCTCGCAGAAGACACAAGGTAACTGATAACAGCCTCATATGAAAATTCTATTTTCCATTGTTTATGGTTTAATGAATTACTCAATGGAGACGAGCCAATGGGGCAACATACTAGGCAATGTTTGGTACAACGATCTAAGGTTATCCTGCGATATACACCCATGAACACCTCACACATCCAAAAATCTAAACTGGAACGTTTTTCCTAATTCATATTACCAGTAACCATTATTTAGACCAGTCCAGATTTTTCTTATTTATCATATCGCTGAACTAACTTGATCTTGTTTTTCCAACCTAATAATCAACATATCCTTGAGAAAATTTCTAGGATTATAATTTATTTATTTTTCGGCAAAAAAAGAAGAAACTTAAATTTCAAGCTGCATAGACAGATTACCAAATAGAAGCTTTCAGGAACGTACAGAATTCGAAAAACTATAGTAAACCTAATCACTAATCAGTTATTGTATGCAGCAATTCCAAAATGGACAGTTCATAGTCCAACAGCATAGTAAAAGAGAAAGAGTAACAGATAAACTACTAAGGACCTTTCAGTCTAATATTCTCCCAGGTCCCTGGATAGAGAACGTAAAGAGTGTCTCAGTGTATCAGCCAACACGAGCTTCATGAAGAAGTTCAACATCAACCCAGATGGGGGTGATTGCACATAAATACCTCACCACTGATACCAAAAAGCGTGCAAAGATACTTGTCTTGATCAACTACTCTAGCATTCTCAAGCTTTATGTTAGGGTACTGATCTACTGAATGTAAAGTTCTTCTTTTTGCAAGATCATTCAGTAATTCCTCTGTCACTTCTATTCATACTGAAATATGAGAAGAACAACTTCTACTTCTTTTATCTCAGACGAAAGAAATGAAAGTTTAAAAGGTCTAATATATTTGTATCTAGATGGAGAAGATAAATCGTTTTCCTCTTCTTTCAAGTGAATTTGTAATCAAACAGTAAGAAATATGTGGAGGTTCAACATAGTGGCGCAGAACATAACTTTACAGAGTTGATACGTCATTACGTCATACCCATCGAACAAAGTCTGATAATGGTCGGGTTGCTACATTCCACCCAAAGAGAGGACATACAACCTAACAAAATCCGCTAAAGACAAGAAACTACTTGTGAGTTAATCTATTCAACCACCTCGCAGAAGACACGAGAGAGAAAGTACAACCAATACAAGTGGTAACAGCTCGATATGAAAATTCTATTTTCCATTGTTTTAATGGTTTAATGAATTATTCAATGAAGACAAGAATGGGGCAACGTACTAGGCATGGTTTGGTACAGGGATCTAAGATTTTATCCTGCGATATACACCCATGGACATTTCAGACAAAAAAAAATCTAGACTGAAACACTTTTCCAAGTAATAATTTATATCACCCGTAACCATTTAGACTAATACAAATTTTTCTTACTTATCATATCACTCAACTAACTTGATCTTGTTGCAACCTTAGTATAATCTCTTAAGAAAATTTCTAATGTTTTTATTTATAATTTATATATTTTTTTGCCCAAAAAAGAAGAAAGTTAAATTTCAAGCTGCAAAGATAGATCAGCAAAAGAAGTTTTCAGTAACTTACAGAACTCAGAAAACTACTTCTACTTCTTTTATCTCAGACGAAAGAAATGAAAGTTTAAAAGGTCTAATATATTTGTATCTAGATGGAGAAGATAAATCGTTTTCCTCTTCTTTCAAGTGAATTTGTAATCAAACAGTAAGAAATATGTGGAGGTTCAACATAGTGGCGCAGAACATAACTTTACAGAGTTGATACGTCATTACGTCATACCCATCGAACAAAGTCTGATAATGGTCGGGTTGCTACATTCCACCCAAAGAGAGGACATACAACCTAACAAAATCCGCTAAAGACAAGAAACTACTTGTGAGTTAATCTATTCAACCACCTCGCAGAAGACACGAGAGAGAAAGTACAACCAATACAAGTGGTAACAGCTCGATATGAAAATTCTATTTTCCATTGTTTTAATGGTTTAATGAATTATTCAATGAAGACAAGAATGGGGCAACGTACTAGGCATGGTTTGGTACAGGGATCTAAGATTTTATCCTGCGATATACACCCATGGACATTTCAGACAAAAAAAAATCTAGACTGAAACACTTTTCCAAGTAATAATTTATATCACCCGTAACCATTCAGACTAATACAAATTTTTCTTACTTATCATATCACTCAACTAACTTGATCTTGTTGCAACCTTAGTATAATCTCTTAAGAAAATTTCTAATGTTTTTATTTATAATTTATATATTTTTTTTCCCAAAAAAGAAGAAAGTTAAATTTCAAGCTGCAAAGATAGATCAGCAAAAGAAGTTTTCAGTAACTTACAGAACTCAGAAAACTACCGCAAAGTTTATTACATGTAGCAATTCCAAAATGGAATGTTCAGTCTAAATTCTTTAAATATGAGATAAAACATAAGGACATTAATCCTTAAAAGTTCCTGTGGTTGCAAGACCATTCTTTAATCCCCTGCCACTTCTCTTCCTACTAAATTTTTTAAATATGAGAAGCACAACTTCTTCGTCTTCTTAGAAGAACGAAAGAAAGTTCAAGGTCTGATATTATTGTATGGAGGAGAAAAATCGTTTTCCTCTTCTCCCAAGGAAATTTCTAATCAATCAGTAAGAAATATGTGGTAATCTACGCTGAACCATGATTCAAGCAAGTGAATAATAAATCACTAAAACAGTATTGAAATACGAATTATGTTCTTTAGATTGGAATATTTGAGCTAAAAATCAAGCGAGAGATCGTAAAACCCTAAGATTTTACATAATATTGAGATAACACATAGAGATGACTTAGGTCAAAATTTATGCTTATATAACCATATAAATTTGTGAAAAGATTGAGTTTTACTTACCCAAATTCAAGTGTCAATTTCATCCTCGAAGATTTGTGTTTGGAAGGAGGTTTTCTTTTTGAAACCCTAGCTCCACTTTAACGGAATGCACTGATAGCTTTTCACTAGTAGAACTTGGAATTCGAATGAAATACTGGCATCAAGTTCCAGTTCCAATACTTTATGCCTGGGCCTATGGGGACTTGCGTAGATAGCATATCATTATTTTATAAGGTCACCTACCCTACAATGTTAAGGGATGTCCTAAAAATCATGAGATTACTAATTTACCCTTATCCTAATTAAAATTAACCCTAACCTAATAACCGCCTCTAACTTAATCTAAAACAAAAACAAAAGCATCCTAAACCTAGCCGCACAAAAAAAGAAAAAAAAACAGTTTTGAGGAGAAAATTGTTCTTCTATTCTTCTCTTCTTCCCCATTTCAACATCGTTTTCATCGATTAATCGTCGATTCATAAACTTTTCATCGTCGATTAATCCATCAAGTATAAGAATGGTTTTTCGAAAGAAAACCAACCGACTCCCAGGAACAGGTCCCCCATTAAGACATCAGCAAATCTCCCAAGTAAAATTGAGGAAGAAGTGGAACCGCAAGTTAGAGGCATTATCGAGTATAAAAGACGCAAGCAGAACCTGATTCTGCCATGGGACCGATTTGCAAGTATTTTCCAACAAACCCATTACTTTTAATTTGATTTTGATTGCTTCAATTGAATAGAAATCATCAAAATAGGGTTCAAATGGAAGATATAGTGTGTTGTTCGGTTAGGGGAAATTTTGAAAAAAAACTAGTTTTGTAACCAAACTTCCTGAAAGGAAGAACAGTTTGGTTACCCCAGATTTTAAATTCTCGTTCGCAAAAAGTGTTAAGGCTTCTATGTAACCGAACTTTACCTTTAATACAAATTAAACCGTGGAGTTCGGTTGCTTTGCATTTCTCAAAAAAAAATTCTTATAACCGAACGGTACGGTTAATGCATACATATGGACTTCGGTTTGTTTGCATATTTCTTTTTTTAGATTTCTGTAACCGAACTCCTCCCTAATTGCATACATGTATATATATATATATATATATATATATATGTAGTTCGGTTTGTTCGCAAAAAATGAACTACCCGAACTCTCCCCTGATTGCAGAGCCGTTAAGTTCGGTTTGTTCGCAAAAAAATTGACAAACCGAACTCTTCCCTAATTGCATATATGTGTAGTTTGGTATGTTCGTAAAAAAGATGGACTAACCGAACTCTTCCATGGAACACAATTTTTTTCTAGAGTTGGCCTATTTTTTGTGAAATTTTTCTACTAACCAAACCTTACTACGAGAACCTTTATGATGCGTCTGATTTAGTCAATCATTTATCGGTTAAGCTAATATCTTTTGTTTTCTTGATTAGTGGCAAAGGCGAAAAATCCAACCAAGGATTAGTGGAAGATATGAAAACTCCCACGCCTCGAGGCAGAGTACACTTAGGTTCCGATAAGCGTGGAACCCAAAATTCTAAGTTTGGAGGTTGGTCATTATCGGGTGTTGTCATCCAAGATGTTGTCAGTAGAAATAATGTTGACAATGTAATCCAACAAGATAATAAAGAGATTTTGGAAGAGATGGGAAATCAAGAACATAATCAAAGTGGAGAAGAGTAACCATCTGAAGAAGAAGGAGGAAATGAGGATGACAATGATGACGGTGAATAAGATGAGGAAGATGGAGATAAGGATGGAGATAATGAAGATGACGAATCATAGGAGGACTGGATGAAGAGGAAGAGGAACGAGTAGAAATAGTTCAAAAAAAAACTAGAAAGACGCCTAAAAAGCCTTTTGCTAGATATGTATACATTCCTGATGAAGATTTGTGTTTGCCGCCAAAGAACCCAACTTATGGTACTTCAAGAGATGGAGGGGAGGTATTGCTTGGCTAAAAAATCTCATGGGCTGCCAAGATCTTTGCGACAAAGGTATTGAATCTTAACCATCAAGATTTTTCAGTCATTTTATTATATTTTGACATATATTCTTCTCTCTCTCTCTCTCTCTATATATATATATATATATATATTAGTATATAAGACTAGTTTTTCACCCGTGCGATGCATGGGTTGTATTTTCTCGCTTATGAAATTTTGTATCCTTGTTTTAAAATTATTAATTTGATTAAAAATTGAAAATTGTGATTAAAAAACTAAAATAGAATAAAGATTATAAAATATACAATAAACTAATATAAATTCATGCAATAGAAGAAAAACGCAATGCGACCTCTTATGAGTCTATATACAATTATTCCAGCTCCATAAATTAGCCAAAATTCCCAAAAGTTCGATATTCTTAGAGTTTCTTGATCTCATAATTTTTCTTTTCAGAAATTCTCAAAACAACTTTGACCTTTTAGTATAAATTCTTACATATGGTCTATCATGTGATTTTTTTTTTTTTGATGTATTATAAACTCCTAGCGCTAATGGATATCTAGCTAGCAGTTCCTCGGTTGTTTAATAATTTTTTGTCCAATTGCGGTAGTTTTATAGTTATTTATGCAGTTGTGTTATTTTCAAAATAAATAAACAACTGGTTTGATGTCCTATCACATGTTTGATGTCGTGCATTTTTAATTTTCACTCAGAAAATATATAACCGAGAAGTGGGAATAATTACACATATTATCAACCAAGTGGTCACAACATTTTGTTACCGATATAAAAAAATATCTTACCGGATATACAAATATCAAGGAAAAACTTGGTTCAATTTTTTATTGCAATTTTATTTCATGTTTGTCATTTAAAATAGTAACTGAATACTTTTAAATATTTAGCTTGGCTGCAAAATGAATTACTAAATCTTGAAATCTCCGGAGATCCAAAAAACTGAAAATTAATTTTCATGCCAAACAATATATAGTAACCCCCGCCAAAAGAAAAAATCTAGTCATTCACACATTAAAACTATCAACCAGGAGATACACAAAATGTCTTTATTACCCGATCCCGACCCAAAGAAAAATATCAGAAATTACAAATGAAAGATAGCTAGATATACACGAACTACTATAACACTAACTTAAAGTTATAATCATTGTTCACATCCACACTCCGTATCTTACACTAATTTATAAACCAGAATAGAGAAGTCTTAACTAATTTATAAACCAGAATAGAGAAGTGATATCACCAAGAGTTTATATGTGTCAAGCAACTTCAGTGCACTGTCTTTACTCAAAAAGGAATCTTTACTAACCAAAAAACTATGTAGCTTCCCACAAGATATTCCTACGCCAAAGAAGTTTGTATATCAAAATCCATCAGCGCATCACCATTTTAATAATCTTCCTCACGCGGATGTCTTCCAGCTGTTTTTCATGTGGATGAAAAAAATATGAACACTCCGTATTAAACTCCCCAAGAAATTAACAAATATCCACTAAAAATATAACTGTTCCAAGTTTATGTTAAAAGAAATAAATACCTGAGATTTTGAGAACCTATTGTCAGCTCAATCAAAAGTAAAACAAACAAAATGTTTCCCTTGGTGCACACAAAGAATCTCATATTAAATGTGACAGATAACATGATTATGCTCATATTACTATAATTAGCTTAATAACCATAATGATTAATACCCATAACATTTTTTTGTCACACACGAAAAACATTGTTTCAAATGCCACAAATGATATTTGACTGATCTCAACCATAGCAGAAAAACTCAACTAATCATGCTCAGCTTACCCTTGACTGTCTTAAAAACCACAATGCGCTGATCTATACTTAACTCATAAGACTGAAGACGAAAAGAAGAACGAAAGCAAGTTTTCCTTGGAAACTGCCATGAAACATGAGTTTTCAAAATGGTTACGAAAAATGATAAGTTCCAGTCCCTGAGTAAGAACAATATAAAAAAAAAATTTAGTTGTTACAGTAATTAGTCTGCGACTTAGTGGTGTGAAGCGAGGTGTTAGTATCTAATGGACGCAATGACAACACAACAGTGACCTGTCTATAATGAAGCTGCAATGTGGTGGAAAGTCTATCCATAGGTAGTTTTAATTTGGAATTGTTGATGTTAATTAGAATTTCATACTTCCACTTTTGGTTGGATTTAAAAGGTTGCAAAAGAAACAAACTTGAAAATAGTACCATTAAGTTAACTTTGTTGAAATGCAAATAATAAACAGGTAAAGCAATTTCCAAACTTGATTGAAAAGAAATCGACTCCAAAGACCCTTGGTTTTGATTGGCATTAAGATAACAGAGTTCAAACGTAAATTACTTTGAGTGTTACCTTCCGAGATATCATTTAGTTCAAAAAAAAAACCAAATTCCACCCAAGCAAAATTCTAAGGCTTTCATTTGTTAATAGAAAAAACAGTTCTTGTATCCGCATAAAAGTATTTACTAATGTATCCAAACGTTAAACTAAACCTAATCAGAAATCACATATTGACTGGTTTAAAATTGGAACTTTCATCAAGTTGCAGATGAGTTATTAGCGCACTAACACAGTACAACACTAAGGTTGAAATCTGGTGTCATTTCTTTTCAAATCTACACTGTCCTGGATGAAACACTCCTTCTACACCATACACTGCCCAAGGTAGCATTACAAACCTGACCGTCGAACTGTCCCGAATTTTTGATTTGGTTTGACTCGGCTTCGCCTCATCTCGTCCCGATGCATGCTTAGAATTTTTTTATTTGATGTGGTTAAGTTCTGAAATGTGTAAAGTAAACCCGTCAAAACAACACCCTGATTATGTCAATCTTGCCAGCAACAACCCATTTTGTTCCTAATTCATCTATTTGTGTTCTTGTATCCTTGTTCTCCAGACTCTCTGCAATCCATCACTTAAAGTGCCCATAAATTGGGCAGAGACGTCACCGGAAAACATCTCAATTAGCCGGAAATAAAAAAAGTCGTCGGTCATCGGTCAACATCAGGTTAAGGTTCGGTAAAGTCAATGGTCAAGTGGTAAAAGTCAATTAGTCAAGTCTTGTTATCATTGAGTCAGATCTGAGTCAGACCTATCCAACTCAGACAGATAAGCCGAGTCAGAACAATCAGCCAGTTAACTGGATAATTGTCAACAGTGAGTTTATTAGGCCAATGTTCATGTTGCGCCATCCTGGGGCAACACCAGGCATGCCAGACACCAATTCTCAAGACATGGCTTCAATTATATAGAATGATGCATCATAGCATCATTTTCTTCACTATCAGTTCAACATTAATCTATCCATCACTTGAGTTGTACAAAACTAAAAGGAAATCTTGCCACTACTAATCTATTTATGTGACCTTAGGTATTAATCTATTTATTTTCTGTCAATCCTTTTCACGGCATCTTGATCTTTCACTTCTCGATTTAGTTTCTTATTGTATCTTTCTTTGTATTAGGTTTTTGAGTTTCTTGTCATTTGACGTACTTGTTCTTGAAACCCACCATATAACTAATTTTTGATATTAGTTAGATGTATATAAAAAATAAAAATTGGTTTCACCAAAAATAAATAATAGTTCGATAAGCTCATGTTCCTCAAAACTATTAAAACATTCAATAAACTAAAAGGATACCAATGCTACAAAAACAATTATAACTAAAATCTTATAGTCTTGTAGTGCAACGGTTTCAAACCCTATGGTACTTATCCTAGCTCCATAAATTCGTAAAAAATAGTTATTTCATTTCCCAAATTTTGGTACTCCCTAAATTCGTGGAGCTCATTTATTTGTTTTAATTCGAAATGTCACCAAAATAACACATAATTTCAAAAAAGAAATTTTGTTCAGCAACCGCTTGATTATTTTTGTAAATAAATATCATGTAATATGATGTTGTTGTTATTTTACGAAGGTAGAATGGATACCTAAAAGTAATTTCACATAAAATTAATGAAGGTCAGAGTGAGTCAGAATTTAAATACTATAAACCTAGACCATGATTTAATTAATGGGTTTTATTTGAAAATGACCGATTGAATGTTTGAAGCTTATCATGTTCTGTAACTGGAATTGCTAATAATTTCCGATCCAAAATAGTGAAAAAAAATAATTCACGGCAACGGAATATTATTATGAAAAATAATTGGATTGGTGAGCAATCTCTTCAATATACTTTTCCTTCTCTTTATAAGTTGTCTAAAAAAATAAAGTAACCATTAGAGAACTGATTAGGTTTTTGAAATTTGGACTTCAAAAAACACTTAAATGAAGCTAAGGTAGGTGAGACTGCTCAACTTTAACAAATGTTGGGTGATTAGTGGAAATGGAATGATGACAAAGGTTTCTTGGTGGCTAATTGCTATACTTCTCTGGACATTGATGGGTACCTTTCTTTCCCGCATAAGCATGTCTGGAATCCTAAAGTCCTTTTAAAAGTCTCTTTTTTAGTTTGGACTATTTGTCACGAAATTGAATCATGAAGGTTTCTTGGTGGCTAATTGTTATACTTCTTTAGACATTGATGGGTACCTTTCTTTCCGCATAAGCATGTCTGGAATCCTAAAGTCCTTCTAAAAGTCTCTTTTTAGTTTGGACTCTTTGTCACAAAAGTGTTTAGACTTTCTATTCAGGGCTGGGAAGGTGGATAATCCGAATTGCTAGTTCTTTTCATTTTCTGTTGAATCAAATGATCATATGTACATTCATTGCAAGGAAGTCTCTAAATTTTGGAACTTTGTTTTAAATAGTTTTTGTATTAGTTGGAACTTTGCGGAAGGCTTGAAAGCTACTATTTGGGAATGGAGAAATAAGAAAGGAAGGAAAATGCGTAGGAAACTTTGGGGTTTATTACCTTTTTCCATCTAGTGGACAATTTGGAGCAAAAGGAACAATCATCTATATTCTAACAGGTATAGGAATACAAATCAATTTATTATCGTTGTTAAGTGTAAGTTTTTAAATTGGTATTTGCACAATAAATTATTTGAGGGTCATTCACTGTCAACTCTCATTTATAATTAGGATGCCGTAATTGGTATGAGCTAGCCTTGTTAGCTCAATCTTTCAAGCTTACTGCTACGTGGGTTTCCATTTTTTAATGTAATTTTACATTTTCGGGAACAATAATTTGAGTGACACGCCCCAGAGTTTTTTCTTCAAGTGCGGAAACCCCAAGACCCAGTTGAAAAAGAAAATATCTTTTCAGAAAAAAATTTAGTTCCGCTTCTGTGCACCAGCCCATAATCAAAGAGGCACTAAAGAAGAAAGGAAAGCCTCTTGTAATTCCGTCGGTAGCTTTTAGAGTTCTGAGTTTACTCTGTTGTATTTTCGTAATCTAATTTTTCATTTTCGTAAAATAAAAAAGAAAATGAAAAAAAACTATTTCAAAACCAGTTAAGAACCGAACTGGTCCATGCAATTTACCGGTTGGACTGTCCGATTTAACTGAATTGTGTCTAGAAACACTGTATCTAACTGTTAATGGCCTAGTCATGTGACACTAATCATTAATAAGTGTACACTTCGTCTTGGAGGCTACCATTTGAAGTTCCGTGCATTTTCTCTTGTACATGATTCACATGGTCCTTGTCGTATTTGTAACTTCATTTATTTTCATTTCTGTTCATGAACGACCGGAGGCTACCATTTGAAGTTCACATGATTACCCTTTAGCAATTGATTATTGATTATAGTTAATTGTTCATGCACATCATGTTTTTGTTAAAAGCAACTTAAATTATCAACTGTCCAAAAAGTAACAACCTTAAAAACTCAGAATGTGAAAAATAACAACCTTAAAAACACACGGCGTGCATTCTCTGATAAATTTATTTGATTTATTTCTTGTAGGTCTCTTTCTTTTCTCTTTTCCATGGTTTCTTTTTCTTAATAATTTTTTTTGTCTTATTCAACCAATTTAGTTTAGTTAAACCTGTGACTGATACATGTATTGCGACTGTATCGGTATAGTTACCTAGCTTGAGACTGTTATGAGATTAATCAAATATAGGCATCAACAACCTGGAAGAGTTTTCTGCAAATAATTACTTAAACTTAGAAAAAGCATAATCAGTTTGGTAGCACTGAAACATATACCTGCATTATGGTAACAACGCATCACTGCACTTGCGAGACCATCGTTTCCCTGGCAGCACGAGCAATTCCATAGCCTAAGAGCATCCGAAATACAATATCACCAGTTGCACATACAAACATAGAGTAGATATTGGAAAATGCATTTCAGGATGCATTACTGCTCAGTAAATTGAACTATAGCTGACATAAATATTACAATCACAACCATTCTTATCATCATTTAAATATTATACTACCTACCAAAAGTATATGAAAAAGCTTCAAAAAATTCTTATCATCACGAACATGATCCCTTAGCAAAAGCTCATTCGAATTTTCCATCTTGACGCATTAAAATGCTTGTGCATTTTCCTCTGTGCGTTTCAGTAACGGTGAAGTAGTATCTTGATGCCATAAGTTCTACAACTTTTAAAGGTTGCTCCTTTTAAACGTGAACATAGTGAACATGGACAATAGCACGTTTTAAACTTTTTAGTACTTTTCATTTTTTAGTATATATTCACTCATTTTCAAGCATTATTGGGGAAAGAATAACCAAGATTTACCATTCATGACTGATAATAGACCTATAACACAGGAAAAAGGAAAAAATAGCATGATACCGAAGATCTCAGGCCTGACTACATATTTGACATCCATACAAAGAGCCTAATGGAAGGGCAAAAGAACATTAGGAATTGATTCGAACAGTACAACACGGAAGCTCTTATTGAGAAAGCCGGTCTCCACACTATGAATGATTTCATTTGTAAATCATGATGTTGTCCTTTCCTCCTAGTTCCAACAATGGAAGATACCCAAAACATTAAAATAAACAATTAAGAAACTACATAAAATAAATAACTAAGAAAATAGCTACATTAGAGAGTGAGAGAGATAATTATCTTTTATGGAGGTTGTGTGATAAAAGTGGTGCTGACTGCTGATGGAGAATTGGAAGAATTTAATTCATTAGATTTAAAAGGTTTTTGATGTTCTGATATTGTAGATAAAAATATCGGTAGAGCAAAATTGATGCCCAAGAAGTGACAACGAAGCAGAGAAAATAAAGTGATACAAAAGATGAAAAAAAATACCTTTTTGTGTGATTTCGGTAAAAGGTACGATAGCATCTTGCAAATTCCTTAACTAAATATCCCGTTTTGTCCCTACAGAACGAAGAAAGATCCAGATTATTCATCGTAAACACAAAAACAAAAATTTATTTTTCAATAATACAAACATTATCGGAGCTGTTGTCGAAGGAGATATGCGTCATCTATCATGTGCACTCCCTGTGATGATCTGCAAAAAGAAAAATACATGCAAACACACTACCATCGATCAAACAAAACGCTTATAGAAATTGAGAAATTGCAGACAAAAAAACCATAAAACTTCAACCTGTTCTTGTGTAAGAGGAACGCCGTAACAATGAGATTGATTTGGATTGGACTTTTTATAGAGAGATGCCGAAAAGGTTATTTTTTATGATATGATAGGGAATATACCGAGGTGTTTGGAATTAATTTATATTATTGTTTATTTATCTAATCAAATAGATTTTTGGTAATATAAATTATTTACCAAAGAAATAAATTCCAAAAGATAAATTATTTACTTTTTATCACTGTTTCTATTTAAGAAAACATTTACCATTTTGTTTAATTTTACAATTATTATTATTAGAGTTTTCGTAATCGGGGAATTTTTTTTGCTTTGGCTATGGAACGGCTATTGTTTAGAAAATTAGTTATCTAAAGTAATTAAACCAATTAGAGCTTTGTGTCGGAAATACTGCATTCATATCTTTTTGTTGCATTCATACAAGCATCATGGATGTTCTAATACTCCAAGATATTTTATTAACGATTTTCTGTTAATTATTGGACAGGATCAATACTCAATTTATTTTACGGAAGAGAAAGAATGCTTTGATTCTCAGGTAAGTCCCCATAATCCCAATTTTTGTTTTTGGATTTTAATTATGGATCTAATTTGTTAATTTCATAATTGTATTTGTGAATTGTAATTAAAATTTGTTTATTTATCAATAGCTTGGAATTGTAATTTGGGTTGTTTAGTCATAAAAATTGTAGTCGTACATTGGACATTTATTTATTTTTAATTTCGTTCATCAATTTTATTTTTGGTTTTGATGAAATCATGATTTAATTTGTATGAATTTATTTTGATGTGACTTTTTATATTAATATTTAAGAATTAATTTTAATATTAATATTTAAGAATTAAATATCTCTTAAGAGATTCTTTTATATATTTTTGGAAACACTAATAGATTCTATAATATTTTAAAATATATTGTTTTGATAGCGTTACTAAATTTAAATACGGCGGGGCCAAAATCGACCAGAAGCTCTGATTAACCACGTCGCTCGAAAAAACTCTGTTTTTATATAAAGAATATGGTGTTGTTTTCGTAGGATCATAATAATGTTGTTCGTGTTTTGAAACGTCAAAAGAAAAAGAAATGGAATATAGAGAATGAGCGTGATGAGGTCTGGTTGGCGGTATTTGATTGTATACTATGGAACGTGATACAACATAAACACCAAAAATTTGATATTGTCACTTTTTCTGCATTTTCCGAGAGGGTTTATCCAGAGACGGACACCTTTCATCTACCGTTTGGCGAGATGGCAATAAATCCGGATGATTGTTTTAGAATCACGGGCCTACCAATTACGGGAACAAGTGTTCGAGATGGATACGATCCCTCGATGATCTATGAACTTCTTGAAAAGTTGGTCGAAAAGTGTCTAGGATATAGCGCTGACAAGGCACAATGTGAGTTTAGACGAGCTTCAAAAGAGCCTAAGGAAGGTGATGAGTATAATGAGTTTGAGGAAGACTGCACGTACAAGAATAAGTTAAAGAAGATCAAGATGAAAGTATTGTTTTAGGAGTTTGGAGGGAAAAGATTTGGTTGCTCAAGGAAATTTGGTGATGACACTGGAGAATATTGAGCACCATATGACTTCTTATTTGTTTTATCAACTAGGAACCATTTTCTCCCCCGACATTTCAGGTCACGTGGTAAAGGCCCATTACCTCCCGCTATTGGACCCCCTTAATGAGGTGAACAACTACTGGGGGGGGGGGGGGGTATTGCGTTTCTTTCATTCGTTCAAGCGGAGCTAAGAAAAGCTTCGATGCTTAAGAGTTGTTTTTTTGGAGGCTTATACACCCTTGTTCAGGTACCCCGTTAAATTATCCTTTGTGTGTTTCAATCCGTAAGTGAATGAATGTGTATTGTTACTAATCATATTGCGAAGGTATCATTTGTTGCTTCTTCTCATAGGTTTGGGTGTACGACCACTTCCCTAAACTGAAATTGTCTCATGCTAAGACTCTTTGGCTTTATGGGAAGCGTACAACTGGTAAATACGAATTTTTGAACTTACAAGACAAGGGTAAGAAGAAAAGGTGTTGGATTTGAGGGAGACATTGGATAATGTAACAGTTGAAGATATGGATTTCCATCCTTACACCATTCAATCAGATGAAGATGAGAAAGATGTTGAGGTTATTGATTTCTCATCTATCGCGGGTTATAATGGACCGTTGTTTCATCCTGACGGTTGTAAAATGTATAATTCTGGAAGAGTATTGAGACAATTTTCTTGTGTCACAAGAGGAAAACTTCAACTTCAAGGTGAAGAAGCGGGGGTCATGTCCTGTGTCACACCTTCGAATGCCCAGACAAATTTTCTGCGAATGCGTAACCCCGCAACACAGTGGTTCTGTGAATAAAGCTTCACTCACCTGCACTTCAGCCTTATAAGTTTGCACCAATGCAAACAACCAACTCAACAGTTTTTCAGCGGAAGTCTTTTACCTTCTTTTTCTTCACTTAGCTTCTCAAATGCATCCCATAATGCACTCAAACATTGCCATACATAGCCAAACACAATCAGTCAACCAAGAACACTTATAACATGACACAATCAACTTGTTTTATTGCATCAAAGGTAAGAAATACAAAACTTTCCCACTTAGGGACTTACACAGACTTGTTCACCTTAAACCAAGCCTTAGACTTACGAACACTCTCATATTTTGAGTCTCACACTCTCCTATGTAAGCCTGCCGAATTTTCTACGCCTTAGGACTATTTATACAACAACTTTACTTGGCAAAAACCTTGCACAACCGTTGCACACGCAAAGGACATCCATCTGTCCCATGAAGCAGTTCCATAATCACCACTAACTATGCTAAGTGACCAGTTCTTCTCCTACTTGAGCCAATCATCAAACACATGTTCTCTTGCAGTTAGGAACCTTATATCATGCTTATAAACTCCTTTATAACAATTCTACTTCGTCTCACGTCATTGGCATGCTTGTGAAGCTCGTAACCAACTTGTAACTGTCACTTGATCCGTATTGCACAACTGTTGTGCTTTACCGAATTCTTCCTTGTTCCAATGTTCAGATATCTTGACCCTGCATGCTTATCACTCTAAGCTAATGCACAAATTTTTTTTTTGCATCAATCATCGAGGCCAACTCTCTAAGCTCATTCTGGTTGTTCTGGCGCCATATGCTAAACTTAACAAATTCGCTTGACAATAGCAATGCCGCTCTTGCATTACTAGATTGTTTGCACTGTCCAAGATTTGTACAGACTTGAACTAATGTCATAGATAAAATCTTGGTCTATTCTACCTTGTTGCATCATCCTTGAGTTTTGTCCAACTCAATTCCACAGATATGCCTCAATGCCAACATCGCATGTTGCATCTGTCACTTTGGCCTCGTCTTACCTTTTCCTCAATGAAGCCTCACTGTGCCGGCCAATAAGCTTCATTACTAGCCAAATGTCTTTATAGTGTAATGCTACCTTTGTGCTTCACTGGCCTGCGGGGTGCCACTATCTTAGTGCTTGACAGTCTAGTATACCGATATTATGGCTTTTCATTTCTCTATTATGGCTTTGCGTTGCGCTATTACGGCGGATCACTGATTAGGCATGCAAAACTGTAACACGCAATCATTGTGCGCCACTTTCCATACCGGTCATAGACATCCCCCACCTAATCCGTTCAACGCCCTCGTTGAATGCGACCCAGTATAAACACTATACTTGTCTTAACCTCGTTGTATGCACTTTCAAAACTTTTTTTGAAATTCAACAACCATTGTTGGATTTCGTACTATGCCAACTTTTCATGCCTTAACATCATCATCACTTAGATTTACTGCTTTTCCATTGATCTCATATACTTGAGTCACTTCTCGGCGTCGTGCACTACGCTTATACTGCTACTCAAATGATGCATCAATACCCAAATGCGACATGAAATTCTTCTTAGCCAACTCCCTTTAGGCCTGAATTTCGCTTGAATCATTTATGCCTAAGTGTATACACATAATTATTATTCTCAACTGATCACTATGATCATTGCCATATTCTTTCACCTCCCTACTTTGCCTTTTGCATATAACTCAACATGAAAAGGACTTATAAACGACTTGGCTTCATCTTCAATCAATTTTGCTGGCACATTCCTTGAAATGTAGTTCTACATGCCCTTGTTAAGCACATCAAACAGGGGTTCTCTTTGCATAAGACACCCGATTCAAACACTTCATGCCTCGTCAAGCTCTGATTATGCAAGCATCATTCCTGAACTCATTTCTCTGAATGTGGCTAAATATAAACTCTCTATACTTATTATGCCATCTAGCATACCCAAACAAGAATTGCAATTTTTCGTTGCCTAACTCTCTAAAGCAAAACTATTGAGTTGCACAACCCATCTCCGCAACTGTGACTAACTATCTTTTTGGACATAACATAGCTAACCCTTTAGCTGTCCATATGCCATGCCTTAAAATCCAATAAGATCTCCAAATATTTCTTTGAACTTCATTTCTTGCTCGCCTGGAAAGTGTGTGTTTCTTTCACTTTTTTATGAGTTCTACACAACTCATGCTTGTTGATGATGTGATTTATATCTTGTTGTATTGCTTGCACTTTCGCTGCCCATCTGCTGTCGTGCCATATTGTAATTCCCAAACAAAAATATCACTTTTGCATCAACTAGGACCCTTGTCCTATGCTTTTCTTATTATCTTTAAACTTGTGTTGCTACTGCATACGTTAGGCTAAGTATGTTACTGCAGCATCTCCCCATGAACTAGCTTTACATCGCAAATAAAGAGGCAAGACTTTATAAACGAAAACACCTTCATTCATTAATGCTCTTACATAACACGACCATGTACCATTACATGATATATCCACCGATCATTTTGGAAAGCTAAAACTTCATTAACAAAGCAACTTGCTTACACCAAAGAAAAGTGTATACAAACTTGAAGACTCAAATAAAAATCTATACAACCAAACTCTACACATAGAGTTTGCAACAACCAACAACTAAAGCTACATAAAACAAGCTCAGAATACACCATGTTTTATGGTACCAAGTGTTTCCAATGGAGACAACAACACTACTTCTTGTTCTATCTTAGTTTCTACCTTTGTCGAAGTGAGCAACAACTTCGTTGCATGGTCTCTTCCTTGAACCTTCACTTCGGCCTTCACAAGTCTTGATAGAATGACTCACATAGTCATCCCGAACTGATGCATTAAGTTGCGCCTTGAGTGGACATCTTCTAGCGAAGTGTAAACCTTTTCAAATGAAACATCCCCTATACTTACGGGCTCAAGGGAATAGTTCATCTTCCTTTGGCTCATGCTTGCGCTTACTGCCTACAGATTTTTCCTTTCTTTTGGCCTTACCTTCACAACTTTGCACATCTTCAGTCGTTGTGCAACTGGTAAGCTCTCCGACCGCCTGAATATCCATCTGGATACTCTGAATTTTGCGCCTCTTGAGTTCAGCAATGACCAACGAACTCCCTCCACTCAGAAATTGGAACATATGATATTCTTCACTCATGCCACGTACTTCTTGCACCAATGCAAGGAAATTTTCATCATAGGCCTGTGGTGTACCCGTCATATTTATCCTGCGCAAACTCTCACTTGCGTACCAAGCACCATTTCTTGGCCAGAACTGACATCTCAGTTCATCTTTCATGTCATTCCATGACGCGGGATTGGCATAACCAGCAGCTTCATCTTCTTGCAGCATAGTTCTCCACCTAACATTTACATCACCACCAAGGTAATTTCCTGCAAGAGTTACCTTTTTTCCTTCCCCAGTTCCATTCACCTCAAAGTATTCCTCAACCTCATACAAAAAATTATCAATTTCTTTATCTTTTTTGGAACCAGCGTAAACCTTTGGCTCGGAGACTCGATTAGAGCTTTCTCCGTTCACGTTTTCCACTGCAAACATGTCATCACTGATTAACTTGCAAATACTTGACATCTCATCTGACATTTGGTTCACATGGCCTGTTAGTATGGTCTTCATGTCACTGAATTTCCCGTTGAATTCAATCACTTCAGTATTGGTTTCACAATTTAACAAGGTTGCATCAGACACCTTGTCCCCGACTTCACCTACCCTTACGTCAAATACTTTAAACCAATTTGATGTTTTTCCTTCAAGTAAATATATCTTACCCTTATCTTCAAAAACAAGAGGAATATCAACTCCATCAGTACCCAATGGTCATACTTCCAAGATCACCATACTCCTCTAGTTGATCAAACGTACTTGGTAGTTCTTCATCGATCATCATGCCATTATAACTCATTTATAATGCCATTATAACTCATTTATAATGCAAACTTTTTGAATAAAATGCACCACTTACTTGGTCACAGGAAAATATCTTAAGAGAGAAAGAAATACCAGCGTATTATCCAACAAATACACTTGGACTGCGTACCAAACAAAGCTCTGATACCCGAAACTGTCACACCTTCAAATGCCCCAGACAAATTTTCTGCGAAGGCGTAATCCCGCAGCACAGTGGTTCTGTGAATAAAGCTTCACCCACCTGCACTTAAGTCTTATAAGTTTGCGCCAATGCAAACAGCCAACTCAACAGTTCTTCAATGGAAGTCTTTTTCATTATTTCTCTTCACTTAACTTCTCAAATGCATCCCATAATGCACTTAAACATTTCCATACATAGCCAAACACGATCAGTCAACCAATAACACTTAGAACATGACATAATAAACTTCTTTCATTTCATCAAAGGGAATAAATACAAAACTTGTCCACTTATACCTTGTTTGGTTGGAAGAATTGGAGTCCTAGGAAATCAATTATGGGGTAATCCAATTCTTGGAATTGAATTCCGTGGAATTGGATTCAATTCCAAAAAATTATCCTTTGGTTGAGGTAATCCAATTTTTTGTGTTTTTACCTTGGAATCCAATTCCATTGCACTACTAGACCAATGCAATGGAAATCAATTATTTTGGGGGGAATTGGATTCCTAGGAATCAAAATTCTCAATTACATGGAGTTGGTTTGGACCGTTTGGTTCAAGGAATTGGTCACATTCCCCCGGAATTGGATTACCAGGAACCCAACTCCTTGAACCAAACGCGCTGTTAGGGACTTACACAGACTTGTTCACCTTAAACCAAGCCTTAGCCTTACGAAAACTCTCATATTTTGAGTCTCACACTCTCTTATGTAAGCGTGCCGAATTTTCCATGCCTTAGGACTATTTATAGAACATATTTACTTGGCAAAAATCGTTCACAACTGTTGCACACGCAAGGGATAGCCATCTGTCTCATGAAGCAGTTCCATAACCGCCACTAACTATGCTAACTGGCCAGTTCTTATCCAAGTTTCTCCAATCATCCAACACATGTTCTCTTGCAGTTAGGAACCATCTCCCATGCTTATAAACTCCCTTTATAACCGTTCTACTTTGTCTCGCGTCATTGGCATGCTTGTGAAGCTCGTAACCAACTTATAACCGGCACTTGAGCCGTATTGCGCAACTGTTGTGCTTTACCGAATTATGCCTTGACCCAATGTTCAGCTCTCTTGTCCCTGCATGCTTATCACTCTAAGCTAATACACAGACAATCTTTGTGCTGAAATCATCGAGGACAACTCTTTAAGATCATTCTGGTTGTTCTGACGCCATATGCTACACTTAACCAATTCGCTTGACAATAGTAATGCCGCTCTTGCATTACTAGCTTGTTTGCACTGTCCAAAAATTTTCCAGCCTTGAACTAATGTCGTAGACCAACTCTTGGTCTATTCTACCTTGTTGCATCATCCTTGAGTTTGGGCCAACTCAATTCCACGGATATGCCTCAATGCCAACATCGCATGTTGCATCTGTCACTTTGACCTCGTCTTGCCTTTCCCTCAATGAAGCCTCATTTTGTCAGCTAATAAGTGGTAGGCTTTTAAGAGTGTGTAAATAAGATGAATAAATGGATGCCTACAGTGATACCTGCAAGTGCACAGGGTCAGTTGTAGCTTGTGTGCAAGAACAGGGTCATTTCACATGGACTTGGGGTGTTATGAAGTTTTCCTAGCTAATTCTATATGCAAGGCAGTGACAAAAGATAACTGTGAGATGTTGGCAGGAAGCAAAGAAAGTGACTAAGAATGACAGTGGAAAAAGCAGTGAAGAAAATGAAAACAGTGGGAATGGAAGTGTGATTCTAGGGTTAAGATTTCCCTTTCACCTAGCTAGTTCACCTAGGTTAAATCCTTGTCCCTAATGGACAAGAGGGTCTAGTTCAATCTAGTCTCTTGGCCAGGGCAATTCATGTGGCAAGTTATCTAACCTAAAATCCTTAGTTTAACCCCTAGCATTGCCTATCTGATTAAAGCATAAACAATCACAGGTCATTTAGGTTTCTAGGTCTCTAACTAATATGGCTGGTTAATCCCTTGAGCCACCACTGACCCCTAGCATTAGTGGTCTTCTTACAGCACCACTAATCACAAGTCAGTTGGGCTTTTAGGAATCTAACTAGCCTAAGCTATTTTGATTTCAACAAAAACTAACCTAATGGCTAACCATCATGGCTTAAGAGTCCTCTCACCCTAGTGGTGGATTTAGAACATAAATAACATTTGAAGATGACAATACATTGAATTAGGCAGTAATTGAACTTCGAATTGAAAGTGAAACAAAGAACTGAACATAAAAAAAAAACTACACAATTGGGGAACTGGCTAGTCCAATTCTCCCAATTTTGACACTGGCTAGTCCAGCATGGTTACAACACACACCCACACCTTCTATTTATACCCAGAATTCAAAATTAGGGTTTACAATGTTTTCCCCCAAATTCTCAAAATTAGGGTTAGATATTTACCTAATTTGATGTGACAAATCACTCAAAACGGTCGACCCATTTCTTCTCTGCCTCTTCTGGTCCTCCTATGCCTTCAATTGACGCATATGCTTCTCTAATTGTTCCCTAGTTCGAGTTATTTTACTCACCCCAAAACCTAGGGTTTCAGTGGTTGTGAGATGGGGAAAATAACTAGGCTAGGGAGATGGGTTTGAGGTAGGGGAGGTGATGGTGGTTCGTACGGAGTGGCAGGGCATGGTGGTGGTAGCGCAGAGGGTGAGGAGATGGAGTTGCAGAGCTCTGTTGGGGGATGGTTGTTGCAGAGAATTTGGGGAGAAGAGAGCTCGATGGATAATGAGATTAGGGTCTGTTTGTTTGGGGTGTAGGTGTTCGGTTGCTAGGGTGTGAAGCGGGGATAGCGAACTTTGATGAACATCGAGTAAAGAGCGTTGGATGATCCCATATAGATTGAATCGAACGGCTACGATGGAGAGGTATGTAGCGACCGTTGGATTATGAGATACAACAAAATTTACGGCTTCAGATGGAGTTAGGTACTATGGTGTTTGACAGGAGCTTCGGATTTTGATGCACAATGATGAGGCGACCGTTGGATGACAAGATGGATCCAATCTGACGGCTCTCATGGAAATGGGTATGGATAATGGAAATGGATTTGGGTAATGGTTTTGGGCCTTGGGTATGCCAAGCCCATATATTCTTTAAGAACAATTCTTCCTCTTCAAGCCCACTTCTCGTTGATCCGGCTCTTGCAAACATCATTCTTCGCTTCCTCCTAGCGAGAGTCTTTGCCGTTCCTTTGCTCTTTTCGGTCCGTGAGTTAACCAGGCTTTATTAAGTACCTAAAAATGCAAAATTAATTAAGAAAAGTATTTATTCTTGAAAACAACGAAAACACAGAATATGGGATAAAATGTAGAATTAATGCACAAAAGATGAGTTAAATGCCAAGAAAAATATATAGAAATATGCACTTTTTAGCACTCATCAAATACCCCCAAACCTGAATTTTACTTGTCCTCAAGTAAAACAAAACTAAGGAAATCCTACCTATACCACTGTCGCTGGTCTCTCGAATGCATTTAGCGTATGCACTAAGCCTTTTAAACCACTAAGTGTCCCTAGTGGACGAGTGAAGTCTTGTGAAGGTTTGCTTAGAACGTACCTACAAAGTTCTAGGACAAAATATAAGCTCAGATTCCATCAAATGTGACATGTGCAAGTCAGTTTAAGCTCACAGCAAAATGGAGATGTCAATCTAGCTATCTAAGGCACAATCCTAGCACTGATAACAAATAAAGACATGTGATAAGAGTGTAAAGTGTATCTACACATGTGTAAAGAAAGATCGGATGTTATGACTACTAATCACCAAGAGATAGTTTCTCAGGCTAAGAACCAAGATCGAAATCTAGCTAGCTGTCCGGACTTTACGAGAATTGTGAATGAGTTGGAGGTATTTCACAATTACTCGCGTTGTACATCAATGGCATACACCCTCCTTGCTTATTACAATGAAACAACAAAATGACTCTTTACATGACTCTTATTTACATTGACTACTCTCTTTTATTTTTGGAACAAGAGAGGATGGAATTGATAAATACTTGATTGATTTTTTTCATTTTTTTTTTTCATTTTTTTTTTTTTTGAAAAGGAAACACTTTTGATACATATACAAAAGGAAACAAAAAATTACATGACATTTTGCAAGAGGTAGCCCTTTTTGATGCACCCAGTTAAATTCGATGGTTGTTTTTCTTAATGTAACCTCCACCTTCTATCCCAACCAACCAAAGAAAAAGCTAGTCAAGTTTCGTTCAGTATTCTAAAGTGATTGGCAATCGTGACTTCCTATCAAACACCTTGAAGATCGAGGCTATACATGTATTGGTAGATCGTGCGCGTGCAAATTTCTTATCACTATGTGAATTGTGCTAGAATCAGGGTGCCTAAATATCTAGACTAAGACTCCTAATAATTACATATTTGCACAAGAGTCAACATTTCAAGGTAAATGAGCTCCATTTTTATTTTTATTTTTCAATTTTTATTTTTTTATTTTGATTTTTTCATTTTTTTCAAAAAGAAGGAGTTCTTGTTTTCAATTATGGCATATTATCAAAGTATCTACTTTTCACCCCCAAACCTAAACTAAACATTGTCCTCAATGTTTCAAAATATGAACAAAATTATAATACAACATATGAAGAGGATCATGTTGAGTAGAGAAAAAGGAAAGAGAATACCCGATTTCGGCGAAAGCAATATTAGAACTCCGTTATTCAAGGCAAGAATCCAACATATGTCAGCCGAGATCATATTGGATTAGCAAAATATATACAAAAGGAACAAAAGGGTTTTAAGAAATTTTATCTACTGGATTATATACAAAAATTCACCATACACTAACAATCTAAAGAGTTGAGGATCAACCCAAAAGACAAAGTGTAGAGGTTTCAACAGCTTCACACAAATATAACAGGAAAGAAACGCAAGTGAAACTGTGAAACAAAATGAGCTACCCCCAAACCTGTATTTTTCAACGGATAAAATTTTGGAAACAAAATCTCGCAGTTTTGGGGGTTCATCATGTACAAGGTCTAACTCAAAGTGAACTGTGCTAGGGACGGGCAAACATGCTAATTCCAACTGTGGCTCCTCAAAGATATTATACTTAGATGCAAAATAGTCCAAAAGGACTTGGGAATCACACGGTTCCAAACCTAGATTAGGGACTCTCAGAAAAGTCGGTTTGACAATATGGGTACAAACCAAATCTAGGTTGGGTGGAAGGCCATCAGATTGTGACTTATGTAGGACGATAGGCACATCATTACTAATCACATCAACATCTCCTAAGTTTTCTACACGTGTCACAACATGCTCAAAATCATCAAACAAATTGGCAAGATCACAATCAGAGTCATCAACATCATCAACAAATTTATTCTCATGCATCGGCAAATCAGGAGAAATATCACAATGTGACCTAGGTAGAGAATCAGACACATCAAATATATTTTCATGCATATTAGCATTAGTGTCTACAGAAGATTCAACTATTCCTATGTTATGCTCATCTTCGCAGAATAATTGTACGAATCCCATGTCAATATCAAAATCATATGAATTACAATGAGTATTAGAAAAAACAACATTCATGAAGGTCGAGGGCGAGAAGCCATATGTTTTTGAACCAACAGGTTCCACAATATTTTCATGTTCTTCTAACATATCATCATAATCATCATCATGGTAGCATGCATATTGGTCCTCATTAACAGTGGTGGTGTCATTAGTCGATTCATGTTCCTCTAAATTAGGTTCATATTCAACATCATTTACATGAATGGGACTAGACACTTCATTAGGGACAACATACATTTCCTCATGAATTTCCTCCTTTTGTAGGTGAAGCAAAATCTGATCTAAATATGCATGAATTCGTGATGTAGATCTATCAAAGTTTTGCTTACTGAGTCTTAAAGCTTCTGTGGTGGGAGTACAAAATTCTTCATGTTCAAATTGTGGTGAATGGTACATGTGTGCATGGTCATTAGGGTTTACAAAATATTGATCGCAACCCTCAAAGGATTGATTATGGTCCCAATGACTACCATTTTCACAATTTATGGGCATTTCATACCTTGGATTTTCTCTAGATTGCCTAAAATTATGCAAAATATGACAATTCTCAACAGGGTGGTCTAAACTACCACATGCGGTACATGCATAGATTTCAGGTTGCCTAAGAAAATTAGATGTGACAGATTCCTCATGTGATTGCATTTCTAAAGCTGCGATTCGAGCTTCTAATTGATCGATCAGTGATGATTGTGTGAGTGAGGCACTAGCAAAATGTTCATTTTCACGTTGTGGTGAATGATGCATGTGTGAATAGTTATTAGGGTTCATGTATTGAGGCTCGGGACTTTGAAAATGTCCATAATAATTCCTATAACTATTGACATCATGGTCTACGGGAGGTTCATAACGTGGAGTATGTCCATACGCAAGTTCTCTAAGGGATTTGTTGTATTCCCCAACTGTAGACCAAGATCTAGACATGATTGGGCTCAAAAGCTAAGTAACTATATTACAAAGCCCAAAATTTGGTTTTTAATGGGTTTGGATTTTTGGGAAAAATTTGGTTTTTATGGGTAACATTTGGTTTTGTCGGGTTTGAAAAAGAAATTTGGTTTTTAATGGGTTTTAGAAAATTTGGACTTAATGGGAAAAGAAAACACTTTGGTTTATTGGGTTTTGAAAACTTTGGTTTTAATGGGAGAAAAACATTTGGTTTTTAATGGGATAAGGAGACCAAGCCCACTGTTGGGTTTTGCGAAGCCCAGCTACGTTTTTGAAAAACAGGCCCACTGCTGGTAGGTAAAGCTAACTGTTGGTTTTTGGAATTTTGAAATTTTGGCCCACTCGAACTTTGGTTCAGGCCCACAGTTCAGAAACAAGCCCAGGTAACAATTTGAAATTTGGGCTCTTAAATAGCCAAAGGTCGAGGCCCAACTGGGTTTTGAAAACGTTTGCTGTTTTTGGGTCAATCCCACAGTGTAAATGTTTAGTTTTCAAATGGATGTTAAGCCCACAGTCCCAGAAATTTAGTTGGGCTTTGGCTAGCTACTAACTAAAATATGAGGCCCAACTGGGCTTTCAAAAGTTCAGTTTTCTTTAATTCAAACAACAGGCCTAAATCAATCTAAAACCACAAGCCCACAAGAAATTAAACAAACAAGCCCACAAGAAATTAATTACAAACCCAACAGAAAAATGGAAAAAATTATTACAAGCCCACAAATTAAAAATGGAAGCCCACAGGTTGGGTTCTCTTAATGGGTTTAGGCTTACTTGCTTAAGCACAGCCCAGCTGCTCAGTTTGGTTGCAAAAGCCCAGTTGGGCTTTGGATCATCCTAAGCTTTGGCTTCAACACTCAAGGCCCAGTTGGGCTTGGTTCAATTTCCTCTCCTTCTACAGCTTACAGCCCAGTTGGGCTTGGTTCAAATCAGTTCACTTCACAAGCCCAGTTGGGCTTTATCTTACACCAGTTGCAGCAGCTTCAGCAGGGACTCAGCAGCAGCAGCAGGGAGCAGCAACAACAGCAGTCTTGGCAGCAGCAGAGGCTGGCAGCAGCAGCAGCAGCAGCACCACAAGTTCAGCAGCACCACAAGCAGTAGCTGAACAGGGGCAATGTTGCAGGCTTGGCAGCAACAGCTCTACAGGTTCAGCACAGAAGCAAGCTGCACAGGCCAGCAGTACAGGGAAGAGGAAGAAAGTAGCAGCAAGTGGCAGGCCCAGCTGCAACTCAATCAACAGCAACAGCAAGGGCTCAGCCAAGCAAAACAGAGTCACAACAGCACAGCAACAGGAGCACCTGGAAAGCTCAACAGAAGCTGTCAAGAACAGCAAGAACAGCAAGGGAAAATGATGCAAAGATGAAAAATTATGCAAAGATGAAAATGCAAGTTATGATGCACTAAATGCTTATACTAAGATGCTTATACTAGAATGCAATGCAAAAATGATGCAAGACACAAGAAAAACTTAACACACAACGGCGCCAAAAACTTGGTAGGCTTTTAAGAGTGTGTAAATAAGATGAATAAATGGATGCCTACAGTGATACCTGCAAGTGCACAGGGTCAGTTGTAGCTTGTGTGCAAGAACAGGGTCATTCCACAGGGAGTTGGGGTGTTATGAAGTTTTCCTACCTAATTCTATATGCAAGGCAGTGACAAAAGATAACTGTGAGATGTTGGCAGGAAGCAAAGAAAGTGACTAAGAATGACAGTGGAAAAAGCAGTGAAGAAAATGAAAACAGTGGGAATGGAAGTGTGATTCTAGGGTTAAGATTTCCCTTTCACCTAGCTAGTTCACCTAGGTTAAATCCTTGTCCCTAATGGACAAGAGGGTCTATCTCAAGCTAGTCTCTTGGCCAGGGCAATTCATGTGGCAAGTTATCTAACCTAAAATCCTTAGTTTAACCCCTAGCATTGCCTATCTGATTAAAGCATAAACAATCACAGGTCATTTAGGTTTCTAGGTCTCTAACTAATATGGCTGGTTAATCCCTTAGAGCCACCACTGACCCCTAGCATTAGTGGTCTTTTTCACAACACCACTAATCACAAGTCAGTTGGGCTTTTAGGAATCTAACTAGCCTAAGCTATTTTGAGTTCAACAAAAACTAACCTAATGGCTAACCATCATGGCTTAAGATTCCTCTCACCCTAGTGGTGGATTTAGAACATAAATAACATTTGAAGATAACAATACATTGAATTAGGCAGTAATTGAACTTGGAATTGAAACTGAAACAAAGAACTGAACATAAAAAAAAAAACTACACAATTGGGGAACTGGCTAGTCCAATTCTCCCAATTTTGACACTAGCTAGTCCAGCATGGTTACAACACACACCCACACCTTCTATTTATACCCAGAATTCAAAATTAGGGTTTACAATGTTTTCCCCCAAATTCTCAAAATTAGGGTTAGATATTTACCTAATTTGATGTGACAAATCACTCAAAACGGTCGACCCATTTGTTCTCTGACTCTTCCGGTCCTTCTATGCCTTCAATTGACGCCTATGTTGCTCTAATTGTTCCCTAGTTCGAGTTATTTTACTCACCCCAAAACCTAGGGTTTCAGTGGTTGTGAGATGGGGAAAATAACTAGGCTAGGGAGATGGGTTTGAGGTAGGGGAGGTGATGGTGGTTCGTACGGAGTGGCAGGGCATGGTGGTGGTGGCGCAGAGGGTGAGGAGATGGAGTTGCAGAGCTCTGTTGGGGGATGGTTGTTGCAGAGAATTTGGGGAGAAGAGAGCTCGATGGATAATGAGATTAGGGTCTGTTTGTTTGGGGTGTAGGTGTTCGGTTGCTAGGGTGTGAAGCGGGGATAGCGAACTTTGATGAACATCGAGTAAAGAGCGTTGGATGATCCCATATAGATTGAATCGAACGGCTACGATGGAGAGGTATGTAGCGACCGTTGGATTATGAGATACAACAAAATTTACGGCTTCAGATGGAGTTAGGTACTATGGTGTTTGACAGGAGCTTCGGATTTTGATGCACAATGATGAGGCGACCGTTGGATGACAAGATGGATCCAATCTGACGGCTCTCATGGAAATGGGTATGGATAATGGAAATGGATTTGGGTAATGGTTTTGGGCCTTGGGTATGCCAAGCCCATATATTCTTTAAGAACAATTCTTCCTCTTCAAGCCCACTTCTCGTTGATCCGGCTCTTGCAAACATCATTCTTCGCTTCCTCCTAGCGAGAGTCTTTGCCGTTCCTTTGCTCTTTTCGCTCCGTGAGTTAACCAGGCTTTATTTAGTACCTAAAAATGGAAAATTAATTAAGAAAAGTATTTATTCTTGAAAACAACGAAAACACAGAATATGGGATAAAATGTAGAATTAATGCACAAAAGATGAGTTAAATGCCAAGAAAAATATATAGAAATATGCACTTTTTAGCACTCATCAATAAGTTTCATTACTTAGCCAAATGTCTTTACAGTATAATGCTACCTTCGCGTTTCACTGTCCCTGCAGGGTGCCACTATCTTAGTGCTTGACAGTCTATACAGTGTATCACTATTATGGCTTGGCATTGCGCTATTATGGCTTTGCATTGTGCTATTACGGCAGATCACTGACTTGACCTGCAACACTATAACGCATATTCATTGTGCGCCACTTTCCAGACCGGTCATAGCCTGGAAGAGCAACACTGCAAGTGGGGTTGCCAGTTTACCGCGAAAATCACCAAACCACCTATAAACAAAACACCATCTGGTTTATCCTGTATAGATTTTATACCTTCCTCAATAAACTGGTGTCTTTAATGGCATCCATGTGGGACAAGGGATACTATCTCCTATTTTGGATGGACAATGCAATTTCGGGAGGAAAATGCATTCAAATGATTGGGATAATACAATTTAAGAGCGGTAACTCATATCACATGAAGGAACTTTAAGCATAATTCCATTATTCTTAACTGGTGACTCTTGGGCGCAGGCATCACAAGTAAATTATTCTTACGGTTCTAGTGGATTTTTTATCAATAATGGGTAGTTGTTGTTGCAATGCATTCAATTTTATGGTTAAAGATTATGGATTTTTCATTTTTGTTGTCTTGCCTTTGCATACTTTCCTATAAGCGATAAAACAGTAGGTTTCGAATCACCTCTAAAGGTAATTTTGTGCCCAACCTTACTTTATGGTCCATTTGAAAGCTACCTCACCTCCTTCTATCTCTAGCTGCTCTCTGGTTGTTGCGGTGGAATGTAATCCTCTAGCTTCTTTGATATGTCCTGTATGATCACATAAAGTCGTACCACTATCAGATTTTGCATTACAATTCATCATTGTAGCATTGGGTTTCCTTGTAGCTTTCCTCGTTCGGAGGAGAGACATGGAAACAATGGGTTTTGGCCATACTTTTCTGTCAAATCATTCCCCATCCCAAAGAAAAGAAAAATTTTCATTTGCATCTAATCTAACAGTCAACACTTTTCTGTTTTAATCAAATTTGGGAATTCAAACAGGTAAATTTTGTTACTTTTCAGAAACTTTTCCCTTCCTACTTTTTTTGTAGTCGGGTGGGTCGTTGTTTTCTACTCGGTAACTCCTAATCTTTTTCCAATTTTCTTTTCTTTTTTTTTTTACATTGTTTTTCTCACTATTTTGGTGACCCTTTTGAGTTTTTCCTTATTTTTTTCCTTTTCTCGTCATAGAAAAGAAAAACGATGAGATCCAAATATTACAAATCATATACAAATGCAAGGCACTAAACTCTAAAGCAGTCTCTCATTAAAAAATTGCTTCAAGAGTACTTTAATTATTTGCTACAAAATATGAAACCAATGTAATATAAGTGGTGTTTAATGTATTATTCTTCCCTGTCAAGCTATGCACCGCCACTATCACATAAAGATAGTCATGCCATGACAGGCAAATAGGCATAGTTGTTAAAAGGAAAATACGAAAATTATTAGGGAGGGTACCAAATTCATAGACCCAGTGTCCCATATTGGTGTACTTTACAAGGATTGGTATGTATGATTGCTTATGGGAAGTACCAAAATTATTTGGGTGGGTATCAATTCACCCACGCTGAAAATTGGTTTACTCCCTCCATTTCAAAAAAAAAAACAGTCTGTTTTGACTTTGTCAAGATATTAAGGAGATCATAGCAGTTTACATGCATACCCTTAATTACTTTCCTAATTTATTCATAAAACTGTTAGTAATAAAAATTACCAAAAATTGTTATGGGATTGTAAATAGGAAATACAAAAAATGAATGAAGGATATATATTTGTTTCCTTAATTATACAAATTTCATTAATATTTTAGATTTGGTCCAATTAAAAAAGAATTTATGAATATAAAAAATTTTAAGGTATATTAGAGAGTTCATTCGAAAAATATGACTATAAACAGAAGCTAGACAGAATTTTGAAACAGACCAAAATGGAATAGAGAACGGTCTTTTTGAAACACATGGAGTATTAATATGACATGCATTGGTACTAGTCCTATCAATACCAGTACCCTCCTTTAGTTATGATGTTTATTTTGGTTTCTTTTATTTCTTGTCTTACAAGACTTTGCTTTCTTAGCTTAGGTAGATTTCCTTTCTTAGTCGGCTATTGTAAACCTATTTATAGAGCCTGATTTTGTTGTCTATGGATCATCTTAATATTACTAAGAGTTTATTAAAATATTTCCTTTTTTACAATTTTCTCTTCTTGCAAAACCTTTTATTCTTCTGATTTCTATCTCTTTCGTCTTTCTGTATTACCTGCAATCTCTGTATTGCATATTCTTAACCTGTTATACATTAGTTGGTAGCACAGCCAAAGATTTTACATTCTTATCTAAAGTCTGATCCTTAAACCCCTTCCGCAACTCAAACCCTAAAAAGAAAAATCATCAGCCTTTAGTTTTCTTTTTGTAAAAAGTTCAATGACATATAAACCACTTACGAAAGCAGATATTATTGAACTAAAAACGTCCATCAAGAAAGATTTTGAAGATCTTAAAACGGATCTTAAAACAGAATTTGAAGCAAGCATCAAGTCTGTAATATATAAAGTCGAGAAGAAGTTTGAAAGTCATGAAGGTTACATGATCATGTTATCGAAACATGTAGGAATGGAAGATAAAGACATGCATGGATTATTTGATGATAAAGAAGAAGAGAAAGAAGATGACACAAAGAATGTTAAAAGAAATTCATTCTTTCAAAGGACTGGTATTCCTGAAAAAGTTTTACGTGAGCTTAAACACAAAAAGCAGTTCGAAAGTTTTCTTGACAGTCCAAGTAAAAAACTTACAGTTTTGAATCTCGACAGTGATGAAGATGACGAGTTAGAAGAAGAACAAGAAAAAAGGTGGACAAAAGATAGAATATTGAAGTCTCGTATGAAACCCTACGAAACCTTACCAGAATATAAATTGAAAGATGATATTCATAACTTCCATGGTGGTTTACAAATTAAAGAATTGATGGATTGGTTTTATGTAGTAGAATCGTTTTTCAAATTCATGGAAGTACCTGACCATTCTAAGGTGAGACTTGTTGCATATAAACTCAAAGGAGGAGCAGCATCTTCGTGGGAGAAATTATGTGAAGATCGTATCAAATATGGTAAGCCCCTATACGTGGGAAAGAATGATAAACTTAATTATATATAAGATTCTACCTAAAGATTTTAGACAAAAACTATTTATCAAACTTCAGAAGTGTAGACTACGAGCTAGACTTGTTGAAGAATATGTGGCTGAATTTTACAGTCTTGTGGCACGCAATCAATTGAATGAGTCTGAAGAACAAGTGGTTGCACGTTTTATAGAAGGTTTAAATAGACTTATACAACAAGGAATGACTCAATTAGTATATGCGATGCTTGAAGCTATTCAACAAGCTATTAAGATTGAGAGACGTGTACTTAATACTTTTAGCCAGACACAACCACGTCAGAATCGTTATCAAACATATAATAGGGCTACAAAACAATATAATTCTTATTCTGGTAACCAAGATGGTCCTCATGATCAAAAAATAAGTTATAGTCGACCCATTCAACAACCACCAATAACAAACTTTCATACAACCAAATACTTCTTCCTGCAGAAAATTCACCATTAATTGATATTCCACCTACTAAACCACCTCAGACTTCAAACCAAAGAGATATTATTCCAAACACCAGAAGTAATAAGTATCAGCAGAAGTTTCCTCTATTACCAAAACCTCTTAATCCTTATTCCAAGTTTAGTGGAGAAAAGTATAATAAGTGCAACCAAACTGGTCATACTTATAGTGATTGTTGTAAGTTCATGATTACATTAGTGAAACTCAAAAAGAAACACAAGGAGAAGAAGTATTAGAGGATGAAGATCAGAATTACTTGCATTCGCATGAATCTTATGATGCATATTTTCTTGGTGTCATACGTCCAATACTAATTACTGAACCATGTCTTTCATAAAGGCATAGTATTTTCAAATCTCAGTTTGTTATTGAAGGAAAATTTTGTAGCATGATCACTGACAATGGAAGTATAAAAAATTATGTAGCTGCAAAGTTAGTTGAGAAATTGGGATTACCTATTACACTTGGTTAGCAAATCCAACCGGTGATTTCCTGATTTTGAGAAGGCAAGTCTCTCTCCCAGAGCAGTTAAAGAATGAAGTTAAACCAATGATTTTGATAGAAATGCTCTTCCTCCTCATCCAAATCCATCTTTGAGGTGGATAAACAACTCTTCCACTCAAAAGATAACTCATCAGTGTTTGGTTAAGTTTTCAGTCCTTGGATATGAAAATTATGCTCTTTGCGACGTAATTAATATGAATGATGCAAATCTAATTTTGGGAAGACCATGGCAGTATGATATTTATGTTGTTCATAACTGCTATGAAAATAAATATACTTTTGTTCACGGTGATTTTACAAAGGTATTATGGCCTTCTCAATCTTCTACTTCAGTAAAAGAGCATTCATAACTGAAAACAATTGCTTTAGTCGCTACCATTTCTCGCTCTCTACAATAAACTCATACTCTGAATTCTCATGAAGCTACTAAACCTATGGTGGAGATTCCTAATAAGGTACAAGATTTATTATATTCTTTTAGTGAGTTATTTCCTGATGAATTACCTAATACCTTACCTCCATTAAGGAATTTACATCATCAAATGAATTTTATACCAGGAACCTCTCTTCCTAATCAAGATCACTATAGATTAAGTCCAAAAGAGCACGAGTTAAAGATATTACAAGGAAAAGTTGATGACCTAATTCTCTGTTTCTTTTAGTTTCTTTTATTTCTTGTTTTACGAGACTCTGCTTTCCTAGTTTAGGTAGATTTTCTTTCTTAGTCGTCTATTATAAGCCTATTTATAGAGGCTGTTTTTATTGTTTAGAGATAATCTTATTATTATTAATCAATGGGTTTATTAAAAGGTCTTCTTTCTTTACAACTTTATATTTCTGCAAAACCTTTTATTCTTCTAATTTGTATCTCTTTCGTCTTTTCGTATCTCCTGCAATCTCCGTATTGCATTATTCTTAACCTGCTCTACATGTTATCATGCAAATAGGCAGCTACCACATATACGGAAAAAATAATGCAAGAAAAATCACAGTCAAATAATCAAGTCAAGAACCACACCAAACTATAAGACTTCAGGGTTTAGGTTTCCACATTTATTTATCTAAATGAAGGTTTTGAATTTTGATACAATTATATTGATTATGTTTTAAAAATATTTTTTTTATACAACATCTCATTTTTCTTTTTATCTCACTCGATTGGTCAAATCGTTCATTATCCAATGGCTTTATTCATTATCCTACAACTCTCTCTTGGTTGGAAAGTAAGAAATTTTCTATCATTGTCTAATTATCGAAAGTTTAAGTAGAGAATAAGATTGAATTGTCATATGATCATTCTCAGAGAGTGTACACAAAATTGAGCTCGGAAATGTGCAGTTTTAATGAGAAGAAGAAATTTTGCTTTTCTCCTTGGCTCTAAGTACTAAAGAAAAGTCTCTGTATATATAACCACGTCTCATGAGTTTTCTTATTTTTTTTTTCTTAAATCATTTTAACAAAGTTTTTAAATTGTGAACCGAATCGTGAATCGTTTTTCATTTTCAATGAATCGAATAGTGTGTTGAATCATGAATCGTAGATTCACTGTCAGTTTTGATAGATATATTTGTCATGATATTTAGTTAGTGTAATGTAATTTAGGATGAAAACAATCCATTTTAACACAATTATGACATGATTTTATAATTAAAATTATTAAATAAAGAAAAATATGTGAATTTTATCAAAATTGTCCACGCAGCTCAGTGGATGTGAGTATTACTCCCTCCGTCCTAATTTAGATGCAAAAATAGATGATTTTTTTGGTCCTAAAATATTTGCTATACTTCATATCCACCTTTCATCCTGATTTTCCCCTAATTTGGAATCATCCTACAACATAGAGAATTGTGTATTTCAATTTTCTAGACACACTCATAAATATTTTTCTCTATATACTTTCTTTAATTTGATTTTTTCCAAATAAACAACAAAAATCTAGACATCTAAAAATTAGGAACCTAGGATATTTTTGGAAAAAAAACTATTCTTTTTGTTTTTTTAATCTTTATGCAAAATCTTATTAGGCATCTAAACTAGTACGGAGGAAGTATAACTGAATAGTACGTCTCAGAGTCGAAACCCCAGCTGACTTCATTTTTTTTCCAGACGGAACAGATTGATTTAGAGTCAGTTTGGTCAAGAATCGTTGACCAAAATGAGAATCTTACGCTTTATAAGAGACTCGATTCAATTTCCCGATTTGAGACGTTTTCAAAATAATTGACACGACTCGTACGAGTCAAATCAACTCGTGACTCGTACGAGTTTAAAAACCTTGCATTGTAGTGTATCATTTAATTTTCAAAGATTTTCAACTTCTGACGCTGTCAATCACAAGAAGATTAAAACTTAAAACTAACATCCAGATCACACTTGTATTCCATTCGCTTTTCAACAAGCACAAAGTATGACAGAAGAACCGGCATTTGAAGTTGGCCTGGGCTCCAACACAGACTGCACTACAAAAGAACGATTTTTTGGGCACTACTCAAAAAAGGTGGGGGACTACTTTGTGATACAAATGTTCACCCTATATTATAAGGGTTGTCCTAAAAGATTAGGGAAGACTAATCTGCTTTTATTCTAATTAAGATTATAACTAACCCTAATAACCCACTAATCTAACCCATACCCACTAATTAAAACTTAAATTAAAAGAAACAAAATCAGTTTCATGTTGTTTTCTTTTCTTCTTCATCTTCTCCTCTTTTCCTCTTCTTCGTCAACAAAGAATTGCTAAAATTTAAAGAACTTGAAACACTGTTGATAGGCAAAATGAATCATCCAACCGCAACAAAGAAGTCTGATTCAAGTGAAATGGAAATCCGCGGGTAGTTTCCTTCATACCCATTCTTTTCAATTCGTTATTTGTTGAAGAAATCGATTAGAAATCATCAAAACCCATTGAAAATGGTTGTTACAGTAGATAGTTCGGTTAGGAGAAATTTGTGTGTAACCCTATAATTGCTGACCGAACTCCTAAAAATAAGAACAGTTCGGTGTTCTCGCAAAAAATATACTAATATCTGTTTACCAAACTATATAGTTCGGTATGCTCGCAAAAAAATCTCTCGTAACCGAACTCAATTTTTCCTTTGAAAGAATGAGTTCGGTTTGGTCGATAATTTCTCTTGGTAACCGAACTTTTGAAATAGTTAGTTCGGTGTGCTTGCATAAAAAACCCTCGTAACCGAACTCAATTTTTCAAAAGTTAAGAATGAGTTCGGTTTTGTCGTTAAATTTTTTGGCTAACCGAACTTTTGAAATATTTAGTTCGGTTTCCTCGCAGTTTTTTTCAGGTAACCGAACTATGGTCTGCTAACTTCGAGTTTTGTGTTTACTTTATTCTTTAGTTCTATTTCATTTGATAACACAATATTCTCTTATGTTTAGCTAATACTTTGGTTTTTGTTCATTAGGAACAAAGGAAAAAGATTAAGACAATAACTAGATGAGGATTTGAGAACTCCCACCCCTCGTGGAGCAAAACATTTAGATTTACGAAAGCGTGGTGCCACAAATGCTAAACATGGAGGGGCTTGTTACCGGAAGTCAACCAAGAGAATGTTCGTGATGTAATTCAAGATGTCAATGAAGAGGTGATGGAGAATGCAATTGATAATGTTATTGAAGAAGAGAATGATGATGAAGAAGAGCAAGGAAATGAAGAGGTTGAACAACAAAGAGAAGATGTTGAAAATGTAGAGGAATAAGAACTAGGATCCGACAGAGAAGGAGAAGGACAAGAGGAGGAAGACGATGGAGAGGAGGAAGATTATGAAGAGGAGGAGGAATATTATGAAGAGGAGACTGATGATGAATAAGAGCAAGAAATTGTTCCTGCTAAAGAGAAAAGGAAGCCGAAGCAGCCTAGCAAAAGATACTCACACATTCCCCCTGATAATTTGTGTTTGGATCCAGTGTACCCAACTTATGGTACTCCAAATGATGGAGGGGCAAAATTGTTTGGCTACAAACACTCATGTGCTGCGAAGATCTATGCGACAAAGGTTTCCTTTAAGTTCATAGTGTTAAGAACTTTTCGTATTAGTTGTGTTTTGTCAAGTATTAATAGTGTTATGTTGTTTTCATAGGATCATAATGATGCAGTTCGTCTTATTAAACGTCAAAAGGCGGCCAAATGGGATCTTTCTTTGGAGTGTGACGAGTTTGTAGCGAAGGTTAAAGAATGTTTGTTATACCGAGCTATTCAGTTAGCACATGTGGAATTTGACGCTATTGCCGTATCCGCATTTCTCTATAGGCATTATCCCGAGACATATACGATGCATCTTCCATTCGGCGAGATCGTAATTACTCCCGATGATTGTCGTAATATCACCGGCTTACCAGTGGAAGGTAAATGTCTTCGAGAAGGCTACAACCCCTCGATGAGTTATGAAGTTCTTGAAGAATTAGCTCAAAAATGTCTAGGATGGGATGCAAGAAAGTATCAATGTGAGTTTAGACGTTCTGTGAGGTCCCCTAAAAAAGGCGATGAGTATAATTCATATGAGGAAAATGGAGCATTGAAGAAGAAGTTGAAGAAATTAAAGTTGGTTAAGTTGAAGGCAGCATTTGGAGGGACAAAAAATAAGTTGGTGAAAGTAAAGTTGGTGATGGACGGGGAGACCCTTAGGCATCATGTCACCTCTTATTAGTTATATATGCTAGGAACTGTCATTTTCCACGACACTTCTGGAAATAGGGTGGATGCACATTATCTACAGCTTTTGGTGCATCTCGATGAGATGAACAAATACTCTTGGGCCACATGTGTGCTTTCTTTTGTTTTAGAAGATATGAGCAAAGGGTCGAGGATTAAGTGTAATCAAATTGGAGGTTACTTAACTCTTGTTCAGGTGAGTTTTTCTACATTGTTAATTAGCAAAGTATTCGATAAATTTTTGTGCTTCCAATTCAATTTTCATGTACGTGGATATTTTTATAATTTTTGCATAGGTTTGGATTTACGACCACTTCCCTAAATTGGGATTGGGCTCAGAAAGGAAACCTTATCCCTATGACCAACCTACAACATGAAAGTGGTTGTTTTTGGACACACAAAATAAGTCTAAAGAAGAGAAGTTGACTTCGTTGAGGGAGATATTCGATGAACTTACGGTGAATGTTGTGATATTTCACCCATACGCCGTACCCGACGATGTCTCTGTAGATGAAGACGACTTGAATGGTTTCTCTATCGTCTCGCCTTATTATGGACCAATTTGGTATCCTAACGGCTACGCAATATATAATCCAAGGAGAATACTAAGACAACTTTGTTGCGTCCAAATGGATCTCGATGTGGAGAATGAAAATTTCACTTTGCTGGTTGAAGGAACAAAGAACTCCGAAAAGTATTTTGAGCCAAAACATGAACCAACTCCTGCGGTAGCACATTGGAATGCACTTATTAACTGCCACATACCAATAGGTGATTTGGTACCACATAAAAAATTTAGAATTTTTGGAGTTGTAAAAGTATTTTTTTGATATTTTACAAAACAGAGAAACGTTCCTGAAAAATTCTGACGGGCAGAAATTTGTTGTTAACTAAAGTAGTTTTTATGGGGTAACCATGAGTTTTTTGAAATGGTGATGCAAACGAAGTTTGTAGATCTAGATGTTATCTTCAAAACGCATATTTTATTTTTCGATTCGGAACTAAGGTTTGTGAGATGTGGTGTATTATTAGGTGATTGGAAAATTACCGTGTCTGTAGTCAGAGTATAAACGAAGATTGTGACATGAAATTAAAAAGGGACATGGCTACCAGGCGCATGTGGATGAGCACAAGTCTTCCAAAGATGACAAAGGCAAGAACATCAAACACAACTCTAAGCGTAGTCTTCATAAGAAAGGTATGTTTCGTAAAACTGAATCCGGCATTACCTTAATTAAGGGTGATTGTTATGTTTGTAAAATTCCTGGACACACAGAAGTAAATTGTTAACAACATAAAAATCCTAATAAGTAGAAAGTTAATGCTAATTTAGTTGAAACAAACTAGAACGAGTTCAGTGTCATGATGTCGGAAGTTATTTTAATAACCAATGTGAGAGACGCGGGTGGACTCTTGAGCCACTAAGTATGTTTGTTGAAACAGAGACATGTTCACCTCTTATCAGAGGATAAGGGATGTCGAGAAACTCTTCATGAGTAACTCATCTGCAACAGAGGTTGTATAAAAGGAAAAGGTCAAGCAGAAGCTCGTATCTGTAATATTCTCACATTGAATGAAGTTTTCATGTTCCGAGCATATGCAAGTATCTTGTATCTTGTTCTGCTGTAGATGGTAAAAGATTTAAAATTTTAATTGAATCTAGAAAACTTGTTGTAACTAGGCAGTGATTTTTTTTTAGGCAAGAGTTATAGGACTTTGGGTTTATATAAGCTTAACAGAAAAACTGATGAAGTGAACATAGTTGATTCTTGTGCTTTCTTTGTGCGATTGAATGTTTTGCGCGGTACACTTGGAACCGTAAACTTATAAGTCAATGCTTACACTTGCCAGCATATGCTGCGTACCCAAATGTAGTTTCGATTTTGAACACAAGTGAAATCTATATAGAATCAAAATATGCTATAAAAAATTTTAGCACAAATGTTTAGAGTAATTCTAAGACCTTAGAATTAATTCAGTTAGGCTTAGTTGACATGAGTTCAACCCAAAACCACTATGGTAAAAGATGGTTTATAACTTGCGTAGATGATTGTACGAGGTACTATCTTGTATACTTGCTTAGGGATAAGGATGATGCCTTAGAAGCCTTAATATGTATAAACTTGAAGTTGAAAACCAATTAGAAGCCTTGAACATAACAACCGTATCCTTAAGGAGATGGAATTGCCATGTTGGTTAGTTCAGGATTACCTGCGACCTTGTGGGGGGAGGCAATACTCTTAACTAGTATATCCTGAATAAAGTACCCTTTTTAAGGATCAGATGAAACTCCATACAATTTATGGAAAGCTAGATGACCTTCTTTTAAATGCGTCAAAGTGTGAGGGTATTTGACTAAGATTGTCATTCCTCTTACTAAAAGAACTAGATAGAAACCAAAAATGTTGATTGTGTCTTCGTATAGGGTATGCTGAATATACTTCTACATGTAAATTTTTGGTTGTGTGTTCCGATTTTTTCTGACTTTGGTGTGAGTATTATTACAAAATCTAGGGATGTTGAGTTCTTTGCCTAAACAAGCCGTCCCGTAAACCCGTCCCGTCTTAACTCTTTGCCTAAACAAGCCGGTTTAGGGTTGATGACTTCAGGACCCGCTGATAAAAGGGTTGGACCCGCCTAACCCGCAGGTTACCCTCCTAACCCGTCGCTTTCTTTTAGATCGTGTCCTCTAGGATTTTAGAGTAAAATATACCACTGATTTCCACAAAATTAATTTACAAATCATCATCATCATCAAGGTTTCATTTGAATTCTCTCTTTAAAGGCTTAAATACCAACTATAGTTAGAAATTTACAATCAAATTTACCGAAATCCTAACAACTAGTTTAGATATAAAACAAATAAACTGATTCTGACATTCACGTATACATTTAACAAACAAATCCTTCGTCAAACTCCTTGATGATAATCTCGATTCTTCAGCTGGTTCACATATTATACAAGCCCAACCAGTAAAACAGAAAACAAATCTAAAAAAATTAATCTATTGATTCCTTATCAACACCACCAGGGGTGGAGCCACATGAATTGCCCACACTCAAATATGAGCTCCTACGCCCAATTATACTTCATTTATTTCATTTTTAGTCATTTTTGGTCATTTTAGTCCTATTAGAGCATCCACAGTGGGCGAGTATAACCAAAAATTTGGGATGAGATCGTGACGCAGTGGGACGGAGTAAAGATCAAATCCCAACCAAAGATCAAATTCCAGACCATATTTGGTCGCGACCAAATACCAAATCCTAATATAGTCGGGCGTAAATTTAAAGTACGCTTGTTGCTGGGCGTAAATTTAAAGTACGCTTGTTAACGGGCGGAGATTTAAATTACCCCCGATGAAAATCCAAATTAAAAAAAAAAAAAAAAATGAGGCGTAAACTTAAAGTACGCCTGTTGACAGGCGTAAACTTAAAGTCCGCCTGGTGATTGATTGGGCGGACATTTGAGATACGCCCGATGAAATTTTTTTGGGGCGGATCTTTAAATTACGCGCGACCAAATTTTAATCGCCACCGTTACGTGACAACACGGACTAAACCCAAAATTTGATCTTTTTTTTGATCTTTGATCTTTGGTTTTGATTGCACCACTGCAATTGCTCTTACACCCCCTTAAATATGTGTGGATTGGTAAATTACCCACCCATTTTTCGAATCCTGGCTCCGCTTTTAACACCACCACAATAATAATATCAAGAGGAAAAAAATATATAATCTTGAGATCACAATGAGCAAGGTCGTTGATGACGATCGATTAAATAAAAAGAAAGAAACCGTTGATGACGATCGATTCAAAGAAAAAAGGAACGAAAGAGCATGTTCGTACAGGACTTCAGTAGATGATAATGGAGATAGAACAAAAGTAAAGAAATAAAACGAGGAGGTGACGAGTATTTTCTAGGGATTAAGAAAGTTGTCGGCATAGACAATCTATAGATATATTGAAGTCCCCGCGCGTATTGAAGAATATTCTAAGATTCTGGGACCAGTATCTTTTGAACAACTGAGCGTCTTGCCTAGTGGTTATGAGCTTGTATACCTAAGCAGTAGGTACGCGGTTCGATCCTCATCAACTGCCTTACTTTTTTATCCTTTAAAATACGCAAAGCTTGTTCCACCTAACAACCTAGGTCCGACCCTTCAACCCGCGGGTTAACCAGCAACGGGTTAGGTTGGCAATATAGAACCCATAGTAAACGGCCCGGGTTAGGGTTATTTAGTACCAATCCGGAACCCGTCTAATCCGCTACTGGTTGATCCCAACCCGACCCGTTGCCACCTCTAGTACTGGTGTCATACTTGAACTTCTTTGCTTTAGCACCCTATTTGGGATTTTCTCTTTTCCTCCATCATGATTCCATTTTGAGTGTGGATTCTAGATTATTATTATTTATTTTTATTTTGTGATCTTAATTCAAAAACGAGAAATTCCATTATAACTACTGTATCGTATTAGTCTCTTAAAATGGACAGATGTGACGGTGGAGGGAACTGATTTAAAAAGGTAATGGACTACATGTTCTGTTTCAGGTTGGAAATGTCTTTTCAAATCTTTTGGATTAACCTTGCCTGTTTTGGACACCTGTGGCTTAGCGAGTTAGCGGTTTGTAATTTCCTTGGCCTGCAATAGAAAGGTTGCAATTTATTTTTATTAGATTTTGGATCATGCTATGTTGAACCGTTTTTCATTGGTATTCTTTCCCCACTTAGATCCTTTTTGCCAATCCTCTTTGTGTTTATAAAGTGGTTATTCCATACCATTAGGTTTGAATCATCATCTGTATCTCACGGCAGCCACCTTACTCAGCAACAATAACACTATGCGAGAACCAGTCAAAGGTCATGTGAAAGGAAAGGTTTTCTCATAATCTCATTTTCGTCTGATCTTGGCCGCGGTAGTAGTTCTCGTAGATTTCTCGGAGTAAGACAGAGTCCGTCTGGGAGATGGGTGGCTGAGATCAAAAATTCCTTTCAGAAGGTTAGGCTATGGTTTGGTACTTTCTTTTTTCTTTTTCTCGGTCAAAATAAAATTAAAAAAGCAAAAAACTGTACAGGGACTAGGCCCCCCAATGACTAACCGTGAGGCCATTCACAGGAAAACCTATGGTTTGGTACATTTGACACAGCAGAGGATGCAGTGTGTGCCTATGATGATGCAGCCCTTGCCCTCCGTTGGACCAAAGGCTTACACCAACTTTGAGTTTCTGGTGACCAACTCGTCTACTGCATCATGTCGCTCTTCCCTCTAAAGTAATACAGCTGTAATACAGCTATGCAGAAATATATGACACCATTCTCCTTCGAGGATGGTATTAATACTGAAGCTACTGCAGGATGTGAAATGATTGATGGTGGAGATCAATTATGTAGGCTGCTTGGTTTTCTGTACTTACTGAACACTTTGTTGTTGATGGTAGAGTTTTGAAGATGAATTTGTCAGCCAGACATTTGAAGCTAGCAAGCCTTCAGGTCTGGAGTTGTTCGTCTTACAGACAGTTTCAGGAACTGGAAGGAAAGGCCGCAGTCAAGGAAAAATTACTGGAAGGAAAGGCTGTCCCAACAAGAATATTTGGTACTACTTTTTCAAGTCCGAGGTCCAGGGTCATGGTCACCAGGCTGGTAATTACTGGTTCTTAAGCATTGGAGATGTTAACTTATAGCTGTTAGGGTTATTAGCTAAATTTATAATTAGCATTTGATCTTTGAGAGTGTCAGGAGACTACTCTGATGTTTTCTGTAGAAACATAGCGTCAATAAACATTTGAGAGCAACAGTGCAAGTGACTAGAATGAGCTACATGAGTGCTGTCAACAACTACACCGGATAACCCGCAATATTTGCCATGTCAACACTTGAACTCTTTTATGTGTTTTCTTTTCTTTAAGTTGGAAGGTTGTCTGACAACATAAAACAAGAAACAAAACTAGGGTGATTAGCCAACGAAGTACAAGTAATCCCCTTACGTCTAGCAAGTTTAGCCAAGGCATCAGCACATTTATTCACAAGAGTGAGTACAGTACTTTTGAGCTCCCATAAGATAGTGAACTCCTTTATGTTAACGGCATTTGCCACGTCCGGAAAGTCTGTCTCCAGGATAATATTTTTGTGACCAAGAGAGTAAGCCAGTTTTACTGCTTTTGGTCATGACATGTCATTATGCTAGTTGAAGCAGTAATGATAGTCGAATGACCTGGTGATGGTTTAATGAGATTGCTGGATCGATCATAAACCATGATGTTATGCACTGAGCACTTACGAGAATAATCATTTCTGAATGATCATAAGTCTCTCTCGATCCACGTGTCATGAATCAGTCGAATGACGAGGAGAGATTACAATAATGATCAATTGAGGAACCAAATATTGGTTGATGAACCAATGAAATACTGATAGCTGGATCAGTAAGAGGAATGTTGCTCTAAGCAATTAAATATTGCCAAAAGTTACGGTTCTGAACCTTGTTGGCCGTGACCAACTGCTAGCTGAAGCAATTAGGGTATTGCTATATGGAGCATTGATGATTAGAGCAAGTATTGCTAGTCAGAGAAAATATTGCTAAATCCATGAATAATCGGTAGCAAGACCAAATAAAATATTAATAAAAAAAAATATTAAGCGAGTATTATTTAATTATTTAAGATATTAATTGCCGGATCAATATTAAAATATTAGTGATTGAACCTATTCAGAATAATGTTAGAAAGAGCATCCAGTTCAAAACCCTAATTATGATTAATAGATGATCAATGGATGATTAACTGGGAATCAACCAATTGATGTGAGAGGGACCGACTACATGCATGAGTGATGGACCGACCATGTAGTATCCAGATGCTAGATTAAAGACACATGTATGTGCCTGAATTGTCCACAAGTTTCTATATTGTTAAGTGCTCATTTTTGTACTTATTAGGGTGTTTAATGTGTGTAGGTATTTTGGGAAAGAAACATTTTTGGAGAAATCGAATCAGAAAAGTGTTAAAGGCACCGATCTTTGGATAAGGGCACCCCAGAAGTGTGTTGAAAACGCCCCGTAAATGTATCTCCATAATTATTAGGGTCACTCCAAAAATTAAGTAAAGGCCCTCTCAAGACAGCTACTAAAGGGACCCCTGGATTGGTTAAGGGGTGTCCATCTTCAAGCTTTTGAAATTGATTTTGGCAGGAAAATGAGAAGTTGCAGCAGAATTAGGGTTTGAAAATTGGAGGTGTTTTACTGAGATTCAATGGCTGAAACTGATTGGGTTTATTCCTTAGACCTAAAAAGGGTCAGTAAAGTCGTTAGGTTGGATCAAAACTGGCTACATTTCGAGTTGGAACGAAACAGAAAGATGCAGAATTAGGGCTGGATTTTTAGGCGTGTTCGGAAGAGATTCAATTATTGGATTTGGCTTTGTTGGACCTGTTTGAGATTAAAAGGATTAATTCGGTAGTTCGATTCACTAGAATTGGCTCGATGATCGAGTTTGATCAAAGCAGAGAAGTGGGGTTTTCCGTGTCAAATGGAGGTTGCCATGTGTTTGAAAAGGTTTGACGCAATCTAATTTATGTTGGTAATATGTTTGGAGCTTGAAGGATTTAAAGAAGGAAAGTTAATCAACAACAGAAACGTGCAGAGATAAAGAAGGAAATAAAATCTCGATATATTGCAGAGGAGTAAAGGGAGGATTATTTGCATTAAACAGTGAGATTCCAATCCCTTGTTATGTATAAATAGGTTGCCTGGGATGAAGAGAAGTTACACAGAGAATTTGGAGAAGAATAAAAACCTAGAATCGAGAGAATTGAAGGTTGCAGGAAAATATTTTCTATTGTTACAACCAAGAACGGGAAGAACAAAGGTCGTAAAAAAATTCGCAGAAGCTATCACTATTCAACCACAAAATCCACTTATCATTAGTTACTCGGTATCCAAAGACATTTTGCAATTAGAACCGTAGTGGTTGTTATCTTTTGCAGCTGAGCTGTTATGGTCGCTTAACACCTTTAGCGACTAAAAATTCCGATTCATGAGTAGCTAAATTAGTTTTTAGTGTTGAGGAGGAAACTATTTTCTTATGTGTAATTTTTAGTATTTAGTTTTCTTTAATTATTACTCTCTAATTAAGTTTTATTTTATTATTATTAGATTTTTTTCTCTTCTTTATATGCTTGAGAATAATTATTTTGGGTAATTTTTATGCTACCGATATTTTTTAAGCGAAGGAAAAATAGACTTTAAATTAACGACAAAATTCGTAAAAAACAAAGTTTCGACGATTGATCCTCCGATGCATGAGATTGGATTCTAAATTCCCTTGAGTAATTTTGTGAGTAAATTAGAGAAATTAATTATGGAATCTACAAACATCAAAAGTAGTGGAATTGAAACCCTGGTTCTCCCTCTCTTTGGACAATATAATTAGTTGTTCTTTAATATTTTTCTTAATTAATCTTAAACCAAATCTTTTCAAAAGTCCGAGAATCGAATCTTCTACTTCCCACCGTTAAACTGCATCACTAGAATGAGCATTTAGCAAACTCCTTTGCAGAGCAGTCGGTGAAAGGTTGATTAATTGTTGTTGAATCATTGTTTAAATTGTGCTTGACTGAGCAATAGGTTGTAGAACCTAATTATGGAAAGAAAGGGACCGTAAAAGGGGTGTGAAACCGGCCCTTGGTGGTCGTGGGACCATCTGATAGTGTGTGGACAACCATTCCCAGTTGTAGGAAGAAGTTTGAATCAAATATGGACTCTGAATGATTAATTAGGTCATAAAAATCAAAAGAGGTGGGACCGGCTTCTTCAAGCCAAATGGTCGACCACGACCGGTCATGATGGCATTCTCATGTCGTCATGCAGTTCGCAGACCAATCCTAAGAATTTCAGTATTTTCTGATGGTCCATCGAGCATTATTTCATCATTGTATGAAGAATTTGAGTTTAACTGAAACTCTTAATAGTGATAAAAGGACCACCATTAAAAATTTAAAAATAGTATTATTTTAATAATTTTCATGGTGGTAGAAAAACATGTCATGATGGTTGTAGGACCACTTGCTTTGCTAACCAAATGATTCATGGAGAAGTATGAAAGTTTCAGAAGTTTTAATAGAAAGAGGAAGTTCTTAAAATAGGAAACCCTAATAATAATAAAATAATATAAAAAAATAAGGAAAAGCAGTGAGGACCAGCCAAAACCGGCGCACAGCTTCCCGACCGACCATGTGGGCCCCATCCCACGGTTTCCCTATTTTTCATTATTTTATTAATATTTTATTTTTCTTTCTTTTCCTTCTTTGATCAAACTTCCAATCCTAGTTCTTCCATGTTTCTGGATGCTCCTATGAACATTATTATTAAATGCACCCACTCCTTTTGCTCGGGGCTTACTCGGGTTGCCACATATGCCTGGAGGTGGATATTTATTACTATTCCATGGAATTCAACTGGGAAAAGCCAAGGATCAGAGTAAGTAAATATTAGCTTTTTGAGAAGCAACAATGACTATTCAAGCTTGGAATTGTCAAGGTATAAACCATCCATCGCCTATTCAACATTTAAGAGGGATGGTGTCCCTTCATAAACCCAACATTTTGTTTTATATGAAAACTTAGCTTATGATCATCACATGAGAAGCCTAGCACAATCGCTTCAGTTCCATAATTACTTCTCCGTCCCAAAAATTGGAAGGCGAGGTGGTCTTTGTCTAATGTGGGACGATAACCTCAATATCCAAATATTACGTCATTCACAAAATTACATCTATACAATGGTTACTCCACCATCCCTGAACAACCTTGGTTCTGCACAGGCATTTATGGTCCACCGTATCCGGATATAAGGAAAATCCTGTGGAAAGACTTCCCAACAATCTTCAGCAACACCAATCCGTCTATACCTTGGCTTTTACTAGGAGACTTCAATGACGTCTTGGATCAATCAGAGAAAAAAGGAGGAAGGCAAGTAACTTATGCTCAATCTCAACCTCTCCTCACAATGCTGGACCAGATGGGGTTTATAGATTTGGGATTTCGAGGCGACCCGTACACTTGGACAAATAACCAAATGAGTCAAGATAATATTCTAGAAAGATTAGACAATAGAAACCCAACGTTGGCGTACCGCGAACCCACATGCAGCAGTTACACATCTTACGAGAATAGCATCTGATCATGACCCAATACTTCTAGAAAAGAAAGCAATAGATTGGTAAGGAACAAAAAATTACAAATTTGAACACATGTGGCTCTCTCATGCGCAACTCAGGAAAGTGGTTGAATCAGCTTGGGTACAACAACAAGATATGGATCCTACCCTTGACATTTGGTCACCTGCCAACTATGATCAAGAAATCGACAACCAAGATAAAACTTTCTCAGAATCAGTGTGCTACCCAATCTGGCATAGCTGTGGAATTCTGGTTGACTCGGGAAAAAAAAATAAGAATCGTTCATGCAGAGCTGCTACAATTCCATGCGATATACTGGCAGCAAAGATCCCAAATTCAGTGGTTACAATCGGGTGATCTGAACACAACTTTTTTCCCTACTAAAGCAACCATTCATAGGGCCTGTAACAATATACAACAACTCCAAGATTCCCAAAACAATTGGGTTAACAAGTAGAAGGACGTAGTCCAACTAATTCTTGATCATTACACTCAACAATACACGGCCCCACCTACAATCATCGATGAAGATCTCTTTACAAATATCAACTCAATATTAACTCCCCGACAGTCAGAGTGCTCCTGGTCTGATAAACACATTTTTGTGTCTGAATTGTCTTCAGTGTCTCTATTTCTAGTGCTTGATTTTGTACTTATTATGGTGTTTTTATATTTGTGTAGGTGTTTTTAGAGAAATACACTTGTGTGGAAAAAGTTGCTCAAAAAGTGCTATTTGGACCCCTGGATGACATTTGCTATACGGACCCCAGATTTGGCTAAGGGACACCCAAGGTTATGCGTAGCCCAAATTCATCCTCAACACCCAAATTTGTCCTCAACACCCATCTGCTATTCGCACCCCAGAAAAGGATAGGGGCACTTCATCTTCAACATTTCACAAATAAAAAATGGCGGGAAAAATATTCACTTCACTGGCAGATTTTTCGATCGGATTTTGGAGGAGTTTTTGTGTGATTCAATCGCTGAAACTTCATGGGTAGTTGTCATATGTCCTAACGGAGCTGGTATGGGTGTTTGTTTCGATCAAATTTGGCGGGATAACTTGGTTTAATCCAAACAGGTAGTTTGAGGAAAAACATGAGCTTGCACGAGTTGTGAGGAATTTAAACGTGTTCTGCTCATGTTTGATGACTCGAGCAACACTTTGGACCTTGACAAAGATAAATAAGGAGATTTGGAAGATGTAGAAACGCGTGAGAATCTAAATCAGGGAAGAAAATATTCCAGAATATTTTTTTTACTGCCCGAGTTCAATGAAGAATATTGAGAATTATGGCGTGATTAAATGAGGCTGAGGAGTATAAATAGATTGTTGGGATCATATAGAAAGAGGACGGAGAGTTTGGGGTAGAGAGGAGAGCTCAGGAGGCGTGAATCAATAGTTTTCAGAACTCTGTTTCTGCTGCTGCACCAAGAACACGAAGAACAAAATACCACCAGAGGCAGTCGTTTATCAACAGTGACAACGACAGCCACACGAGGGTTGCAGAGATACAACAACAACAATTCTTTTTATCGTTCTTTGTAACAGTGTTTTGCAATAATTATAAACGTTGCAAACACCCGATTTTCATCATTTTCTCCATTTCATCATTTGTACACCTACTTTGAGCAATGAAATCAATTTTTGAGCGTGTTTCCAACATCATGATGAGCTAAACCCAATCCTTGGGGCTATGAAGGAAGCCGTTGTTTCGGTAAAAGTGATATATTTCCATTAATTAATTACAACAACTCTATTATGATTTTTGCATTGAACTAAAAATTGTTTATATGATTTTGATTAGTTAGGTGTATTTTCTCTTGATATAATATGCTTGCTTTAGGGTTTTGATATTCTATGCTTGGACTAACATCTATTCTTTTGTAAATCTACATGTTTAGGCAATACTATTAGAATCAATTTGAATGTTGAGTTGCATAATTATTGTTTTATTAAATAACTAATATCAACCAATGATGGAATCCTAGCCCTATTCTCTCCATAATTTTCACAACATCTTTTTAATTTAGTTCGCTATTTTTATTTAGTAAAAAAAATCTAAAAATGCGCTTTCACAAGTCTTGAACGAATCATATTATTACAACAACATTGAAAACACATCATGGTCCAGATGGTTATACAAGTAAGTTCTTCAAAGTTTTCTGGGAAACAACTCACTCCCGATTGATAGTTATGGTTCTAATTTTTTTCAATAATCTTAATATGCATCCTCTCATGAATCACACAAACATAACACTAATACCTAAAGTGGATCACCCATCAAAACCATCACAATTTAGACCCATTTGGATATGTAACGTCACTTATAAAAACATAGAAAAGATACTAGTTAACCGAATAAGACCACTACTCCCCTTCTTAATATGCCCTTATCAAAGTGCCTTTGTACCACAAAGATCAATCCATTATAATATTGCGATTGCTGGAGAACTATTCCACCATATCAGAACCTCAAGCCTCACCAAGGATCCAAAAATAGCTCTGAAACTCGATATACAGAAATGCTATGACAGCTCAGATTGGGAGTTCATCAAAACTGCATTTACCAGATTAGGATTTCCTTCAACCTTCATAGATTATATTATGTAATGTGTCACAACTGTTACATATTCGATCAACATAAATGGTACACCTCATGGATATATCAACCCAACAAGAGGTATCAGACAAGGAGACCCGCTTTCATCCTATATTTTCATAGTATCTGCAGAAATCCTATCCACAAATCTAAGGAATCTTCAAAACCAAAAGATAGTTCGAGGACTCAACATATCCAGAAAAGCACCACCCGGTATTCATTTAATGTATGATGATGACCTTTTAATAACATACAAAGCCTCCGATCAGAGTAACCTTCAACTCAAGAATCTACTTCATCTGTATGGTACTTCGGCGGGCCAGGTAATTAATAACTCCAAATATGTAACTATCTACCATCCGAGATTAGATCCAAGAAAGGTGAGCAGTCTACAACAATTCTTCAATATGCCGGCCACATCAAATCCCTTTATTTACCTAGGAGTTCAATTCAAGCAACGAAGAGCATCTAATCGCACATTCGCACCCCTCCTTCAAAGACTAGCAAGAAAATCAAAAGGTTGGATGAAAAAATGTCTAACACATGAAGGAAGAAGTATGCTCATTAAAATCTCCCTAACCCCCACTTCAAACCACATTATGCAAACCCAATACCTACCCACCAATGTTCACAAACAAATAGATCGTATCACCAGGAATTTTTTCTGCGGACATGATTCGTCAGTTAGGAAGCTTCACCCTATTGGTTGGGATAAAGTGACAAAACCAATATCCGAAGGCGTGCTAGGCATAAGAAAAAGCAGTGATCATAACAAGGCTCTTCTAATGAAACGAATTTGGAGCCTGCATGAGCAACCTAATTCCATTTGTGGAAGGCTTTTCAATGAAAAATACCTTAATCACCAACCAATTCTACAAGGCATTGATACCATACCATCTTCCTCCAGTGCACAATGGAGACAACTGGCGGCAATCGTTCCTACCATGCAACAACTGATTTTTCATCATATTGGAAATGGATTATCAACACCAATAGAATCCAACTTGATCCCAAACTCCCTAAACCTAGACTCAGTACAATATTATCCTATCCGCAAGGTAGCTGATATCATTGATCCGATTTCTCATAATTGGAATCAGGAAAAATTAAACACTCTACCCAATCTTATAACCCAAAAAATCATAAACATCCACCTTCCTCAAGATAGCCCAGAAGACAAAATTATCTGGCCACATTCAAAATCTGGAAAATACGCTACTTCATCTGGATACAAATGTCTAACCCATGATCAACTACTCAAACCCCCCTCCCACCTACCAAATTCATGTGGACTTTAACATGTCCACCAAAAATTCAGCTTTTCTTGTGGAAAGCAATCAATGAAGGTCTAGAAACCTTCTCCGTCTTATATCACATCCATCTTACCAACTCCGACATTTGTCCTGGATGCAACAATGATCCGGAAACAGCGACCCACCTACTAATTCACTTCCCAATTGAAACTTCCTCATGGAACACCTTGCTCACTCAGCTCATAACCACACCAAACTCCAATTATACCCCAATATTTGTTTTAACACCTCAACCGACCATTTCCAAACTCCTACAACATTCAGTACCAATATCTGTCATATCCTCTTTTTGTTTTCTATTCTGGACTCTATGGGTGGCTAGGAATGAACTAATATACCGCCAAAAGCAAACAACATCAGAAGAAATCTTAGCATGGGCTCAAAAAAAAAACATCAAGAATATTCCATAGCATAAAACTCCTTACCTCCGGTGGTACCAGGAGATTCCCCGACATATAAGGCACCAAAAGGATATTGATCATCTAGGTAGGATGGTCCACCCCGAATATGAATTGGATTAAAATTAACACAGATAGGGCAGCAAGGGGTCACCCGGGTTTCGCAGGTGCATGGACTCGGACGCACGAACTATAATGGCTTTGGCTCAACCTTTAGGAATTACGAATGCCTTAATTACAGAAACATGGGCTCTTATTTTGTCAACAAGATCAGCAACAGAAAGGAAATGGCCAAAAGTTATCTTTGAAAGGATTCAGAGAGCCTTCTGAGATTCATCACATCCTCAGCTTCCCCCCTTTGGTACATCTTAGGGATGATTGAGGATATACAGAATAGAATGCGACAGATCCCGCATGCGGCAATCAACCACAACTACAAAGAAGGGAATCAGACAGCAGATGGATTGTCCAATCATGCGGCAGATGGAAGTCAACTAAACAATTTCTCTACCAAAATTTGGGACCACACAATCCCTGACTTTATTAGTCAAATTATCTACCATGATTCTGTGGGTACCATATACCCCCATCAAATTGTAACTTAATATTTTCTTTAATAAAAGCATGCTTAAAAAATAAATAAATAAAATAAATAAATAATCTAGGAATTTACTGCGACTAGATTTAATTATTATCCAGGAATTCAACCGGGAAATCTGACGACTAGATTTAATTAATTTGTATCTTTATACTAGCGTGCCATATGTATAAGAGCATTTAGATATGATGTGATCAGCATCATATATTATTCTGGGAATGTTCAGACACCAGATATCTTTCAAATGCATTGCACATGTTGAAAGGATATTGAAAGGATACTGAATTGACCAGTATGAGATATATGAAATATCGATTGCTCTTAAGAAAGAGGCTCTGATGCTGCCGTCATGTATGGAGGTCATTGTACTGCAATTCGCTTCTCTTGCGGAGTACATAATTTTCGATCTGATTTTATGAATACGACTTTCGTCAAAAATCCACCATTAACACCTGGTTACTGAGTTTCTAGATTGGTATCATCCTCGCAGACAGCTAATATTGATATCCCCTTACCAATTGTGATATGAAGATCATTGTTATTATTATTTTTACTATTTTTCTAATGCTAGTTTGGAGATTTTAAGTTTAGATCTCTGGAACGCTTAATGTTAAATGGTAATAATAGTAATTAAATTCTTGAAATTTGAAAATTAGAGTAACTAAGAAAATATTTTTAATCACAAGTTCCTTAACTGCACTGGAGATCATTGTTCGTTTAATTCTTATGTAATACCTAATGTCTAAACTTACAGTTGAACTCTAATGTCTTTAAGAGAAAATGGTCATATACCAGTTTTTCTACTTTGGATGATCCAATTATTTGCGTTTTCACTATGAAATCGAAATTTTAGGTTTTTTTCCAGTAGAAAGTTCCCTTAAATAATCGAAATTTGTGAAATTCCAGATGTAAAGTATTTAAATGTAGGTAGCGCATAGAGTACAATGGGTCATTGTTTTATGAGCTAGTATGCAACACTATTCTTGTTGTTAATTTGATATATACAAGTGCTCGTGGGAGTGATTTTTCTAAATTCTTTTATTGTCCGTCTCCTTGAAGAAACTATGTTCGTATGTACTTAAATATCAAGATCAGTTGCAACTTTCAATGTATAAAAGCGTTGAACTATGTTTTCATGGTTATCTCATTAACTAGATGACAGATTCAATTCACGCAATCATAATTATCAAATGTGCTCGGCTTTGTAGTCTTAGTCTAGTATCATTTCTATTTTCGAGAAAGATTTTATGTTGATCTATAGGGTTTTTATATTTATATTTTTTAAAAAGATTAATTTGTTGCTTTCAGAACAAAAAATATATTGTCATGCTTTTTTCTTTATTTTCATGGAGGTTAGGTCGTACGCCGTCTTCCCTTCTATTTTTCTTTTATTTTGATTAACAAAATCTCCGTGGATTTGCATACGCATATAGTAAATTAACTTGAGAAATTTCTCTAGGTGGTAGTTATGGTGAAATATATATCTGAAAAACAATTGTCTACGCAAAATTCTGTTTCAGTTTGCACTTAGAGCATCTCTAGAAAGTTACTGAACAACTCTTGTTGCATATTGTTCAAGCGTGTTGTGACAAGGAGAATGATAATTATCTCATTTATGAAATACTTTATCAAGGAAAAGCACCGTAATTTAAATCCTTGTGGGTTGGTGAATTGGTTTAGCGGTGTCAAATACCATAATATCTTTTCAGTGAAATTTATTAAAGAAAGAAAACTTGAACTTTCATACTTCAGTGAGCAAAAATATTGAACACGATAAAACAATCAAATGGAACATCAAAATTTATACCGCAACACTTGCCAATTTACGTGTTTACTGTCATCTAGATTTTATACATGATCTAAAGAAGTGTGATCTTGTAAGGTGATCTAATATGGAGTATCTACCTTTATTTATATACCCTAGTTTTATAACTTTATGCAGCACAATCAATAGAAGTTTTCTATAATAAACAATTTCTTAAAAGAGAATGAATGAAAACAGTGAGTAATACCTTAGTGTAAGAAAGTCATAAACCAAACTATAGTTAAACAAAATTAGTATTCTAAAATTAATTATGCAATATAATTCCTTTATTGTTTTATTATACTCTACTCAAACCATTTTAGACGACATTTATAAATTTTCAACACATGTTAATAAATATATACTCTCTCAGTTCCATTTTAGATGATGTTTTAGGGTTATTTTTTTGTTCCACAATACTTGAAAGTTTTCATATTTTTTCACAAACTACCAATAATACCTTTGTATTTTTTCTTGGAACTATAAGTTTTTTTAAATGTATTAATAGCAATTAAAGTTTGAAGTTTTTTCTCAAAGATATAGATGGAAAATATTCATATCTTTCCTCATTTCTTAAACTGCACGAAAACTTCAAAATCATCATCTAAAATGGAATAGAAGGAGTAATTGATTTTTTTTTATCGACACCTTGAATAAAAGTCATATAGTAAATATATAATTGATCTTTTTCTTATCGATACCTTAAGTAAGTGTCATAGTAAATATAAAATTGATTTTTTTCTTATCGATACCTTAAATAAAAGTCACTAGCTGTATAACTAGATATTACTTCTATTTTCTCATAAAAAAATATATTTACTACTCTAAGTTATGGGGCAGATGGAGTATTGTTTATGGGAAGTATTTAAATGAATTGTATAAACAACATACAGTAGGTAAAGGAAGTTGATAAAATGGGTTTTATAGATCCGAGATTTCGAGGATATACCTACACCTGGACAAACAACCAAATGGGACAGGATAACATCCTAGGAAGATTAGATAGAGCTCTAGAAAATCAACTTTGGCGGACGGCGAATCCACATGCAGCAGTTACCCATCTTCCAAGCTAGCATCCGACCACGCCCCTATACTACTACAAAAGAAAATAATGGATTGCCAGGGAACAAAAAACTACAAAATTGAACACCCGTGGTTCTCTCATCCTCAATTAAGGAAAATAGTTGAATCGTCTTGGGAGCAACAACATGATAGTGAACCTACCCTCGACCCCCAACTTAAACTCATAACAACCAGAAAAACTCTCTTAAAATGGAACAAAGAAACCATTAGCCACCTACCAACTATGATCAAGAAATCGACAGCCAAGATAAAGCAGGCACAACATCAATGTGCAACATAATCGGGCACCGACCTGAAATTCTGGCTACTTCAAGAAAAACTGCGAAGAATAGATCATGTATAACTACTACAATGTCATGCAACATACTGGCAACAAAGATCTAGAATTCAATGGCTACAATCGGATTATCTCAACACAACTTTTTTTCATACTAAAGCTACCATTCACAGAGCCTATAACAATATACAACAATTACAAGATCCACAAAACAATTGGATTAACAAAAAGAAGACATTGTTCAGCTCATTCTAGATCGCTACTCTCAACAATATACGGCACCACCTACAGTGATAAATGAAGATCTCTTTGCAAATATCAGACCAATATTAACTCCCAGAAAGACCTACTTACGAAGGAAGTAACTATAATGGAAATAAAACAAGCCCTCTTCTCCATAAATTCTGAAAGTGCTCCGGGACCAGATGGCTATACAAGTAAGTTTTTCAAAGGTTTCTAGGAAACAACTCATCAAAAATTGATAGCAATGGTTCAGAGTTTTTTTAATAACTTAAATATGCATCCTCTCATGAATCACACAAACATATCACTTATACCTAAAGTCGACCATCCTTCTAAACCTTCACAGTTCAGACCCATAGGACTCTGTAACGTCACATATAAAATCATTTCAAAAATTTTAGTTAACCGAATTAGACCCCTTCTACCATTTTTAGTAATCCCTTTTCAAAGTGCTTTTGTTCCACAAAGATCAATACACGACAATATAGCAATTGCTAAAGAACTCTTCCATCATGTTAGAACCTCAAACCTCACCAAAGATCCAAAAATAGCTCTCAAATTAGACATTCAGAAAGCATATGACAACTTAGATTGGGGATTCACCAAAACTTCATTTATAAAACTTGGATTCCACCATCCTTTGTAGAATACATTGTGTTATGCGTCACTTCAGTTACACACTCGATCAACATAAATGGTACGCCCCATGGCTACATCAGCCCAAGTAGAGGTATCAGACAAGGAGACACACTATCTTCCTATATTTTCATCATATGTGCTGAAATCCTATCTACAAACCTAGGAAACCTTCAGAATCAAAAATTAGTTCAAGGAATCAATATATCAAAAAAAACACCACCAATTATTTATTTAATGTATGCGGATGATTTATTAATCACATACAAAGCTTCGGATCAGAGTAACCAACACCTTAAAACCCTGCCCCACTCCTATAGCACTTCTGCAGGACAAGTAATCAATACCACCAAATCAGTAATCATCCATCACCCAAACCTAGACCCAATCAAGATAAACGAGCTTCAACAATTCTTCAATATGCCAGCTACATCAAAACCTCCAACCTATCTGGGAATCCTATTCAAACACGGAAGGACATCCAATCAAACCTTTGCTCCCCTCTTACAGAGACTAGCCCGAAAAGCTAAAGGATGGATGGAAAATGCCTAACTCCAGCAGGAAGACTCATTCTAATCAAAACCTCCCTACTTCCCACATCACATCATGCAAACACAAAACCTACCCAAAAATATCCACAAAAAAATAGATCGTATAACCAGGGATTTTTTCTGGGGACACGATTCAACAACTAGAAAACTCCACCCTATAGGATGGGACAAGGTAACAAAACCAATATCTGAAGGAGGATTAGGAATAAGAAAGAGCAGTGATCATAACAAGGCACTTCTCATGAAAATAATCTGGAATCTACACGAACGACCTAACTCTATCTGCGGAAGTCTCTTTAGTGCAAGTATCTTGATCAACAACCAATTCTACAAGGCATTTAATCTATACCCTACTCCGCCAGTCCTCAATGGAGGCAACTGGCTTCAATTGTCTCTACCATGCAACATCTAATATTTCATCGTATTGGAAATGGATTATCAACCCCAATAGAAGCCAATTGTATTCCACACTCAAAAAATCTAGACCCGACACATTGCTACCCGATCCGAACGGTAGCAGATATAATCGACCCAATATCCCATTCCTGGAATCATGAAAAACTAAGCACCCTTCCCAATCCTATAATCCAAAAAATCATAAACATCCACCTTCCCCAAAATAGCCCCCAAGATAAAATTATTTGGCCACACTCAAAATCTGGAAACTACACTACCTCATCAGGATACAAATGTCTAACCCAAGGTCAACCAACTCACACCACTCTCCCACCTACCAAATTTCTATGGACTTTACCATGTCCACCAAAAAATCGGCTTTTCTTGTGGAAAGCCATCAATGAAGGACTACCAACCTCCTCTCTCCTACATCACATCCATTGACCAACTCAGACATTTGCCCGAGATGTAACACAGATCCAGAATCGGCAAGTCACCTTCTTATTCATTGTCCAACATCAACCAATTCATGGAACACTTTATTCAACCAATCCACAAATTCACCAACCTCCAACCCCCTCCCCCCACCCCACACAACATTCACCTCAACACCTCAAACAACCATTTACCAAATCCTTCAACAACCAGCATCAACATATGCAATCTCCTCGTTCTGTTTTTATTTTGGACCTTATGGCTGGATAAGAATGATCTAATATACCAACAAAAGCAAAACTTCAGAATAAATCCTAGTCTGGGCACAAAAACTGCAACAAGAATACTACGAGGCTATCCACTCATCACCACCAATCATTTCAGGAGATACACCAATATTCAACCACCCAATAAGAGATAAAAGGATATTAACAATATCGGTGGGATGGTCAATTCCGAACATCAACTGAATCAAGATTAACACGGATGGAGCAGCCAGAGGTCACCCAAGATTTGCGGGGGCGGGGCAGGGACTGTGACGCACGAACTTTAATAGCTCTAGCTCAACCATTGGGAATTACGACTGCAGAAACTTGGGCTTTGCTTTTGGCCTCAAGAACAACAACAGAGAGGCAATGTCCAAGAGTTCTCTTTGAAACAGACTCAGAGACCCTTCTGCGTTTCATTACCTCCTCCACCCCTCCACCTTGGCACATAGCAGGAACGATTGAAGAAATAAAAAGTAGACTTCGATAGATCACGCAAGCTGCTATTCAACACAAATACAGGGAAGGTAATCAGACAGCCGACGGAATGGCCAATCATGTAGCAGATGGAAGCCAAACAGGAAATTCATCAATCAAAATATGGGACCAGGCAATCCCATCTTTTATTAGTCACCTTTTATTTCAGGACTCCGTGGATACCACATACCCACGACGAATTATAATCTAATTTCTTTTTAATAATATGCATGCTTCAAAAAATAAAAAAGCAAGCACATCAACGAGACTGTATCTCGAAATTATTGCAAAGAAACGGATATGATCATTAGTAAACAAATGCTTTTTATGAGTAGAGTACTTGATACGTCTGAGTTTAATGGGCACCCATGACTAATGATTAAGCGTGATATTTTTACCTTGAATTAAACAAGGCACAACAATTTCATCCTGGGCAGACTATTTTTTTTTTTGTCAAACCAGCTGGATGGACGAACTGTGTTTTGCACTATGATCAATTGTTATTGGCGGCTTAAAACTAGACGCGCGGATGTAGATAATTTGCGGGTGATTGTACATAAATCGCGAACATCTACTGTATTAGTATATAATCCTATAAAGCTTAAATTCAATAATATAATAATCTATATAATATTATGAAATTTAAAGTATTAATTTAATAGTATTTGAATTACAGTTATGTGTCAGAATGTAATAATATACTAATCTATATAATAATATAAAGTTTAAAATATTAAAATAATAATCTTTAACTATTGTTAGGAGTCGGAACAAACTGACAGTATTTGATAAAGCTGTAGTGGGCGTTCCTTCGTTGCACGCTGGCGAGAATTGTTTAGGCGTACGATTCTTTCTCCAACGCCAGCGAGTTTCCCACGATCGCTCGGCCTTTCATCAAGCGCGCGCTACATCTTCTGACCCAATGAACATCCATTTTTAATGTTTATTGAGTCCATAATGGGAGTACAATGAATTATTCATTCCATAGGAACCGCTCTAATGGTTTGGTGGATCAAACATTTCAAACGCCAACTTGTAAGGCATTTGAGAAACTAATCTTTCGAAGATACTCCAAGCCGCCTAACCATTAGTCATGAGACGACCTTCTATTCGGTGTTTCTGGTCCATGCCCAATCATTTGGCGCCCCAATTTACATTTGTTCGACCTTTTCAAAATTATATTTCGTTTACACCTTTACGATGCTCTCGTTGACAATAATGGTAGTCGAGATTTAAAGGTTCATCGAGGAGAATCAACGCAACCGAAATGAAATCAGATGTTCAAATGATTTTATTACTTTTATAAAGCGACATTGATAGTTCATTGATTAATTAACAAATACTAAACCTATCTCACTTTTGCAGGAAACGCGGTTGCACTTAGCATATGCAGCTGTTTGAGAGTGAAAACAGTTTCTGTTGATTTTGGTAATTTCGAGTGTTTGGGTGAGAAACGAGTCTAAACCCTAAACAATGTACTGCAAGGGAGTACTTTGATTCGAGAGATCAATTTATACTAATCCGGCCTAAACCAAGAAATGACTATTCCAGACTTGCTTCAGTCACAAAGTGAAGGAGAAGGGTTGGTTTAGGGAGGGAAACGAAGAGAGTGTTGAAACCAGAATGGTTGATTCGGGAAGAGTAGTAGTTTGACAACTTGTATTAGAAAGTGGAAAGCTAACAGATGGAAAAGCTAACAAGTGATTTCTGAGTGTTGTATTCTCCTGACCAAAACTTGACCTTTGGTGGTAGGTGAGACCTATTTATACAAGTCGCAACAACAACATACCTTGTCTCGTAATAAGTGGAAACGGTTGATTAAATGGAAGAAAGCGGTAACGGGTAACGCCTGGAATTGATGTTTCTATAATGAAGGAAATATTTCACCATTATTTCCTGTATTTACTAACCGCCTCACTCTTATGGCATTTTCTTGTAACGGGCGTAGTGTACGCAGCACGCTGTAAACCGCCAGACCAATACCCTGATGAGCATCCCCCAGTTTGTGACATGTTTTGATTATCTAGTGTTTTCGTGGAAAACGTGTAACATGTTTCTATTGTTTGGAAAGTTAAGATTGAGAGGCTTGCCGGTTCGGTGGTGAATTTCGACGGACGAGATTTCGCATCTTGAGAGGAAGGTTAGCCGTTGATTGTGGTTACCTTCCGTTGGTAGCCAGTGACGTGGCCACGGTGTTGGCATGGCTTGCGCATGCTCTTGGCGTGGCTAATTAGGGTTTGGTGCTGTAACCAAAGAATTGGGATAGCTAAGTATATGTCGTGGCCAAAGAGTTGGCAGCGTATCCAAAGGTTGCCACAAGTCGTTTGGTGGCAAGTTTGTACGACTAAGAACTGCATCTCAGAAGGAAGGATAGTCGTTGATTGTTGCAACCTTCCGTTTGGGAGCCAATGGCATGGAGGCATTGCTTTGGCGTGGCCAAATTAGAGCTTTGGCACCGTGGCCAAGAGTTGGGATCGTAGCCAAGAGGTTGCCACAAGTCGTTTGGTGGCAAGTTTGTATGACTGAGATCTGCATCTCATGAGGAAGGACAGCCGTTGATTGTTTCCACCATCCGTTTGGCATCCAACATCATGGAGGCATGGTCGACATGGCTTTGGCATGGCTAACTTAGGGCTTTGGCGCCGTGGCCAAGAGTTGGCACCGTAGCCAAGATATTGCGACAAGTCGTTTGGTGGCAAGTTTGTATCGCTGAGACTTGCATCTCAGAGGGAAGGGTGGTTGTTGATTGTTGAAACCCTTTTTTTTTGAAACCAGCGGCATGGAGACATGGACGACACGACTTTGGCATGGTTTAGGCGCGACCAAGCTAGGATTTTGGCATAGTTTTAGGCGCGGCCAAAATTAGGGTTTTGGCATAGTTCAGGCGCGACCAAAATTAGGGCTTGGAATTGGGCCAAAAGTTGCCACGCGTTTGGTGGCGAACTTGGACGGCTGAGATTTGCATCTCAGAGGGAAGGGTGGCCGTTGATTGTTGCAACCCTTCGTTTTGGCAGCCAACGACATGGCCGACATGGCTTTGACGTGGAGATGTGGCTGGCATGGCATGCCATTGGTACGGTGGTGCGGCTGGCATGGCAGGACATTGGCATGGTGGCGTGGCTCGCATGGTTGGCATGTCTTTGGCGTGGAGATGTGGCTGGCATGGTATGCCATTGGCACGGTGGTGCGGCTGGCATGCATTTGGCGCGGAGATCTGGCTGGCATGGAATGCCATTGGCACGGTGGTGCGGCTGGCATGGTCGACATGCCTTTGGCGCGGATATGTGGCTAGCATGGCATGCCATTGGCACGGTGGTGCGGCTGGCATGGTCGGCATGCCTTTGGCGCGGAGATGTGGCTGGCATGATGATTTGGCTGGCATGGTCAGTATGCCTTTGGAGCGGAGATATGGCTGGCATGGCATTCCATTGACACGGTGGTGCAGCTGGCATGGTCGGTATGCCTTTGGCGCGGAGATGTGTCTGGCATGGCATGCCGTTGGCATGATGATGATCTTGGCATGGTTGGCATGCCTTTGGCTCGGAGATGTGGCTGGCATGGCATGCCATTGGCACGGTGGTGCGGCTGGCATGGTCGGCATGCATTTGGCGCGGAGATGTAGCTATCATGGAATGCCATTGGCACGTTTGGCTAGCATGCGTGGCTGGCATGTGTAGAGATGACGCTAGTCAGTACCGAGGGCTCTGCAGTAGAGCATGGCATATACATAAAAAAGGTACCCCGGTAATTTTATGCAGACATGTTGAATGGTTCAATAAATGTGTTAGTGGTGACATTATTACTCAAGTGTGACGTCACTGTTTGACTAAGGTTTTACGATTTTAACCCTAAGCTAAAAACCACCATCAACATTAAGTCCCCTGCTTAGCTCGGAACATGGGCTTTGTTGCGAGGTAAGCATAAGATGGTGACATACAAGGACAAAATCGAAACAACAAGTCATGAAGAGATGTCAGGAAGATCCGTCTAACCTTTTTCGGGAGATAAGGAGAATTCGTGATTCTTGTGTTGGTGGCTTTGCGTAGATTTTGCTCGTGGTGCTGCTAGCTAGGCTGCGGAGTGTTTGGCGTTGCTGGATTGGCTTGGCAAGCCGTTGGCATGGTGTGGCTTAAAACGGAGCTGCTGGCATTAGTCGGCTTCGAATGGGAGCCGCAGGTATTGTGCGTCTTGGAATGGAGCCACAGGCATTGTATTGGATCGGAATGGAACCGCCAGCGTAGTATTGACTTGGAACAGGGCCGTTAGCGTAAACTCGGCGTGGGCGCTGGCTTGGGCTTGGCATGGAGTGAGCGTTGGCATGGGCTTGGCATGGCGTGAGCGTTGGCGTGGGCTTGGGCACTGGCTTGCTGTGGCGTGGGTGCTGGCAAGACATGGTGTGGGCGCTGGCATGACATGGTGTGGGAGCTAGCATGGCGCGACGTTGATTTGTCACGACGCTGGCTTGGCGTGGCGCGGATTGTTGACACTTTGGAGCTTGTTCTTGCGGGACCAATTGCATTTTTCCATACATATCTCAAATAGGAAATCCTTTCCTTATTCAAATTTCAAAAGTATCACGCCTATAAAAGGGGTTTGCTATCCTCTTTATCTTGTATCTTTGTTCTCACGTCCTTGTGCTAGATGTAGCGTAGCAGCAATAAAGCGGACAAGCATATTCCAGGTATGTATTCCAGCGTTTCTCTTTCAATCTTTTTTTTTGTACTGGTGCAAACCCTAGCCATAGGTGTACCTTCCATGAACTTGTAGAAATATTTCAAGCGTGAACACCGCAGTAATATTATCCACCTCAATTATTATGCAAAATAGGCATGCACGGGCAGGTGAATGCCACCAATTCCTTTCCCACGAAAACCTAGTTTTTAGGGTTTCCTCCCTTTTCCTTGGGGTGACCGTGTGCATAGTTTCCGCGATGGGGGCGCGCTTTCTTGGCCGGCTGCATACTTTCCGCTGCAAGGTACGACTTTGTCAAGGGGCGTGCTTTCCGCGGCAACGTAGGGTTTTCCAGTCCCACATTTCTTTGATTATGAGCGTTATGACTTGCAATTTAAAACAGATTGGTTCGCGTCCAAAATGGATTCTCCATTGTTGATAAAGTAGTTTTCATGCACTTTTTAGTAACTTCTCTTCGTACCCCTTTCTTTGTTGTAATTGAAAGCGTAAGTAGATTAAGAAGGTTTCGTTAAAATGTCGCCTGAGAAAATCCCTGCCGCGGATTTGAAAAATATTGGCAGATCTAGGCCAAACATGGATGATGAATTTTTCACAACGTCCTCCACAGCTAGGAGAAATCATCGTAAGTTTGTGCACGTCCTTCTGACCGGTTCAGAGGGTGAAGGAGACACCCCGTCGGTTCGACCATGTTGTGTAATACAATTTTTCCTTCAGAGGCAAGAGTATCCAGCTTCTTCCATGGAATTCAGAATCTGTCAGAGTCCGTTGCGTTCTTTCTAAAACTGGATGCAATTCATGATAAGTCAGGACTGCGTAAAAGCAAATTTGATCAAAGCACAAATCATTGGCGTTGTCACAGCTTCTGCGGTGCTTCAAATCAGGAAAGATATCCCGAGATTAGTTGCTTTGGTCGCTCGATGGTGTCCATACACTCACACAGCCATATGCAGGTGGAGTGAAATGACTGACTCTTTGGAAAGTGTGGCTCTCTTGCTGAACCTTACCATAAAAGGGAATCTTGATATCACATTGTCTGAAGATGAAGAACAAATGCACGCTGCTCTCGTTGCGAAGTCTAAAGGTTTTATTCGGAAGGAAAACAAGAAGAGGTGTTTCTAAAGATGGTGGGTGTCTCAATGGTTCCCAGATGAGTCTGAGCCGGATCAAAAGAATAGTACCCTTCATGTCGTGGAATTCTTGGTTCTTTGGTTATCTAGGGACATTTTTGACGACGGCACTGGTAAGAAGGAAATAAGACAGGTCTCATTAAATTTGCCATCAGATTAGCGAAAGGTGTTGTTCTCCCCATTGGCGGCTTGTTTCTCGGTTCTCTGTACACACATTTGGATCACCTGGTTGTGGACATGCGTGCTTCAAACGGCTACATGAAAGTGGACTCGTACGTCCATGTTGCTTTTCTTCAAGCGTGGTTGTGGGAGCATTTCGAGAAGTGCGCTCCCAAACCGCTGGTTTTACTCCCCGAGTCTTGGGGTGGTTCTAGGATACTTCGTTGGGTGAACATACGCCCAAAATCTGGCTCGAACCTGGTTGACTTCCTTGACAACTTCTACACAATCAACTTTCGTCCATGGGATCCGGTGCACGGCTCCATAGTTCAAGCAGACACTTTTTCCTATGTTCCGAATACATCTTTGCTTTCTGAAAAGAATACGAGCATTGGCGAGGTTGTGTTCATGTGAAGTTGCACGCCTGGTTATGTACCGTCTTTCTTTCGAGGATCTTGTCAGGCAGTCTCTTACAACATTGACAGGGCGACTCGACATATGGGATTTGACCAAGGGGTCTCTCTCCCTCGTCAGTCGGTCGTTCTAGAAAACTTGTAGCCAGCTTCTCTTGATGCTAGTGCTATTGCGCCGGGTATAAATCTTCCCTTTTTCCTCTCGGCACGAAATCCGACAACAACTTCCAAGTATAACATATTCTGGAAGGACGAGTTTCTTTCCATTCATGGATTCGTGAATGAAGTAGTGAAGAATACCTGTGGTAATCCTTCTGCTGCAACTTTAGCAAGACATCCATTGTTAAGGGATCCTTCCTCGCCCAAACGGAAGTCTTCTAACACAAACACGGACAGTCCCCAAAAGAAGGAGCGAAGGTCGAAAGATCGCCCGAGTGGTTTCGATCAGATTCAACGGCCCTTGTGACTTTCAGTTCTTCCAACGTTCGGGTATGTATTCTTTTTCTTGCCAACTCAGTCGGATTGCATAGTTCTTTCATTACTGAAAATCTTTCCTTATTCCTTAACCAATGCGTGAACGCCTTTTCCCATCTTGTACGTAGTCAGAAAATGGTGGCTCTCGCAGAAGAGGGTGGCAATGCTCAGACTCAGAGAATGGCGTCTCTCGCGGCAGAGGGTGACAATGCCGAGCCTTCTTCCGGTGAAGAAGAGATCTAAAAGGAGGTAATCTCGTAATCTAGTGATGATGAAAATAGCTCTTCCGACAGCAGCGCTGAGTCTTCTTTTATTCAGTCTGAAAGTGAATCAATGAGTCTTCCAAGCGTTCTTCTTCTTCCTTTATCTTTTTTTTTTTTAATTTTTTTTTCTAAACCACGATATCGCAGGGAGAACCCACTCCTGAAGATGTCCCCGAGGCGGAAAACCGTGGAGATACAGCTTTGTCTCCAACCGTCGCAGCTACGCCTGGCGTCTCGGAAATGGAGGTCGATCAAGATGAAGATATTGTTGAGTCTCAAGTAGCGGAGAGTGGTCCAGCGACCGGTGGAGCCATTGTGGTTAGGAATCCCTTGCCAGTTGTTGTTTCGGTTGTGGGTGACGTTTTCGCTCCTCCATACTTAGGTCCTTATCCATATCATGTGTTGATCGGCGGCTACGACGTGCCAGTCAAATACGAGACGTTATATACCAAGATATTGGAAAGGTATGGACATATCGCCACAACCAAAAAGTTTACTAGTCGGTTTGCGCTGGTCAAGCGTGTCGAGGAAGCTTTATCTTCGATTGACGACATGTGAAAAGTGACTAGCCATACCGTTTCTGAGGACGTGGTCTCAAGATGGAAGTTCCATCATGATGTGTGCGTAGACCACGGGTTCAACGTTCCCTGTTTCGTTGAAGGTTTCTCTGAGATCGAAATTTCGCAGACCACGGCGGCTGAAGTCCCTTCCGCGGATGAGGTCGCACAGCAAGAGGCGGAAATCGAAAGGTTGTCCACGAAGCTGAAGCTGAAACGGGCGGCTCTCGAAAGCACGAAGGAGGCTTTCTCCAAGAAGAGCAAGCCATTACTAGATGGTTTTCCTTGAATGTACTCCTGTCTTTTGAACTTCTTTATTTAGGCTTTTTTTTTTGAAAGGCGAACATAGCGCCTAGTTTATGGTTTGCTTTTCTGGACTCTTGGGTTGATAGATACTGTTACCTACGAGGGTTTTGGATTATTCTTTTGGAATGAATTGTTTTTTTTAGAATAATGTTGTTTTTGGTTATGACTATATGTGGCATAAATACCCCAGGAGAGTCATGGAGTTGTGAATGTTGTGTTGTCAGTAGAAAGTATGGGATGAAACATGGGGATATCATGGCTGTCGGTTTCTACTATATATGTGAAAATCCCAGGTAGTAGAACATGCTACTCCTCTGAGGAGACTTACTTTCTTTTTAGAGTCTCCCAAAAAATGGATCTCCCTGATGTAAATCTGATATTTTGTGGGTGGCGGCGCCGTGACTGTGAAAAGTCCCCAATCATTCCTAAGTCCCCAGTCGTTCCAGAGTCGTCTGATAACGGGGCGGCGGCTAGTCTGCTTCCGTCATCTCGATATCTGGTTTGAAAGATGGAATCAGAAATCGGGAATTGATATTGTGACCGATAGATTAATCTCCCACTGTGGTCGCCAATTGTTTGAGATTGAAAAAATTTTCTGTTGATTTTGGTAATTTTGAGTGTGTTGGTGATAAACGAGTCTAAACCCTAAACTATGTACTGCGAGGGAGTACTTTGATTCGAGAGATCAATCTGTACAAATCCGGCCTAAACCAAGAAATGGTCGTTCCAGACTTGCTTCGGTCACAAATTGAAGGATAAGGGTTTATCTAGGGAGGGAAGTGAAGAGAGTGTTGGCACCAGAATGGTTGATTCGGGAAGAGTAGTTGTTTGACGACTTGTATCAGAAAGTGGAAAACTAACAGATGGGAAAGCTAACAAGTGATTTCTGAGTGTTGTATTCTCCTGACCAAAACTTGACCTTTGGTGGAAATATGTGAGACCTATTTATAAAAGTCGCAACAAAAACGTACCCTGGTCTCGTAAGAAGTGGAAACAGTTGAGTAAACGGAAGAAAGCGGTAACGGGTAACGCCTGGAATTGATGTTTCTATAATGAAGGAAACGTTTCACCATTACTTCATATGTTTACTAACCGCCTCACTCTTGTGACACTTTCTTGTAACAGGCGTAGTGTGGGCCGCACGTTGTAAACCGCCAGACCAATACCCTGATGAGCATCCCCCAATTTGTGACATGTGTTTGATGTCTCGAGTGTTTTCGTAGAAAACGTGTAGCATGTTGTTATTGTTTGGAAAGTTAAGATTCAGAGGCTTTCCGGTTCGGTGGTGACTTTCAACGGCCGAGATTTCACATCTTAATAGGACGGTTAGCCGTTGATTGTGGTTACCTTCCGTTGGTAGCCAGTGGCGTGGCCACGGTGCTGGCATGGATTGCGCATGCTCTTGGCGTGGATAATTAGGGTTTGGTGCCGTGACCAAAAAATTTGCATAGCTAAGTATGTGCCGTGGCTAAGAGTTGGCAGCGTAGCCAAAGGTTTCCACAAGTCGTTTGGTGGCAAGTTTATACGTCTAAGATCTGCATCTCAGGAGGAAGGATAGCCGTTGATTGTTGCAACCTTCCGTTTGGAAGCCAATAGCATGGAGGCATGGCCGACATGGCTTTGGCACCGTGTCCAAGAGTTGAAATCGTAGCCAAGAGGTTGCCACAGGTCGTTTGGTGGCAAGTTTGTATGGCTGAGATCTGCATCTCACGAGGAAGGACAGTCGTTAATTGTTGCCACCTTCTGTTTGGCAGCCAGTGGCATGGAGACATGGCCGACATGGATTTGGCATGGCCAACTAAGGGCTTTAGCACCGTGTACAAATTAAGGTTTTGGCACCGTAGCCAAGAGATTGCCACAAGTCGTTTGGTGGCTAGTTTGTACGACTGAGACTTGAATCTCAGAGGGAAGGGTGGCCGTTGATTGTTGCAACCCTTCGTTTTGGTAGCCAGCAGAATAGAGGCATGGCCGACACGGCTTTGGCATGGTTTAGGCGCGACCAAGCTAGGATTTTGGCATAGTTCAGGCGCGGCCAAAATTAGGGTTTTGGCATAGTTCAGGCGCGGCCAAAATTAGAGCTTGGCATTGGGCCAAAAGTTGTCACGCGTTTGGTGGCGAACTTGGAAGACTAATATTTGCATCTCAGAGGGAAGGGTGCACGTTGATTGTTGCAACCCTTCGTTTTGGAAGCGAACGACATGGAGGAATGGCCGGCATGGCTTTGATGCAGAGATGTGGCTGGCATGGCATGCCATTGGCATGGTGGTGTGGATGGAATTGTTGGCATGCCTTTGGCACGGAGATATGTCTGGAACGTCATGCCATTGGCACGGTGGTGCGGCTGGAATGGTTGGCATGCCTTTGGCGCGAAGATGTGGCTGGCATGGCAGGTCATTGGGACGGTGGTGCGGCTGGCATGGTTGGCATGCCGCGTAGAGATATGGATGGCATGGAATGCCATTGTCACGGTGGTGCGGCTGGCATGGTTGGCATGCCTTTGGCATGCAGATGTGGCTGGCATGGCATGCCATTTGCAAGGTGGTGCGACTAGCATGGTCGGCATGCCTTTGGCGCGGAGATGTGGCTGGCATGGCATCCCATTGGCATGATGATGCGACTGGCATGGTCGGCACGTCTTTTGCGCGGAGATGTGGCTGGCATGGCATGCCATTGGCACGGTGGTGCGGATGGCATGGTCGACATGATTTTGGCACGGAGATGTGGCTGGCATGGCATGCCATTGGAACGATGATGCGGTTGGTATGGTTGGAAAGCCTTTGGCGCAGAGATGTGGCTGGCATGCAATGCCATTGGCACGGTGGTGCGGCTGGCATGGTCATCATGCCTTTGGCGCGGAGATGTGGCTGGCATGGCATGCCATTGGAACGTTTGGCTAGCATGCGTGGCTGGTATGTGTAGAGATGACGCCAGTCAGTACCGAGGGCTCTGTCGTAGAGCATGCATATATATAAAAAAGGTATCCAGTAATTTTACGCAGACATGTTTAATGTTTCAATGAATGTGCTAGTGGCAACATTATTACTCAAGTGTGACGTCACTGTTTGACTAAGGTTTTAGGATTTTAACTCTGAGCTAAAAACCACCATCAACACAAGCGAGCCTTTAAACCATTCGGTGATTCTAATTGACTAGTGTTGTCTCGTGAGAGTTCACATAGAGGTGTGCCCAGAAAACCGATAATGTCGGTGCACTTGTGTTAATTTTCGTCTCCATGTTGAGGAAGATCATGTGGTGGTTGTACCGTGTTAAGTTATGGGAAGTCCGTAAAACCCGAAATCTTCCGCAGTGTCATGAGGGTATTTCATGTTTGCATATTACTCCTATAAAAACAAGTTAGAAGTAGGTAAGTCTTTTTAATGAAGAATACTATTAACAGGTTGACTTGGATATTAAATCACTTAGAAGTCTCTCAACTGTCCATAAAGGATATATGTTATGTGCAATACAAATTTCTTTCTGAAATCGTACGTAATATCTCACTCCTTTTTTTATTACACCAAGTATACCCTTTACAGTTTCCTCCGTTTTCCGAAGAATATTATTGAGTTCTTGTATATAGTTATTGGATATCTTATTTCAAACCCTGTTAGTCGGAACTAACTAACGTCGAACCTCAGGGAGAATAACAACATCCACCCAAGCATTTGTAATAGCAACATTTTCTTCTCCGTTATACATAGGAATTATAAGTATATTGTACTTACAGAAACCCTGAGATGAGATGAAATGATTTTCCAGAAGAGATGCAAGTAGGTGGAAAGGAGTATAAAAAGACATTAAAGTCTAATTTTAATAAAAATAAAAATACGTATTGTGAAAATGAAGGAGTACTACTTGCATTTAAAAAAGAAGTTTAGTTTACTCTTCATTTTCATAAAATTTATTATCGTCCTTAACATAAACATCTTCCCCCGGATCCACATCTGTAGTACGCTCATCGACGGTGGGCAAGGCATCATTCATCACAATCGGAGGAAGTTCACCATCTCGCAATCCTTGTTTGTGACGTTTCCAAATATGTTGGGTCATATCTTCTTGCAAGTTTTTCCACAGGGCTGGGCTGTACAAATACGCAAGGGCGCATGTTACATCTCCTTGTATAGGTGATGTTGCTTCATGTCCTGTGTACCTCGCCCATTCTCTATCATGATATTTATACTCTACACACATATTTGCATTATTAAGTAATCTCTCGTAATTGTGTTCATGTCACGTTTGGACCAATAACGATAAGGATTCCTAATTATAGCCTATTTGGACTTTGAACCACCAAATGCACGCTCAAAATCCTTTATCTTGGCTAACTGGTATTCATAAAATTTATTGTGGATTCGGGACATAATCAATCATCCCTTATAGCAGTGGGCCATTACTGATATCTCAGGATAGATCTTATCTACCGAATGTACCCCCGCAACCAGTCGCTATCATCGATGTAAAAATTACAAGGAAGTGGTACAGCTTTCTCATATTTTTCTAATAATCCTGACTACCACAAAACATTTAAATCATGTTAGAGCCGGCATCCCCAAAATAACAGTGCCAGAACCATATATAGTACGATCCCACTGCCTGTAGAGAAATAGTTGGTTTCTTATTATGCCCCACGTGGCATCCAGCCTCTTCAGTTGGACAAAACCTCCACTGCCTGTAAAGTCGGGACTACCAAGCATTCCGGGAAACCCACGAGTTTCGTCTGAGCTAATATCCTTTTAGCATCTTCATCTGTAGAGCGCCTCGTGTATTTGTCGTTAAATACCCAAATGACTACACCCAAAAACTTCTTAACATACTAGTGTATAGTATCCATAACCATTTATAATTTCAAGATAATAAGGAAATTGAAATAGACCACAAACTTTTCCTTTTATAGTGCAAGTTGATTGGAATATATTGGTGCGGAACCACATGTCCCCAACTTATTGACACGGAGTAAGGAAATTTATTCTCACCACAAAGTTTACTCTTTCATATCCATGAGAAACTTCATCATTAGGTTCATCATCTTCAGGAGAATCGTCAAAAATTCCATAATCGTCGTTGCTTTCTTCAGTGGACAACACTTTGTTCACCCGTTTTCCTTGTGACAGTCTATGAATTTGTGTCCAAGTTCTCCACACTTATCACACCAGCCTCAAAAAATACTAACTGGAGTTCAGAATTAGGTTTATTATACCTGGTGTTTAAGTACTATGGTTACTTAATAGAGATGCAGCAAGATCGATACCCCAATTTGAGTTTCTACTCCACTTGTTTCTATATCTACCTTGCTCTATGATGTGCATCCGAAATTGAAAGACAGTGAAACATGTTGAGTGTGTCCTCATATTGTTGTGGGAGAGCACCTATATAAAGAGCCATTATTTGCGCTTCCGTCTCCGACAGGTCATTAAGAGTAAGTAGTTGGTAAAATTCCTTGGTGTACTCATCGACAGAACATACTCATTTGAGTAGGTTTTGCATCTGCTGGTACGTCATGCCAACGTAGTTATGTGTCCAAAGTTCTCTCTCATGTGTTCTTCATCTTATCCCACGAGACTAATTTCTGATTTCCCTTACGACTGCATTGCAGGTTGTGTTGTTGCCACCACGAATTAGATCTACCAAGAAATATAGTTGCGACCAATGAAACTCGTTTGTTATTTGGTATATCTTTAAATTCCAAGACTTCCTAAATTGTATTCAACCAAGAAAGAAACTCTTTCGGCTCTAGACCACCATGAAATTATATAATCCTTATTTTTATTCTTGCCTTCCAATGATCAGAATCTTCTGTCGGATTATTCTAGTAACAATCTGTATGGACTAACTCCAATACACTTTCTAGAGAATCAACTAGACAGTCAGACTCAATCTAGAGAAAAGTATATCGAGGAGTTAATATCTCTGTCACTTAATTTGATCTTTACTCAAGAAAATAGATATCCGAGTCTTTATCAAATACAAGGAGATAACTTGGATGGTACAAAAGACCAGTGTCCAAGTGTCAATCAATTTAAATCAACAACCAAAGGTCGGATATTCTAATTGATTGAACTAACGCACAACCTATGATATTTCAAATATATAACGAAATATAATAAGGAAATAGAAATAACACAGACACCAGAATTTTGTTAACGAGGAAACCGCAAATGCAGAAAAACCGCGGGACCTAGTCCAGATTGAACACACACTATATTAAGCCGCTACAGACACTAGCCTACTACAAACTAACTTCGGTCTGGACTGTAGTTTAACCTCAATAAATCTCACACTGATCCAGGGTACAGTTATGCTCCTACATCTCTGATCCCAACAGGATGATATGCACTTGATTCCCTTAGCTGATCTCACCCACAACTAAGAGTTGCTACGGCCAAAAGTCGAAGAGTTTAATAAACAAATCTGTATCACACAGAAAATTCTACGATAATAGATAAATTTGTCTCCCACATATATACCTACGAGTTTTGTTCCGTCTTTTGATAAATCAAGGTGAAAAGGAACCAATTGATAACCCGGACTTATATTCCCAAAGAACAGCCTAGTATTATCAATCACCTCACAATAATCTTAATCGACGCGGCGAAAGAAGATATTGTGGAATCACAAACGATGAGACGAAGATGTTTGTGACTAATTTTATATCTCGCCTATCGGAAATATCAATCTCAATCCAATCTTTGCGATTGTACTCGTACGATGGAAAGAACAAGATCATATCACACAACTACGAGAAAGTAGTATCGGTCTGGCTTCACAATCCCAATGAAGTCTTTAAGTCGTTAACCTGGTTTTTAAGAAGAAACCAAAGGTTAAAAGAGAATCGATTCTAGCTTACACAACTAGTATCACACGGAAGTTGTGGGTATTAGGTTTCCCAGTTGCTAGAGTTCTCCCTTATATAGTCTTTCAAATCAGAGTTTGCAATCAATGTTATCTTGGTAACAAAGCATTCAATATTCACCGTTAGATGAAATCCTAATTAGATTCAAGCTAATATCTTTCAACCGTTAGATCGAAAACCTAGCTTGTTACACACAAATGAAATGCACGTTTCCAGGTTTGTATAACCGTACCAAAATATGTACATTTGTTAGTTCAACAATAGTTAACAAAATGGTTAGCCATATGAGCACTTTCATATCAACCATATTCTTCTTCACCATAACTAGTTCAAATTACTCAAATGAACTAGTTAGAGAGTTGTCCAATTGCTTAGATCTTATAGAAGTATACAAGACACAATCGAAGCAAAAACGATTTGATTCACTCGAATTGGTTCATGAACTTTACAGCCACGGTTTGCAAATGCATTCCTTAGTTTATATAAACATAAGTTCAATAACAATCGTCTTTAGATATAACCAACTCAAGTTCGAGGAATGGGTTCGCGGACTTAAGTTCCCGGAAGGAGTTCACAAACTCCAGCATATTTTCTCGGGTCGAGAACTTCTGCCATTTCGCGGACTGGGTTCACGGACTGAGTTCACGGCTCTTGTTCGATAAAGTTCGCAAACTTCGGTTCAAGGAATAAGGGATTATACATATATGTGTTTCCACACAATGCTTGTATCCAACAATGGTTATATAATCTAAACTCCCATTTCAATCATTGAAATATTCTTAGAGGACGTTATATAGTTTTTATTCACAAACCATTTCTCGTCAAAGCAATTTTCAAAGTGATTGAAACACAACATGACTTTCGTCACTAGGTAAAGTTGAAATTGGCTAAAGAGAAAGCTTACCAACGCATATTTCGAGAAATAGATAGGTGAGATAAACTCGGCTCGAAATACCAAATGTGTATAATCAAAGTCTATATAGCAAAACGACTTTTGTCTCAAGATAGGAGATAAAGTAAATAGACTTTTGAGTGATAGATAAGCTCAAGTATCCACATACCTTTTAGTCAATGAATTTCCACTAGTTCCTTGAGTAGTTTTTCGTCTTGTATGATAATTTCCATGGAGTTCTTGAGATCAACTACACTCTCTATCCTAGTCCGAGACTTAGCTATAGTAGACTAGAAATCAAGACTTATAGTTTTGATCATTAACATTGACAAACATGATTGAGATAGCAACGCATGCGAGTTCGACCGAGCAATGCTCTAACAAAATGTGTTGTCATGAAATTCAAGAACGCATATAACATCAATATGAAAGTGAAGGAGAAAGCCGAAAAAGAAACAAAAAATTAAATAAAAAAGATAAAACTAAATCCTAATCCCAGTAAAGGAAACCAGGCTCCTGCAAAATGCCCATACCAACTGTTTTCATCCTTGAGGATGCACTTATGTTAGAGCAGTGCTCGGTTGAACCCACAAGTTTTTTTATCTCAAGCTTGTTATTAATGTTAGGTAATCAAAACTATATCTTTATTTGTAGTCTACTAAGTAAAGTTTCTGGTGGGTTAGAATTGTAGTTAAGTATCAGAGATCACCCTTGAAGACTGAAGATCGAGGAAGACATTTGGAGAACTTCTGTATTAGTTATGTGAAGGCTGAACCATTATATTTTAATTATTATATACCATCATTCTATCTATTGAGACTATGTCGTATGACTTATAGTAGATTCACAAAGAAGATGTTTCGAGTCAAGCTTGTCTTGGGAAAAATCTCGAAATATGATTTAGCGATTAGATATTCAAAGGTCCTTGACAATATTAGTTCTATGAATTAATTTGTGAATCAATTGACAATCTCTCATGCAATGATTATCTCACTTGGGAATGTTTCAAACACCATAAAAGAGAAATATGAACTTATTGGAATTTCTACTCAGGGTAGGTTGGCGAACTAAGTTTGCAAACTATAGATATCTGAGATAACGAAATAGAGGAAGGTTGGCGAACCAGTTCGCAAACCACAAATTCGGTTGAGAATAATTCACGAACCCGGTTGGCGAACCATGGTGAACCGATTTTATAATTTGGATTAATTGGCTAGCAGTTGGCGAACCTGGTTCACGAACCGAGGTCAACTATTCGGTATTTTATTCGGGTTGGAGAACCCGATTCATGAACCTTAACACCCTGACTCGTGAACAAGCCTTACAGTTGGGATACCATTGTATCAACTACCCCGATAATGTTTAGCAGATGCTCAAAGACTTATTATTTTAATAAGTTTAGCATTGGTAGAACTCTCTTAAACACTTCTAAGACTTCATTGATCATTTAAACACTTATATGCGTGAACTATGATTAATTTGTTAGGTGTTTAAATGAACATCATATAGGTTTCGTTCTTTGGATAACTTTCCAAACCGAACAGTCATTATACACGGTTCAGTAACCGAACCTATATGTATAGTCTTCTGTTGTAGTTTGAAGACCTAACTAGTTTGCTTGATTATCAAGTTAGCTTAGATTGAAGTCTAATTTAACCGTGGTATTTGAAAACTATAAATAGAGCATCTATTTCAACTGGGAAAATTAATCCCTGACACTTTGTGTCCTAGTTGGTTCTAGAGTCGCCTATACTGGCCTTTTAGGTTTACGACTAAAAAGACTTTGTTTGGGGATTAATGAAGCCATGTTCGACTATATTTACCTTGATAATTCGTGAATCCTGATCTTATTTTATGTTATCGATGTTTTCGTATTCTCTTTCAGGCAAGATAGATAGTAATCGAAAAGTTCTATTTTTCTCAGACATTGTGATTCCTCAAGATAGATATCTAAAGACTGATCTTAGTTGATCTTTCGACGATTTTCTTGAGAGGTGGTTAAGAATCTAGGATGCTCTTTGGGAGTCGTAAGTTTCAGATTCGTGAGGTTTGCTGGCTTGTCCATTGCAAACAGATTTCCACACCTTGATCTTTGATCTAAATGGAAATCAAATAGGATTATTTGTTAAAGGAAGATTGATATCAAAAGTCTTCACTTTGGATGAAGAAACTCTTAGGATGTAAAGGACGCCAGCTTAGGGAATCAAGTGCGAAGAACCTTGCGAGGTTCAAGAGATGTAAATAGAGCGACTGTAACTGAATCGCTTTGAAGGTGGACTCGCTCTCAACTGCATTCCAGTACAAAGTATAATAGCATGATAGTATATGTAGTGGATTAATACAGTGTGGTATTCCCGGGGTTTTCTACTATTGAGGTTTCCTCGTTAACAAAATTTCTGGTATCTTGTGTTTTTCCTTTTTCGAATTATATTCGTAATCTTTATAATCGTATATATACATGTTTGTACGTACGCAATCTAAGTAGATACGTCTTCTTGATTGTAATTGACTACGAAATTAGTTTCTTGTAGAATTTGTATCTTGAAAGATAGATAACAAGTTTAATCAGTTGGCGAAATTCTGATTGAATTATTTTGATACAAATAGATTGATATAAGATATTGATTTTTGAGATCGTCCAAAAGCTCCGCTTAAAAATCAGATTCACGGACCTTGTGTCTACATACATACTGATTGAGAGTAGAGGTTGAGATATTAACTCTATATACATATTGTCAAGGATCATTAAGCTGGTCAACTTGGAAATGTATTAAGTTTTTTCTATAAAGGTTGTCGAACGAAAAAGTTGAAGGTATTTGGTATACCCGCGTTTTCAATTTCATCGCTGAGATGATGGTCATAATTATCGTTAGCAATTGCTTGCACGATGTAGTTAAAATAATATTGTTTTGTTCTTCCAAATGTATATATGGCTGAAATAGTGTTTAGATGAGAGTAAAAGAATCATTCATAATATCTTCACAGTTATTTCCATGTTAGTTACAAACTTCAAGATTGAATACTCACTATTCCACTATTGGTGTGTCTCTCCTTCCCAATACTCCTTTAATAGACTTTGAAGGAATCGATATAAGAAAGGAAAACAGGTAACAATGATAGTTGTGACGGATACGAACCCGGGGTATTGATCAACACATTTTATTCCCATAGGATGAATAATAACAGAAATACCGGAGACCATTCCCATGAGAATCTTATCCATTGATATTAGAATATCCGTCAGGAAAATTTTCCAGAATGTAGGTGGCACCTATATAAAGGAAAATAAAGTTAAAAACAGAAGTAGATGCCAAATTCAAACTTGATGAGTGATCTACTAAATCAAAGTGGTGATGTTTCATACAAAATTATTAACTATTTCTGAATTTGTATATAAAATATATGTCTCTGACATAGTAATTATAAAGTTGAAGTCCTAACAGAGATAGCTTACCGATTGGAAAAGAATTATATCATATAATGTCTGAAGTAGAACTGTAAGGGGGACTCAGTGAAATAAGTAAAAGTAGAGCGTGAAGATCAATGAAGTCAATATGTACAGTAAAATCTGTTCAAAACTATTTAATTATTTGATCTCAAAAAGAAAAATAAAAAAGTAATAGTTGTCAACACACACAAAACAACAACAATAAAACTTACCGCGTCTCCAACAGCTCGAACTATGTGATGTTGTAATGTAATAAACGCAATCAGACCAATGAGAGCACCTACAAGCATGATGAATCCCCACTGTTCCATAAATTATTACAAAAAATGTTATCCACTACAACATGAGGATAACAACTATAGAAATTTATTAAGAAAAATCATGTGGACCAGAACTTGGATTTGCAGTTCAACTTATAAAACTTGTATGAAAATTGGTGCCTAGTTTCGTTCCTATAGTTAGTATTTAAAGATTTGCATATCCTTGGAGATTATAGATATAACCTACAAAACAATTTACCATACCTACCCAACCATTTACCAAGTTTTGAAGAAAGAAGAACACACATGTTCGTATAACTACATGGAGTTGAGCATTCAGCCTTCTAATCAGGTAGAGGTAAGAATTGATTACATTGTTAATCTAGAATAGATGATTTAAATTGTTTAATAAAATTCTAAGAGTCTCCTTATTCCATTTTTTTTATAATTTCATTCAAATTATAATAAGATGACAAATATGTTTCTTATATAATATCATATCCACTTCTTAAGACGAACTCATTAAATCTAAAATTAATACAAATTAATATTGGCTTAGATCCCAAAATCCTTACTGATTGATCAGTGATCAACTATGTATGGAATATGCTCGCTAGAGGATACTCGACTAAAAATAATAATAAACACAGCTAAAAACTTTAGCTAAGAAACTTACAACTAGAAAGTTCTCCTTATATGTCCCACATGTATACTACACAAGCAACCAAGAAACAGTGAGTAATAATCCTCAAACCGACCGCAAAAATTATTCCTCACGATGGTTAGTTTTTTGAATTGGGGATACCAACACTTAATGAAAAAAATTCAATTTACAAATGCAATATTATCACGAAAGCAGTACTCTAATAATTCATTAAGAAATACTTCCAATAAAACAAAAAAAAATCAATTTAGAAATACAATTTGTATGTTACACCATTCAACTCAAACATAACCTATTCATCCGTAATTTAGATCTCACTAATTTTCAAACCCCCAAAAAAATGAGCAAGAACGTCCAATTTTCATCATCGCGACAATGGTAACAAACGCCGATTGAATAGAAAAGGAGTGAAAAAAGGATATTACGATCTTAGGGTTTAGTAGATAATTTTGATTCTCTAACTCACACTGATTTATGATGAATCAATGATACCTAAATAACAAACATCGGAGAAAGGGTTTAGAGAGCAGGAATATTTTTACAGAGAAAAAGGAAAAGACTTACCTTGTTACACTGTAGAAAAGTAAGTGAGGGAGAGAATGACCTACAAAACTTTAGATTTATTTGAGTACTAGAGATAAAGTAGTTGGGTTTACTCGCGGTTAATGACTAAATTGGTTCAACACTAATTACTGAATACTCCACAATTTAATCATTAGATTACATATATTGACCATCTTATGACAAATCAAAACTTTAATTATTAATTTAATTTTTAAACACTCAAGTAAACTTATATATCCATAATTTTAGATGTCAGCCTTGATATCATTCAAAAACATTTCGAGTCGCCTAGCAATCCACCAATTTGTAATCCAAGAACAACAAAAGATACTCTTTTTTTTTGCAAGGTAGAAAATTTGGACCATTTCTGAATTTGTGTGTTTCGATTTGCGCGAGGGTCATGCTAATCTTCTATATATTATTCCAATTTTATCTGAAGTTTCCAAGAGGACAACACTAACAAATTATGCGCACTAGAATATTAAGAAGTTGGACAAAACTGAAAAGTTTTTTTTTAATTTAATTAACAAAACTGACATTTTTTTTGTACTAACGAGTTTAAGAGTTAAGTCGATGGTATAATCACCTAATAACTTTATCATTGTGCTATTATGAATTATTTTCTTTTTTTTGATAAAAGTTTTTTCATTTTCATTCAAAGCTTCAAATTAGTTCCATTATGGTTAAGAACATCAAGAATAAGATTACAAGTAATAAAATTACATTCAAATATTCCTTAGAAAAGAGAATTGGAATGCCGAAAAAAGTTTCAAATACATATAGAGATCCGGTTAAATAGGAAATAGGATGGAGATTGGAATAAAATCCCACCATTTGATAGATATTCTTCTTGAGAAAGATATGACTCTCAAAACAAGAGAGTGTGATGCTCATATTGGTCTTGACAACTTCTAAGACCAAAAAAATTCTTAAATCTCTTTTTTTTTTATAAAATGAAATTCAATTTTTTCCGGTGTGATTCGAAGAAATTCTTCACCATAACATATACCGACATCAAGAAGGTCATGAAAAACAAGAAGAAACTTTACAAGAACACATATAACATAGCTTGGAAAGCGAATAAGAAAACCGAAACGACAACAAAACATTTAAATAAATAAAAAACAATAAAATTAAATCCTAATCCCACTAAAGGAAACCAGGCTCCTGCAAGGTGTCCATACCAACTGATTTCATCCTTAAGGATGTACCTCATCGCTGAGATGATGGTCATAGCTATTTTATAGTTACTTGCACGATGTAGTTAAAAGAATATTGTTTCAAAATGTATATATAGCTAAAATAGAGTTTAGATGGGAGTAAAGAACCATTCAAAATACCTTCACAGTTATTTCCATGTCGATTACAAATTCAAGATTGAATACTCACCATTCCAGTATTGGAGTGGTCTCCTTCCGAATACCCCTTTAATAGACTTTGAAGGAATCGATATAAGAAAGGCAAGCAGGTAAGAATGATATCTATGGCGAATGGACCCGAGGTACTGATCAACATATTTTATTCCCAGAATATGAATAATAACAAATATACATGAGACCACTCCCATTAGAACCTTCGCCAGTGATGTTAAAATTTCCATCAGGAAAATTTCCCGGAATGTAGGTGGCACCTGTACAAAGGAAAATAAAAGTTAAAAACATAAATAGATGCTAATTCAAACTTAATAAGTGATATACTTAATCAATTTGGTGATGTTTCATACAAAGTTATTAGTTATTTCTGAATTTGTATATAGAACATGTCTCCGGCATAGTAATTATAAAGTTGAAGTTCTAACAGAAATAACTTACCGATCAGAAAAGAATTATATCATATAATTTCTGAAGTATAACTCTAAGGGAGTCTCGGTGAAATGCGTAAAAGTAGAACGTGAAGATCAATGGGATCAATACATATAATAAAATATGTTGTAAACTAGTTCATTATATAATCTTGAAAATAAGAAAAAGTAATAGTTGTCAACACTAAAAAAAACAACAACAAAACTTTCAGCAAAGATAACAACTCCAGCTATGTGATGTTGTAATGTAATAAACACAATCAAAGAAATTAGAGCACATACAAGCATGATTAATCATCACTGTTCCATTGATTATTATAACATATGTTATCCACTACACCACGAGGAAAACAACTATAAAAAGTTTATCAAGAAAAATCATGTGGACCACAACTTGGATTTGTAGTTCAATATAAGCCGTATGAGAATTGGTGCCTGGTTTCATTCATATAGTTGGTATTTAAAGATTTGCATATCCTTAGAGATTACAAATATAACCTACACCACCATTTACCATACCTACCCAACTATTTTACCAAGTTTTGAAAAAAAGAAGAACAAACATGTTCATATAACTACATGGAACTGAGCTATATGCATGCTGGGATGCCCCGTAGCACACCTAGCTTGGAAATTTTGGTGTTTTAATGAAATATTCCCAAAGGTAACCAGTCTGATTAGTTTGAGCGCACTTAGACCCATTCTATTTGTAGTAAAATAAGCATGGGATGAATTCGCATGATAGGGTAATCAAAATGTTAATAGTTAAAAGAACATATGTATCAATTGAAGAATGCACATCCCACATTCTAATGAAAGAAGCCCTAAAACAACAAATCCGAATTTCTAAAATAGAGAAACATACATGAGACATGCTAACACAATTTCATCCGATGACATTCAAGCAAATCCTAATATATAAAACCTACTCATAATCAGAACAACAAATTATGATGATCGAGCCTTGCACAAAACGATGCGAAAAAATCGAGAATTGGTCCAAATTTTCTACCTTGAAAAATGAAAAGTATATTTTGATATTCTTAGGATGCAGATCAACCCGAAGTGTTTTTGATTGATATGAAGGCTGAGAATTTATAATTATGTATACATATAAATTTACTTGGTTTTTTTAAATATTATATATAATTAAAGTTTTAATTTGAATAAGATGGTCAACGTATCTAATCTAATGATTAAATTATATAGTATTCAGTAATTAGTGCTGAACTAACTTAGTCACTATTGGCGAGTAAACCCAGTCATTTTATTTTCCATGCTTAAACAAACCCAAAATTTTCAAGATCATTTTGTCTCATCACTTACTTATCTACAGTGCAACAACGTAAGTCTCTTCCACTCTTTTTCCCTGTAAAATCCTTCCCGCTCGTTAAACCCTTTCTCTTCCTCTTTCTTTAATGTTTATTGTTCAGGTATCATTGATTCATCATATACCACTTAGAGGGAGGGAGTCGAAATTGATTACTGAACTCTAAAAAGGTATCATAATTGCTTCTCTTTTTTTTCACTATTTTTTTCTTTTCAACCGGTGTTTGTCACCACTGTCGCGGTGATGAAAATCGGATGTTCTTGTTCATTTGTTTGGGGGTATGAAGATTGGCGAGATCTAAATTGCGGATGATTTTGTTCTGTTTGAGTTGAAGGGTATAAAATATGAATATCGTATGTCTAAATTGATTTGTTGTTGTTTCATTGGAAGTATGTCTTAATGAATTATTAGAGTATTGCTTTGGTGATAATATTGCATTTGTAAATCGAATTTTTTTCTCATTAAGTGCATGTATCCAAAATTCTTGAAACTAATCATCTTGAGGAACAATTCTTGCAGATTGTTGGTTTGAGGATTGTAACTCACCGTTGCTTGCTTGCTCATGTGGTATACATTTGGGACAATATCTAAAGAAAATTTTCTAGCTCTAAGTTTCTTAGTCTACTTATTTCTTAGCTAAAGTTTGTAGATGTAAGTTTCATCCTTGTGTTTATTATTATCTTTAGCTGAGTTTCCTCTATGGAGTATATTCAAGACACGGTTGCTCAATCAGTGAGGATTTTGGAATCCAAGCCAGTATTTGTAGTAATTTCAGAGTTAGTGGGTTCAACTTAGTAGGAATCATTGATTATGATATCAGATGTTCTACATTAGTCATTTGTTTATATCTTTAGTAATTGTTATTGATGTTGTTAGTTGTAGGATTTTCCAAAGGAAACATTCAGGTGTTGGAATGAAGACGAAAAAGTTCATCTGTTGTGACGCGGATAAAAGTCCAACTATGCAAAACCCAATTTTTTTTTTGGTGAGTTTAAGTTTTCCTTGTTCTTCTTTATTTTATTTTTGGATACACACGAGGATGACATAGCAAATAATTTATAAATTAAAGGAGCTTGAAGAAAAGGTAAAAAATTGAAAATGGTTAAGTAACGTTATTCATGTTTAGATATGTATCTATCAATACCAAAGATAGTATATCTGACGGTTATTAGGTGCGACCTTATTTTCGCTGAAATACAAACTCTCCATAACACCTCATATAAAGTACCTCCCACATGATCATGTTCATATTTAAACACATGATCTACCTTACTACATGTTCTCCATGCACGTCTAAGCATCCTGTGATACAAGCAGGACAACGAGAATTCGAAGAATATAGAGAAATTATTAACCTATACTTAAGGATATATCGGTACTCCACGGATGTTATCATTAATTTTTCTAGTGACATCATAACTTTCTTAGGAAGAGAAAATTGCTTTCTAGTCATGTAATAATGTGGACAAACAAAGTTGAAAATCTTTTTCGATTTCTACTGAGTAATGCTACAAAATTTTCATTTTACCGATGTTACTATGACATGGTGGTAAAACTACTAGGCGATGATACCAGCGATATGATTTTGAAACTCGTTAGCACCGTTAGATACAAATATTTTCTCGTCGTATCATAATGTGGACGGATATATGCAAATGCAATAAATTTGCAAGCCTTTTTTGACTTCTATCGGCCGTCGATATGTTATTTTATAAAAATGTCACTTTGGAAATATCATTGTAGCACAATGATAAAATTATTAGGTGTTTATACTAGCGATCTGATCCACAAAATCGTTAACACCAATTTTTTTTATTAATTAGATAAAATAAAAAAAATTAATTTTGTCCAGCTTCCTAATATTCGCGTGCGTATATTTTGTTAGTGTTGTCAAAAACACTAATAATCCCATTAATTTTGCAGAGCATATATTGTTATGGAAAAAGAAGGTGATTTTTCATTTATGAAAAGTGATTGATAACTGAAATTCCAAAATCCAAAGATGTAAACGTAAAAAACAAAATTCAACTTTTTCTATGATGATTTTGATTTTTTCAAACCCAGGGTGAAAATAAGCTATTGTTAGAAATTCGGAATGCTTAAAATTAATGGTTTTTTTTTTTGGAGTGGTCAGATTGCTTGCAGTTCATCCTATTAATGTCATAAAAATGCAGTGGAGTAGAAGGCATGGATGACAACTTTCATAAGGCTTTGGAGATATTGCAAACAACTCTTCCCGATTATGATTTTAGCAGCTTCACCAGCAAGGACACCACCCCATAAAACACAAAGTAACTTGGCGAGTGATCTTTTTGGTAAGGTAGTTAAAGACATAGATAGAGTTTATGAGCTATCGGGCAGACATAAAGCGGTCTTTGGTTGCCTGCAAGCAGCGCATGCTCAGGATTTTCTTCTTGCTATTCCGATTGAGGGCCTTGGGTAGAAGATGTCACCCTTGAGTACCGGTCCATCCTTAAATACAGGCTAATGATCCCTTTGTACCCTTCGGATACACACTGTCCTGCCTGCATCACAAGATGCCTAGACATGTACGGGGAACATGCAGTCCACTGCAAGGTAGATCCTGGGTTTAAATATAGACATGATCATGTGAGAGATACTTTGTATGATTTATTGTGGAGAGCTGGTATTTCAGCAAAGAAAGAAGCGGCGATCAACTTCTTGACGAACCCATTTGAAAGGAGATCAACACTTAGGCCAGCAGACGTTCTTATTTTTGGATGAGCTAACGGAAAACATGCATGTTGACCTCACTGGTGTTTCTCCGTTAGTTGGCATTGGACATGACACCTTTACAGTTGGCCAAGTAGCACTGAGAGCTGCCTCAGGTAAGATAGCAAAGCATGAGAAAACGTGTATTGATAATGGACATGCTTTTATTCCCTTTGGTTTGATACTTTCGGTTTTTTGGCTCCAGAAGCAGTTGGACTTCTCAAGAAAGTCCAGAAAGTCATGCACAATAATGTCATGACTCCTAAGTCGAGAGAGGTGTTTTTTTAAATCATAGGTTTTGCAATTCAAAAATGGCTCGCGGCGCAGCTTGTTACTCGCTTGCCTGCTATGTAAACGATTTCTATTTAATTAGGCAAAATATAAATAAACACGATGGGTTCGAAGAAAAAAAAAGTAATAGGTTATTTAGGAATTTTTTAACAAATTCTAGTGGAGATTTTGTTGCATGTAGGAAATCCCATGAGTGACATAAGCCCATCAAGAGATTGATGCAAGAGCTGTGATGGAAATTAAATTGGAAAACTAAATGAGCTTTCATCGATGGAGTTAGAAGGAGATGGATTCCATTAATATGATCGAAGTGTAAAATTAGAACCTAGTATTGTACGTTGAAGATTAACACAATATCATGATCAAAGTATAACTCAAATCATCAATACCTCATCTTATCTGTATAAATCTCTAATAAGAGATATTTCTTGAAAACATGAACAGATGCTTACTGCTTCAATGATCCTCGTAACGCGAGTTTTGATGGAGGAAGGGCTAAAGAACAATAAATAATAATTTGCATGGGCTTAGGAGATCAACTAAATATTAAAAATAATAAAATACCAATATATTCGGATCTGTGGGTGAGATAGTATATCCTACGGTCATTAGGTGCGAGTGTATTGTCGCTGTCACGCGAACGCTCGCGTGACAGCACGACTCTTCTTTTAATTTTTCATTTTGCAGTAAGGAAAATTCATTAAATCAGTTTAGGGCGCTGTCTCTAACGAAGAGCTACAAAGAAGCCAGGTATGTTGCATTCTATAAGATAAAAAATACTCACCTTATATACAATATAGTATTTCCTAGTTTACATGTCTTTTCTATGTTGAGAACATTAAATTCTATATATATATACCATGAGCCGTGTAATCAAATAAGAGATTCTTCTATGTCTTTATCTTTGAAGTATATATCATAGACTTAGGATTCTTGAACCATGTGCAATGATTCAGAACTATACGAGAAATCATCCAACAAATTAAAACTCAGAGGAAAACCGAAGATGAAAACATCTTACAAATCTGCCCTCATTATGAAACATAAAAAAAATACTCTTGTAAGAAAGAAATTCTTGTGATAACAAAAAAATACCTTTGTCAGATTTTTGTTTGTTTTATCTTTTGTTTTTATCTAATAAGAAAGAAATTCTTATTAGAAAATCTTACACCAAAACACCTTATTCTTCTCTAATGAGAAATTTTAACAAGATTGGGAAATTTGACGACCAAGACTCACTTAAGCTTATTGTTCTAGCTCTTTTTGCTTGTATTATCTTTTTCAATAAATTTTAGGCATCTTTCTCCATTTATTAAAAAAATATATGAAGGTGTTGGAAGTTACAGCTATGAGCTATGCATCCCGTTTATAATAAGCTCGAAGAAATCGACAAAGTTAATATTAAGAACCAGTCGCTCAAGAAGATAAAAACAAAACAATGGAAATCGGGATTGTTGGTCATCCAGTCTCATACCCACCTGGTATGTATGGTGATGTTCTTGTTAGGCTCAACGAATGAGCGAGGTAACTGTGGAGTCTTTGACATTCCATACTCGCACTAAATTTGGATTAAAACCTAAACAGTTGTTCTAATCATACCAAGCACAAAAACAAGATATAGATTGTCCTCACATCACACGTGGGCCCGCCCTGTGGGATTAGCAGAGGCCACTTTCGTGGAAGAACTATGTGGACGTTTTTTGTTTCGTTTTTTTCGGCGGTACGTTAGTAATTTTTGAAACTTAAGTGTGCGAATTGACCCAAATTTCGAAGACTGTCACTGATTGACACTCACGTCCGAGCCTAGTAGCAACCAGTCAACTATTTGTAATGCGGGCGGTGCACCATTCACTAAACGACAAAACAGGGGAATCGCCTTGCACTCAGAGCTGATGGAGAGGCATCTTTATTTAGCATTTTCCTTTCCTACCATTGACGGTGGTTTTTAATTCAAGGGATAAAATCGTAAACCCTGTATTTAATGCGCTGTCATTCTGCAAAGGAATAGAAGGCATTTAAAAGCAATGAGTGCTTAAGCCTCTTCGCTCACATATGTATTGATAAATTCAATATATCTGTATATATATGAAATTTACTTAGAATGGCGCGTGCAACAGCAATCCCAAAATATTCTGTGAATTTTATCTTCCACCATCATTATTCACTAATGCATGACTTGCCTAGTATTTTTCTATGCTATGTTCCCAGCCGAACTCTCAATATTGACATGATGATTAAATGTTCACTCTCAGCATAGTAGCATGAATATCCGAAGTGTCAGTATTGTGATCTGCATGGAAGTACTCACACAGGATGCATCACTCTCTGAAAAAGATAATTTTGTATCGACGCACTTTTAAGTTAGCTCGATCGAACACGCTTAAATTCCTTAGGGAAAATCTAGACTGTCCAAGCCAGTCTAAAAAGTAATCGCGGCCACACAATTTTTCCACGCAATCCAACATGCCTAGCCTACTCCTAGCAGAATTAGGCAACCATCACGATGACCACCAGCAAGCCCACTCACGCCCTAGCCGAACGATTTCCATTTAATACATCAGTAGCGCTTCGTATGATTAACCTTAATGTGGGTCATCGCGCTATTGACAAAACAAGCTCAAACGAGCTAAGACCGACAAAAACGGTCTCAAAACCCATCGCATCCGTCCAACTTAGCCTTCCTAGTTGGACGACCTAGATTGCATCTCGAACGGTCGAAGAAGTACCAATGTGTTCATTGGCGGACGAACTCCTCCCGTGGTCATTCGACCTACCCGCGACAAGTCCATAATGCATCAAGTCGTTCGATCGAACTAGGATGGGCGTGGCCATTTAAAACCCTAATTTGTACTTGCGACAGTATGTTACTGTCGCAAATCGATCATGACCACCCATCTTCGCCAGCCGAATTGAGTGGCTTAGATCTAATTTTAGACGATAAAAGAGGCGCCTACATGGTCGCCGGTGGATCACCTTTATCCCTAGATGATCGAATTACATGTGGTGATCCAGAATCACGTCGAACTGCTTGCCCAAAGTAGCTAGGGCGATCGCGCGCTTATAAAACCCTAAGTTGAATAAGCGACATTACACAACTGCCGCAAAACGATCACGACCGTCCAACTTCTCCAGCTTGGTCGGACGGCCTAGATCTAATTTTAGAAGGCCAACGAGATGCTTGCACACTCACCAGAAACCCATCTGTGCATGTACCTAATCGGCCTGTCCAAGTCAGTGGAAAATTCCACGAATCGTTTGGTCTAATGTTAGGGTGACCACACAGCTTCAAACCCTAAAATACAATCAACGACAGCGTATAACTGTCGCAAATCATCTCTTATGTCCAACTTCGCCATCCTGGTCGGACGGTTTAGATCGGATTCTAGATTACCAATAGGGTGACACCATGATCACCGGCCACCACTCCTTCACATGGACCGATCGACCAAGCGATAACTCGCCCATAAGGTCTTCAAACGATCACTTAAAGATGGCCGGTTGTGCTACTTCTTTTAATACGCTCAATCTGTGACCGATTCGATCGAGCTCTAAAACTAGGGGATACTTAGTGGGGTATTGGTCTGGCGGCTTACATCGTGCGGCGTGCAAAGCGCCCACTACGAGAAAGTGTCAGGAAAGACAGACGGTTAACAGTAATGAGAGTAGTGGGTGAACGTATGATCAGTCTTCCCTCATAATGGAAACATGATGATCACCACCTTCCGCACAAACCCACTTCTCCACTACTTAACTTCCTCCACTTACTAAGAGATCAGGGTGCGCAAAATGACTGGTATAAATAGGTTTTCAACCTATTCAAACGAACGGGAGAATACAAGTGTTATCAACACAAGTATCCAGAAACCGTGTTCTGATACAAGTCATAAAACAACCACACCTTCATAATTCAACATTCTGATCTCAAACACCTTCTTCGCTTCCCTCCCTAAGATCAACCCTTCTCCTTCACTTTCTGACCGAATTGAATCTGGAACGACCATTTATTGGTTTAGGCCAGAGTTTTACAGATTGATCTCTCGAATCTAAAAGTACTCCCGCGCAGTGCATTATTTAGGGTTTGAATTCGATTTTCATGTGCACACCCAAATTTACCAAAAACAGCAGAACCAGTTTTTACCCTCAAACACCTACCTATTTTAGCTTTTATATTATGAACTCTAGATATTTAAGACTCCTTCGCAGTAGAACTGAAATTTGGCGATACTGTTGAAGGCGTAAGTAAGCCCAATTTCCCACATTGAATGATCATTCAACCCGCTTCTTGTCATCATGCTGCTTGAGACGATGTTGAGCTTCAAGTAGATTCTGCTGCAACATCTCTGACAATACTTTGCGCTGATGTAAGTAGTCATCGACAGTGGAGTTGGAAATGGTAGAACACGACTGCAGGAAAAACTGAGGTGGATCATATCTGTATGAGGCTTGAAATGGTGTCAGTTTGAGTCTTGTCAGTAGACAAAGAAGAAGACATTGTTGTAGATGGAGATGAGATTTTTGATGATTGTTAACTTTTTCCGAGGGAAAAAAGTTGATAAAGAAAGAGATGAAATCACTGAAAGTCTGAAACCCCTTGCCGTTCTTGCTCATGAAAATAGTACATTATGCGGAAATTTTGCAACTGGTAAAATAGCACAACAATTAAAGTTGTTGTACGGATAAAACAAAAATAAGATCTTTTATGTAAGTGCAATGCACCGAAGAAATTTGGTAGAAGAAATTTGGTAAAAGAAATTTCAGTAACATAAGAGTAAGTCAAACATAGAAAGAAATTACAATAGTAAAGAAATGGGTTATGATAACCACCCCTAACAACCAATGAAGGTTATAAACAAAATCAGTACAGCGATGAGATACATGATAGGGCTGGGGCACCATTTTTCCTGGTAATTCATATATAATAAAATATTTTTTACTTTTGGATTGGTATATCCAGAGTAAAGTGCTACCCTGTAATGTTGATAAAATCGTCTACAGCATGTTAAATGAGCCATGATAGGTAGGAATTGACACATACTTCCAATCCTTGGAAAGTACTACAGCCTAGCGCCTTAGGGAGGCAACGTTTTTTTTAATAAATAAACCAGGGAATTACCCTATAGAAACTGTACCACTAACATTGTTTCTTTCCTGCTTGATAAAGTTAATCAAAAGAGCAATGATAGAGTTGCAATCCCACTGTCTTAAATAAGATGCACTCATACAGTATTTTGCAAGCTTACAAGCCATAAAATTTGCAGAATTAGGAACAAGATTTAAGATTTTTACGCCCAACATGCAAAGATTAAAATTGAGAGAATTGCTTATATACAATTTGTTCCTCTCGTCTTTCATTTCCAAAACATGTTCTCGGACTGCTTCTAACACTTTCAATTTGTCACTTTCAAATTGTACCTGTGGAAAGTTCATCTGTTATGACCATTGGATTGTGAAGGAAGCTTCCTGATGCTCTATGCTCCTTTCCGTAGAAGCAACAGCTAGGAAACTCCTAGCTCCAAGGAAACCTCCTACATAATCACAAGCAATAAGAGTTACAAATTATTTTGTCTTGCATACAGAAGATAAAACAACAATGTTCACTTTGACTTGAAAGCTAGTTATTATTACATTATTACTTGACTTAACTATGTCAATCTTATCTTTTCCCTCTTTGTTATTTAACATGTTTCTATAGGAAGTTATCATTGAGACAATTATCTGCCCAGTCCTAGTGACTGAGAGCTTTTTGTTTTTGAAAACTCAACCACATCTAGCTTTCCATATACCCCATAAGAAAGTTGTCATTATCTCAGGCCAATCATGCACATGATATTCATATATGTCTTCTCTATAGAACCAATTTACTAACCAAGTATGAAATTCTAGGTGATTATTCCTAACCATCAAAGTTTCCAGACTTGTGTAAAGCAAGACAGAAATTGTAAATTCACAATACATAAAGATATGGGGTGAGAGTTTCTTCCTGCTTCCCACAGTTGGGGAAAATTTTATTCACATCAGGGAGGATTTGTGCAATTCTACCGTTGAAAGGGAGAATCGAATGCACACACTTCCATAGGAAAGTTTTGAGTCTTGGATGCATGTTCAAACCCCATAACTTCCTCCAAAAACTTTCTTGATCTCTATCGATTGGTTGGTTTGTTCTTATGAGTTTGTTGTATAGAGACTTTGTTGAAAATTTCTCATTCTTTTCTAGCTGCCAGACAAGCTGATCATCCCTTTAGCTGTTGATTGGGATAGCTTGTATGTCTGTAACCGTATTAACCTCAAATAACAATCTTAGTTTGTTGGTGTTCCAGATCCAAGGATAATTATTACAGTCCATGAGACTATTTACCAGTTCCCCTTGCACCAGCTGGTCTTGGCCATTCTTTAGAGATAAACCTTGAGGACACCAAACATCATCTATTATTCTGATTTTATATCCATTCCCCACCTTCCAAACCGAATTTTCTCTGATCTTTTCCATTTCCCTAATTATGTTCTTCCAAACCCAGGAATCAGTATTCCGCTCTTTGAAACTTTCTGCCAGTATGCTTTGACCCATGAAGTACTTATGTTCCATTATTTGATCCAATAATGAAGTCGAGTTAAGAGGCGCCAACACATCTTAGCCAACATAGCCAAATTAAATTTCCTCAGGTTAAGGAAACCCAGCCCCTTAAAATCTGGGGTTTACAAAGAGAAACCCAAGCTTTGATATATAAACCTCTACTTCCTTTTTTATCCTTTCCCCAAAAAATATTTCTCTGGAGACTATCAATCTTTTTAATCACAGCTTGTGGCATTTTAAAACAGTTCATTTGATAAATAGGGACAATGGAAGAGGAGGTGTGAATAAGTGTTTTTTTCCCAGCAGAAGAAAGAGTAGGACTCCAACTTTGGAGTTTTGATTCCACTCTATCAACCACATGCTGAAAAGACTTTATTTTGGATGTGTGTGTGAAAAGAGGGTTGCCTGGATATCTATCATTGATGGAGATTCTTTTCACCCCCAAAGTGTTAACAACCCCATCAATGACTGTTTGGTGAGTGTTTGAACTAAAGAAAATCCTAGACTTTTCAAAATTTATGAGATGGCCCGAAGCCTTACTAAATTCAGTAAAAAGGTTAAAAATGTTTTGACCATGCTCAATGTCCGCTTTATTGAAGACCAGAAGGTCATCTGCGAAGTGGAGATGGGATATAGCGGGGGCATTGACCCCTACTTTGATGCCTTGAATCAAGTTGAGACTCTCGGTGTCATAAAAATCTCTAGACAACACCTCCATGCAAATAGGGAGACAAAGGATCTCCTTGTCTCACACCTCTACTATGTTTGAACTGTTGTCCTGGTACCCCATTAATGAGAACACATGACGACACAGTACTGATGCACTATTTTACCATGCCACACCATTAGTATCAAAACCAATTCTTTTTATGATTGAGAGGAGGAAAGGCCACTCAATCCGGTCGAATGCTTTAGACATATTGATTTTAATTCCCATGAGGAATTCATTTCCCCTTTTAGTTCTCATTGTGTGGATTAACTCATGAGCGATCATGATATTATCAGAAATCTGCCTTCCCGGGACGAAGGCGGTCTGATATGGAGAAATAATTTTTGGCAGTAGACTCTTGAGTCTATTAGCCAAGGTTTTGGAAATGACTTTATACACTATGTTACAGAGACTAATCCGCCGGTAGTCAGCCGAAGTCTGTGGGAACTCAATTTTAGGGATTAAAGAAATAAAAGTGGCATTATTTTCTTTTAGAAGATGGCCAGTAGTAACGAAACTCATGACCATCTTATAGACATCCTCTCCCACTACCTCCCAATTGATTTGAAAGAAGTTCGGAGAGTATCCATCAGGTCCTGGAGCCTTATCCGGTGGCAAAGAAAAGATAACAGACCTTACCTCCTCCTTGGTGGGCAATCTATTAAGATTTGCATTATCACCCGAGTTGAGAACTTCTTTGATGAGATTAATGAAACCACTTTCAGCATCGGGTTGAGAAGATGTTGCCACTTCCTTGAAATGATTAGTGATCAGACATTCCACTTGTTTAGTACCTTCCACCCACGCTCCCTGACTGTCTTTGAGTGTCTCAATTTTATTCCTTCTGTATCTTCTCAGCACCTTTTTATGAAAGTACCCTGTATTCCTGTCACCCAGTTGTATATCGTTGTCTCCACTTTTATTCTTCCAGAACTTCTCTTTCATATTAAGCCAATATGCAAGATTTTCTTCCTTTTCCTTGATGACTGCACTTCTGTTGTGAAGATAAGTCATGGAACAAACATGTTCCAACTGTTGTTTCGCTTTTTTTATGTTGGTTGTGATATCCCCAAACACATTCTTGTTCCACTGGTTAATTCTTTTCTTGGTTTTCTTGAGCTTTTTGGCCAGTTTGAGAGGATTGCTACCACTGACAGGTTCTTTTCAAGTCTCTTGTACCAAATTTTTGCAGGTCGGATGGTGTAACCGTATTCCCAGGACTTTGAAAGGTTTTGAGTAATTAATATGAATGTTTTTGGTGTTTAGAAGTATGGGGCTGTGATCTGAACCAAGAGGCACGAGATGGGACAGAATGGCTTGAGGGTTTTGTTTGCACCAACTTGTATTCCCCAAACATCTGTCTAGTCTTGCTTCCACTAGTTCATCATCTTTCCTCCTGTTAGTCCATGTAAACTCATAACCAACATGACCAATATCCTGCAAATCAGCTCTTGCCAGCAGTCTTTTTAGTTTATCTGCTTCATTCTTGTAGAAAGGACCAGATCCTCTTCTCATTACAACTTAAGGCGAGATTTAGATCTCCGATGATGACCCAATCATTATTGAAAGTAATTGCTTGTTGAGCGATGTATTTCCAAAATTGGAATTTTGGGTTCCAGATAGAAGGCCCATAGACACATGATATAATAGTTTCTCTGTTTGCAATATTATCCATCACATGTAGGGGTGTGCAACGGACGGACGGATGCGGATTAGGGGTCACCCGTGTCCAATCCGTCAAAATTGCGGATTTGAAAAATTCAACCGTGTCCGGCCCAATCACCCGCGGATTTGACATCCGCGGATCAGCGGGTGATACGGACCGGATGCGAATTAACCACGGATTTTAGTAAAAAAAAAAAAAAAAAAAAGTAAAACAAACAAAAATATGTTGGATTGTGGTACATATATCGCATGAGAAATGTAGTTTCCTCTTGTTGGATTGTGGCGTATGTGCAGATACGTAGCAACTGCTGTTACTTCCGTTCATGAAATGGAAAATGGGTTCAACATCAGGTCTTTCAATGGAAAGTTACTGTACACTGTACATGTACGCAAGGGATCACACGGCTAAGAAGTACAACAAGAAGAGATTGAGGACCAAGATGTTAGTGCTCAATTGAGCGAGAATGATAGGAAGGAAGCTGCAAAAATGGTACGTAACAAATGCATGAATTGGATAAGGCAGTGGTCAGTGATGATGAAGAAGAATAATATGAAGCCAAAGAAGTTGAGGTCGAGAAAATTTTGGATGTTACGAGTTTGATCAAGGGTGAAGTTGAAATTCTTCCGAAAGTTTCTCTGATAGAGACTCCCAGCCCCAGGTATGAATGTATGTGTGTAATAGCATAAAAATATTATTCTTAATACATCTATTAATTTCTATTATTGTCTTACGGTGTGGGTGAATTCGTGGATTTCAAAGTCCAACCGCAACCAAACCGCTAAAAGTGCGGATTTGGAAAATTCAACCGTGTCCGGCCCATAGATCTTGCGGATTGGGTTTTACCCGTAATTTTGCGGACGGATACGGGTGAAATCCACGGTTACGGATTTTTTGCTCACCCCTAATCACATGACAATTGATGAAATTAGTACAAAAAAACTCCTATTATGAAGTTGGTGGCATTTTTCCATGCGACCACCAAGCCTCCAGCAAGACCCACAGGGTCAATTTTAACATTTATGAGGATAGAAATGATGTAGAGCTCACACTGAAAAAGATAATGATTGCAAGTTAAGGGTATTGATATAGCATTTACCTGGGACTCCCGGTTTGTATTATTATTCTGCAATTTTCCACGTGTCCCTCGTCACCATCCTTGCTTACCCCACTGCCATCGGACTGCAGGATCACAATATTACCACTTAATTTGAGGGAGTTGTTATCAATGGTAGAGTTCAGATAGCAGGTTGACTGATAACGGTTTGAGGCTCTCGTAGCATTAACTGAGATGTCATTGCTATACGTAAGGTACAGATGAGCAAAATTAGCGAGGTGCTTGCTCGAGATGCTAATGTGATGGCTATTAATTGTAGACGACGATTAGTGGGCTTGGACTTCTAATGGGCTATAAGATGGTCTTCACTGTGATTATCAACGGGAGAGGGGTGAGCATGGGCCGGTTTTTCCTGGGCCGGTTTTCTACATCATCCGCATCCAACCCAACATCTAATGGATTTGCATCCAATGGACTCGCGAATAGAGGATTGGGTACGGATAATTCAATTTGTCTTAATTAAATGTTATAATGAAGAAATAAGACAAACATTGGTGACTTCTTATATAAATATAAAAAGTATCGTGAACAACACTCTAAATAAACATCTTAAATGTCAAAATCCACCTAGGATACACATCCATTTTCTCTAAAATCATTCTCCAACCATGATATCTGAAACTAATGTACAGATGACTTTGGGAAGACAATGTCAAGTTTTGGACATTCCCTTTCACATTGTCTACCATAGTCAGCTTTTAATTAATTGAAATGACTTTAATATAATAACTAACAATTTTTATCTTTATCAAAATCTTAATTATGGAAAGTAAACATTATACTAATTAAATGAAGAGGTTACATGCAATACTGTTGGAGATGAATTTTTTTTTCTCCCTAATTTTAAGGAAAAACAGATCGGAGATGTCTTATTTGTGTTTCCACATAGGAAGCACATACAATGACCATTGGAGAATCTTTAAGAATCCTAAATTATCTACGTATTTTTTAAACACTATATAAGTATCGTTAATCTAACAGGTAAGGATACCCAACTGATTTTCAAGGTTGTATTCAGGTCTAATCCATAATTCTTTGGATGTCAAAAATCTCATCCGCAACAAATCCATTAACGAACGGACCGAACATCTATCCAAAAATATGGTTGGTCCCCGATTAAATCCACGGATTATGGGTCGAATGTTTACTCCTACTCATGAAACTCACCGGGAATATGGGTTTTCCAAGCTCTATGGTATTTGGATTGAAAGTGATTCGAAATATGATACTCCACCGAGGGACCTACTGTAAGGACCCTCAAGCTCGTCAACGCTATTTGACTGGTCTAGCGATGATCAAGAGATGATTAAGTCGATAATGACTCGATTAGTTTAATACGAACGTTAATTATTAGAAATTAATCTAACGACTATCTAGACACGAAACTAGTACCGGTAGATAGAACTCGAGAAGCATGCAGAATGGAGTACTCGAACGTGTCATTCGGATATCGGTCGGAGAAGATATCATCAGACTTGTTTGAAATGCAAAATAGTCATTTTGTAACTTAGCCGACCTTAGCTCCCCTTATCATCTGGGTGGGTACCTGTAACATTTGTACTTGGCCTTATCAGAACCGATCGTGCAGATAAGACTATTCTTTCTTCTTCTTCTTTCTATTCTCTTTCTTCTTCTTCTTCTCTATTTTCTCTTCTCCTCTCTGTCTCTCGGTCGATTTCAATTTCAGAGTTTTAATTTTATTTTCGTGAGTGATTCGTGAAGATCTTGATAACCTGATGGATCAAGAAAGAAGCTATTGATTCGTGAAGTATATTTGGGTAATCAAAGAATTAGGGTTTCTGTAATTCAGTGAAGATATGATTGCAGGTGATTAAGAAGAAATTAGAGGATGGGTATTGAAGAACGCGATGCAAATAAGATGGTTATGGTTTTAATTTGGGGATTTGGTTACAAGGAAGAAGATTAAGACATTTGCAGAATTAAAGTCCTTGAGTTAATTGAATCTTAGAAGATGAAATTGAGGTTTTAAAAGAAAGATTAGAGATGGGTATGGACTGATTGAGTGAAGTTACAGTTGGAATTAAGTTATAATCGACGAAGTGATGGATTAATGAATTAGGGTTTCAGTGATGAGAATTGGGGATTTATAGTAAGGTTTCTGAGAAACAGTGAAGAGGATGAAGATTGGAAGATCAGTTGAGGAGGTAATGTGTGTTGTCTTTCTTGTACCGGAAGTTGTTAGTGAAGATTAAATAACTGAGGTAATGTTTCTTCTCTGTAATCTTAAGTATTGCAATTTTTAGTTGTTGAAGTTATGAGATGCCATGAACTAAGATGTAAGATTGTTGAAATGAGTTTAGTTGTGGTGGTGATGATGTTGATGTTACAGAGAAGGTGATTTTAGTAAGTATCAGTTGCAGATTCTGGTGGTGCTGAATAAATTCAGGGTAAGTTCATTCATTTGAACTCAGTTGAGATGGATTGTTGTGTCTATAGTGCTATGAATTGTTGGTGGTTGAAGTTGACTATAATTAAGTCAGTTGTATGGATGTGCAGTCGAGTTTTTCTAACTGACAATGATGATTGAGTTATTGAAGTCTAAGTGTGATAGAATTGGAGTTGTTATGGTTCGGATGAATGGGTGATTGCAGGTAATGGGATTGGAGTAATAATTTATTAAATAGAGGTCTGGATTGTCTAAGGTTGTATTCTAGAGTGATGTGTTGGTATGTGAATTAAATTGTGAAGGTGGATTGGAAACAGAACTGGAGATGAGTTATTAGTGGTGTTGGTTGTGTTGTTTAAATTGCAGGTGGAGTTGTAATACGGAGATTTGAAGTGTGATGTTTAGAGTTGTAATTTGTAACTGAAGTGAATGTGGCAGTATTATCGAATTTGCAGTTCAACGGTAAGTGGTGGTGCAGATGGTGTTACACTGAGATTGAGTTTGAAGTATAAATGTGGAATTGAGTTTAGTTCAGAGTATAATGAAATTATAAGGGTTATGTTGGTTAGTTGATGCAGTGAAGAACTAGGGGTGATTTAATGAGTTACAGAACATGGTTGTAGAATTGAATAGGTAATGCTATGGATTGTGGTTATGTGTGAAGTGACTGCAATTTGTGATATTGCTGAGTTGAATTTGGATATTACCTAACGCTGCAATTGCAGGTAGGCGTAGTTTGTAATTGTAATTCAAACTTGAAGTTATTTGAATGATTGAATTGATGCTTTATCATTTGAAGTTGAACTTGAGTTAGGTTGTAGAGTTAAGAGTTGCAGACTTGCAGTTGTGTGAGAAGAACCCTTGGCATGCCTGACTGAGCTTATTCAGTCTGATTTAATCTTGTTTAGCTGACTCATTAGTCTGACTGAGTTAACTCAGTGTACCTTGACCGAGTTGACTAATTTGACCGATTTAGAATTTGTGATTTGACCCGACGCTGGACGTTGACTGTTAGTTTACCCTTGACCGTTAGTTCGACCAATTAGTGGCTGTTAGTTGACTTCGTTGGACTTGGACTTAGGGTAGTTTTCTTAGTTAGATGTTTTGGACCTCTTGTGGTCCGAATTAGACTTTGGTCTCTTCTACAAAGTTGTAGATATTCATTAGACCTAACCAATGGACTATAGAATCAACGTATGGGATTCGTAAATCCTTAGATATGCTAAGATGGAGAATGAAAATGTGTAAATTCATAAATGGGCTTATAACCATTATTTAGACTTGTATATTTCTTGTATGAGCCATTTTGGCTAGATTCTTAGACTACTTGTGTGATTAACATTTAGTCTTTATTAACAACGATCGATTTAAAGGATGAACCAATGGATCGTGGATCTCGAGGTAGGCGTGGATTGTCATCAAAAGAGGTGGGAATACTTTTAACTCTATTGAAACTATTGTTGTTTCTTTTACAAAAGTTTATGTTTAACAAATTCATGCATTGTCAGTTTGTGCATTTCATGCATTGTTTAGTTTGTATTATGATTGTTTTGTTGATTCTTTGAATCTTTCTATGAATTGGAAATGACCTGTAATGTTTTGTTGTCAATATGAATTGTTATGAGAAATGAGAATTTCCACGTGTGGTGTATAGGATACGCTCCTTCATTTATATCTACATGAATTCAGCTTTTTATGCTTATTAGGTGTGGAACAACCCGCCATCATCAATATAGCTATGTAGGTGTGGAAAAATCCGGCATCACTAATATATATTTTTGAAGAAGGAGTTTGTCCACATACATTATTTGTGCATTTCCAGTGACTTAGTAACTTTGATGTTTGGGAAAACATGAATTGTTTTCCAAATCTTGCTCATGATTTCTTTAAAGTTAAATGTTATTCCTGCTAGGCACCCCTTCTAGGGATGATGTGCTCATTTCCCACTTTCAGTTTCAGAGCCAGATTGGAGTTGCGCAGCGAAAGCTTCGAGGATTTGACTTCGTTAATTAGTTAACTTCTGTTATGTTTATTAAGTTGTATATTCTGTTTTGTAAACCAAATGACGATTGTATATGTATCATTTGAGAGGAGTTCTTGTATAAATATATTTCTGAGCAGGGTTAGTTTTGAGTTAAGTTTTATAGTAGATTTCTTAATTGAATGCTTAAGTATTTGATTTAGATTCGTAGTGCCTCTTCATTTAGTTAATCTCTTGAATTAGTCAGCTGCTAGGGGGGCTACACTTATCTAAATTATACTTGGGGTGGTTCCTGCCTCTCACATCGAGGCTGGACCCACCACAAAACACATCCCCTATTATTCCACAGTCTGTTGTGGGGGGAGAAAGAGAATTTTGTGAGGACTGAATAACCCTTATGATATGGCCTCCCGTGGAATTGTAGGTATTCCAAAAATAGTAAGAGAAAATTATAGTTACAAGGCCAAGCATTATGGTGAAGGATTTTCCTTAGCTATAATTTATTTGAAAGTAAGGGAAATCGGTCTTAGTCCAGGTTCACTACACGGAAACTGAGTCTCCGTGTAAATAATAAAAAAATGGAAATTTAATTTCGGAGTATTATTTTATTCGTTACCAATTACTTATTTTTCAGTTGGAGTATTCGTAAATTAAAAATGGATATATGCAGTAATTAAGAGAATAAAACAAAAAAGGAGGTATAATGAATCAAATAGCGAATAAAAAAAGTTTACAATAAAACGCTTCTGGTGACAGAAAAGATCCATCATAGACATAGCGAATGCTTTACCAATTTGGCCTGCATAAAGAAGTAACTCCAGACAGGAGCATGACAACTAACAGTTCCAGAACATGTGCATATTGGATTCAATCACCAAATTACAAAGAGAGCAGAAAGAGGAATTAAATGTACCAGTTTGAACAGTCAGCGCAAATTTTCTGGTCAAAAATAAAAAAACAGTCAGCGCAATTTTCCTCTTTAGTAAATGATCTGTAGTTGGTAATTCGTGTAACACCAGCTGCCATGGGAACTACAACATCTATTGTCGGAGTCCATTTCTATGCTTCAACAAATACCTCAGACTATGATCACTCATCAATACAGAGAAGACAACCAAGCTGCTGATGCCTTAGTAAATAGAGGAGCCGATTTATCAACTGCCCCTAATCAAATACCAGAATCCGAGACATGGTCTCATGACACCGTTCCAGATTTTCTTTTCCCGTTTCTTGTACTTGACCAGACTCAAGTCCCTACGGGACGTCTTGTAATGATAAAAAATTAATGAAGTTTGGTTTCCCTTCAAAAAAAAAAAGGAAAAAAAAAAACACACCAGCTGCCAAAAAGAAAAAACGGTCTTATGAGGCCAAGCTCGAGACCAGAATTTCTTGCTAGAAAAGGCGGAGCTATTATTGGGCACTACACCCTATCAAATAATAAGTAGATTAATGGTTTGTTTCCAGATAATTATACATTTCTTTCTCTTTGTTTAAATTTTGTGGGGATTTGAACGAGGAGAATCAGTTACATTGCCACTCAATAAAATTTGGGTTCTCATCAGATTCTCACATTCAGAATACATTAATTAACATGTACTCGAGTTGTGGTGTTTGGTTTGTGCTCGAAGAATGTCAGAGATAAGAGTGGTTTCGTGGGCAACAATGGTTGATGTTTATACGCAATCGGATGTTTATTTAGAAGGTTCAGTTTGGCTCTTACAACAGCTCTTATGGATGTTTACTGCAAATGTGGGTGTTTCTCACTTGCTCGGGAATTGTTCGACTAGATACCTGATGGGCATGTTCAAGATTACTACTCGCAATATTGGTATATGGCTTTTTTTCTTACGTTGAGAAACATATTATTGAGGTTTATGTAGTCCTTGGGACAACACTTGTCAATATTCCTGTAAAAGATGTTATGACATGGACAACTATGTGTTAAATTCTCAATAGGATCGTCTCCCTTTTTTCATTAATCTCAAACTATTTATATGTTATAATAGTCGCAATTGTCTTGACTTTCAAGAAATTATTTTCCTAGAATAACTCTGTTTATATAGATATCAAATCCTAACTATAGAAAGATATATTCTCCTAATACCCTCCCTCAAGATGGAGCATGTAGATCCAGGATTCCCATCTTGGACGAGAGAGAGTTAAATTGAGCTTTCCCCAAAGCTTTTGTGAAAATATCTTCTAATTGCACTGTTGTAGGAGTGTATGACGGAGATATGATCTTACTTGTTGTTGCATCTCTGACAAGATGACAATCCACTTCAATATGTTTTGTTCATTCGTGAAACACTGGATTTTGTGTAATGTATAATGCTGACTGACTATCACAGTATAGATTCTTTCCTTGAGTATGAAGAACACCCAAATCACCAAGTAATTGTTTTAACCATTTTAACTCACATGTCACAGCTGCCATCGACCTATATTCTGCTTCTGCAGACGAACGAGACACTGTATGCTGCTTCTTAGTTTTCCAAGACACAGGTGAGAAACCAAGAAGGACAAACCAACCAGTTAATGAAAGCCTTGTCAATGGACAACTTGCCCAATCCGAATCGCACCATCCTTTCAAATGGAGAGAACTATCAGAACGTAAAAGTATACCTTTCCAGGATTTTTCTTCAAATATCTAACTACACGGAGTGTTGCTTCCCAATGTTCTACTCTGGGTTGTTTCATAAATTTGGACAATATATGCACAGAATATGCAAGATCTGGTCTCGTCACTGACGATTATATCAAACGACCCACTAATCATCTATATTTATCCACATCCTCTATTAATTTTCCTTTTGCTAAAGCTAGACGATGATTTGTTTCTAGTGGAAATTCTGCAGGCTTTGCTCACAGTAATCCAGTCTCCATAATAATGTCAAGAGCATACTTCCTTTGGCATATGTAAAATCCTTGTCTACTCCGTGCCACTTCTAGTCCAAGAAAATATTTCAACTTTCCAAGATCTTTCATTCTGAAACATTGACCCAAGTATTTCTTAAAATTATGAAGTTCAAGCAAATCATTGCCTGCTATAATTAAATCATCAACATAAGACAATAAGTTAAGTTGCATCTTCCCTTTTGTCATTGTAAAAAGTGAATAATCAAATTTGTCTATAACTTTGCAAACCAACATCGAGGTGCATGCTTCAAGCGATACAACGATTTATTCATTCTACATACCATATTAGGATTCCCTTAGCAAACCCCAGAGGTATCTTCATGTAGACTTCTTCTTCCAAATAACCATGAAGAAATGCATTATGTACATCCATTTGATGCACTTCTCAGTTCTTAACAGCTGCAACTGCCAGAAAAGTTCGTATTGTCGTCATCTTTTCCACAGGAGAAAACATCTCATTATAATCTAAACCCTCAACTTTATGATTACCAAAGATCACCAACCTTGCTTTCAAGCGTACCAGATTTCCATTTTCATCTCTCTTTTCTGTATAAATCCATTTACTTCCTAATGCTTTCTTCCAAGGTGGCAACTCCACCAACTCCCATGTTCCTTGTTCTTCCAAGGCTCGGATTTCTCTATCCATAGTTGTTCGCCAACCTCGATGTTTCATAGCTTCTTTAAAGCTCTTTGGCTCATTTGCTGCATTAACTTCCGCAAGATATTTTCTATGCGCAGCGGAAAAACGATCACAACTAACATAATATGTTAAACGATAAGGTGTAACCGAGGTAGATGATTGTGCAGATTGAGGAGAAGATGGACTATTTTCTCAAACTGTATGCGTCACAAAACCTCTGAGTCTAGTTGAAGGAATCTTCTTACGTTGTCCCTTACCCATCTCATTGATATTGTTATCTACCACTGTCTCTGTTAGTGCACTACATTCATTGTCATCACTAGAATCTGATATGATCTCTTGTTTTTTATCCTCTATCTGTTCTATTGGTCGTGAAGAGATGTCTTGTATATCTTCACCACTTTCTGGAAGTTCAGTTACACTTCTAGGTAACAGTAACTCCTCCACAACCTCATCATCACTCCAACATGCTTCATTACTTGGTGTTGCATTATTTGGAAGTTGTTCATCTTTTATCTCAATATATGGGAACTGCAGTTCATTATTTGGAAGTTGTTCATCTAAGAATTGGTGTGTGTCCAAATCATACACTTGCCATGCTTTTTTACCAAATGGATATCCAAGAAACACACATCTTCTTCCCTGCTAGCAAATTTGTCACCTTTGCTATTTTGATTATGCACATAACACAAGCACCCAAACACACACAACTGATCATATGGAGGCAATTTTCCAAACAAAATCTCATATGGTGTCTTATTCCCAAGTAAAGGTGTCGATGTTCTATTAATCAAGTATGTTGCAGTTAATGCACACTCTCCCCAAAATTTTATTGGAAAGTTAGCTTGAAATCTTAATGCTCTCGCCACATTCATAATATGTTGATATTTTCTCTCAACTCTTCCATTCTGTTGAGGTGTACCAACACAAGATGTCTCAAATATTATACCATTAGACTTAAAATACTCATGTAAAGAATTAAATTTCGTTCCATTATCACTTCTAACAAGTTTGATTTCCTTGTCAAATTGACGTTTAATAAGAGCAATAAAATTAAGAAACATTGATTCAACTTCTGTTTTAGTTTTCATAAAATAAATCCAAACACCTCTTGAAAAATTATCTACTATTGTCAAGAAGTAGTGAGCTCCACAAGACGAAGGTGCCTTGTAAGGCCCCCATAAATCCAAATGAACCAATTCAAATAAACTACCAGCTTTATTCTGACTTAAAGAAAAACTACTTCTACGATGTTTTGCTCGTGGAAAGATATCACAATCTTTATTATTGTTCCTAAAAAAACCACTCACAACTGATATTTTCTGCAACACTTTCTATGAGGGATGTCCCATTCGTTGATGCCACAACTCGTATGAATCCCTACTAACTTCTAACATTTTAACTGGAGGAACACCACGGAAGAAATATAGTCCATCTTATCTCTCACCCACTCCAATCACCTTCCTCGTCCACCGGTCATGTATAACACATAATTTGTTAGTGAACTTCACAACACAAAGGAACTCATCAATCATCTGAGTGACTGAGATCAAGTTAGAATTTAATTGAGGCACATAAAGAACATTATCAAGCCTTAAACCACCAGGAAGAATAATGGTTCCAATTTTATCAGAGTTCGCTGTCTTTCCATCTGGTAGACCAACTGAACAATTTCTAATTGTGTTCACTCCTATCATGTCATTTATATTGCATGTGACATGATTTGTTTCCCCTATATCCACAATCCAGGAGTCACGATTCTTCTTACCTTGTAATTGTATTTTCGATTTGTTTGAATTCAGAAATTCAAGTACTTGTTGAAGTTGAGTTGTTGTTACTCCAACTAATCCAACTCCATACTCAAGTTGTTGGCACGAACAGGATTGGTGTTGTTATTGCCTCTTCCACCTCTTCCATATGTTAAACCACCATGACAAGGATTATTTCTACCACCACCCTTGTTACCTCTGCCAGATCCTTTACCAGAGAAAAACCCACCTCGTGGTCTATATCCCCACCAGTAAGGGTATCCAATTAATTCAAAACAGCCATCTTCTGTATGTCCATCTTGCTGACAGTGGTTACAAACATTTAAAATAGTAACATAATTACTAGTATTTCCTTTTGGGAAAGGTTGAACCTTAAAAGCCATCACATTATCTTTTCCTTCTTTAGACAGTGAGACATCAACTATTCTCAAGCGCTCAGCATTCACTACAGCTTGGTATGCAGCATCAATCGTTGGCAATGGATCTCTTGCCAATAATTGTTCACGAATCGACCCATACATATTGTCTAACCCAATTAAGAAAGAATGAAGATAATCTACTTCACTTAAAGTAGTGACTTGTGTTGCAATGTCACAAGTACACAGACCACAACTACATCGTGGTGTCTTTATATATGTGATCAACTCTTCCCATATTTTATTAAGTCTTCCAAAGTACACATCTACAGCTTCAGATTTTCCTTGCTTGCACTCACTGAGAGAAGATTTGAGTTGACAAGTTCTAGTTCCACTAACAACACGAAATATATTCTTCAAGTATGTCCAGAGAGTACTTGCATCATCATAATCTCTCAGTGTTGATCGGATAGAAGAATCTAAGGTATTGGTAATCCATGAAACAATCATAGAATGTACAACACTCAATTCCTCCACCTGATCAGCATCTCCAGTAGGTTTCTTCACAGTTCCATCAACAAAGCCAAACTTACGCTTTGCTTTCAAAGATCTTCCAATGGCTCTAGCCCATTCATCATAGTTAGTTCCCTTCAATATGATCGGGGTAATAATAATACCCGGACCATCACTTGATCCTAGGTGATAAACTGGATCTTTCTTCGTCATGTTTGATGATTGTGGATCATCATCTTTTGTCATCTCTCATAAAAATAGTTTCAAGGTTTCTGGTTTTTTTCTTCGGCTGAAAAGAATTTTTAAAATTTTAGGTTGAAACCAGGCTTTGAGGCCATGTTAAATTCTCAATAGGATCGTCTCCCTTTTCTCATTAATCTCAAACTATTTATATGTTATAATAGTCGGCATTTCCTTGACTCTCGAGGAATCATTTTCCTAGAATAACTCTGTTTACATAGATACCAAATCCTAACTATTAGAAAGATATATTCTCCTAATACTATGATCGTTGGTCTTGAATGAGTTGACAAAGAGAGAAGGAATTCCTCTATGATATGCAAAAAAGTGGGGTAAAATCAGATGCTATTACTTTTGTTGTTGTCTTGGATGCTTTTAGTCACACATGGGTTGTTCATGAAGGGTACTCGCATTTTGATTCTATGTTAATGGTCTATGGTCTATGGCATATGTTAGGCCGGGCGGGTAAAATTACCAAGGCTGAGGAGTTAATAGAAGATATGCCCATGAAACCAGATTATTTTGTGCCGAGTGATCTTCTTGGTTCTTGCAGGAGTCATGGTAACCTAAATTTTGCAACCTAGGTTCCGCTGTCTTTTATGTATAGCTCACTAAGAAAGTGCGGGAAAGCGAAACAAACAAGGAAGCTTATGGGGGAGAGGAAAATGTAGAAACCTCCAGGTTGCAGCTTGATTGAAGTAGATAGTGTCGTTCATGAATTCTTTAAAGGTGATGGGTTGAATCCCATATCATCAAAGATCTATAAAATGTTGGAGGATATGATATCCAGGTTAAAGATAGCAGGTTATGTACCCGACAAACCTGAAGTACTATTTGACGTGGACGAAGAGGAAAAGGCCCTTAGTCTGCACTTCAGACAGAAGTTAGCAATCTCTTTTGGACTCAAAAGTACAAGCCCTGGTACTCGTACTGAGTGGTGAAGAATCTTCGTGTTTGCAATGACTGTCACTCTGCTGCGAAGCTGGTAATGTAAAGACTTCTGGTAACATTAAAGCTGTATTTACTTTTTTTTGCGGGATAGAAACCGTTTTCATGACTTCAAGGATCATGGGTTGTGGTCATGCAAAGATTTCTGGTAATGTTAATGCTGTATTTACTTTTTTTGCCAATAATTCATTGTTGTCGATTTCGATTGCTTCATGAAGCTCACCTTCTTCTTTCACTTTCCTTCTTGTATCAAACTGAATTCTTAATGTATCATAAATGTACTCATCATTTAAAAACTATAAATAAAAGAGTTTCATACCCCGAAATAGTGAAGTCTTTGAGAAATCAGATTAAGCCAATGGTGCAACATTGCCTCAATAGAACTATGTGTAATTCACCAAGCTAGCTAAGTTGCAGCAACTTGTAAGCCCTATAATGGTCAGTATTACTGCTTGAAGCGACTCCACGCAGGGTAGAAATATAGGGAAATTTTTCATCATACTTCATAAAGCCCGTTCATAAAGCCAACAAGACCTTTATTTTGAAAAGAAACTCTTGCAGAACTAACGAAAGAAAGCCAGGAAAAGAGTTCAAAAGTTGTTGGGATCAAGCCGGAGCAGTTTTTCAATACAAAAAGCAAGCGTCACTGACAAACCTTTAACGGAAAATATTATTTAGTATTTGTAATGGATATATGAACCCATTTGCGCGAATGCAGAATATTACCATCTTCTTCTTTTTTCGACCATGGAAACATGGAAACCACGGCACGTACACATGCATAAACAAAACCGAGTTTGGACGACTAGTTTCATTCCCTGGAGAATTGGTTTATTATGTGCAGAAAATGTTTCAGTAATGCATATAATACACGCGAGATCCCCCATTTGTATGGGAATACGATTGGTGTTAATGTCTGGAACCAATTGTGACAGATACCAGTTCACCAGAGATCTATAATATGTTGCAGAATATATGATATCTAGGTCAAAGAACATTCTAAATAATCTACCCAGGTGTTATTGGTTTACTAATTAAATGGAAAACTTTAGTAATTACGAATAGAATAGTTTGCAAGTTGAAGAACATCTTGGGTGCAAACCATGTTGAATTGGAAGTTGGAACCATTAGTGAAAAACTACTCATTATAAACCATGTACGTGCTTGCATGATATAATAACAGAGAATAAAAAAGCATACGTAAAAATAGAAAACGTAAAGTACCACTGATCCATCAATACATACACCCCAAGTGCAAGAGGAATCACCGTTCACGTACCGTGAAACTAGATCTTGGTTATAATATAACACGCAACAGGCAATGCGCCTAAGGTGACAATAATTACTGCCGCCCATCCAGCTAACTGCATACCCGTACCCCAAGATGACTCACCATGAAACTCGATTCCAAGCTTAGACAAATCAGCCACAGAAGATCCGTTCTTTTGAAACGCATCCACAAGCTTGTTATAGTGCTTCTCCATTACATTAAATTCGTCTTGCCATGGAACCCTAATAACGGGATGATCAACCGTGTTGACTCTCTTATGAATATATGCCTTACAAGTTGTTAAAATCTTTTCGGCACGATCATGAAAATGACGAGCAACAAAATTTTCAAAATACCTAGGAGGCTTATTAAGTACATCAACCATTGTACTCCAATTGAACTTATAAGCTAATTCATTATCCAACAAAGTTGCCATCTCATTTATGTGAATAAAATTTGCTCTAAAGATTTGATATCTACGTATAGATCTTAAAGATTCTAGAATTGTGGATGTGGAAGGACTCCAAGGACATGGACTTGGAATATTACATTCATCCCACCCACCGGCATGAAAAGAACGAATTTTGGGAGATTCATCGGGAAACTTGGAAGGTAAGTAAATATCATAAAAGAAGAGACCATCGTGGTGAGGAGTACCTTCAGGTCCGATGATCACTGCTCGCAAGAGATCTGGTTTTACCTTGTTGGCCCTAACAAAGATGCAATCGGGGAGTCCCTGTTTTAAGATGTCACATTCACGAGATATACTTTCAATTGTTTGGTGATTCAAATTCTTTTGGTGATCATAATAATAGTGATGATCGGTAAAGAATTCGTCTTTGATGGTATCGAATTGCTTGAATTCACTCTTCACGATATTCCTCTGCCTTGTTCGATTTTTTTCTTCTTCAGCTTCCATTCTTGTCTGAATGTCCACTAGTTCTCTTATCTGAATTCTCACTTCTTCCTCCAAATCCATTATGACTGAACTTCTTAATTAGTTAATTAAGATGATATATCCCATTAATTCCCGAGTGTATGTATTTATATGTGTAGAATATCCTTCCCAAGTCATAGGGGAAATATGACTCCCAAGTTCGGTAGAGTTTCTACTCATCTGAAACTCCTTCCACATAAAGATAAACATTGTACGTGTCAGTGCGCAGTTATGACTTGGCAATCCACTTCCAATATAGATAAACATTGTACGTGTCAGTAGGCGCAGTTAAGACATGTGAATAGTCCCAACTACAACTACACGGGTTGGGGTGGAAATGGCCTATGCCAGCCCGAGCCTAATCCAGCGTGCTAAAATTTGAGCATAGACAAGCCCAGCACGTGACTTAGTTCTGCACGGTACAACACGTTATTAATTTCATTAGATGAGATGGACTAGACTAATCGGCACAGTAGCTCAGTACTGTACGAGGCACGGATAAACACGTAGCACGACACAACACAACATGGTAAAAAAATACGTCATATACTATGTACTCCCTCCGTTTCTGGAAAAAAGAGATACTTTCACTTTTTTCAGTTTGGCCTAAAAATAGGTCAAATGGAAAAAGTGAAAGTATCTGTTTTTTAGAAACGGAGGTAGTATAAAATACTACAGAACATGGCGCCATAAATCACATTTTGTGTATATTTCACAGAAAAACCTTTATTCTGGCAAATCATTGGCATTTTATCGTGGGTATGTTGAATTATTTTCATAACAACGCATATAATGCCTAAATATACAGAAAATATTTATATTGGAAAACATAAAATATATATGCCTGACAAGACAGTTTATTTTTCCGACGCAGCACGGCACATCACGTCTTCTAGCATGGCATGTTAAACACGTGATTTCGTAGACTGGGCGGTGCTGAGCGGCAACGTTTTACACATCTACACCCTGGTATGTCTTCTCATGGGTGGCATAAAGTGACCATGGTTTCTACAAGCCTACCTTTGCTTCAAATTTCGCATAAATGCTTCCAAGTGTATCGGTGGAACACCCAAGAAACGTAAATGCATAATTTAAGTCAACTACTGAACCACTTGAAAATCCAAAATTTATATAAAAGGGGATGGAGCAAAGAACACCCTTTACCACAGTACCGTACTAGTTTTTGGTGTAATAATGGACGTTGTTCTTATTTACAATAATATTCATACATCAAATGTCGAATCCTAATATAGTTAAATTATATTTATAGGCGTGTATTTAAATATACCTTTTTAAAAACCAATTATGAATCTTACTCCGCGTTACAACATGTGATTCGTTTTTTAAAAATAAGAAACGTTTCACGTTCCGCCTTTCACGCTTTAAAACCCTTGATAGTGACCCATCTAATTAATTACCTTGCCATCACATTATTCAACTATCCAAACTGAGTTTCTTTTTATTTATATATCAGGGAAATGTATAAAACAGTCCTACAATTAAGACCTGATTTAAACAGTTATACAATTACAAAGTATTAATAAATAAGTCACACTTCCGTTTGTAGCATGGTTATGTCGGTAGGGACCTCCAAGTCAGCAGAGTTAAATCGGGTTGGTACATTTACATGTCTGTCCTTAACCTAACTACACTAGATCTGTTACCATATAGATCGTGTTTATATTATATCTCGATGATTATTTCGACGGACATGATTAGTAGCAACTAAACGGGTTGTATAACAGTTAGGGTTCTCATCTCATTCTTCCATTATGTGTTGTCATTCCTCTCTTCATTTCTATTCTCCAAGCTTTCTAACAGTGGCGATTAACAGAAAATGGGTTATATAGCCAAAAATGTATGTGTTCTGGGTCAAATGGACGGATAAGCTTTCCTTCTGGGTCAAATGACCAAAAGAATCTTTTAAGGGGAAGAGACGTTACTGCCCTTCTTCATCTTCTTCAAATGACCAAAAGAATCATTTCTTCTCGTCTTCTTCGCTCGAACACAAATCAGATCTGAAAAAAGTGTAAAACAAGCTCTTCTCCATCTCCGCCATCACCACCGTGGAAAATCAAACTCTCTCTTCAAAAAAATTTCATCACCACCACCAGCACCACCACCAATTATCTCCAAAACCCATCTTCAACTGCTCTCCACCGAATTCATTGAGTTATTCTTCTGCTATCGATATTCTCTTTCTCCACCACCACCATTATCAACTATAACCACATCTACCACCACCACCACCATCGACAATACTACAACCACAACCATCAACATCTACGGAAAACTACAAACAACATCACCACCTTCCTCCACCACCGCACCCATCGAAAATACTACTACCACCGCCATCAGCATCTACAGAAACTACAACCAACACCACCACCTTCCTCATAAAGGTTCCTCCTTTGATCGAAATTCATCTTCTCCGATATATATCACTGGTTTTATTAATGCCAATTTAGATTTGCAGCCTTCTCTACATCTCTCAAAACATTCCAAAAGGCAGCTCCTTTCGATTTCTTCATCAATTGCTCAAAAAGGTATAAACTTTGATTGGATTCATAGTCTAGAACACTTTTCATCTCTTAATTTGAAACTCACGGATCCTTTTGTATTTTTTTCAATCCCAATCAGTCTGGATTGCTAGATCGATCCATTTTATTGTTATATGTGAATCAAATATAAAAATTGGAATGGAACTGTATTGATTGTTTCATATTAAATCAAATTAAAAACTAGAATCAGAACTTTATTGGTTGTTTTAATCCAATTTAAAATTTTAATTGGAAATACCAACATTTAAATCTCATTACCTGTGATTTTTCTTATTTGTTAGTTTCATTTGATGGGTAACTTAATTTTCGTCTCATTGTTCTTTTTTTCCGTATAGATTGTCGCTGATTTGAGGTTGATGGCAACCTGTTTATATGAAGAGGTAAAGAGACTGCAGAATCTTGTGTATAGACTAACCACAGAGATAGATGTAAAGAACCAAAGGATGGAATGCATGGAAAAAAGGTTGACTCTACTATCAACATCTCTTGGGTATGATATTTTTGCTGTGTTTTCACCCACTTTACTTAAACTGGGTTTCATCCTATACTAAATTGGGTTGAATTTGCATTCACCCATTTTAAACTAGGATGAAACCGATTTCATCTATAGGTAAGATGAAACTATGAATTTTGAACTAGGTATCACTCACTAACAAGGATAAACTGGGTCGAATTTGCTTTCACCCATTTTAAACTAAATTGAAATGGACTAACCACAGAGATAGATGAAACTAGGATGAAACCGGTTTCATCTATAGGTAAGATGAAACTATGATTTTTGAATTAGGTATAACTCACTGTAAACAAGGATGGTTTCATCCTTATACTAAATTGGGTCAAATTTGCTTTCACCCATTTTAAACTAGGATGAAACCAGTTACATCATGTTTTAAATTTGGTTGAATTTGGTTTCATCGATATTTAGGCTGGGATGAAACTAGTTTCATTATGTTTTAAAAAAATTTGAATTTGTTTTCACCCATGTTTAAACTTGGATGAAACCAGTTACATCATGTTTTAAATTTGGTTAAATTTGGTTTCAATGATATTTAGGCTGGGATGAAACCAGTTTCATCATGTTTTATTGACTAACTTTCTATACTCTTATCTGCCTTAATTCTCGGTATAAGTTGTATAACAAACCATTGTTTTCACATTACAAAGTCTTGGTGGAATATTTTTTCTTTCATTTGACTTTTTTAGTATTTCTGTTGTTTATGTCTTATAGAAAAGAGCATGTACTTGGTGAATATCTTTTGTGATGATCTTCATAATTCATACATTGAGGTTGATTGATGCCTTTACCCTGTTGCAGTTTCTTTGTTAGTGATTGGTCAAGTGCAAATATGGGTTTCAGAAGGGTGATATGTTTGTTTGAGCGTGATCTTTTCTGGTTATGAAGGGATGCCATTGACGCTAGAGATTTAGAATACCAGCATGCATGGTCTGGAGTTCAAAGTCAATAATCTTAACTTGATGAACATGGCTTGGAGATTCGTGTTAAGGAAGCAAACAAAGCTGAAATTGTATTTTATCTCTATTATCTACTAGGAGTAGCTACAGCAGAAGCTAAGATAGCCGACCTCAAAAAAGTTCAAATTTTCAAGAAGGTTGGTTTTGTCTTTCTTGTTTTTCTGCCACTATAATGATTTGATACTCGCAAAAATAAATCCTACTGTACGTTGTGAAACTATACCTGTTGGAATCCCTTCTGTTGCAACAACCATGCAATCCCTCTGTTGGCCAGTTTGGCTGTGGCTTCGTTAAGTTTAATATAATTTCTGCTTGCAAACCATGTACTTTAAAGTGAATAAGAGAATCCATTCAATAATATTATGTCTGTTTCAGAAGGGATATGAGGTGGTATGTGGGTGAAATCCATTTAGAAATATCAGCTTGGTGTCTGGTCAGAATATCTGTTATCATAAGTCTAGTGTTTGTGTTTATGCTAACGTCCATAAAAGAATTGTTAGACATATTGCAAATGGTTGAATTTGCTCTGTTTTTTTGCTCTGTTTTTTTGCTCTGTTTTTCGCTTTGTTTTTTTTGTTTTTTTTTTCAATTTTTGCTCTTCCAGAGGAAGGAGTAGAAGAAACAGAAGAAGTTGGAACTCTGTTTTATGTTACTTCATATTTTCTTTTTTGCAGAGATCCAATTCAAGTAGAAGTTGGTGTTTTTTTTCTCTAACTCATGAAACAGAGTACTCTGTTTTTTTTTCTGAGATTGCAGAGTACTCTGTTTTTTTTTCCAACCTTTACTAACCCAACCCAGTAAACATTTGTAGAAAGATAGGGACATACTTGTCTCTTCAGGTTAATAAATAAAAACGATTCTGGGTGAAATATCCATTTTGGCTAAATGAACAGTATTTTTCTGTTTTTCGGCTATATAAACAGTATCTAAAGCTAAGAATCTATTTCACCCAGGAAATTTCTGTTTTGGTCTTTTTGACCAATTTTGTGGGCGATTAAGTGAAGAATGAGAAATTTCGAGTGAGTTTTATGATCAACGGATCCTTGTAAGATTATATAGTGCGTGTTTATGGTTTGATTGAACTTCAATGGTGTTTTGGTGAAGATTTTCGATCTTAAACTAGTAATTGGTTGTTGAAAACCCTAGTTTTCTTACAAGAGATCGTCACAATCTTAACATAATGAGGTTGATAATCACAAATCCATATATAGAATTTGTGATTATTTTCAGAAAAGCTAAGTTAACGCCGGTGTCACTGTAGTACAGTGGTAAGTTTCAACGGATTAACAATCCAAATTTATTGTGCAAAAGTGATTTAGTAATTTTAGTGTATACCTCAATTCCGTTTCGAACTTTTTTTTGTTTATGTTCTTTGTGGTTTTCTTGTTTGAGCAGCTTCAGGTTAATTTCTCCCAACTTTCCAAAGACCTCTAGGTGCACTATCATCTTCCATGCCAGGTCTAGAGGCAGTCAATGGTATCCTGGATTACTTTGGTTTCGAAGATTTCAATTGCCTAAATGGTAAGGCTTCCAGTCATGATATTTTATACTACTCTTTAGGATTCTACATTATCGTCATTCATTAACAATCATGATTATTGGGTGTCCTTGAGGTCCTTATTCATGTTATTTTGTTGTAGATACACATGAGTTCGAAATTTAAAGGGCAGTTCACATTGCATAATGGGTTGAGAGTTCATTTTGGTCTCAGCAAACAAAGTTTCCACGTGCAAAGACGTGTCAAAGTTGTCACATGTCAAAGTGGCCACATGTGAAAGATGAGTCAAAGTTAGTCCACGTCAACAAATGCCACATGTGATGTTCAATTGTAGCTAAAATTTGCTTGAGTTAAGAGGGAGAGTATTTTGGAGACAAACCTATTTTTTTGCTCAACTGTTATGCCGTCCAAGTATGGTCTTTTTGTAAGCCAGTTATAAAAGTATGACCACTTTGTAACCCAATTATAAATAGTATGACCTGAACGCGGGGTACAACAACCATACTCAATATTTCGTTCGTCAATCTGTATGGGCTAACTCCAATATAATTCTGAGAGCACCAACTTAAAAGAGATACTCAGTCAATAAATATATCAAAGAGGTATATCTCTTTCTCAATACAATCAGTAAATCAACAAGATAGAAATCTGTGAGACTGATTGATATGAGAATAACTCGGACGTACCAAAGACCAATGCCCGAGAGTGAATCAAGTTCTATCCAACAAGCAAGGTCGGATTTATAAACTGTGATTGAACTACGCACAACCTGTGATATTTTAATTAGATAAACAAATATAATGTGGAAAACAAATAACACGGACACCAGAGATTTTGTTAACGAGGAAACCGCAAATGTTGTAAAACCCCGCACCTAGTCCAATTTTCAACACCACACTATTCTAAGCCGCTACAGACTCTAGCCTGCTACAAGTTAACTTCGGACTAGAATGTAGTTGAGCCCTAACCAAGTCTCATACCGATTAAAGTGCAGTCGCGCTCCTTATGCCCCTGAATCCCAGAAGGACTGCGCGCTTGATTCCCTTAGATGATCTCACCCACGCCTAAGAGTTGATATGACCCAAAGTCGAAGACTTATAACAAATCCGTCTCCCACAGATATGTTTATTCTTGTTTTGTTTGCCTCTTAAGATTTTTTAAAACAAGGTGAACAGGAAACTCAGCTAATACCCTGGACTTATACTCCCGAAGAGCAGCCTATAAATAATAGTCACCTCACAATAACCCAACTGATTAACAGAAAAAGTTATCGTGTAACCATAAAAGTCTGAGACGAAGAACTGATGTGATTATTTTTTAGATCTTACCTATCGGAGATAAATCTCGAGTAAATCTTAGAGAAGATAAAACTGAATACGATGAAACAAGTAAGATCAGAATACGAAACTATAAACAAAATAGTTGGATTTGGCGTCAGAATTCCAAACGAAGTATTCAAGTCGTTAACCTAATAATGGTTTAATTTGGAAAACCATAGGTTATTGGAGAATAAGCTCTAGTTTGCAACTAGGACACACGGAAGTGTCGGTATTAGGTTCTCACCTACCATAGTTCTCCCTTATATAGTCTTTCAACTTAAGGTTGCTTTCAATCAAAGCTAAGATATCTTGGTAAAAAAGCAAATCATATTCACCGTTAGATGAACTTCTGATTTAAGCTTCAAGCTAGGTCTTCTTAGAAACTAAGCAATTAATCTCCACCGTTAGATGGTATTAGCTTGATATACACAAACAAAATATACCTATATCTAGATATGGATGAACCGTACCCAAATGTATATACGTTGTTGGCTCAATAATAGTTAACCGAAGTTAGCCATATTAATACTATAATTTAGTGTTATGGATTAACAACTATTAACCATCAGGATGAATAAGAATTAATAAATTAGGATGATAAATCTCAAATCCACAAGGGATTGATCCAATTCTGGTTCGGAAAAACTCAGCCGCAGGGTTTTCTTATTGACTTTCTACCTGAGAAAATAATACTCTTCTCTTACACTAAATTACCCACATCAAAAGATCTATCCTGTCTAGATTTTTCTACATAGAACTTAATTCTTTCTTGAGATTGATGGAGAGATTCCTTGAGGATATCCAGTAATGAATCTCTATCCTTAAGGTAAGACTCTACTGTATCTACTGAAGTAGTGACAGAAGATGGAAATGCAAGGTGAGGGGGAACATACCCATACAGTGCTTGGAAGGGAGTGAAAAAGCGGGGGTATAACAACCACACCCATTATGTCTCTTAACAATCTGTATGGACAAACTCCAATATACTTTCTAGAGAATCAACTAGACAGTCAGACTCAATCTAGATAAAAGTATATCAAAGGAGTTAATATCTCAATTTCTCGATTTGATCTATACTCAAGCAAATAGAAATCTATGAGTCTTTATCAAATACTAGAGAGATAACTTGCATGGTACCAAAGACCAATATACAAGTATCAATCAATTTCAATCAACAACCAAAGGTCGGATTTTCAATTGATTGATTCTAACGCACAACCTATGATATTTCAATTATAAAGATAAACAGTATAATGCGGAAATAGAAATAACACAGACACCAGAATTTTGTTAACGAGGAAAACACAAATGCAAAAAAACCCCGGGACTTAGTCCAGATTGAACACACACTGTATTAAGCCGCTACAGACACTAGCCTATTATAAACTAACTTCGTCTGGACTGTAGTTGAACCCCAATCAATCTCACACTGATTCAAGGTACAGTTGCGCTCCTTACGTCTCTGATCCCGGCAGGATATTACGCACTTGATTCCATTAGCTGATTTCACCCACAACTAAGAGTTGTTACGACCCAAAGTCGAAGACTTTAATAAACAAATCTGTCTCACACGGAAAATTCTATATATTGAATAAATCTATCTCCCACAGAAATATCCAAGAGTTTTTGTTCCGTCTTTTGATAAATCAAGGTGAACAGGAACCAATCGATAGCCCGGACTTATATTACCGAAGAACAACCTAGAATTATCAATCACCTCACAATAATCTTAATCGACGCGGCGAAAGAAGATATTGTGGAATCACAAACGATGGGACGAATATGTTTGTGACTACTTTTATATCATTCTTATCGGAGATATCAATGTCAAGCCAATCATTGCGATTGTACTCGTAGGATAAAATATGCAAGATCAGATCACACAACTATGAGAAAGTATCATCGTTCTGGCTTCACAATCCCAATGAAGTCTTTAAGTCGTTAACCTGGTTTGAGATAAGAAAACCATAGGTTAAAGGATAATTGACCTTAGCTCACAACTAGTATCACAAGTAAGGTGTGGGGATTAGTTTTCCTAGTTGCTAGAGTTCTCCCTTATATAGTCTTTCAAATCAGGGTTCGCAATCAATGTTAGCTTGGTAACAAAGCATTCAATATTCACCATTAGATGAAAACCTGATTAGATTCAAGCTAATATCTTTCAATCGTTAAATCGAAAACTTAGCTTGTTACACACAAATGAAATGCACGTTTCTCAGTTTCTATAACCGTACACAAACATTTACATTTGCTGGTTCAACAATAGTTAACCAAATGGTTAGCCATATGAGCACTTTCATATCAACCATCTTCTTCTTCACCATAACTAGTTCAAATGACTCAAATGAACTAGTTAGAGAGTTGTTCCATTGGAAGGAAATCTTATGTACTACATAAGACACAATTGAACCAAAAACGATTTTTTTCACTCGAATTGGTTCATGAAATTTATAGCCACGATTTGCAAAAGCATTCCTTAGTTTATATAAACATGAGTTCACAAACAATTGTTTTTCGATATAACCAACTCAAGTTCGCGGACGGGGTTCGCGGACTTAAGTTCCCGGAAGGAGTTCACAAACTCCAACAGATTTTCTCGGGTCGAGAACTTCCGCCAGTTCGTGGACTGGGTTCGCGGATTGAGTTCGTGGACTGAGTTCATGGCTCTTGTTCCGGTTCTCTTGATCAACAAAGTTCGCAAACTTCGTTTCAAGGAATAGGACTTATACATATATGTGTTTCCAAAAGAATGCTTATATCCATCAATGGTTATGTAATCCAAACTCTCATTTCAATCATTAAAACATTTTTAGAAGACGTTATATAGTTGTTATTCACAAACCATTTTTCGTCAAAGAAATTTTCAAAGTGATTGAAACATAACATGACTTTCGTCACTAGGTAAAGATGAATTTGTCTAAAGCGGAAGCTTACTAACACATATTTAGAGAATAGATAGGCGAGATAAACTCGGCTCGAAATAGCAAATGTGTATAATCAAAGTCTATATAGAAAAATGACTTTTGTCTCAAGATAGGAGATAGAGTAGATATAATTTTGAGTGATAGATAAGTTCAAGTCTCCACATACCTTTTTGTCGATGAAGTTCCACCAGTTCCTTGAGTAGTTCTTCGTCTTGTATGATGATTCTCCATGGAGTTCTTGAGCTCAACTACACTTTGTATCTTAGTCCAAGACTTAGCTATAGTAGACTAGATATCAAGACTTATAATTTTGATCACTAACATTGACAAAAATGCTTGAGATTGCAACGCATGCGAGTTCGACCGAGCAATGCTATAACAATCTCCCCCTTTGTCAATTTTAGTGACAAAACTATTAATACATATGAAATACAAAAAATATAGATACATTCTTGAAGCTCCTATTCCACATGTCTAATGTTCAACAATACTCAAAATCTTCGTCACTTCCAAGTAGTCCAATGATCCCAAAGGTCGTAAGTTCAGCATCATCGTTGTTGAAAATACGTAGCTATATCAATGAGAAGACAGAATTATCGATCATTGTTATACAATGTCATAGTATCATTACACAGCATCAAATTTCAATTGTCTCACAACTTTGACAACAATACTGTGGTGATATGTATCACTCCCCCTTAGTCAATACTCCATCTCACATGGAAACCACTCCCCCTTACATAATGATCCGAAAACCATATGTATTTGTAGTGTGAACTACATATTAATTCTCCCCCTTTTTGTCAATAAAATTGGCAAAGGTACAAGAAAGGGATCCTAATGAAATTTTCGAAAAAGACATTTCATGACCAAAAGAAAGCACATATAAACTTGTTCTTTAGATGTAATCATAAATCCGAAGCTAAATGCATTCATCAATGAGTTTAAAGATCCAAGATAACCCCTATAATATTCCACAGCCGCACTCCCTACAAAGATATGGCAATTAAGCGCAAGTTCAAAAGAACTCTCCCCCATAATATGTCATTCCCAAAAGAAAAACACGAGCGACCTTAATTCCAAGAAAGAAAAGAAGGGTTTCTTTGAACACAATAAATCACATACGAATATGAATTTGAATCCAAAAAGACTTAATTAAATTAACCACAAGAGAACCTATGATTAACTTAATTGGAAATGCTCAACATAAGTGAACTTATGGAGACTTAAAAATACTCAATTAGATTAATCAAAAGAAGATCCATAATTAATCTAATCGGAATACACAACCAAATTAACCATTAAAAGTAATCAATTTAATTGTTCATGCTCGACATAAGAGAATCTCTGGAGAAATAACTAAGTTAATCATAAAATAATCAACTCAGTCAATAGTGCTCAACATAAGAAAACTTACGGAGCCTTACAATAATACATAAAAGATTATGGATCAGGGAAGATCAATACTGCGGAATACACAAGGATTCATTCTATTTTCCATCACTATTTGCATAATGACATACAATAGACATAATCCTCGCAAACAAAATATTTTAACCTATCTTCTATCAATACTTGACATAATAGGCTTAACTTTTGTATTTGTCAAAATTCGATTCATTCTTTTATCAATACCTGCATATCGACTTACGAAAGACTTTAGTTTTGAAAAGGTATGGGACAATCATAGTTCACGGACGCAAACACACAGATCCCATAACATATTGCAATATATAAAATCATAAAGATTAATACTGTAAAAATCATCATCCAAACAACTTTTTAGAATTTAAACAAATAAACCTAAAAAATGAAGATGAAAACATTGGACATAGCTATGTGTAATCACAATAATGACTATTCCAAACTCTAGTTATTCTTCTAAATAAAATAAGAAAAGAAGATATATTGTGCAAACTATCTCTAATCGGACATGATTTGAAAAACACTAAAATCGATTAAAAACAGTTGATTGAACAAGAAAGAGCTCATCAGTTGCTTTCTTCAGTTCGTTTTTCAGAAAATCTAGATTTCTTGTTGCAATTCCGAGTTGTTCATGAAAAACCTCAAAATCTCTAAGAATATTTCCTACCAGTTGTGACGACATCTGGACTGGTAGTTCGTTTTCATGATCAATAGCATGATAGCATGTTATGAAAACAGGATTCTTGAGAAACTCGATGGTCTTTCCCTTCTTGACTTCATCATCTTTGTAGTCTCCATCCATTGTGTGCATATAAAAATTCAGATAATCCTTAGACCTTATGGAACAATATATCAATCTATGACACATATAAGTAGAGAGGTTCCATGAAAACCCTAGGAAGATTGACGTCCGTGTGGATCCGGTGTACGTGCACATGTTGTCACAACCCTTTCGTGACCAAGGAGAATGGAGGAACAAACTGAACAAGTGATGAACAACTTAATTCCAAGAGAAAAATTACGGAGGAGCAATACTTGGAAGAAGGACAACCAAACAAGGAAATTTTCTCAAAAGAGGATGATCAGAAAAACTTCAACGGAGAAAAGCTGGAGCGAGGCTCGACAGATTTTAAGATCATCAAATATAACAAAACAAGTATCATACAACCTTGACAGCGTTCTCAAGACACACTTCTTGAGGACAATGAGCATCCTTCTTTGACTACAGGAAGGATGCTGCATTGAGTAGTCATGTTGTATTTAGATGAGCATTTTTCTCATCAATACTGAGTTCTTCTTTCTCTCCTTCAAAAGTATTTACAGGAAAATCACTTGTCATAATTGAAGGAGTTTTATCAGGAGACGAATTAGGAGTACCTGTGCCAACCGCTTTCCACGTTTTTTTATGCTCCGTTTTAAGTCTGTTTATGTTGATCTTAAGCTCTGAGACTCGATTGTTGATATGAATGAAATATGGAGAAGATACCTCTGGTTTACTGACCTTTTTAACAGTAGAAGCGGAGTTTGGCTTTTCTTTATTTCTCCTTTGTCTTTTTCTCTTCTCACAGTTATTTAAGAAGTTAGTTGCTCTTCTGCCATTCTTCCTTCTACCATTGTAGGCATTTTTCGTTTCAAAAACGCAATTAAGAAAAGACTTATCACAGTATTTTTCTTGATTGTCGAAAATTCCCTTTACTCCAACAATGTAAGAGACTGGTTTAATAACTTCTTTAGACAACCATGCAAGAATGTTGTGAAGTTTTTCATTCCTTAAACGAATACGACATCTTCGTTTAGAATGTGCTTTATTCCCGCAGTAATAGCAGTTGAAGGAATTATTCTTAACCGTTCTCGTGTGAGTAGAAGGAGCAAAATCCTTGACTTTAGGACCACTACAGGCTGCCAAAGGTTTTTCACATGGAAAATTATCAATAGCTTTAACGAAATTGATCTTACTAGTTTGTGGAGTTCCTATTCCTTTATAGCCAAGACCATGTGTATCACGATGTTCTTTACATGCTCCAAGCATAGAAGATAATTTGGTAGAGCTATAATTGAATCTACTTAGACTCTCTTCCAGTGAATTTACTTTATCAAGAGAAGCTGCAAGATCAGTCTCCAAGAATTTTTCTTTGGCGAGAAAACTGAGTTCTTTGTCGTTAAAATTTTTTTGTTGAGATTCATATTTTGCTTCAACTTCTGCAAGTCTTTCTTTCAACACGAAGAGATTTTTAAGAAGATTATCACATTCGGACCTTTTTTGTGCGTACATCTTCTTCGCAATCTTTAACAATAGATTGTAGCAGTTTATACCCACCATCATATCATTTAAAGAGTTTTCTAAACTTTCTGTTTTCTTGACAAATAGGAGACATGTATTTACTCAAGCAAGTTGTTATTTCTTTTCTTTCAAATCTCGGTAAAAAAACTTGATATATTGAGAGACTTCCTCATCAATGTTTTGTCCTTATTCTGAATCACTATCATCCATAAGATCATCCAATTGTTCATCAAGGGATTTTTCCCAGTTGTATGCAGATTTAGTCAAAGGACAAGAGTCAGAGTTTTTCTCAGACATTTCAGAACTTTGAAACTTACCCGAGTGATTCTGAACTGATGGTACGTTATCAGAGATGCTCTTTTTGTGCATATAGTAGGATCGCTACAAACACAGACTTGTAATGTCTTTAAACGTGTTTTCCTGCTCTGATACCAATTGAAAAAGCGGGGGTATAACAACCACATCCAATATTTCGCTTAGCAATCTGTATGGACTAACTCCAATATAATTTCTAGAGAATCAACTAGACAGTCAGACTCAATCTAGATAAAAGTATATTAAAGGAGTTAATATCGAAATCTCTCGATTTGATCTATACTCAAGCAAATAGAAATCTGCGAGTATTTATAGAATACTAGAGAGATAACTTGGATGGTACCAAAGACCAATATCCAAGTATCAATCAATTTCAATCAACAACCAAAGGTAGGATTTCCAATTGATTGATTCTAACGCACGACCTGTGATATTTCAATTATAAAGATAAAAAGTATAATGCGGAAATAGAAATAATACAGACACTGGAATTTTTTAACGAGAAAATCGCGGATGTAGAAAAACCCCGGGACCTAGTCCAGATTGAACACACACTGTATTAAGCCACTACAGACACTGTCCTTCTACAAACTAACTTCGGTCTGGACTGTAGTTGAACCCCAATTAATCTCACACTGATCCAAGGTACAGTTGCGCTCCTTACATCTCTGATCCAATCAGGATACTATGCACTTTATTCCCTTAGCTGATCTCACCCACAACTAAGAGTTGCTACGACCCAAAGTCGAAGACTTTAATAAAAAAATGTGTCTCACACAGAAAAGTCTATTGACTGAATAAATCTGTCTCCCACAGAAATACCCAAGAGTTTTTTTCCGTCTTTTGATTAATCAAGGTGAACATGAACCAATCGATAACCCATACTTATATTCCCGAAAAACAGCCTAGAATTATCAATCACCTCACAATAATCTTAATCGACGCGTCGAAAGAAGATATTATGGAATCACAAACGATGAGATGAAGATGTTTGTGACTACTTTTATATATTGCATATCGAAGATATCAATATCAAGCCAATCATTGCGATTGTACTCGTACGATAGAATATGCAAGATCAGATAACACAACTACGAGAAAGTAGTATTGGTCTGGCTTCACAATCCCAATGAAGTCTTTAAGTCGTTAATCTGGTTTGAGAAAAGAAAACCATAGGTTAAAGAATAATTTTATCTAGCTCACAACTAGTATCACACGTAAGGTGTGGGGATTAGTTTTCCCAGTTGCTAGAGTTCTCCCTTATATAGTCTTTCAAATCAGGGTTTGCAATTAATGTTAGCTTGGTAACAAAGCATTCGATATTCACCATTAGATGAAAACCTGATTAGATTCAAGATAATATATTTCTACCGTTAGATCGAAAACTTAGCTTGTTACACACAAATTAAATTCACGTTTATAGGTTTGTGTAACCGTACCCAAACATGTACGTTTGCTGGTTCAACAATAGTTAACCAAATGGTTAGCCATATGAGCACTTTCATATCAACCATATTCTTCTTCACCATAACTAGTTCAAATTACTCAAATGAACTAGTTAGAGTGTTGTTCAATTGCAAGGAAATCTTATGTACTACACAAGACATAATTGAAGCAAAAACGATTTGATTCACTGGAATCGGTTCATGAACTTTATAGCCACGGTTTGCAAAAGAATTCCTTAGTTTATATAAACATGAGTTCACAAACAATCGTTTTTAGATATAACCAACTCAAGTTCGCGGACTGGGTTCACGGACTTAAGTTCCCCGAAGGAGTTCACAAACTCCAGCAGATTTTCTTGGGTCGAGAACTTCCGCCAGTTCGCGGACTGGGTTCGCGGACTGAGTTCACGGTTCTTGTTCCGGTTCTCTTGATCAACAAAGTTCGCAAACTTCGGTTCAAAGAATAGGACTTATACATATATGTGTTTCCACAACAATGCTTATATCCATCAATGGTTATGTAATCTAAAGTCTCATTTCAATCATTAAAACATTCTTAGAGGAAGTTATATAATTGTTATTCACAAACCATTTTTCGTCAAAGAAATTTTCAAAGTGATTGAAACATAACATGACTTTCGTCACTAGGTAAAGATGAATTTGGCTAAAGCGTAAGCTTACCAACACATATTTCGAGAAATAGATAGGGGAGATAAACTAGGCTCGAAATAGAAAATGTGTATAATCAAAGTCTATATAGCAAAACGACTTTTGTCTCTAGATAGGAGATAGAGTAGTTAGACTTTTGAGTGATAGATAAGTTCAAGTCTCCACATACCTTTTTGTAGATGAAGTTCCACCAGTTCCTTGAGTAGTTTTTCGTCTTGTATGATGATTCTCCATGGAGTTCTTGAGCTCAACTACACTTTATATCCTAGTTCGAGACTTAGCTATAGTAGACTAGAAATCAAGACTTATTTTTTTGATCACTATCATTGACAAACATGCTTGAGATAACGACGCGTGAAAGTTCGACCGAGTAATGCTCTAACAGGGAGAGACTTTTAAAATAGTGTGATAACTAGTATTGTACCACCATTCAGCTAAGGCCAACCAATCACTCCATTTGCTTGTCTTGTGTCCAGTGAGGCATCTCAAATAATTCTCCAGACAAGCATTGACTCTTTCAGTCTTCCCATCTGTCATAGGATGATAAGCAACACTCATATGCAGAGCAGTACCCAAGGCCTTGAACAAGTCTTGCCAGAAGCTGCTAGTAAAAACCTTGTCTCTATCTGAGACAATGGAAGAAGGAAAACCATGCAGTTTAAACACCTGAGAAATAAAAGCATGAGCTACAGAAGCAGCTGTGTAAGGGTGGGACAGAGCTATGAAGTGAGCATACTTGGTGAGTCTGTCCACAACCACGAAGATGACATTTTTTTTATTGCTAACTGGCAAACCCTCTATGAAATCCATGGAAATATGTTTCCAAGCATGTCAGGTATAAGAAGGGGTTAGAGCAAGCCAGCAGTATTGGTTGTGTCACTTTTGTTCCTCTGGCAAATATCACATTGAGATACCAGCTGAACTATGTCTTTATGCATGCCTTTCCAATAAAAATGACTTCTAGCTCTGACAGAAGTAGCTTGAATTCATGAATGCCCACCAATTGCAGATGCATGGAGAGAAGCTAAAAGAGTTTGTCTGACATTACCTCCTGTGCCAATGTAGAGTTTAGACTTGCACCTTAGAATGCCTTCTATATATATATAATTAGGTAAACTGGTAGGATTGAGAAGAAGTTGAGAGATGAGCTGAGAAACTTTGGTATCCTCCACATAGCTTGTGAGAACTTCATAGACCCAAGTTGGTGTAGAAACAACCATGGAGTTACAAGTGGCATATTCATTAGGTCTTCTAGAAAGAGCATCTGCAAACACATTGTCATCTCCTTTCTTATATTGTATGTCATAATCAAACCCCAATAACTTAATCAACCACTTTTATTGAAATTTAGTGGTGATCTTCTGTTCAAGGAAATACTTGAGACTTTGATGATCATTTTAATAGTAAATTTTGTTCCCTGTAAATATTGTCTCCATCTCTGCACAGCTAAGACAATGGCTAACAACTCCTTTTCATAAGTAGAGAGGGATCTGGCTCTTGGGCCCAAGGGTTTGCTGAAAAATGCTATGGGCTTACCTTCTTGAAGTAAAAAAGCACCAACACAGAGATCACTAGCATCACTTTCAACCACAAATGGTTTGGTGAAGTCTGGGAGTGCTAGAACAGGGGTGTTGCTCATTGCTCTATTGAGTTGCTCAAAGGCATGTGTTGCAGCTGGTGTCCAAAGGAAGGAGTCTTTCTTGAGAAGATTTGTCAGAGGTTTACTGATGAGGCTGTATCCTTGCACAAATTTTCTATAGTAACCAGTGAGGCCAAGAAAACCTCTCAGGTCTTTAATGCTCTTAGGCAGTGGCCAACTTTGCATATAAGCAACTTTATTGGGATCTGCACAAACCCCTTCAGCTGTAATAATGTAACCCATAAATTCTAATGAATGTTGTCCAAAACAACATTAGACATGTGGCAAAAGAGCTGGTGTTGCCTCAACAAGCCAAAAACAATTGTGAGATGCTCCAAATGCTCATCCATGTTGTGGCTGTAAATAAGTATATCATCAAAACAAAAAAAAACTAGAACAAATTTCCTCAGAAATGGTTGAAAAATATCATTCATGAGAGCCTGGAATGTAGCAGGAGCATTTGTAAGGCCAAATGGCATAACTTTGAACTCATAATGTCCATGATGAGTTCTGAATGCTATCTTAAAGATGTCTCTGTCACTGACTCTGATTTGATGATACCCTTCCCTGGGATCAATCTTTGAGAAAAATGTAGACCCTTTCAACTCATCCAATAATTCATCAACAATAGGGATTGGAAACTTATCTTTTATAATGATACTGTTTAACTTTCTATAATCCACATAAAATCTCCAAGAACCATCTTTCTTTCTAACAAGAAGTATTGGGGAAGCTAATGGGCTGTGACTAGGTTGAATGATTCCATCTTGGAGCATTTCTTTGACCAATTGTTCAACTACACCTTTCTGGAGATTTGGGAATTTATAAGATCTTTGATTAACAGGTGTAGAAAGGGGTTGTAGAGGAATTTTGTGATCCAAACTTCTCTGAGGTGGAAGTTTGGTGGGTTCTTGAAATATGTCCTGAAAATCATGTAACAAGGGTTGGAGAATGACAGGAGCATCTGGTAGGGTAGGTGTTAAGGAGATGGAGAACAAATGGCCCACAATGCCATGAGAAGTTGTTGAAAAAATTTTCTTAACCGACTCTCCATTAACCATAAGTGATGAAGAAGATGGAGAAATACCTTGTATGGTAACGTTCTTGTTATGGTACTTGAAAGAAATGGTCAACTTTGAAAAATTGAAGAGAAAATCACCTAAGGTCCTCAACCAATCAGCACCTAGTACAATATCACACCCACCCAATGGTAACAGTCTTAAATTTTCAACAAAGGCGTATCCCTGCATACTCCACTGGAGGTTAGAACATATCCCAGTGCTGACAGTTTGGTCACCATTGGAAACTGTGACCAACATGGAAGGAGTTTGCTCAATGGGACATTTAAGAGAAGAAGCTAATGTTCTATCAATAAAACTTGTGGTACTACCAGAATCAATGAGAATGGATACCTTTCTTTGAAGAAGTAGACATGGAATCCTGATGGTGTCACCAGTAGCACTGCCAGTGAGGGCATGTAAAGATACCTCTATATCAGATTGGACTGGTGACTCAATTGCTTCCTCAAAAACTTCCTCCTCCTCTTCAGTTTCTATAGAGTCAATATTTTCAACTTGAAGCATAAAAATCTTCTGTTTCCCTTTACAAAAGTATCCCTTCTTATATACCTCATCACAGTTATAGCACAACCCCTGTGCTCTTCTTCTATTCATTTCTTCATGAGATTGGCGTTCAATTGTTGGAGAAGTATTGGTGGTTTTGGAAGTGGGAGTGACAAGGAACTTTGGAGTGGCAGGAGCAGATTTTGGTGAAGTTAGAATAGGCTTTAGTGAAAAATTTGGGGATAAGTACTTCCTATTTGAGATAAATGAATTGATAAAGGATCTAGTGAATGGTTTGGTAGCTGAGGCATCAAGATTAATTTTTTGTTCTTGTAGTCTAGATGGAAAAAAGGCCTCGGAAAGTGTAGCTGATTGAAACATTGAAACAGATTTACCAATTTCCTCTTTGAGACCACTAAGGAAACTCATGAAAAAATAAGTCTCGGTAAGAGAAGGATTCATGTTAAGAATTAAGGCTTTCAAAGATTCAAATTCCTCATAATAATCATCCACAGTTGAGCTTTGAATAATCTTATTAAAACTACCCATAAAATTTTCTTCAATAGGATTTTCAAATCGAGAACACAGATGAAGAACTAGATCTGACCATGTAATACGAGGTCGATTAACTTGAAAATTTAAAAACCATTTTTCAGCTTTACCTTCCGAGTAGATTGCAGCAATATTCACTTTCAGGCGTTCCTCAATATTGTTGAGGTGAAAGTATCTTTCGCTCTTTTGAATCCATCCCCTGGGGTTATCACCATCGAAACATGGAAAATCTAATTTAGGAATCCTGTAATGCGGAGTATGAAAAAACAGTGGTGGGTGATGAAAGAAATTAGTATCAAGATAAGTGTCATTATGAGAACCAATGTCTCTCTCAGGGTTTGGTTGAGTTTGATGTTTCTCAAATAGCTTCAGCAGTGTATCAAATTTGGTACTCATCGTATCAAATTTACCATGTATATACGTTAGCACCGATTTAATTTGATCTTGAGCACCTCTAAGTTTATCCATATCTTCTTCAACCTCTTTCAATCTCATGATGAAAAAAAATTGTTGAATAATTTGATCTGAACTGAAACGGCTCTAATGCCAATTGTTGTGGAGTAACAACAATTAACAATCAGGATGGAGAAGAATTAATGCATTAGGATGATAAATCTCAAATCCACAAGGGATTGAGCCAATTATGGTTCGTAAGAACTCATCCACGGGGTTTTCTTATTGACTTTCTATTTGAGAAGATAATACTCATCTCTTACACATTAAATACCAATGATCGAACTCATCCAGAGACCCAGTGGATTGGACGCACGTGTCGCAATCTGGCTGATAGATTACTAACTAATCAAGTAATAAAGGAATTTAATAAAGGCACCCCTAAAAACTACTAATAGCAGACTCTACATCTTGGTTTAGCAGTCATGTGACATTTAGCCATATTCATCTAACACTTCAATATTAAATTAATATAATGATCATTCAATCATGATAGATAATCAAATGAATCTAAACATGTTTATAGAGAGCTGTTCAAATGTTAATCATTAAATAGAATTGTATATGAAACATTTGAAACAAAATCGGTTTGGTTTGTAATTGTACAAAGTACTTATACAAGAACAAATTCATGAACATAATGCCACGGTTTGCAGAACAAGCTCGCTTACCTTATTTTATTAAAGTTCAAGGAACTTTAGTTCGCATACTAATCTGAGTTCATGAGTATGAAAAACATACTCTACCGATTTTATAACCTAACCACTGTGTTCGCAAACTGAGTATGCAAACAACAGTTCCAGACTTTGGCTTTGTCTAGTCGTTCGCAAACAGAGTACGCGAACAACATTTCCGGACTTGTTCTTGTCTAGCCGTCTGCAAATAGGGTACGCGAACAACAACTCCGGATCTTTTCACAGGCAAACCCATCCGCAAACAAGAGTTCCGTACCTGAACTAGACTTGCACAATTATAATACAAAGTATACATCTTGTACTATATCCAGAAATTGGTAGTAGTTATAAAACTCTTATTTAATCATTTAAATATCCTTGGAAGACAACATTGGTAATCTTACACATACCACTAGCTTCAAGTAGAAGTGATTAATCGACCAATACGAAACTTCCCAAGTGACAAAAATGACTGTCTCACATAAATCATGTAAGATGTTCAAGGTAATTTTTACATCGATCATCTTTGATTAAATATTTAGTTTCCAACAAATAAATTGTCTCCAACTAAAATCGTCAAGTATACGATGAACTTAGCTAAAGCTAAAAGTTTCCAAAACGTATTTCGAGAAATATATATACAATATAAACTCATCTCGAAATAACAAATATGTATAATGTAAATGTCTATATAGCTATACGCCTTAGTCTCATTAGGGGATAGAATAGAATATACTTCTGAGTGATAGATAAGTTTAGTTTCCACATACCTTTTATTGATGAAGTTCCTCCAAGCTCTTCAGTAGATCTTCTTCTTCAATTTTTGAACGTCGTGAAGTCTAAATCTCAACTACACACTTTTATCCTAATCCGAGACATATCTATAAGTAGATTAGAACTCAAGTATATGTTTTGATCAACTAAACTTGACAAATAAGCTTGAGATAGCAACGCTTGCGAGTTCGACCAAGCAGTGCTCTAACATGACCATTTTGTAAATGACCCTATATATTATCATTGTTATTCGTTTATTTTGGAGAGGAGGATTTTTTCTTGGATATAATTAGGTCAACTATTCACCTATTTTTTTAGTGTAATCCAAAGCTTTCACGTTGAACGGTGAGGAAACTCTTGCTTCTTATTGGCCGAAATAAGTTTTTTGTGGCTTTTGTGATAGACGTTTTAGTGAGGATACTTGGAAACGTATGATTGGTTTAAAAGACACACACTCAAAAGTAAAACTGAACTTACCATGTTTATATTTCTACGGAAGTCCAAAATTAATTCGAAAATCGAGTACCTACCATATTAGGATTCTTTTTCCCAAATTAATATATGAGGGGGGAAAACATTCACATATTTGGAAATCGAGTACTTACAATATTAGGATTCTTTTTACCAAATTAATATATGATGAGGGGAAAAAACATTCTTAGTTTTTCCCAAATTAATTGAGGATCATAGAAGATTTGAAGACGAAGAAGATTTCTTATTTGGTTTCTCATATCTTTGTGTAGCCCAAACCTTGGTCGACTGGGACCCAACCAGAATCGGATTTATTTGATTGATAGTTGCGTGAGATCGGTACGCCTAATAGTTCTCTTGAGTTATATTTTGATTTTTACAAATTCGGATATTATTACTTCGGTAATTTAACATTGGATTGATCTAACCAGACAAATGAGTTTATTAGATTAAACGGAAGATCCTTTGCATATGACTTAAGACTTCTTTGAACAAAGAATCATTAGAGTTGTTACCAAATAGATTTGTTGTTCATTTACTATTTGGAATACGATCCAAAGGAAATGTTCCCGTGGATGCACTCGTCGAAGTCGGAATCACAGGGATACTGAGGAAACTGAATAAACTAGGGTAGTTGCTTGGTCTCAACTATACGAAGTTGGTTTATGTTTTGTATAGCGGCTTAATTCTGAGAGTACTCAATTCTGGACTTGGTCCCGGGGTTTTTCTGCATTTGCAGTTTTCCTCGTTAACAAAATATTACTGTGTGATTTAGTTTTCTATTTCTGCAATTATATTTGTTTATATAATTAAAATTAAATTACACAAACGTTAACTCCGTACATACTTGATAGTGATCCTATAGTGTTTGGTTAAGTCTGAACCTACTATCAAATATCATACTTCGTTGTTGTATTGTCTCGATCTTGTAACCGTATAGTCAATCACACAAGTTATCTTGTTGTTGTATTGTCTTGATCTCGTATCCATAGACGATCAAAAAAAGTGTGAACTGATTTGTTGTATTGTCTCATCTATGTCCATAGACAAACACTTTAGGTAGAGGACTTATAGGTGGATAAATAAAAGATTATGGTGTATTTGGGTACCCTCGTCTTTTCATAGGTAAAATGTCAATACCCTTGATGAGTTACATGCTCATCAAATTACAACTTCAATACTTTCTTATGTGTATCCTCTTTAAGACCATGTGAGGATACACATAATTCTCAAGAAGCTGATATCATCTTGACAAGTGGTCTGAGTTGTATCTTTTTTTTTTTTTTGATATTAAGGTTGATCATCTTATTGTAGAGCTCTGCTTCGGTTAATTGAGAAAATTCTCCTAGTTGTGCTCTTTGAAAAACTTCATTTTGTTCTTTCTTAATGACAGTTGAATTGTTGTCTATCAACAAGTGCTTTTTGCTCTCTATTCGAGCTAAGTTTTCTTGTCATACGTTCAGAACTTGTTTTTTGACTTTTATCAACACATGCTTCTAAAATTAGGCTCCTTTGGTTCCCTAGTTTTGATTTGGATCATAACCACGAACGTCGTGCACCTGACTCGTTACCGAACGTAAAGGAATAACCTTGGGGTTTCCCTATGAAAATCTCATATAAATATATCAAGGATTCCTTCTTCTGATATATGCTCGTTCCGTAATGTCAAGATTTCTCTTGTGATAATGGTGTGCACAATGGATGTATGCAAAAAGGAAAATAAAGTTGATGATGTCAGAGTTATAGAGTTTCACGAAGACCCTCTTTCAATAATCTGCTTTCATGCAGTTAATCATGAAAAAGATCTTTCAGTTCAGATGTCATCTTAATAGGTTGGAAATCTTCTTCAAGATTTTGAGGTTGTGCGTGAACAATTTGATATTGCAACAAGGAACCTTGTTTTTCTGAAAACTGAACTGAAAAAAGAAACTTATGAACTCGCTCTTGTCCGTTCTCTGGTTGCTGACTATGTCTGAATTTTTCAGTATTTGTTTTAGGAGTTGTTTTAACTATTGTCTAGGAAACTTATTATGAGAATTTATTCTTGTGTGTTTAAGAAGGATGACTTGGGCCTTGGGCAACGAGGAGGTGCGGGGCGGAGCTTTAAATCGGGCGACCAACTGGGTCAATCATATCTAACCGATTCTCGTCAAATATTCGACCTAAGATCCTTGCATGTCCATGAATCACTAAGTTTTTTGCATCTTTCTTCCCCTTTTAAGCTTTCATCTGTTTTTTCTTATCTGCTTTCGAATTTACAGCACTTAATTAGATAATTTTGAGTCAAAGATCTCTTCCTCATGAGTGGCTAATCTCTTAAGCTTACCGGACCAGTGCAAGGACTAGAACTGCTAAATCATGGTGGTTACTAGGTGTTTTTCTTCTTTACGGAATATGGGTATGTTAATTTATCTGCTATGCTGCTATTATACCTGACTTTTCTTATGCTTGGTATTGCTTGGTTTAGATTACTTGTATATTCATCTTATTTGAGTTCTCTCTTTGGGTCTTTTTGTCTTCCAAAAAGGCGAGGGTACCCAAATATACCTTAATATAAAACTTTTCATACCTATAAGTCCATTCTCCGAAAGTGATTGTTTATGGACTGAGTCAAGACAATCCAACTAATCGGTTCACACTTCGTGTGATCGTTTATGGATACGATATCGAGACAATAAAACAACGAAGTATGTTTACTTGATAAAAGGTTCGGACTTAACCAAAGAAAATAGGATTGATTATCAAGTAAATAGGAACTAACATTTGTGCGATTTACTTTAATTATAATAAAAACAATTATAATGCAGAAATAGAAAGTAAATGACACAGCAATATTTTGTTAATGAGGAAACCGCAAATGCAGAAAAACCCCGGGACCTTTTCCCGAATTGAATACTCTTAGGATTAAGCCGCTACACAAAATTAAACCAACTTCGTATAATTGAGACCAAGAAAATAAACCTATAGTTCACCTAGTTCCGTCTGTATTCCCCCGCCTCCAACTTATGAATAAGTCACGTACTTGGAACAATTCCTTTGGTTCGTATTCCAAACAATAAAGGAACAAAAAATCTGTTTGGTATCAACTCTCTTCAACCAAGTGATGTGAGTTCGACAAATGCTCTTCTGTTTATCTCAAATAAACTCCTTCATCAGGTTCTTAGATCTATCTTATTCTCAACTACCGAAGTAATTGTTAAGATTTTGCAATCAATAATTTTAATCACAAAGAATTGTATTGATGTCGATCTACACAACTAATCAATCCAATCTACCATAAGGATGAACCGATTATAGTTGGATCCTATTATACCGAAACAAGTATTGTGCACACCAAAGATTATGAACCCCAAATCAGAAAGCTTCAATATCTTCTTTGTCTTCAAATCTTCTTACATATTCAATAAACACCTGCACACAACAACTTGAATCTCTTGTGATCAATCACGCACAGAACGGAGTCTGTTAACAATGGATTATCACAAGATCGTCTTTTGAACTAAAAACATTCTAAAGATCCCTGTCGACACTTCGTTCTGGTTTTAGTGAATCTTATATCAGAAGAGAAGATTCTCAAGCATAAACAAACTAGGTGCAATCAAAGTTCAACCACCGTTAGTCAATCAAATAAATCAAAAACAAAAGATAAACCGCAATTATCTAGTTTCCCACCAACGGTACTAGTAGAGCTTCTCAATCCCAAAGAAGACTTTAAAATGAGTGGCCGTAAGAGATTTCAGGTTAATCTCCTCTCCTAATAGGCGGATACACCAGTTACAACACAACCGAGGAAGTTTGTAGTCACGAAGGATTAGTTTGCTCTAAATGCAAACTTCAAATATTTATAGACAAGGAAGTTTGGACACCAAGGAATTTCCAAAACCGAAAATATTCTCAAGATATTCATTAAAGCACAAATTCGGTTTCCATAATTCTTGGAAATGCTCTATCCAAAATATGGACCGAAAATCTCTTTGGAAAATCTTTAACTAGTAAATGCACTTTACTAATTCTTGTTTTCCTAAAATAAAATTAACAACCTTAATTAAAAGATTCTTAACTTATTTATGTTTCGATCCTGGGATTTTCTTCCTTTAGCTATTAAGCAAATAACTTTGAACAATAAAAGATAAACATTATTGCACGTGTTCAAAGTATGTCGACATCCTTACTTTGTAAGCCTCTTTCATACTTACAACCTTGAAACCGATTTGCCACACTTCCAAACAAGTTTAGAATTGGTTCATCTGAATTTCAAGAACTATGTGATTGATCAAGAACACTCAATCACAAATCATGGGTTTAACGGTTCTACCTCCATGTGAGTATTTTGCATATTCACACTAGCTTTCTAAAATTCGGTTGACTAGGTACTAGGATCGGTCCCCACATATATATGGTATCTAACTTATATGTGTTGCACATGTCCATATGATCTGTTCCTCTTTGCTTAGAAATGTGTTGCACATGTCCATAGTATCGATTCCCCTTTCTGCTACAAACTTGCTGCACCTCATACAAGGATCGATTCCCCTCTGTGATGTGTTTCACCTCTTACTAGGATCGGTTCCCCTTTACCCAGATTCGGTCATACACAAACACAAACTAGATCATACCATCTCAGGTGATTACTTAAGATCGGTTTCACTAATAAAAGTCATACCAATACATAAGTCAGGTCTTTTTGAATAGTTCTACCAGGAACACAAACAGGTCGTGAGCGGTTATACTAAACCACACATATTGGTTGTTCACAAGATATGTGATGTAGTTTTTTAAGTGGTAAATAAAGTTCGTTCAACTCGGACTTGTGTAGACTCAATTTCAGACTTAATAATAGAAAACAATAAAAATAAAGAAAATATATACACAAGGTTTGTCACAATGTCGAGAGATTACTGAGATTCAGGATTCCACCAAAATAATCATACCATGTGGTTCAAAAATCAATTCTTAGACAATTATAGCTCTTGTTTATTGACTCTAATTCTTTTCCAGGGTAGATTTTAAAAAGATTAACTGTAAATCACTAGCATGATGCATCAAAAGCACTTAGACCAAGCATACATCATCATACGACTTCACAACTAATTAAGAAAAATCATAAAACGATTAAATTAATGCAAAAAGTCATAAAAAGAATTAAATATAATTACCACAGTATGAAATATGGCTTCCTCCATCATCCTAGTATTGGTGTTTAGCTCCTCATATTAATCATGATCTCAAAATATGTGTTTGTTGCTCAAAAGATGGTCAAAAGAGTGAAAAGTAATAACACATACTGTTTGCAACAGTGTATTGGTGTTGCAAAACAGCTGTTACAATGGAACTGTTACAGAAAAACTATTGCTTTGTCGCTGATTTTAAGACCCTAGAATAAGACTGCCTTGAACAACTTAATGTTCTTCAGCTGTTAAACAGCGACACTTTTCTGTGACTGTCTACCGAGGGTCAATGTTCTTCGCGTTCTTCTTCTTCAACAACAGCAGCAGCAGAAACAGAGTTTGGTAAAGCTCTGATTTCTTCTTCTCTGGATCTCCTTAGGTTCCCAAACTCTCGATACCTCTTCTATATGACCCAAGACATATATTTATATCAAAAATACCGATTAAATCTCTCCCAAATCTTCCAAAATCTCTTTCCTTCTCTTCACGGACAAGTTGCAACAATTTCTTGTTTTAGGATTTCTATGTGTTCTGAGCTTTCCTTTTTATTCTAAACTCTTCCTTAGATAGATACAAATCTTTGGGAAGGTTTACAGCGTTTTAATCACTCTAAAATTCCCTAAAACAGGTCACACACGTGACTTTCCATATTTTCTTGTTGTGAGAAAAATCCGTCGATTGAGCCCAATCTAATCGATTTAAACACCCATATCATATTCCTAGACCCATAAGGAGTCTATCCTATGAAAATCAGAGGTTTAATCGACCTCAAACTCCTCCAAATCACGATCACCAAAACTGTTCTTTAACTGCACTATTTTCCCGTCAATTTTCTGGTTTTTGAATGTTGAAGATGGTTGCCCCTTATCCAGAGTAGGGGTGCGATTAACAGACGCCTGGAAATGGGATGCCCCCTTAGTAATTAGGTTACCCTTTATCCAAAGTGAGAGTCCGAATAGCAAATGTCCTCCCATGAACGCAAAAAACACTTTTTGAGCCAATTTCGCCGCAAAATCTTATTTTTCCAAAAACACGTACAAAGACATAAAAAGCCAAAATAAATACAAAATCGATCACTAACAATATATACAATTGAGATTATATCAGACAAAAAAATGTGTCTATCAAATACCCCCAAACCTATTATTTGCTAGTCCTCGAGCAAAAATAAAATAGAAATGAAATCCTAACTCACTGTCGCAGGCATCGTCGATTGCATTTAGCGTATGCAATAAGCCTTTAAAACCCTAGATTTCCCTAGTGGCAGAGTGTTGTCTCCGGAGGGCTTACCAGAGGTATACCCACAAAACCTTTATACTCCATACCCTAGTTATCTACATAGAACCTTGGAAGGCACTAAAGAATCTCCTTGGTTGGCATACTTATTGACTACAGGAGGAAGTACCCTGATGCGAAATTCCAATTGTTTTACACGAGTTTGCACTCAAGCATACTAAAATTCATATGAAGTGACAGAGCTCTACTCAGATAGTCGCACTATAGACATCAATATCCGGAGTCAAAACTAATCACATGGATAGATCAAGAAGATGGATATAGAAAAACATAGATGGTTTTGATGTTTACTAGGTGAACGGTGTTTCTCATATCTGTCTGAAGGCCTCCGCCAAAATGAACCTATCCTAATGGACTGAGATACTAGTCTGACTAATATCAACACACTGGCATTTACAAGGGAATCGGTGATTGATAATCCTAACTCTAGGTCAACACAACTGGCATATACAAGGGTTCCAGTGGTCGACTTTATTGAATTTATTCCAGTTGGTATGATGGTCTGGTCTCAGTTTCTCTTCTTTCTTTTTTTCTTTTTCATTTTTTTTTTTTGGTATCTCAATCACTTTAGTTCACCCTAGCATTGGTAACAACTTGAATCGTGAGCCCCACCTAATCACTTAGAGAAACATAGTTTAAAAATAAAACAGAAGTGAAAAGGACTCAACGAGATATGGTGAAACTATCATGTTATTTCTAACACCTGAGCTCTGTGCTTTTATGAATAGACTCTTTAGATGTTGCCATCTAGTCAGATTGGTTCTCAACTCCTACAACCAAAATGCATCCATCCACTTAGATTGGTTAGTGTCATCCTTAATAGGGATAAATTTCTAGGCTCTGGAGTTTAATTATTGCAACTAAAAAGTTTCTCTTATACCCCCAAACTTAAATCTAACATTGTCCTCCATGTTCTAAAGATCAAATTAAAAGCATGAACAAGGAGAAACTGTTACCATTTGAAGCAAAAGAGATAAGGAAAGATATTACCGGGTTGCATGATAATGGGTTACCTCCCAAGAAGTGCTAAGTTTAATGTCTTCAGCCAGACTAAGAAAGGATTAGTCACCTTATAAAATCATAAAGTAATAGCCGAAATATTTGTGGGTCATCAAAACCAAATAGAGCTATCACAAGTAAAAGGAATCTGCAACATGCTAAGAAAATGAACAAATAAATCATACCCTTGTCTAGTTTCCTGTTTAAGACAGCTACATCTAGTTGTGGTTCAGGTTCAGGATCTATAACTGGGTCCAAATAAAATATTTTCATAGGTTGCATTTCCTCATAGGTTAGATCCAAATGTTCAGGTTCTAGAGTCTCGAAAAACTCAAATAAAAACTTAGAAGCACATAATAATAACCTGAATAATTGAGGATCCTCTAAGTCAATCAGATTTAACTTACACAACTGACCACAATGAGAGTGGTGATCTTCCTTAAACAAGTATGTCGACTCTAATCTCTTAAAGTAATTAGGTTTAGTCTCAAAACTTGATATTCGACACATTTGAAAATCAAACATTCCCACATTTTGAAGAAAAATATTTGGTGGGAAAACAAAGTCAATCTGGGTATCATAGCCTGGGTAAACCACATCAACCATAGGATGGGTTTCTAATAACTGAAATTTCTTGTGGACATCACTAGGTTCAGGAAAACGTGTATGAAGATAATCTTGTAAAATGGTTGAGGCACATATATCAAGTCCCAAGTGAGGGATCTCTGTAAGAGCTAAAGGTAAGGCACAAGGAGAATGATAATCACCTCCAAACTTAGAGTTTTGGGTGTCTCTAGATAGACTAGCTACAATTTCCCTCATTTCTAGATCATCAGAATCTTGAAAATGGTCAATTTCTTCGTGTAGATTATACTCAGGTGATGCATCCTCACTCATATTTAAAAGTTGTACGAGTTCATATTCTTCGTCTAAGACTAATGTTTCTAAGTCTTTGGACTCTAAATCAGTATTCTCAGAATAAACTCGTTCCTTTAAACCATTATCAACTTCGTAAACAGGAAATACTACATCGTCTAAAACAGGGGTATCTATAGTCAAATCCTCGTCATCCTGTTTATGAAAATAACTATCCTCATTTTCAAGGGTATTATTGGAAACACTATATTGAAAATTAAGATTATTTCGAGCAATTCTTTCGTTCGTCTCAGCTATCAGCTTGAGGGATTCCTCTAAAGAAAGTTTTATTTCGTCATAAACTAAGTTATTCATCTCAGCTATCCTATGTGTCGACTCTTCTAACTTCCTGAGAGACTCTTCTAAAGGAGAAATATAAGAATTTTGCTCATATGACCGGTGCGTATGTAGATAGTAATTGGGCTCACCATGGTATGGACCATAATCTTCAAAGGAGATGTTCCCACCACTATTCACACTATGGTCAAGTAGTAAGTACGTCCATTTTGAAACTCAGTCGAATATTCGTTGTATTGGCTATTTAATACCAGTTCGACATTCTACTGCAGGGTGTGAGTTGTCACACAAATAAAACCCACTGACAGGGATTCATGGGTGGATAGAGTCTTACCTCCCGTACCAGACGGGCGATGAACCGTTGAAGTCGACTCAGGCCACCGACTCCATTATCAGTGTACGAACCCGAGGGGCCGAGACAGTATCGTAACTGTCGTCCTTCCCTGCAAACAGTTTATATTTAATTTTTAACCCTTCCTTAGGGTTTCAAAAAATAATGTCCAGTCCAAAAATAAAGTCAAATAAAAAAATGTCCAAAAGGAAAAGAAATTACAAAAATAAAATCCTATTTACAGTTTCTAAAAATAAACAAAATAACTATATACAAAATCTTCTTCTTCACTCCTTTAAGATTCCTCTTTTCTTTCCTTCTTTGGCGATGCTTTCCTTTTATAGTACTTTTCTTTCCTTGTAGCTTCTCTCCAAATCTGAAAAGAATCGAAAAATACCAAAACGCGTAAAAAAGACAAAAAAAAAATTATAAAAATAAAAATAAACCTTAAAACAAATCTAAATACAAATCCGCATCGGCGGCGCCAAAAATTGACGTATTTTTTTAAGTGGTAAATAAAGTTCGTTCAACTCGGACTTGTGTAGACTTAATAATAAAAAACAGTAAAAATAAAGAAAATATATACACAAGGTTTGTCAAAATGTCGAGAGATTACTGAGATTCAGGATTCCACCAAAATAATCATACCATGTGGTTCAAAAATCAATTCTTAGACAATTATAGCTCTTGTTTATTGACTCTAATTCTTTGCCAGAGTAGATTTTAAAAATATTAACTGTAAATCACTAGCATGATGCATCAAAAGCACTTATATCAAGCATACATCATCATACGACTTCACAACTAATTAAGAAAAATCATAAAACGATTAAATTAATGCAAAAAGTCATAAAAATAATTAAATATAATTACCACACGTATGAAACATGGCTTCCTCCGTCATCCCAATGTTGGGGTTTAGATACTCGTATTAATCATGATCTCAAAATATGTGTTTGTTGCTCAAAAGATGATCAAAAGAGTGAAAAGTAATAACACATACTGTTTGCAACAGTGTATTGGTGTTGCAAAACAGCTGTTACAATGGAACTGTTACAGAAAAACTATTGCTTTGTCGCTGATTTTAAGACCCTAGAATAAGACTGCCTTGAACAACTTAATGTTCTTCAGCTGTTAAACAGCGACACTTTTCTGTGACTGTCTACCGAGGGTCAATGTTCTTCGCGTTCTTCTTCTTCAACAACAGCAGCAGCAGAAACAGAGTTTGGTAAAGCTCTGATTTCTTCTTCTCTGGATCTCCTTAGGTTCCCAAACTCTCGATACCTCTTCTATATGACCCAAGACATATATTTATATCAAAAATACCGATTAAATCTCTCCCAAATCTCTCCCAAATCTTCCAAAATCTCTTTCCTTCTCTTCACGGACAAGTTGCAACAATTTCTTGTTTTAGGATTTCTATGTGTTCTGAGCTTTCCTTTTTATTCTAAACTCTTCCTTAGATAGATACAAATCTTTGGGAAGGTTTACAGCGTTTTAATCACTCTAAAATTCCCTAAAACAGGTCACACACGTGACTTTCCATATTTTCTTGTTGTGAGAAAAATCCGTCGATTGAGCCCAATCTAATCGATTTAAACACCCATATCATATTCCTAGACCCATAAGGAGTCTATTTTCCCGCCAATTTTATGGTTTTTGAATGTTGAAGATGGTTTCCCCTTATCCAGAGTAGGAGTGCGATTAGCAGATGCCTGGAAATGGGATGCCCATTAATAATTAGGTTACCCTTATCCAAAGTTAGAGCCCGAATAGCAAATGTCCTCCCATGAACGCAAAAAACACTTTTCGAGCCAATTTCGTCGCAAAATCTTATTTTTTCAAAAACACCTACAAAGACATAAAAAGCCAAAATAAATACAAAATCGAGCACTAACAATATATACAATTGAGATTATATCAGACACAAAAATGTGTCTATCAATATGCAGTGAATAACAAAACCAATAACGCCTGGATATTTCCTTTTCGATTCATAAACAAGTTTATGAACTTACTTCCTTAAAACACATGTAAAACATTGTTTCCTATGATGAAATCCTCACCTCATACCCATACATAATCATAATAGCATTTAAGCGATTATGTCGATGTCTTATGTACAAAGTTTAATGGTTAAGCAATAAACCTCATGTTATATTCCTAAATACTATGTATATCTAGAGTTCAATCATGCTTCGCAGTTATTTTTTCAATATGCATGACTTGAAAGATACGTTATGGAATGAAGCAGTTCAAGTCAAGTATCACTAACCTCAAGTGGAAGGATGATGTCGCCGTTGTAGCTTCTTAATTTTTCATTTCTTCAAGTCTTCGCAATACTTGTAATGTCTCATATCCTAATACTTTCAAGCTAACCTATACGAAGTTGCCTCTAGTACATAATCAAGCGACTCTTAAAATGAGTTTTGATTCACTAAAATATGACAATCAAACTTGACATACCAACGCTTGGTGGGTTCAACCGAGCCATGATCTAACAATCTCCTCCTTTGTCAATTTTAGTGACAAAACTCTTACAATCATATGGATAAACAAATTACAAGAATTCATTACACATAAGCTTGATTCCAGAATTCAACAGCACAATAACTTGTATACATTCAATCTTTAAATGCCGCTGTCGACATTATAATAACAAAGCTAATACTCCCCCTAAAGGTGAGATAGATAGATTTTATCGATACGCACATCTTTGTTATACCAATTAATGATATGTTACTACCCCTTATTCTATGATTTCACTCTTTCTTTAGTTAAACATTTAAGTACCAATGTCCTTTTCCTTACTGATACCAATCAATATAAAATCAGTGTCAGTATCACTTGTTTACTCCATATATTTCTCCCCCTTTTTGTCACCAAATGACAAAGAAACGAAAAAAAAAAAGGACAAACTGGAAAGAATCTTACAAATCTCAAAATAGACTTGCAACCTATAGAGTTAAGCACGAGGGTTCCACACACCATTTATGATAACCAATATGAAAACCGAAACTACAAGTAGTTTTATTTTGATATGTTACCAAGAAAATAATTGCCCGAAGCAATTTTCCCTAATATTTTAGAAAACCAAAAATCAACTAAGCACCTTAGTTCCTTTGCTAAACCGATTGTACAAATACAACCACTTTGTTCGATAAGACCAAAGTAAAGATACCTATATTTTTCTCATCAGTCTCTAATTATCCATATAATTTAGACCTTTAAGTTTTAAACAAGAGAAATACTAGGTTAGTTAACTAGTATTTCTTTTTAAGGCATTAGATTAGACTTGAATAATCGAAACCTCCACTTTGATAAGTCTAACTAATATAAACTTAGTTTCTCTTATACTGAATCGAGTTGGACTAACAAACTCATCCCGTAAACCTTTTATTTCGTTAATCCATAGATAATTCATACAAACCAAAATAAATCAACTTGTATAATTATTCACCTCAACCGAAAGCAATTTAAACAACATAGACATTATAGCACCGCAATTGCACCGAAATTTAAACAATTGATACCACACAATAGAGGAAGACAACAATAGTTTTTATGAACCAAAAACAATTGAATCACACACACATCCATACACACATCATGGAATAAAACATCAACCGTACTGAAATTTTGTTAAGAAAAAGCAATAAATATATGAAAAAAAAATCATGCTTTTCTTAAACAGGAAAACAATTAACTAACAAGATTTTTACCTCAAATTTCTCATCCGCTTCTCCAATATGTTTGCATCTTCGTTCAGGGAAAATTGATATCGAAATATCATCATGTTGTTATCCTTATGCAAAACAAAAAGAATAACAACAACCAACCTTTACCAGAGAAAGGTTGAAAATCGGTTTTAACAATTGCAAGCGAAAGTTGAAAACCGTCGAAACACATATGCTTTTATGCTAAACCAAAACCGATTCAATATATTGTGACTTTTTCACATATTGTTTCTACCAGAACCCCTCATGATCCTTTAATAAAGCCTACCAACATGGGATAGAATTTAATCCTGCTAAATTAAAAAGTCACCCAAACCATAAAGGTTCACAACATTATGAAATCAAATATCAAGGTAATAAAACCGAAATAAAACATCCCATAAACATCCATAGAAATAATAAAGCATTCAAGCACAGGGTATGTAAATTAAAAACTATCACAAGAGAAATTTGATGTGATTTATAAATAGTGGTAAAAAGTGATTCGATTTTCGAACTTATGAAGGATAACTTTAGACTTAAATTCAAAACTAAACAGAAAACTCACTAATAAGTAAAACAAACACTGACAAAGTTGGCATCAATATTAAAAGAACACTGAGGCTAAGATTCTACTATTTTCCAAGTTTAAGGTGATTTAATCCAATCTTTGTATTCATTCAATTTTCTTGTTCAATTTGATTCTTACTATTGCACAAGTAGATTTTCAAAAGCAATAATTGTAAATACCAAGCATGAAGCATCAAGAGTGTATAAAATAAGCATACTCCATCAAAATAGGTCACAACCACTCAAACAAAAATCATATTCAATAATAGTTCAAGGCAAATAATCATAATAATAATTGTAATAAATTAAATAAAATAGATTGTACCGCTTTTTGTTGGAAAAATAGCTTCCTCTATCGCCTCAGCAATGGGGTTTAGCTCCTCATATCAAAAACAGGTTCAAAATAAGAAATTATGGCTCAAAAGGTGTTTTTATTGAAGAGAGTATATAAAACAGCAGATCTACAACGATGTATAGATGTTACAGAAGTCGCAGTTACAGTTGTTGTTGCAATACTGAAGATATACGTTACTAATCAACTGTTACAGGATCAGAAATTTAAGACCCTAGAATACGACTGTCCTGCACAGCTTAATGTTCTTCAGCTTAGGGTTCTTGAGAACGACACTTTCTATATGCCGTCTGCAACTCTTCTTCTTCCTATTCTCTGTTGCTGCTGCAACTGCACCTGCAGCGTGATTCTCTGCCTCTAAACCTACCCCAAACTCTCTATATCCTCTCTTGACTCCCAAAACTCCTTTTTATATACCACAGGTCCAAAAATCCAGCGAGTTAATCCTTTTTTTTTTCTTTCACATAAAGTTACGGACTTTCCTTATTTCTCTCCTCTACGCGTCCTCCGGGTTTCCCAAACTCTTCCAAACTTGATATATATGAATCAAGCAGAATATATTCTCCCATTCCCCATGTAGTTTCCATATTTGATAATCCAGAAAACCCGTAAATACCAACTTCTTGTTTTATCGAAACCCATGATAATCCTCTATTTATTCGAATCTAAACCACATAGCAGCCGATATACCTTTTTTGTTTTATTTCAACAGACTACTACCAATCTGTATCCATGAAAGAAACCGTGAAAATCTCGTCCAAGTAAATGCAAAAAAGTCCGCAACTTGTTTTCTCCCCTTTTTTATCGTACATGACCATAACTTCCTTCTTTTTAGAACTGAAATCCTTCACCTATCCCGTGTTTCCCTAACAGGACTAAAGCAAACGAAATCAGAGATTGAGTCTCGTTAAAAAGACTTCCAAAATCCGATCAAACTTCCATGCAAGTGACAACTTGTTTTTCGCCAAATTCTTTGTTCGAAAGTGAAGAAGAAATGCCCCCTAACCAGATAGGGTGCCATTAGCCGTGGGGTGCAAATAGTAGATCTGGGGTGCATATAGTGAGAGGTTACCCCTTATCAACTGAGTGCCCATTATCCAAAATGAGGATCCAAATAGCAAATGTCCTCCCATGAACGCAAAAAACACTTTTCGAGCCAATTTTGCCGCAAAATCTTATTTTTCCAAAAACACATACAAAGACAAAAAGCCAAAATAAATGCAAAATAGAGCACTAACAATATATACAATTGAGATTATATCAGACACAAAAATGTGTCTATCAAATACCCCCAAACCTATTATTTGCTAGTCCTCGAGCAAAAATAAAATAGATATAAAATCCTAACTTACTGCTGCAGGCATCGTCGATTGCATTTAGCGTATGCAATGAGCCTTTAAACCCTAGGTGTCTCTAGCGGCGGAGTGTTGTCTCCGGAGGGCTTACCAGAGGTATACCCACAAAACCTTTATACTCCATACCCTACCTATCTACACATAACCTTGGAAGGCACTTAAGAATCTCCTTGGTTGGCATACTTAATGACTACAGGAGGAAGTATCCTGATGCGAAATTCCAATTGTTGTACACGAGTTCGCACTCAATCATACTAAAATTCATATGAAGTGACAGAGCTCTACTCAGATAGTCGCACTATGGACATCAATATCCGGAGTCAAAACTAATCACATGGATAGATCAAGAAGATGGATATAGAAAAACATAGATGGTTTTGATGTTTACTAGGTGAACGGTGTTTCTTATATCTGTCTGAAGGCCTCCGCCAAAATGAACCTATCATAATGGACTGAGATACTAGTCTGACTAATATCAACACACTGGCATATACAAGGGAACCAGTGATTGATAATCCTAACTCTAGGTCAACACAACTGGCATATACAAGGGTTCCAGTGGTCGACTTTATTGAATTTATTCCAGTTGGTCTGATGGTTGGTCGTCTTCTTTTTTTTTTTTTTTTTTTTTTTTTTTTTTGTATCTCAATCACTCTAATTCACCCTAGCATTGGTAACAACTTGAATCGTGAGCCCCACCTAATCACTTAGAGAAACATAGTTTAAAAACAAAACAAAATAAAAACAGAAGTGAAAAGGACTCAACGAGATATGGTGAAACTATCATGTTATTTCTAACACCTGAGCTCTGTGCTTTTATGAATAGACTCTTTAGATGTTGCCATCTAGTCAGATTGGTTCCTCAACTCCTACAACCAAAATGCTTCCATCCACTTAGATTGGTTAGTGCCATCCTTAATAGGGATAAATTTCTAGGCTCTGGAGTTTATTTATTGCAACGAAAAGGTAACAAAAAGTTCTACCCCACCCCCAAACTTAAATCTAACATTGTCCTCAATGTTTCTAATCAAAGAACAGTACCAAAAATATAAGTAACATGAGGAAATAGTAAAGAGAGAAGTCGGAAAGATAGTACCTGGGTGAAGTGTAACCAAAAACCTACAAAAATATTATACAACATACAAAATCGCCTCGATGGTCAATCAAGGTAAACAGGGTCCTCCAGAGGGACCTCCTCAACATCACCTGTAGGAAAAGGCTCTAAAAAGGGCTTCAATCGCTGACCGTTAACCTTCGAAGAACTACTACCATCTGGTGTCTCAATCTCAACAGCGCCATGAGGAAAAACAGTACGGACCACAAAAGGACCGGTCCACCGAGAGCGCAACTTCCCGGGGAATAGATGCAAACGAGTGTCATACAGAAGAACTTTTTGACCTGGAGAAAATGACTTTCGTAAAATATCCTATCATGCACAAGTTTCATTTTGTTCTTATACTCCTTAGCACTATCGTATGCATCTCTACGAATCTCGTCCAACTCATTGAGCTGGAGCTTTCTTTGAGCTCCTGCCTTGTCAAGTGAAAAGTTTAAGTTCTTAATAGCCCAATAGGCTCGATGCTCTAACTCAACAGGCAGGTGACATGCCTTGCCAAACACTAAACGATAAGGTGACATTCCAATGGGTGTCTTAAACGCAGTACGGTAAGCCCATAAGGCATCAGTAAGCCTCGACGACCAGTCTTTCCTATTTGGATTAACTGTTTTCTCTAGAATACGTTTAATTTCCCTATTGGAAACCTCTACCTGACCACTAGTCTGAGGGTGATATGGGGTTGCTACTTTATGGGTAATACCGTATTGTTTCATTAAAAGAGAAACGGTCTATTACAAAAGTGTGAACCTCCATCACTAATTATAGCTCGCGGCGTACCAAAACGTGTAAGTATATTCTCTTTCAAAAACTGGACTACGACCCTGTGGTCATTCGTTTACACGGAACCGCCTCAACCCACTTAGACACATAGTCTCAGCGACAACAAGTATGTAAAGATAACCAAACGAAATAGGAAATGGACCCATAAAATCAATGCCCCACACATCAAAGACCTCAATCACTAAAATAGGGTTCAAAGGCATCATATTTCTACGGGAAATGGTTCCTAACTTCTGGCAACGCTCACAAGAAACACAATGACTATGGGAATCTTTAAACAACGAAGGCCAGTAAAATCCACACTGCAAAATCTTAGCAGCAGTCTTCTTAGCACTAAAATGACCCCCACATGCATGTTCATGACAAAAGGAGATAATACTAGACTGGTCACTCTCAGATACACATCTCCTAATAATCTGGTCCGGACAATACTTAAACAGATAAGGATCGTCCCAAAAGAAATGCTTAACCTCGGCTAAAAACCTAGAACGATCTTGCTTACCCCAATGTTGAGGGGTTCGACCAGTAACAAGATAATTCACTATATTTGCATACCAAGGTGATTGGGAAACAGAGAACAATTGTTCATCAGGAAAGCTATCCCTTATAGGAAGGGAATCACTAGGGGAACTAACAACTAGCCTAGACAAGTGGTGCTACTACATTTTCTGCACCCTTTTTGTCTCTAATGTCTGGGGAAAATTCCTGTAACAATAGGATCCATCTAATCAATCTAGGTTTGGTATCCTTCTTAGAAAAAGGTATTTCAAAGCAGCATGATCTGTATAGATTATGATCTTAGAACCTAATAGGACCTAAACTTATCCAAGGCAAACACGATGGCTAAAAGTTCCTTCTCGGTAGTTGTAGTTCATTTGGGCATCATTCAGAGTTTTGCTAGCATAATAAATCACATGAAGTAATTTTTTTCTCGCTAAAACGACGCCTATAGCATAATCTGAAGAATCACACATAATCTCAAAGGGTAGGTTCCAGTTAGGTGCCTGGACTATCGGGGTAGTGAGTAAAGTTTTAAGCTTCTCAAAAGCCTCTAAACAAGCATCATCAAAGACAAACTTAACATCTTTGCAAGCAAATTGCAAAGAGGTCTAGAAATCAAGCTAAAATCCTTAATTCGACGGTAAAAACCTGCATGCCCTAGGAATGACCTAATATCTTTTACGGTTTTTGGGACCTGTAAAGTCTTAATAAGGTCAACTTTGGCTTTGTCTACCTCTATACCCTTTGAAGAGACGATGTGCCCTAACACAATTCCTGATTTAACCATGAAATGGCATTTTTCCCAATTAAGCACTAAATTTTTTTCCTTACACCTAGTCAACACTAATGTCAAATGATGCAAGCACTCATCGAAAGATGAACCAAACACTGAAAAATCATCCATAAAGACCTCTAAGAACCGTTCTACCATATCAGAAAATATGCTCATCATACAACGCTGAAAAGTTGCAGGGGCATTACATAGCCCGAAAGGCATGCGTCTATACGCAAAGGTACCAAAGGGACAGGTAAAAGTGGTTTTCTCTTGGTCTTCTGGGGCAATAACGATCTGATTATAACCGGAGTAGCCATCTAAGAAGCAATAGTGACTATGTCCAGCTAATCGCTCTAGCATTTGGTCGATAAAAGGAAGGGGAAAGTGATCCTTCCTTGTGACCTTGTTCAATTTCCTATAGTCAATACACACACGCCATCCCGTGGTCACTCGGGTTGGGATTAATTCATTATTATCATTCTGGACTACAGTGATACCTGATTTCTTGGGGACAACCTGAACAGGGCTGACCCACTTACTGTCTGAAATTGGGTAAATAATACCCGCATCTAACAACTTAAGCACCTCTTTTCGAACTACCTCTTTCATGTTAGGGTTCAGTCGACGTTGCATCTCCCTAGAAGGTTTGGAGTCTTCCTCTAAATGAATCTGATGCATACACACAGTAGGACTTATACCCTTAATGTCTGCTATAGTCCACCCTAAAGCTTCCTTATTGTCTTGAAGTACATTTACTAGCCTACTTTCCTGATCACTATCCAAATGGAAGCTACAATCACAGGTAAAGTCTCAGATGGGCCTAAAAACACATACTTTAGAGTATCGGGTAGTGGTTTAAGGTCCAACTTTGGGGGCTTCTAAGAAGGAATTAGGGTAGTCTCAGAAACTGGTAACGGTTCGAACCTAGCTTTCCATCTATCAGTGTCTAACACAGGGGTAGAATCTAATAGAGCATTCACCTGTTCAATAGTGCTATCGTCGTCAAAATCTAAACCAAAATGGGATAGACAACTTTCTAATGGGTCTTCAGACAAATGTTTGGTAATGACTCCTGAACTAAGGCTTCTATCATGTTCACCTCTCAACACATGTGTCATCTAGCTCATGAGGTTGCTTACTGACATTAAAAATGTTCATCTCCATAGTCATATTACCAAAAGATAAACTCATCACACCATTTCGACAGTTAATGATCGCATTAGACGTAGCTAAAAATGGGCGACCTAAAATCACAGGTATCTGGTTCTCTGGGTCAGGGACAGGTTGGGTATCTAGGACCACGAAATCCACTGGATAAATAAACTTGTCGACCTCAATAAGAACATCCTCGATAACACCTCGAGGGATTTTAACAGACCTATCAGCTAACTGCAGTGTCATCTGAGTAGGTTTCATTTCACCAAGTCCTAGCTGTAAGTATACATGGAATGGCAGTAAGTTCACACTGGCTCCTAAGTCAAGTAAAGCTTTTTCTACCCGGAAGTTACCTATTGTGCAAGCAATGGTAGGAGAACCTGGGTCTTTGTACTTTGGAGTTGTGGTGTTCTGAATGATTGAACTTACGTGACTAGCTAAAAAGGCTTTCTTATGGACGCTAAGTTTTCGCTTTCGCGTACACATATCCTTAAGGAACTTGGCATAAGCAGGAATTTGCCTAATTGCATCTAATAAGGGAAGGTTTATGGTAACTTGCTTAAAAACCTCCACTATGTCATTAAAGTTCGATTCCTTCTTTGTTGGTACTAATAGCTGAGGAAATGGGGCTCTAGGCCTAAAATCAGACCTTTCAGGAACCGAATTCACATCATCAGAAACTTTATCAGTCTCTTCAGCTACTGGTCCTGAGAGGTGAGATCCTGAGGGGTGAACTACAGTATGTTCACTATCGGGCATGGTTACCTTATTGTCTACAACTCTACCACTTCTAAGGGTTCTAACACATTCAATTGATTCGATGGTTTTGCACCTAATTCATGAACTCCTCTAGGGTTGGGTTGTGTTTGACTAGGAAACTTACCTTTTTCTCTCAAAGAATCACTTATCAGACCAACCTGGGTTTTTAACTCGGAAATAGCCTGACTATTTTCTTGTCCTATCCTGTTACTAGCTTGTAGACTTGTTCTACGGATAACTGAATTTTGCAGTTTGCTGAGTTAACAAGGCGAGAGATTCCTCTAAACTTAGGATTTTCTTATCTGACTGATTCTGAAACTGAGCTAGTCCTGAAGGATTCTTAGTATAGCCAAAACCTGGGGGAGCATTGAATTACTAAACTGACCTTGACTTTGGCCCTTAGACCATGAAAGGTTCGGATGGTTTCTCCAACCAGGATTATAGGTTTCTGAATATGGGTCAATCTTTTGACGGTTATCAAATCTAGTGTTATTATAAAGAGCATTGGCTTGCTCTTCAATATTCTGGCCTTCCCAAAAAGGCTCCACTCTACCACTAGTCTGGCCCACTTCTAAGGCTTCTAACCTTTTTGCTATAGCAGCAATTTTGGCATCTGATTCATAGCCTCCTTCTACCCTATTAACGTTTCCTCTACTTAAAAGAATTGTTTTCTGGGGTGCCCTACTATTTTCCCATTGCTGGGTTTTTTCGGCGATTTCATTAAAAAATTCCATCGCCGCATCAACAGTTTGGTTTTCAAATCCACCAGTGCATAGAGACTCAACCATGGTCGTTGTGGAATAATCTAAACCCTCATAAAGGATCTGAACTAGCCTAACCTTTTCTAAACCATGATGAGGACACTGGGAATAAATCATTGAACCTTTCCAAATACCTATATAAAGATTCTCCCTCTTGTTGTGAAAATGTGCATATTTGCGTCCTAATAGACGATGTTTTGTGCCTAGGGAAAAACTTATTGAAAAAGGCAGATGTAAGTTGTTCATATGTCTCAATTGACTCGGAGTCCAAACTATATAGCCACGACTTGGCCTTATCTTTCAGGGAAAATGGGAATAACCTAAGTTTCAAAGCATCATCATCTAAGCCTCTAATTCTTAGAGTACAAATTTCCTCAAAATCCCTAACATGGTAATAAGGGTTTTCATTTCTTTCCCTAAAAAGATTGGGAGCATCTGTAAGGTCCCAGGTTTCAGTTCATAGGGTGCCTCCGTTTCAGCTAACTTAATACACGAAGGACGAGTAGTCCTAGTTGGATTCAACAAAGCTTTCAAAGTTGCCATTTCTGGCGCTATCGGAGCAAGGATTCTCTCCTCAGTCAAAGGACGTTCAAAAACAGACTCTTCAAAAGTCGGACTTTCTAGATTAAGGTAATCGAGACGCTTCGAACTACTAGGTTTCTCTTTTAACAAATCTACCTAGTGCGTCTCTTTTACGTTCAGGCATACAATAGAATTTTCTAAATTGGAAGGGTAAGCAAACACAGATCAAGGCCGACTCAACCAAATCAAACTTATTGATTTCTAGCAAACAAAAAGCATGATGGCTCCACTTAGATTGTTTATACACCAGCTTCTAATCCTTCGAACGGTAATTCGTTACAATTTAAGCAAACCCCTCTGGAATCAATCCGATTTAACGTAAGTTGAATAGAGGCGAGGGAATCTCGGTGGATCTTTGATACCCAAGGCCTCACCGGTATTACAAGGAGGCGCAGTCACGCATTCAACTTACAGAAACCGTCAAGAACTTCGAAGTATGCTTAAAAGAGTAACCAATATTTTTCGAATGACTTTTCTGTTAAGCTCGTTACACTATCGGTATCGTTTTATTCAAAATTCCAGGCTTAGGTTCGCGTAGGTTACGTGTTCCTAAAGAGGGCAAGAAGAGAACGGTGATGAAATCCGAACCCTTATCTTGTATGGCCAGGCCTTGCCCTTTACTATAAAAATAAATTTCCGTATTCAGTCCTCAACATATATGCATACGAAGGAGTCCAGTATCTCGCTGACAGGGGATTCACGAGTGTTTAGAATCTTACCTCCCGTTCCAGACGGGGGATGAATCGGTTGTAATCGACTCGGGCCACTGACTCCGATGTCTAGTGTACGAACCCAAGGTGCAGAGACAATATCGTAATTGTCCTCCTTCTCTGCAAAAAGTTTATATTTAAAGTACCCTTCCGTAGGGTAATAAAAAAAATAATGTCCCAAATTCCGAAAGTACAAAAGTCCAAAATAAGTAAAGAAAAATTACAAAAATAATAAACCCTAATACAGTTTTTTTTTCTAAAAGAAAATAAAAAAATCCTAAACTAAAATTGTCTGAAATAAAATTGTCTTCTTTTCTGTTCTTTTTTATTTAATCTTTAGCTCCAAGTCTTTATGAAATCACCAAACTCTTTGGCTCAATTTTCTTTATGATCCAGAACCTGTAGACACAAGCTAAATACCCAAAAACATAAAAAAGGAATAAAATAATTAAATAAATAAAAAAAATAAATAAAAATAAATCTAAAACCCTAAAAACAAGTCCCCGGCAGCGGCGCCAAAAATTGATGGGATTTATAGATAGTGGTAAAAAGTGATTCGATTCTCGAACTTGTGAAGGATAACTTTAGACTTAAATTCAAAACTAAATAGAAAACTCACTAATAATTATAACAATCACTGACAAAGTTGGTATCAATATTAAAAGAACACTGAGGCTAAGATTCCACTATTTTCCAAGTTTAAGGTGATTTAATCCAATTTTTGTATTCATGCAATTTTCTTGTTCAATTTGATTCTTACTATTGCAACAAGTAGATTTTTAAAAGAAATAATTGTAAATACCAAGCATGAAGCATCAAGAGTGTATAAAATAAGCATACTCCATCAAAATAGATCACAATCACTCAAATAAAAATCATATTCAATAATAGTTCAAGGAAAATAATCATAATAATAATTGCAATAAATTAAATAAAATAGATTTTACCGCTTTTTGTTGGAAAAATATATTCCTCTATCGCCTCAGCAATGGGGTTTAGCTCCTCATATCAAAAACAGGTTCAAAATAATAAATCATGGCTCAAAAAGTGTTTTTATTGAAGAGAGTATATAAAACAGCAAATCTGCAACGGTGTATAAATGTTACAGAAGTCACTGTTACAGTTGGTGTTGCAATACTAAAGATATACGTTAATAATCAATTGTTACAGGATCAGAAATTTAAGACCCTAGAATACGACTGTCCTGCACAGCTTAATGTTATTCATCTTAGGGTTCTTGAGAACGACACTTTCTATATGCCGTCTGCAACTCTTCTTCTTCCTATTCTCTGTTGCTACTGCAACTCCACCTACAGCGTGATTCTCTGCCTCTAAACCTACCCCAAACTCTCTATATCCTCTCCTGACTCCCACAGCTCCTTTTTATATACCACATGTCCAAGAATCCAGCGAGTTAATCCTCTTTTTTTCTTTCACATAAAGTTAAGGACTTTCCTTATTTCTCTCCTCTACGCGTCTTCCGAGTTTCCCAAACTCTTCCAAACTTGATATATATGAATCAAGCAGAATATCTTCTCCCATTCCCCACGTAGTTTCCATATTTGATAATCCAGAAAACCCGTAAATACCAACTTCTTGTTTCATCGAAACCCATGATAATCCTCTATTTATTCGAATCTAAACCACATAGCAGCCCATATACCTTTCCTTTTTTATTGCAACAGACTACTACCAATCCTTATCCATGAAAGAAACCGTGAAAATCTCATCCAAGTAAACCCAGAAAAGTCTGCAACTTGTTTTCTCCCCTGTTTTATCGTACATGACCATAACTTCCTTCTTTTTCGAACTGAAATTCTTCACCTATCCCATGTTTCCCTAACAGGACTAAAGCAAAAGAAATCGGAGATTGGGTCTCGTTAAAAACACTTCTAAAATCCGATCAAACTTCCATGCAAGTGACAACTTGTTTTCCCTCCAAATTTTGTGTTCGAAAGTGAAGTCGAAATGCCCCCTAACCAGAATAGGGTGCCATTAGCCGTGGGGTGAAAATAGTAGATCTGGGGTGCATATAGTGAGGGGTTACCCCTTATCAACTGAGTGCCCATTATCCAAAATGAGGGTTAGAATAGCAAATGTCCTCCCATGAACGCAAAAAACACTTTTCGAGCCAATTTCGCCGCAAAATCTTATTTTTCCAAAAACACCTACAAAGACATAAAAAGCCAAAATAAATACAAAATCGAGCACTAACAATATATACAATTGAGATTATATCATACACAAAAATTTGTCTATCAAAATTATAAATAAAATAATTTTATTCATAATAGACCTAATACAATCATTGAAAGAAATCAAAAATTGGAGTCTATTTTCTTGGATTAAGTATTACATCATATAACTTAATCTCTAGTGCTGCTTATATTATTTACCGATGATTCCTCGGTGTTTTAATTCTTGAGTCTTCTTTTCTCTTTCATATGATTGAGTCTTTGTTTCAAAAGATTCAATTCCACAATCGACTTCAAGAGGTTTGACTCGAGCAGTTTCTCATTCACCACAGTAGTTTCCAAAAATCACGAGCGACTTCAAAATCTCCCATTAACATAAACATAAGCTCAAAAGAAATATGACTCTTTTTATGTTCGTTTTAGAAGTAGCTCAACTGGAAAGGTTTCAAGTTTTCGAATTTGAGATTCAATATTAATAGTATTTTCACCCGTCTTTTACCGTGGACAAAAAAAGGATCCGTCCTATAGATGGTTTATATAATAACCCAAACTTGGTAACCAAGATTGAAATACCTAATCACGGTATTTTTATTTGTGAAAATATAAACTTTCGGAAACATCATAGAGTTTTTTACGAACCAGTATAACCTGGAAGTTATGAAAATATTATTCCCAACTTTTCTAATGGACTTTCCAAAGATCGAAATTATTTTTCCAACGATAGAAAAGATATCCCAAGTATAGAAAAATACTTTGGATATTCAAGAGTACAATATTATATGATCTTCATATTCTTGTGCTCTTTTAAAAAATTTCCTTTTTTATTTGAATTGAGCACATCAAGGGAAATTCCAAAGACCAACATCAGTTATTGGGGTGAGCTAGTGATAGATCAGAATTTGTGGAACATGATCTATCATGATATCTTTGAAAATCTATCCTTTTGGGATTCTTCCAAGAGTAAACTTCTTTCACTGTGTCACAGCTGGAGTAATCTGATTTAACAGAATGATCAGATCCCTGATCAAAATCATAAGCATGATTTGAAGTATTTTGAGTTGTGAAATAACCAGAACTCTTATATCGACCCGGGAAATTCTTGGAATATGACATCATCATTTGATGAGATTGTTTCCTGGGTTCTATTTTAGATACTTGATCAACTACAAAACAACATGATTTGAAATCATTTTTTTTTTGTAATCATGAGTTGATCTTTCTCTCTGCTTAAGATATAATCATCATTAGATGATGTTGACCGGATACTATTCAAAGGATTATCATACTTAAAACACAAGTTTCGGTTCTACCTCCATGTGAGTATTGTGCATAGTCACACTAGCTTTCCAGAATTTGGTTGATTAGGTACTAGGATCGGTTCCCTACATATATATGGTATCTAACTTAAATGTGTTGCACATGTCCATATGATATGTTCCCCTTTTCCTAAAAACGCGTCGCACATGTCCAAAGGATCGGTTCCCCTTTCTGCTGCACCTCATACAAGGATCGATACCCCTTTGTGATGTGTTGCACCTCTTACTAGGATCGGTTCCCCTTTACCAGATTTGGTCATACACAAACACAAACTTGATCATACCATCTCAGGTAATTACTTAAGATCAGGTTTCACTAATAAAAGTCATACCAATACATAAGTCAGGCCTTTGTGAATAGTTTTACCAAGAACACAAACAAGTTTTGAGCGGTTATATTGAATCACACATATTGGTTGTTCACAAGATATGCAATGAATAACAAAACCAATATCGCCTGGCGATTTCCTTTTCGATCCGTAAACAAGTTTATGAACTTACTTCCTTAAAACACATGTAAAACATTGTTTCCTAGGATGAAATCCTCACCTCATACCCACATATAATCACAATAGCATTTAAACGATTGTGTCAATGTCTTATCCACAAAGTTTAATGGTTGAGCAATAAACCTCGTATTGTATTCCTAAACACTATGTCAATCTAGAGTTCAATCATGTTTCGGAGTTATGTTTTCAATATGCACGACTTGAAAGATACGTTAGGGAATGAAACAGTTCAAGTCAAATATCACTAACCTCAAGTGGAAGGATGATTTCGTCGTTGTAGGTTCTTACTTATTTACTTCTTCAAGTCTTCGCAATACTTGTCATATCTCATATCCTAATACTTTCAAGCTAAACTATACGAAGTTGAATCTAGTACATAATCAAGCGACTCTTAAAATGAGTTTTGATTCACTAAAATATGACAACCAAACTTGACATACCACCGCTTGGAAGATTCAACCGAGCCATTCACTAACATGTTCTTTACTTACCTGTAATGTCCCAGTCTCTTCCTCAAATTAATCATTATTTTGGTCCAAGTTTTTTTTTTTATTGTCGAATCAATCGACTATTTTGATGCATTTGTATCACTGCATCCCTTTTTTGACATGGTGATGTGTCTTTCGAACCCAAATTTACAACAGGAAACTTGATTCAATTTCAAATCTTTTATTTGTTTCTCTTATTGCTTATGTAGACAAACGTTTTTTTTAGTTTAGCTCTTTGAAGGGAGTTTTCAATCTCTTTGGGGGTGGGTGTAGTTTGTCTCATATTCTTGTAGACAAGCTATTTGTTAAATTAACTATTTAAAGGGGTCAATTCAATCTCCTTGGTGTTGAGTGTAGTTTGTCTTGCAACAAAATCTTAAGAGTTTATTAGTTTCCCAGGGTTGGTATTTTTGCTTCTTATATTTTTGTCGATTTGATTTTGATGGGCTCTTTTGACACGATTATTGTGTACATTTTTTCAGTTAGAGTTTTATTTGGGACCTTCTGGTTATCTTTGGCCTCCGTTTATTTGGTACTATTCATCGTTTTATGTTTCATCGTAACTCAAATTAGTCTCTCTGATCATTTTATTCTATCTGAACCAAGCAATTACCTAGTTTTTCTATATAAATTGTTGTTTTGTTTCCTTATATTCAAAATGGCAGCAGTCACTTATACCCATATGCTTTTTCCCTTCGCCGTACCCGGTTAATTATTTGGATTTATTAGTTCCTATGGTTTAGTTGTGCAGGTCTGGTAAGTCTCTTTATGATTTGTCTCTCTTTTTTGACTCTTGTAACGCTGTCTGCTAGGTTCAATTTTATTTATCTTTCTCTCATATTTGTTTGCATTCAGTCCTTCCTTTGCTTCCTTTGCTCTATCTTTTTGTAGTATTATCTTTCTTTTATTTCCGTGTTTAGTTATTTAAAATTGCTTCATTCCCAATCATTTTCTTCCTCTTCAACATTTCCCTGTAGTCAGTTTTTTCTTTCTCAACCTCTTTCATAATGAAACATTTCTTGGAATGTCCAAGGTATTGGGACACCAATCACCAAGGATCATCTAAATTACCTTTTCCAGTTGCACAAATCAGATATCATTTTTTATCTGAAACAAAATCCCCATTCGATAGAATGGACCCTATTTTGAAAAAATCTGACTTATGATTGGTTTATTGTTCCTTCGGTGGGTATCGCTAAGGGGTTAGCAATAGCCTGACACAATAATGTAGACTTGAAACTAATCTCATCTCTTCTAAATGTCTATCATTTTGAAATGTTAATTGGTGACAAAGAAATAGAGATTACTTGCGTTCAGATGAGAAAATAACAAAATTAATGGTCATATATTTCAGATCTTGCCAAACAAATTCAAAAGCCTTGGGTTCTAATTGGAGATCTGAATACCATCCTGGATCCGAGATAAAAACAAGGCGGCAACAATTCGAGCTATAGCAACAAGGTTTTTGTTACTCAATTTATCGACTCTTTGGGTCTCCAAGATGTGGAATATGATAGAGTACCATTTACTTGGTCAAATAACAGAAGTGGAGATGTTGATATCTGCGAAAGGATTGATAGATATTTAATTTCTTACCAGTGGATTTAGATTTTTCATAACACAAAGGTAAGTCACCTAACAAGAGTTGGTTATGACCATACCCCTATACTTTTTGACTCCAACCCGGAAACAAAAAGACTTAGTAAACGATTTAGATGTCTCAGATCATGGCTTACGTACCCTACGTTATCAACTGTTGTGGCAGCATCTTGGAATCTCCATTCTTCAAAATCCCCTGTCAGGAACTTAGACTCTAATCTAAAATCTCTCTCCTCTGACCTAGCTCAATGGAATTCTGATGTTTTCGGCAATATTCATAAAAATATTGAAACTCTTAATAACAAAATAGAAAATATTCGTAAATACGGGACTTCTCTTATAAAATTAATACTCTCAAGAACCTCCAAGATGAACTAGGGAAATGGTACAAGATTACAAATGATTATTACCATCAACTTTCTAGGGATAAGTTCTTTAAGAATATGATCAAAAGACCGAATATTTCCATGCTTCTGCCTCTAATAGAAAAAGGATCAATGCAATTCACTCTGTTACAGAACCTTTTGGTCTTTGGATCTCAGAGCGAGACCAAATCAATGATTTATTGATCAATCATTTCACCCAAATTGAAACTTCTCAAATGGGTAACTAAAATGTCGACCTCTCACAAATAATCCAACCTTGTATCTCAGATTCGGAAAATTCTTCTCCAACCCAAATTTCATCCAAAGAAGAAATTTGGTCCACTCTTTCGAAAATGAAACCTTGGGGAGCTCCTTGACCGGACGGATTTCAACAGGGTTTTTTTAAAGCCAATTGGGAAATTTTGGGGTCAGATATTACAAACACCATACAAGAAATTTTTTTAGAACAGGGTTTATGACACAATAATTCAACCATTCTTATATTACTCTTATCCGAAAAATATCAATACCTCAAACCCCAGCGGATTTCAGACCGATAAGCCTCAGCAACACGATTTATAAACTTATTTACAAGATCTTATCCAATAGATTAAAACCCATATTTAATAGGATAATTTTACCCAATCAATTGGCTTTTCTTCAAGGGAGACAAATTACAGAAAACATTATCATAGACCATGAATTGATTCATTCTATGAAAACTTCCAAAAAAAGAAGGGTTTTTTTTGCGCTTAAGATAGATCTTTACAAAGATTTTGATAGAGTTGAGTGGCCTTTTATTAGAAAATCTCTATCCTCATTTGGCTTCAGTAATGAATGTGTTAATCTCATCTTTCGATGCATCTCAACCACCTTCTTTGCTATCCTATTAAACGGATCCCCAGGCCCAAACTTTTCCAATTCAAGGGGTCTAAGGAAAGTTGATCCTTTATCCCCTTATCTTTTTTTAATTTTCACGGAGATCCTCTCAAGACTCCTTGAAAAAGCAACAAGAGAAAATAAAATCTCGGGACTTCAAATAAATAAACACGCCCCTACCATATCCCATCTCTTCTTCGTCGATCAATGTTTTCTTTTCACCAAAGAGAACCTGGGAGAAGCGAAAAACTTATTGGATACCTTATCTAAATTTGGGGGAATTACAGGCCAAATGGTTAATCCTCAAAATTCGGGAATCTATTTTAGTCCCAAAATTCATCCCAAACATGGGAAAATAATAGCAAAAATCCTTAAATCCAGTTGATGACTAACAAAGACATGTATCTAGGAACTCCTCTCTTCTTTGATTAAAACATGAAGGAGAATTTGGAACCGCTACTTCAAAAATATTATAATACCTTACAAGGTTGGAAATCAAAGTTGTTATCTCAGCAGGCAGAGCAGTCTTAATTCAATCCATTCTTCAAGCGTACCCGACATATCAGATGCAAATGCTAGCTCTTCCTAAAGAAACCTTGAATTAATTTGATAAAATCCAGAGACAGATTTGGTGGAAGAAAGATAGTTCAAAAGGTAAAGGTGGTTATATAAAGGCGTGGAAAGGCATGTGCAAGCCTAAAACACAAGGGGGATTGGGAATAAAAAATCCTCATAATTTCAATATAGCCCTTTTAGCAAAACTAGCTAGCATATTAATGATGGAAAAAAAGAAGCTATGGGTTAAACTTTTGGAAGCAAAATATTTCAATAATTCCAATCATTTCGATCCTACAAGAAACTATGAGCTATCATGGATTTGGACAAGCATCCATAAAATTCTAAATATCATTAAAGGAAAATATATTTGGCAAGTGAAAACTGGAGCTAATACGAATATTTGTAAGGACAATTGGATTCACAACACGAACAGATTAAATAAACCAAGGGACGGAGATGATAATTTGCCGCAAAAAGTTCAAGAGCTAATAAATAATGAAGGATATTGGGACACGAAAAAGCTAGATGATTTGTTCTCTTCAGATATATAAAAGAAAAAATTCTAGCAATAACCCCAAATAAAGAAGATAGTGACATGATAAGATGGGCTCACCACCAATCAGGAGATTTTTCGGCATAAAATATATATAACTTTCTCATTAATCGTAATTCTGATAATGAGAATGATATTGATTTCCCGTGGAAAAAACTATGGAAGTTGCAGACTCTACCTCGGATCAGGCTATTTATTTGGAAATTAATTCAGAAAGCTTTACCGACCTCGATTAGACTAGCTTCTCATAACCCAGAGGTTTCCCCAGAGTGTCAAATGTTCAATAACCAAGCTATGGAAACGGAAAATTATCTTTTTAGAACATGTCGTTTTCCCAGAGCAATTTGTTTTGGTTTCTCCTTGGAAGCGGTGAATTCGCTAGTTAATACAGATGTGTTTAGCAAGTGGGTTGAATTTTGGATCGGTGATCAAAGCTTCTCGAAATTTAGTGAACAAATTGCAATCATTATTTGGTTCATATGGAAATATAGATGCGAGGTTTTCAGGAAAACCGTTCTGGATCCCTCCTATTTAATTCAGCAGATCAAAAATTTCATCCAGTCTTCAGTTATCAAGGAAGAGACCAATTCCCAAGGCATCCGAAAAACGAAGATTTCCAATCACGAGTGGAACAACATCAGGTCAGATTAGGTAATTTTTATTGATGCGTCCTTTCAAAAGATAATCTATCCATGGGATATGCCTTCATTCTATACTCGACAGACCAAGAAGCTTTCCTACATATTTCAGCTGGCGCTGATTGGGCTTCCTCGGCGTTACATGCTGAAGCAAAAGCACTTTTAAATGCTTAAAATTGGTCAAAAAATAATAGTATTTCTAGCGTCTGTATAGTCACAGACTGTAAACTTCTTCGGGATTCTATCACCAAATAAGATACAGAAGTTTCATGGGTTGCGGGGAATACTATTAAAGAAGAAATTTACTTGTTGGATAATCTTCCTCAAGCACATATTAAATTTATAAACAGGGATTATAATGCTGCAGCGGACTCAGTTGCAAAAGAAGCAGGGATCCGAAGACTTCATCATCTGTCATCACATTTGTGTCAACGAGTGCGAAAAGAGAGTATTACTTCTAATATTTTTGATGAAAATGAAATTTTAGATCTTGTGTATTACATTACTTGAGTTAATATATTAACTTTTTCCATAAAAAAAATGATAACTTAGGTTTTAAATGGCAATTATTGTGATTACACACATAGCCATTACCAACGTTTCTATCTTGCAATGTTTTAGATTTATTTATTTAAATTCTAAGTTATTTGGAAGATGATTTTTGCAGTATTGATCTTAATTGGTTTTATATATTGCAAATTTTTTATGGGATATGTGTGTTTACGTCCGTGAACTATGATTGTCTCATATATGCTACAAAGTTAAGTCTATTATATGTATTTATGCAAATATTGATGGAACATAGAATGTGTGGCTCCATAAGTTTTCTTATGTTGATCACTTCCGATTAAATTAATCATTTCCTTTGTGGTTAATTTAATTGAGATTTTTGGATACACATTCATGTCTCATGTGATTTGTTAATGTCCAAAGAGATCCTTCTTTTCTTGTAAAAGTAAGGTCGCTCTTGTTTTTCTTTCAGGAATGACATTTTATGGGGGAGAGTTCTTAATTAAACTTGTGCTTATTTGTCAAATCTTTGTGGGGAGTGCGGATGTGGAATATTGTAGGAGTTATCTTGTATCTTTATAAACTCCTTGATGAATACACTAAGTTTCGACTATGTGAAATCATCGAAACAAAGTTGATATGTTTTATTTTATTCATGAAGTATCTCTATGAGAATTTCATTATGATCCCGCTTGTTTTCGTACCTTTGCCAATTTATATTGACAAAAAGAGGGAGAATTATTTTGTAGTTCACATTACATATACATATGGTTTACAGATCATTATGTAAGGAGGAGTGGTTTTCACTGTGAGATGAAGTATTGCCTAAAGGGGAGTGATACATATCACCATAGTATTGTTGTCAAAGTTGTGATACAATTGAACTTTGATGATGTGTAATAGTACTATGACACTATATAAAAATGATTGAGAGCACTGTTTTCTCATTGTTATGTCTACATATCTTTAACAACTATGATGCTGAGTTGAACACGTTCACAATCATTGGATTACTTGGAAGTGACGAAGATTTCGAGTAATGTGGAAGAACCAAGGAGATCAAGTATTTGGATGAGAAGCTACAAAGTTTATTCAATTTGTAATCCATACGTATTGATAATTTTGTCACTAAAATTGACAAAGAGGGAGATTGTTAGAGCATTGCTCGGTCAAACTCCCAAGCCTTGATTTCTAGTTTACTTATAACGATGTCTCGGACTAGGATAAAATGTGGATCTTTAGAATTCAAGGCGTTCATCGATTGAAGGCGAAGAACTACTAATGGGAGCTTGTGGGCCTTCATCAACAAAAGGTATGTAGAGGCTAAAACTCATCTACCACTCAGAAGTCTATTTCTACTCTAGCTATCTCCTATTGAGACAAAAGTCGTATAGCTGTATAGACTTTGATTTATACACATTTGATATTTCGAGCTGAGTTTAACTAGATTATGTATTTCTCTAAATACGTGTTGGTAAGCTTTCGATTTAACCAAGTTCATCTTATATTCTTGACGAAATACAAAAGATGATCATGTGAAAATCACCTGGTAACATCTTATATGATTTGTGTGAGACAGTCATTTGATGTAGATCAAAATGTTTCGTATAGATCATTCGATCACTTGAAAATTTCTTTGAAGCTAATAGTTTGTGTTAGACAACTATTCTCGTCTTATAAGAATGTTTGAATGGTTGATATTGGATTTTAGAACGATCAACCATGATTGGATATAAACACAGTATGCGTACTTGTATATGTTTAGTCCAAGTCCGGGAACCTAGTATGCATACCCACATGCGAACTGGTAAAGTCAGTTGAAGTCTGGGAACTATATTATGTGTAACCATTTGAAAACTATATTCAAATGAGTTCGGATGTGTACGACAGTATGCATGCATACTGGCGAACACGGTTCAAGTCCGGCTACTTAGGTATGCATACCTGTTTGCATACTTGAGTGGGTTAACTTCTAAAATTGGCTAAGTCATGAACTAATACATTTATATAATAAGGAATGAAATCTTTTGCAAACCGTGGTTATAATGTTCATGACTTGATTTGACTGAATCACAATCGGTTTTGCTTCAGTTATGTCTTGTATACTTCTATGAGAATATAAACAATTGAACAACTCTAGAACTAGTTTCATTTGAGTCATTTGAAGTAGTTATGGTTAAGATAAATGAGGTTGATATGAAAGTTTCATATGGATAACTTCGGTTAATATTGTTGAGCCAACTAAGTGTACACGTTTAGGTACGGTTACCCATATCTAAATGAAGTTATATTTCATTTGTGTGTAACAAGCTAAGTCAATCTAACAGTTGAAAGATATCATCTTGAATCTAATCAGGTTTTCATCTAACGGTGAATATTGATTGCTTTGTCTCAAATCTATCAAACCCTGATTTGAAGACTATATAAGGGAGAAATCTAGCAACTGGGAAACCTAATCCCCACACCTAGTGTGTGATACTAGTTGCGACTAGAGTCAATTCTCTTTTAACCTAGTTTGTTTTCCTAAAACCCTAATAGGTTAACAAATTGAAGACTTCATTGGGATTGTGAAGCCATACCCAACTATTTTCTTTGTATTTGCGTGTTCTGATCTTTTTTTTTGATCATATTGAGTATTATCTTCTCTAAGATTAGCTCAATATTTATCTCTGATAGGTAAGATTAAAAGAAGTCACAAACATCTTCGTCTCATCGTTTATGATTCCACAATATCTTGTTCCGCTTCCATACTGCTAAGATTATTGTGAGGTGATTGATAGTTCTAGGTTGTTCCTCGGGAATACAAGTCCGGTATATCAATTGGTTCCTGTTGCACCTTGATTTATCAAAAGACAGAACAAATCTCATAGGTATTTCTATAGAAACAGATTTATCTATTTCAATAGACTTTTATGTGTGAGATAGATTTTTTTTATCAAGACTTCGACTTTGGAATCTTAGTTGTGGGTAAGATCAGCTAATGGAATAAAGTGTGTAGAATCCTGCCGGGATTCAGAGACGTAAGGATCGCAACTGTACCTTGATCAGTATGAGATTGGTTAGGGCTCAACTACATTCCAGACCGAAGTTAACTTATAGTAGGATGGTGTTTGTACCGGCTTAATACAGTGTGGTTTTCAAAGTTGGACTAGGTCCCGGGGTTTTTCTGCATTTGCGGTTTCCTCGTTAACAAAATTCTAGTGTTTGTGTTATTTGTTTTCTGTATTATATTTTCTATATAATTGAAATATCACAGGTTGTGCGTAAGTTCAATCAGTTTGTAAATCCATCCTTCGGGTTGTCGATTGAATTGATTGAACCTTGGATATTGGTTTTTGATACCGTCCAAATTGTTTCTTATATAAATCAGGCTCACGGATTTCTATCTGTTTGATTTGATGATTACATTTAAGAAACAAATATACAAAATCTTGGATATTTTTTTTCTAAAGATTGAGTCTGACTGTCTAGTTGATTCTCTTGAAAGTATATTGGAGTTAGTCCATAGATATAGTTAAACGAAATATTGGGTGAGGTTTTTAGAGCCCCGCTTTTTCAGTTATGATAATCGAAAATACCAGAATCCAACATTATGTGTATATATGTCAACTGCATGTATGTAGTTCTTGTATTTATTGTGGTTTTGAGCAATGAGTCATTAATTTTTTGGCATTCAGAAAATATAATAACTTCACATCATACAATAGATGGGTCATTTTTAGGGTCATTATCATTAGATTGTTTTTCTAGGAATTACTTTTTAATCCAGTTGGGAAGCTCCGTTTAATGGCTAATCCACTCATCCAACTTGTTTTAATCACTGGTACAGAAACATGTTTTTTGACCAGATATTTTACTCGCACATCCATTCGCGTGCGAGGGTTATTATATATTTTTTTAAAAATTCTAGAAGTACCTTTTTTCTAACGAAATGTCTCAAAAATCTTTCTAAGTCGGATCTGTTTTTCTGTTTTCAGTTACTTCTCTGAGTGGAGAGCTCTAGCAATGGGGATTGAAGAACAAAAACCAGAGAAACTATTTCAATCAGCTTCATTTTTCCATAATTTATAATATGTTTTTTTTTCTCTGCAGGTGTTTTTAGGATTTTTGTTTGAAAATCGTTCTAGTGCTCTGTAACTAGCTTTATCCCCATCCAACCCAGGTATATTCTATAAAAAGATATGGTATAGAATTGAAGCAAGCGAAGAAAAATATCAAGAAGATTGACGAATAGATCCATGAAGAAGAAAGATATATGAATTTATTAATTTTGGGTTTTGATTTCTACTTCTTAATCTTCTTTTTCATCTGGATCTAATGCTCAATTTTTGAAGACGATGGTTGTATCTTCAAATGGCATGGATTAATCAATATGATTTTATTTTTCTTAAAATCATGATTATTTTTTTTAAGATTTTGTACAATCATACGGTACATATCATATGTATTATGGGATTATAAACTTTCCTTCAGTACATATTGATATGCACTGTTGGTTCATAAACATTTTTTTCCCTCACTACATATCAATATGTACTGTTGGATCAATATGTATGGTGACATCATACATTTTTTTCGTTCAATATTTATTTTCCTTCAGTGCATACCAATATGTAATGTAAGATCATACACATTTTTTTTCAGTACATATTTTCCTTTAGTGCATGTCAATATGTATTGTCGGATCATACATTTTTCCTTCAGTATATATTTTCCTTCGGTACATATCAATATATAATGATGTGTTAGAGCATAGTTCGGTTGGACCCACAAAGCATTGGTATGTCAAGTTTGGTTGTCATATTTTAGTATCAAAACTCATCTAGAGTCACTTGATTATTTAATAGAGTAAACTTCATTTAGGTTAGACTAGAAAGTGTAGGAATGTTGAGACGTACAAGTATTATTCTGAAGACCTGAAGAATGGGAAGAAGTAACGTCTGCAATGAAAACACCATCCATCCTCTTGAGGTTAGTAATATTGACTTGATCTTGTTTACATTCCTAACGTATCTTTCAAGTTGATTTATATTGAAAATATAACATGTGAAGCCGCATTTATAATACTCTAGTGATTAGACTTGGTCATAGCATTATAATCAGAGTATCAAAGAAATATATGACGAAGTATAACGCTTTTCTTTTGAACTTTATAAATACGACATCAACAAAATCTATGTATTTAGTTACTTGATTATGTGTAGGATATAGGCGGGATTTCATCTTTGGAAACTATTTATTATTACATTGGTTTAAGGAAGTAGATGTATGAAATTGTTTCATAATCGAAAGGGAAATCATGAGTGTATTGGTCCGGTTATTTATTGAATATCATTTGGATGACCAATACAAGATGACAAGGTAGAACCTACCTTGCATTCCCTGCTTTGGAAGTATTCAAGTTATGATATTTCGAGAGGAACCGTTGTATCATGGGAAACCATCACCATTGATTGTTCAACATTATATACATGGTAAATTTGGTTTCAAGGACAGAGTGATCCTTGCCTCGATTATTTGAGTTTGATTTCTACTCCCTTTTCTTTTTGTTGTCTTTCTTGAATTTTGTTCTATCGAATCTCTCTAATATGTTTATGGATTTTGAGAAAGCTATGTTTTTCTAAGCTTTGTAATTAGGATTTTATGGTTGAAGCTACTTGGGCTATTAGGCTACTTTTAATTGAATTGAATTATGAAGAAATAGACCATTATGATTTGAATTGGTTAATTATTTTTTATCGATTAATTGAAATATGAGTTGTTGCTTCACCAGTTTTAAAAACTTATGTGCGTAATTCATTTCTTACAAATATGTTTGTCTCGTACTTTGGAAGTCCATGTTTGGGTTAATTTTTTTGATTGGTTATGCTTAGAAAATTCAAATAATATTTGTGAACTAATATTTGGTTCCGTATAATTTTCTCGCTGATACAATTTGATAGCGCATGCTTAGGTTTATTTTTCTGATGTACTATGCTTTTAGTATACTAGTGATATTTGCGAATCTGTGATTATAATAGGTGATGCCAATAGAACAGAAGATAAACATATACTCGTAATTATGTTTCATTTCAGTAATTGAATAGAAATAGTGGTGCATAGTCTAAATGGTTACCGACTCTTTTATGGTGTTCAACAACATTAGTTTATTTTTCTCATTATTCTTTAAAAAAACCCAATAACTGACTAGTTTATTAAGAATATTAATTATCGATACTTTCGCCGCTCCCTGTAGGTTCGACCAGTACTTGTCGTTGTCTACTAGTTAGATATTGTGCACTTGTAATATTTATTGTAGGTTTCTGAGCCTATCACTCATAACAACATATCTCTTTGATGATAGGCATGTATTGAAAACCCATTTGTTAATATTATGAATGATTTTAAGGCATTATCAAAATCTTTTGTCTCCTTAATTATCTAGATTGAGATTCATAGTATTGTATGGGTGGACCATGCGATTAAGATCTTTGTAGATGGTATTCTTCTCGATCATTTTACATATTTACATAAGATTATTTAGTATATCATTTCTTGATTCTTCTACTACCTAATTTAAAATTCATCTGGTTTAAGTGAAAGAGCATCAAAGGTCCATTTTTTCACATTATGGGGTACGGATTATGTGATTTTTCTGATGTAAACAAATACACCATAGCTTGGTACATAGAGCTTGGAAATGTTCATCCTTATTAAATGGGATTCATGTTACATAATGGTTGTGTTTATCAACAACCAGAACTTAATTATAGTACCAGAATGGTTCCATTTAATGTCGACTCCGCAAGGAAGCTTCTACATTCGGAAGGACATACTCTATTTAAACTATGCTTTAGAAGATTGGCAACTCTGATTACAGGTTGGGTGGAGAAAGAAAAATGTATTAAGATTGGTAGGTGCTTGCCGGCTTTGCTTTAATCTTTTTATTTTTTTTAGGCTTATAAATAAAGAAGAGAGTTGTTTGGACTGTTGCTTGCTTGTGTTGATACATATCAAACAATTAATTTGTAATTTATTGTGATGGATTGGTATGTCAAAACAGATTTTAGATACCCGTCTTGTGTTCTTTTTCTTATGTTTAATTTTTGCGTCAAGTTATGCAGCCACGAGATTGTCTGCATATCCTACTATGAAGTCAAAAAATAGTTGCAGAACGCATTACGCAATCACTTTTTGTTAGCTTTGAAATCAAAAAGTGGATGCATAATATGTTATATAGCCACAAATCGAATGCATAATTTGTTATACATTCAAGGAAATAGGTGCATAACCTATTATGTACTCGAAAAAATGGTTGTATAACGCATTATGTTGTAAAAAATTTGTTAGCACTGAAATCAACCAAAAAATCTCGCATTATTCGTTATGCAAATATAAATTTTTTTGAATGACATGTTATGTAGCTATAAAAATTCCTACATAATAAGTTATCCAATTAAGAAAATGACTGCATACGCACTATGCGGTAACTATTTTGTTAGCACTGCAATCAACAAACAATAATGGTATAACCTATTATGTAGATACATAAATGATTGCATAATGGGTTATGTCGAAAGCGTTTAAAAGAAGATAGTCGCGTCGGAACAGAAATATTAAAAGTAACCGATATAATTAGTTGATTTTCACGGAGATATCCTAAAGTTTACGAGCAAGTTAATCTAGACCTCGTTAATTAACGATGAATAACGACTATAGATATTGGTTTATATAGACCTCGTTCGTTCACTGCGAATAACGACTATAGTATGAGGTTGTATTCATACTTAGGGAAAAACTCAACTATGAATATAATAGAAATCAATAAACTCAACAAGTTTAATGAAAATAAATAAATTTAATTAATCAAAAACGTCTCTCAATTTTTCGTTTTTGGAGATCCTTATATAGAAATCAATAAACTCAACAAGTTTAATGAAAATAAATAAATTTAATTAATCAAAAACGTCTCTCAATTTTTCGTTTTTGGAGATCCTTATATAGAAATCAATAAACTCAACAAGTTTAATGAAAATAGGCAACTTTCATAACTTATGAAAACTCTTAAAATAGACTTTTAGACTCTTCTAGAATTACCCTAATTATTAAATCTGAAAATGTATTATTTTTTTACTAAATATATTATTTATAAAATAAATAATAATAATAATAAGATAACTTATTTAATTTCCGTAAATCTCCTTCATCATTCTAGCGGTGTTGGAGAAGACTCGTCCTCCAATCTTGCCGGTATCATGTCCTGCATGTGTAGCTTGTTGATGTAAACCTTCGAACACATAAATTGATGCACAAAAAGATAATTTATATACCTTATGAAGCATGAGGCATGATGGAAATCCATAACGGATCTTCATAAGTTGATACAACAAATTCTCCCTTGTTAGAGTAGATATATGAGAGCATTCATGTATCACAATAATCAACAACTAGCTTACTCTCGACCATAGGAAAAGAAAATATCTCACTAAGGCAAGTTATTCTCACCATAAAGTTTACTCCTTGTTCTCCAGAAAACCTCCTCGACCTCGACCATGAACGTTTTGTACTCTTGAATGCTTCATATCAACCTTAGAATCGAACTGGATCTGGTACCAACATCGGAAGCGTTTAAAACAAGATAGTTGTCGCAGCGGGAACAGAGATTTTAGAAGTAACTGAAATGGAGATATCCTAAAAATAATCACTAACATGCTTCACACTCCCAAAATATAATCAATAAAAAGACAGCAATAAATAAAGCAGATAACACCCTCTTTCACCCAGCACGCAACACAACATCATGAATATGACATTCATGAAATGAAGTCATTCTAACCCCACCTCCTCGGATCTTGCTTACCATAATAACAATATCGTAAAAGACCACCACCAGATGATCCACAAAAGTGAAACCATAATAACCAAAACATAACGAAACTTCTATAGAAACCAATAACGAAAGAGATATTGGAATGTTAAAAACATTAAGCAAAAGCTTATTTGATTTATGGAATTACTTCAGATGATGAGGAAAATTATGATCATCAGGACCAGTGATAAGAATTATAGATTAAGAATCTTTAAGTTGAAGTGATTTGCCTTCAAAACAAGTAGGAACTCTATAACCGTCTTATAATCATTAAATTTACTTTATTTGCGAGCATGATGATCCCTTATTCTTGGTGAGCATGTTTGTACATAATTAAATGGGTATGATGTGTGACATGCGTTGTGTGGTTTCCCTGCAAGGAGTTCCTATGATTCCCCATGGATTTTTTCTAAGTTAAGTAGGGCAGGGCTACGCTTTTTGAATATTATTTTAGTAGTTCGGCTTTACCCTGGCTTAATATATTAATTTTATTGTCTTAAGATACTAGTCCGGCTTTATCCCAGTTGAATATAATTTAGTATTCAGGCTTTACCCTGGTTAAATACTATACATTTGGGGGAAACAATTCTTATGCATATTATGTTTGATTGAAAAACCCTATTGACCTAAAAGATAATAAATTAAAATACAACAATAAAAGAAAGCAGATAACACCCTTTTTCACACAGAACAACAACATAAATATGACACTCATGAAACCTCACTTACTCAGATATTGCGTACCATAATAAAAATATCCATAAAAGACCATCACCAAATAATCCACAAAAGTGAAACTAGAATAACAAAAAAAGATGTCACTCATACCTCACCGAACTCATTGAAGAAGACGATATCATAATAACTCCAGACTCTAACTTTAGGGTAATCCACACAGAGTGCCCATACAAACCATGATTCTGGAAACTACTGATCGTTGTCGTATGCGTCAAAAAAATATTACTTTCTCATACTCAAAATATATAATATAGAAAGGAAAAAAAAGGATCATTCCTACATAGAGGTCTTGGATTGTTATTCGGTCTCGATTTCCTATATAAAACAATGGGGGATTTGATTTTTATGTAACTAAACTAATATAAAAGCAAACAAAGAAATAAACACGCAAATCAAGGATTTAAAGATATTGGTCAAGGATTTCATCTTCATTCACAAACATGTTCTTGTCATAATAATTAACATTGATATTTAATTTCTCATTATCAAAATCCCTATGATACCTTGAGCGCAAGAATATCCCGCTAATTTTCTCTTGTCATCAACAAACCCATTAAAAGATGCGAATATGAATTATACCAAGGAAACAACCTAACGTGTGAAATCACTAATCAAGTTTAATATCCGATGAGAAATAAGTTTCATGAAATTAGTCTAATCAATGAAATTTAAATACATTACGGAAACAATTTAACAAAGGTCATGATTCACTTGTGATTACTAGGATTTATCACTACAAGCAATAACCATAGTTATGCTACTTGCAATCAGGAATATATCACTTTTGCGTACAATAAACCCTAATATAGAAATAGATATTATTATGAGTTCTATCAATTTGCAACTTGACAAAACAAACAATCAATCATGCATGCGATATTTGTAGTGAATCATAACTGATAATATAGAGATTAAACTAATAAATCAATCAAAGAAACATATATTGTGAAATCAAACTATTCCATAACCAATATGAAGTTCATAAAAAGAAGAAAAATAAAGGTTTTCATGTTTGTAAACCCTAAATAAAACTAGTAGTAGAGATAAAGATCATAGAATAGATATATGGATGTTTCTTTTTCAATATTTCTCTGCCTATAACCCTTTTCAAAGAACCCTTTTTTAGGGCATACAAGAAAATTTCAGGGCATGCTGAATAAAGATAAAAACGGGTTGGAAATAATAGCCCCTTAACCAAATATTTTTGGTAATGGAAAATTTAGCCTTTCTGTATTAGTGTTAATAATAATGAATAATTTTGATTAGTATTTAATGTAAATGATAAGTGATTAACATAGTTAAGTTATACAAGTTTGTGTTGATGATAATTTTTGGGGAAGAAAAAAAAAAGTTAGGTTTTTTAGAGAATCAGAGATGGGTTCGGCTTGAAATTATCAGCCGGACCTAACTTGTATACTACAAAAGATGAACAATTCGGCTTCTCGAAATACAATAGTTATTGACCGAACTTATAGTTTGTAATTTCCGACCTAATTACTAGTTAGATGTTAGGCTAATAAGAAATTTCCATTACAAGCCGAACCTTCTCCAAAGAGTTAGGTTCGGTTTTCACTCTAAATATCGTATCAGCTGAACCATATATTTTTCCAAGTTCGGCTCATATTCAAAAAATCATATCAGCCCGAACATGTTTTTGATTTTCTATAAAATAATTAAATTCATACAGATTTAGGGTTTAGGCTTTTTATTACATAAGTTTCATGTTGTGCAGTCTTTTCATAGGATGAATTCAAACAAAAAAACTGGAAATTACTAAAAGTGTTAAGAAAGTGAAGTCTACTAATAGAGAATACCAAGGTATAAATTCAACTCATTAAAATCAAGGAGATATTATCTTCAACTTCAATAGAATGAAAATACAAACACAACACAAAAATAATGAGGTCATTCCGACATCAGACGAAAAAGTTATGACCAAAACATGATCGAAAGAGTTGAGCCTGCAGAGAGAAGGTTCGGCTGATAACTCACCAGCACGAGCTAGCCGAACCTAGAGCATGCAAATCAATATTTTCGAAGTGTTTACATAGAGATGTTCTGCTTGAAAGTTATCTAATCGAGTCATCCGAACCCATAAACCACCTGGGGTTAAATTTCACTTCTCATGTTCGGCCGGGAAAGGTTGGCAAGGTATTAGCCGAACTTGACATTGTATTAACCACCTGAGAAGTTCGGCTGTCGTTTAAGAATGAAGTATCAGCCGAACTATTCATAAACACTTTCAGTACGAAGAATAATGAACAGTTCAGCTGATAATTTGTCTCGCTAATCAGCAGAACCTCATTCTGCAACCGCAAAAAACTCTAGTTTTTTTGAATAAAAAAAAACAAAAAGAGTTGGAGCTTCAAATGGTTGAATTTCCGATTTAATTACAGGTTTTACACTTTCATCTTCAATTGGTTCTTCATCTTCAATTCATGGATTAGAAGAGGATTTAGAACGCATGTCGTCTGTTTTTTTCTTTACACAATTCATAATATATCTCAATTTAATGGACGATCAAATTTCACGAATCGACAACTAATTACGGCGATGGAAAAAATTTCGAGAGAGGAGGGAAGTGGTTCGGCTGCAGGAAGAAGAAGAGATGTTTAGGATAGAAACATTTTTTGCTTTTTGTTTTTTTGATTTTAGGTTCAAGGGTATATAGGTAATTGAACTACCCAATAGACACCCCTTATAAGGCCACCTAGGATGAGAAAACTATCTTGTATAGCTTGAAGTTTTTTGGTATGCCCTAAAAGTTTAAAACAAGGTTCTTTCCTAATCCAAGTATCCAACAGGACCGACACCTTCCGATCTGTTTACTCAGCTAAATTGGCCCAAAAAAATTAGAACAAGCCCATAGTTCGATCCCATCGGTCTTAACCCTTTCAAACACCAAGTCCACTACTTGATATGCCAAACTGACAAGCAACTTCAGTCCAATAGAAAAATATACTCGAGCCACTGTCATCGCATCACTACTTCAAGCACACAATAGTATTTCTCTCTTTCTGACAACAGTCACAACCACATCATCTTCCTATCTCTGAATTCAGGACCTCTATATCTTTCCCTACAACATTCAGTACCACCAGTACCATGTTGGCACAAAATATTCAAACTGTAACCATTCATCTCATACTTGGAACTACAACAAACTTTGGCTTCCTCCATGAGCATCATTCTTACCAGCTTCCTCCATGAGCATCATTTCAAGGCTGAAGAAGAAAAATGATTTCTAAACTTAGGTGTTTTGTAAGAAACTGGATTTCTACGCCCCAGCTTTGGATAAGGGCCAACCAGTTCATTTGGCCTGTCAGTTTCAGAGAACCGACAGCCTAATTCTTTGTTCAATTCAACTGTCAGTTATAGGGAACTGACAGTTCATTCTTCACCTCTTTCTTGTCAGTTCCAAATATAACTCGTTGTGAATTGATATTTCTGCCCCTTCGCTCCAAATGAATGATTTCTCCTTCTTTCGATACAAATGACTCAATTGCACCTAATAAGATCAAAATCAAGAAAACTCGGAAAAAAAACATATACAACAGATAAATATCAAGGTTTTTTAGACACCTACGATCATAAGTTACGAAGGTTTTTTAATCAAACATGATACCCATACGAAGTGTTTGTCATATGTATAATATATATGATATTAAACCTGGGTAAAGCCATACTATTAAATAATATTCAGTTGGGTAAAGCCGGACTACTATCTTAAGACAATAAAATTAATATATATTTAACGAGGGTAAATCTGACCTACTAAAATAATATTCAAACAACATAACGCTTCCTTACTTAACTTAGCAAGAAACCGTGAGGAATCACAAGCACTCCTCGTGGAGAAACCACATAACGCATCTCCCACATCATACCTATTCAATTACGTACAATCATGCTCACAGAGAATAAGGGCTCGTCATGCTCGTAGATAAAGTAAATTTAATGATTACAAAATGATTACAAGAAGGTTACAAAGTTCCTAATTATTGACGGAAAACCACTCCAACTTCAAGATTCTCAATATAAAATTCATATTGTTGGTCGTCATCATCTGAAGTAATTCTATCACTCACATCAGCTTCTGCTTAATGTTCTTTTTAGTACTAGAATAACAAATATAGATATTGGTTTATCTATACCTTGTTAGTTCATGACGAATAACGACTATATATATGAGATTGTATTCAGACTTCTTCGAGAAAAACCCAACTAAATGTAAATCAAAATCACTAAATTCAACAAGTTTAATGAAAGTAACTAAATTTAATTAATTTTGTTTTTGGATTGAAGAATAACTCCCCATAAATAAACTCTAAACTTAACAAAAATATAAAAAACTTGTTTTCCAAGGTATCTACTACCTTTAGGAAGATTTTTTTACTTATCAAAACTTTTGAAATAGACTTCTAGACTATTCTAAAATTACCCTAATTACTAAATACGAAAATTTATTATTTTTTACTAAAAATATTTTTTATAAAATATTATTATAAAAAAGCAAACGAAGTCAGATTTTACAAAGAGTTTGTTGGTAGTCTAGCAACAAACTAAGCCCCAACACCTTTCCGGATAGTAATACATATTCTATGAAAAAGAGACACTCCAATTTAAGAGGATCGTTGTTTCACAGATTAGGTGTAGTAATTCAAAAAGAGGTGGATGCCCAGATCGTAGCTCGGATACCTTCCACCGACGTGTAATAAAGACTTTTGTTCATTTTTAATAATAATAATAATGTCCTAGCATTTTCTGCACTGGGTGAACTAGGTGAAGAAATGATCTCTTGTTCGAAGAGATTACACAATTTTCTCCTTAGTCGTGATGCTAACTACAAGTTGTGTAATTCTCTTTTCCATAGGCTTGGTATCGTTCAAAAAGGTGTAGGTTCCCAGCTCGTCGCTAGGCTACTCGCTACCGACGTGTAATAGACTATATTTGCTTTTGCTAATAAAATGCCCCTCTCGGCGCCTTCTTGATAATAATAAATAATGTATTTAATTTCCATAATCTCCCCTTCTTTTTTCTTTATGGAAATACACCATTTTAGTGGTTGCATAAACGAAATAGTGGATGCATGAACCAAGATATGGCTGCATAATATTTTATGCATATTTTGTGGTGTCTGCATACTGTGTAATGTATCTTTTGTGGGGGATGCATAATGAATATGTAATCAGTTTTCGAATTTTTTGACGAAAAGAACAATTAATTATGACTTTTACATAAAGAACTTAAATTTGATATTGTTGTTTATACTAGTTGTGTAGATTTTTTTAAAAGATTTCCAGCGAGAAAATTTTTGTAGTATTCCAAGGAACGGTTTTTTTTGGTATGTTATATACTAGTTTGTTTGCCAATTATACTCCTGGAAAATGAAAAGGACCCATGATGAGTTATGTAAATATTTTTCATAATTTCGAATAATTGCGAGTGTCACATAAACTATAAAATATGTTAGGCCTGACAATAAGAAAATTAATTTATGTTGGACCTTAGCCTAATTTTCTCAACCGAGACATCCTCATGATAGTGGGAAGCCATGAATCAAAACAATGAACTTACACGCTCACACATTTCACAGTCGCGACCAGGGTCGCAGGAAAAAGGAAAAACATGGCGGACGCTGAATTACTAAGCGAGTAAAATATTGTTGGTACGAATGAGTAATATGCATAGAAAGTATGGTAATAGCTAGTCCTTTTTCAAAAATATATCACACGATTTTTTTTTCTAAGATGCAAATAATTATAGCTTACTACGTAAATTAAAAAGAACAATTAATTACGACTTTTTCATAAAAAAACTTAAATTTTATATTGTTCGTTATACTAGTTGTGCAGATCTCTTTAAAAAATTTCCAACGAGAAAATTTTTCCTAGAAAAAGAAAAGGACACCCAACGAGTTATGTAAATATTTTTCATAATTTCAAATAATAACGAGTGTCACAGAAACTGTAAAATATGTTCGGCCCGACAATAAGAAAAATAATCTATTTTGGGCCTCGGCCTAATTTCCCCGATTAAGACATCCTCATGATAGTTGGAATCCATGAATCAAAACAATGAACTTACTCGTTTACACATTCCACAGTCACGACCAGGGTAGCAGGACAAAGGAAAAATATGGCGGACACTGAATTACTAAGTGAGTAAAATATCCTGGCTAAATTGCGGCCTATAGGATTTAATTTGGGCCTATCAAATATTCATTCCCATACCACCAGATTACTCTAGGCACCCAAACTTCTAAAAAATACTAATTTACCCCCACATTAATTCTTAAAACAATCTTATATAAATACTAATCCTTACCGTTTTCAGTAAATCCAAAAACAAAAAATCCTAAACGTAAAAAAACTTTCTATTTTCATCATACACTTTCCAACTTCTCAAAACCCTAATCAAAAAAAGAATCATCCTCTTCTCCGACGATCTTCGATCCAACCAAGAAAAAGGTAAATCTCCATCAACCCATTCTATGATTTGCATTTCTTCATTGATTTACAAATTTAAATCTTCAATTTTCGAAAATCAAAATCTCTGATTAACCCAAAATCGGCTTATATGATGATTAATATCAACCAATTCTGTGTTTTGGTTGCCGCCATGAAGAGCATGCACAGTAATCGGTTTATATGATGATTAACATTGACCGATTCTAGGGTTAGAAACGAAAAATCACCAGAATCGGTTTATAAGTGCTTTATAATAATCCGATTCCGGATACATATTTCTTTAAATATCCATCCCAGAATCGGGTTTTATGAGCCTGATAATTTACCGATTATGTTTGTCTTTTCATATTCCTATTCATAATCGGATTTTATATATGTACCACATAAACCGATTTTGGATGCTTATACTCCTGTATGTTTTTGTAGTCAGAATCGGTTTACATATGATTACTTATGTACCTATTCTTAACTAATTTATTTTTGTTTGGTTTTGTTTTATATAGATATGGACTTCTCACACCTAGCATTTTACTCTCGAGAGCTCACATTGGAGGACATTCTTAGGAAACCACAACGAGTGCCAGAAAGAAGCGTATACAAGTTTGCTTATGGGCGTGAGACCAATCTTGAACAAGCCCTCGCATTGATTGACAAGGTTGCACTGTAGGAGCTTTATGAGGTCATGAGGTTCACTAGGATGAGGAGAAACACCATTTCAGTTGAGAGGGAGGTCCATGCAGAAATGGAAGGTATGTGGGAACTAATGGCTCAAGCACAAGCTGCAGCTCCTGATGGTGCTGATGCTGGTGTTGGTGCTCCTTCTGATGGTGGTGTTGCAAATGCTCTCGGTGGTGCTGCTGATGTTGGTGCTCCTGCACTTTAAGTTTTTACGTTTAAGTTTTAGATATTAAAAGCTTAGGTTTATTAGACTTGTGGATGTTTTAAGTTCTTAATACTCTTTGAAAGTTTGTATTTTGGATGATATTTGTTCACCTCTTTTAAGTTCTTAACACTCTTTTAAGGTTTGTTCACCTTAATGCACTTGAAGTTTTAATTATAATTATGTGTTGCAACAATCGGTCTACTCGATATGTCAACATAAACCGATTGTGCAAGATAATTTTCATGTGTGTTTTTAAGTTAGAATCGGGTCACATATGCATATATATAAACCGATTTCTCAAGCTATTTTTCCTGTATGTTTTTCAAGCTAGAATCGGGTCACATATGAATATATATAAACCGATTAGTTTCGGTCAAAATATAATTTTTTTACATGTCTTTAATCGGTTTATGTTGGTCACAAAAAAGACCGATTCCTGGTGGCATTAAAAGACAATCGGGTTATATATACCTTCTAGAAGACCGATTATGCCAAATTATTTCACGTTTTTCAAAAAAATAGTCGTTAGGGGCTTCCTCTATAATAGAGACCTCACCCTTGGACCCTATTTGCCCCAAAATTGATTATTTTATTCCCCTTCAGTCCATATACTCCACAACTACTCATTTCATACATATACATACAAGAAATGGCATTGTATGACTCCGCGGAAGATTTGACAATCACCAAAGCATGGTATGCGAAAAATCGACTTAGACGTCAATCCTCCGAAAGGGAGGATTCCACAACCTTTTGGGCTAGGGTACACAACAAATTTAGCCAAGATTTTGGGAATCCTAATGCAAGAAGTGTTCAACAAGTCCATGATAGGCACCTAGTCATTGAAAATGCGATACTTGCTTTTTTAGCTCTCCAACCTCGTATTTTTAACACTCGCCCCTTCACCTTGTCCATTGCACAATTTGTAAGTAATTTTGTGGTTTTTTTTACGTAACCCATGTTGTTTTATCTTCCAATGAAACACCACTAAGAAATGTAAGTTTGTTTTTGTGTTTTTGTAGCACGAAGTCGTGAAAGCGCGCTACTTGGAGGAAAAGGGGGAAGCATTCGCATTCGATGCAAGCTATCACTTCTTGGAAAAAAGAATCTCGGAGGATAACCCAGACTACTTGGATGTTGTATCATCTTCGGAGGAGGAAGATTGATGGCTTTAAAATTTTTTGTATAGGTTTTGTGGATAGACCTCTATGTAAACCCTCACGAGACTATAACTCGTCCACTAGGGTCGCCTATAGGTTTAAAAGCTTGATGCATGTGCTAAATGGATCCTAGAATAATAATGCAATGAATGAAAATTGGTAATGAAAGGAAACAATCGGTTTTAAGTAAAATCCGATTTTGATAATATACTCCACAACTACTCATTTCATACATATACATGTCAATGTTAACCGATTATAGATGTCCAATGTTAATTTGTAAACACCAATCCAGAATCGGTTTACAAGTGATGAACGTAAACCGATTCTGGGTACTTTTTACGAAAAAAAAATGTTTGATGTTTTGATGAACTCTCTAACATTAGTTAATCTCACATCCAAAACAAAATTAACCCCTAATACTATTAATTAGTGCTAATTATTCAGGGGTAAAATAGGTAATTAGATAATTATTTTGATAAGGGATGGTGTGTAGGTGATTTCCAATGACTTTTTTGTCAACTAGCTATAGGCCCCAATTAAATGGTATAGGCACCAATTTAGCCAGGTAAAATATTATTAGTACGAATGAATAATAGGCAGAGAAAGTATGGTAATAGTTAGGATGCATCAAGCCTTTAAACATATATAATTATTAACATAATTCCATGTTCTTCATGTAAACTTGGTCTTCATTCGTCATCCACGATTATAGAAAAGATTTAATTACCTCTGCTCTTTGTTGGTTTAGTCCTCCACTGGTTGCAATAAGCAGAGAGCCATTCGACTTGCGCTCACTTACAACACCTAAAAAAATGTGGAACAATAACAACTGATTCTTATTAAATATGCTCCGTCAGATGTATCACATGGTAGTCCAACGAAATAATTTCAATAATTATCATATACCAATCAGTGTTTTTTCCATTATTGATTAAATTATTATGCAACAAGAAATAATTTCCAGCACCAAGTTCTACAACAAAAACTCCGTCAAAGTCATATGAAGAGAACATACTATGCAACAAGAAATCATCCAATACAAGTTCTGCTTTCCACACCTAAGAGGAAGAAATATATGAGAGAATTAAGGCATTAATCAACTACAAAGAATCAGTGTAACTTACCTGAAGTCCAACACTTGGAATCGATGATGTGATACTATCTTGGATAGTCATTCTAATAATATTCGACTGTCCTGCACACACTGTACCGTATAAGAAATTTATTTTAAAGAAAATATCAATACCATTCCAAGTAATTTGACAGTCGTGCACTAAAACTAGAGCTTTAGCAATATTCCGATTCACTGTTTGGGGATCAAACAATGTAGGAGATACATATACATAGGAAAATCCATGGAAAACCTTAAAAGGACTTACCAGTACGTCTAGGTAGAACGATATCGCCATCTTCATCTAAATTCATCATTTGACATGGCAATTTTTCTTCAGCATTTACAACAATACTTTGTATCTTCATCTCTGCATCAAATACTACATCATCAAATAAATTACAAAGTTAATTACTAGTAACACAATACAACACACTTTGCATACCATTGATACCAATAAATATCCCCAAGTACTTATTTTGCTAAGCTGCGAACAACACTGCTTAAAACAATCAAACAAAGTACTGTAGCATAGCTATTGATAAAGAGTGAATAACTTGCAATTCAATTGAAACCCATTTTTGAGAACACCAAATAAATACATCCTAATCGACTACACGGCAATTCAAAGATCAATAATTTGCAATTCAATTGAAACCCACTTACTAGAATAACTCAAATAAACAATCCTAATTAAAAATGCAAAATTTGTCATTCAATTGAAACCCAAATAATAGAAAACACTCCTAAAAAAAAATATTTATTTTCTCACTATAAGCCATCACTGATAGAAGTAGTTACCTGGAAGCTAGTGGTTTAACATGGAGAAGCATCATGAAGTACAATTCAACACCAACAGCAGATTTAGGACTCTTTTTTTTTTCATATTGCATGACCCAGTTGTTAATTGCCTTTCATTACCTCTAATAAAAGAAAATCCAGAAAGCCATCCCTCAACATTTACAACAATAATATGAGAAACTAAATTCCTTTGAGAATTTTCATCAATCAGTTAACATGCATGTTAAGTTTTCATAAAATCTCATTTATTTAGGAATTAGGGTTTGATTTCGTAGCACAAAGAGTAAAATTATGAGAGCGACTTGATGATTCAGACTAGTTTGTCTTCCTTTTCTAAATTCAAACATGCAGAGGATGAAATCAATCAAAATCCTCACAATATAATCAAACCTGAATTTAACTTTTGAAATTCCTCTTTAGACGGAGATGGAACAAGAACAGTAGAAAGGGTTTCTTCAAAAGATTCAACTGAATGAGTTCTCCACTTCTAGATTTGGGGATGAGTTTGATTTAGAAAGAAGGCTATTCTCTGTTCGAACTTAGATATGGTTTGGGGAGAAGAAGAAAGAAGAGAAAACAGATAAGGAAAAGCGAAAATAAACAACTTCATTTGTTACCCCTAACAAGTTTCGAAATAATGAAAAAATACAAAAAAGAAAAAAAATAACGCAAGGATAATTAAGTCATTTTGTAATTAACGGGTAGACAGGTTAATTTCGAGCTTTACCCACCACCCTACCCGTTTGACGGCGGATAAGAAATTTTTTACCCGTCATCCTATCCATAAAAACAGCGGGTAGGGAAGGATACGGGTAGAACAGGGACGGATAGGGTAGAAATGGCGGATATGGGTAGGGTATGTGCACCCCTAAGCCCGTTAGATGTCTGTTATATCGTAACCAGCATTTCCTTCTACGAAATCTATTTGAAGGGGTATTTTTGTACGTGCAGCCAAAGAGGCCAAGCTTCTCTTTCCCTTTTGTTCCACAGCCGTACTTCTTCCCGTTCAGATTTCTTCCGACCTTATACGGCAAAACGAATGGCAACGAGTATGTCGGTTGAGCAATTCCATTCGATGCTAAGACTAGTATACAGAAAATTGAAAATAAGCTTACGATCGCAGTGGTGATCTTTTCATCATATATATGGTATATTAAATGTAACCTTGGTGCTTGAATGGTTATTCGAGATGGGTACAAATCATATGATGAGACCGCGATGTAAGTATATAATACACATCTAATTTCTTTGCTAAGCTAAGCAGTGTATTATTTGCACCTATTTTTGTGTGATTTTGTTTTCTCGCACTAAAGATAACAGAAGAATCTTAAAGCGCCATATCAGTTTTAGCCTTGTCATCTTTAGACTCGACCAATAGCTATAGTCATGCACCAATATTAGTTTTCCATCTGGAAGATGTTATAGTTTCATGATCCATGTTCCTCATCCAGCTGATGCTGTGGTGCCTCCTCCTCCTTGAGCTGATGCTATAGCGCCTCATCCTCAGGCTGTGGTGGACCGGTGGTACCCCCTTCATCTATATTCATCACGTGATCGTCCCCTGGTTTCCGTGCCTGTGTCTCTGTTGTCGTGCCTGTGCCCTATTTTCTCGTGCCAGTTCCCTATCATCCCTTGCCTTTTTCCGTGCCTCTGCCCTCTCATCCCGTTTCTGTTTCCGGTCCACTGCCCTCTGTGCCCGTGCACGTGCCCTTTTTGTGTTGTGATCTTCTTGAAACTCAAGCATATCCATTGGGTTTAATTTCCGGTACTGAGCCTCATTCTCAGAGGAATCCAAATCCCTCTTCTTATTATCTCTATGATTGACATTGCCAACAACACCCATCTGTTTGTAAACGAGTGTGTCGATAGCCTGAATCCCCAGCTAGCACGGAATAGGAGGTCGACAATAGCTATTACGTAATATACCTGTAAAAATACAAGTCATGTATAATAACTATCAGATATTTCAAGTGCAAAATTATTCAAGAGTTTAGTTTCTCCCTCGTGTAAGCATAATAGGTTTAGATAGTTTTACCCATTTGTTATCTGGAATGAATCTTGATGGCACATTTGGCTCTATCAATTGCTTTTCTTGTATGAAATATGCCAGCCGCAGTTCCCAATCCTCAGAGAAGTCCCACAGAAAACATGCGATGGTATTTAGAACCACTAAAATGATCCACCACCATCCAAAAGTTTTAAACCATAGGTGTTCGTCTTCGATGAGAAACTTGAATGACGATACAATGGTCATTGTTATTGTCACCGCATGTTTGAGCACTGCAAAATTCAGGTCAAGGGAGCTGAGGGAAAAAAAAAGAAATACAGCAAATTAACTTAAGCTATACAAACTGTTGACAGAATTTCGAACAAATACAAACATAATCCAAAAGAACTATTTAAGCAGAGCAAACTAAAACTGACTGGCTATAGAAATATATTCAGCCTGCAGCTTTCAGTATCCAGGAGAAGGTAGAGCAAACCAAGAGAAATAAATGCAGAGTTAAAGCCAGTATATTCCACTATTTGAAACCTGAAAATATACTCCCAAGCGAATCATGAATATCTAAACTAAGTAATTTCCTAGTGATTGTAGTCTTATCCAAAAAAAAGCTTCAAATCATATCCTAAGTTATCTCAAGTCTGAACTGAATACATTCTCCACAGACCATATCTGCTTCAAAGTGTTTCAAATGGATAGCATGTCCTGCCTGCTCTTACGTGTATTTGCAGTTACCTACTGACATCATCATCATCAAAGTCTAACAGCAACAGAATGAAAAACTAAGTGTCTATAATCTGAGGGACTTCGAGTCATCAAGTTTACATCCTTCCAGTTTCACTTGTTTTTATTAGGCATAATAAAACCCCAGAAAACAGACATGCCATAAAAAATGCTAGACCTAAACTAACCAAAAACTTTTTGAGGGTAACCATAGACAGACTACAGATGAATTATCAATCAGCAATGTATGCATCACAAACTTTTCATATTCATCAATCTTAATTGTCATAAACCGAAACAACATGCAGTGAAAAATCAAATGCACGATGAAACCTAAGCAACAATTTCTGATACATCAGTAGAAAAATGCACCCAAACTGAAATGGTGCCTAACAGTTGCAAAATGTTACTTAAAGTGATTGTTAAAGTAAAATGTATATATAGAAAAGCAATGAGTAAATTACCGTTCAAAAACTGCTTAGGTTCATTTCGGAAGATGCCCACTAACATACTCTGGAAGAGCCGATAAAAGAAGGGAGAACACGTAATGCAGACAGCAACAGCTGATTTTGGCCCCAAATGCTGATCAATGCATTTTGCTCCGCGTAGATGATGAAGAAGGGAAACTGCAGAAACCATTCCCGCAATCACCTGTGCAGTTTCAAACACTAATATAAGTGTTCAATAAATTTTCATATTAAAGAAAAATAAGAAGATGCAGATCATTATGCCGGGAAGACAATCACTCTAGAGGTTGAATCAAGTGATACAATCGATAATGTCAAGGCTAAGATTCAGGACAATGAAGGATCTCTCCGGATCAACAGAGATTGATCTTTGCTGGTAAACAACTCGATATAACATTCAAAAAAACTCAACTCTTGGTTTCGTTACGAGACTTCGTGGCGGAATTACCGAAGCATCTTTACATTCCCTAGCAAGGAAGTACAACCAGGACAAGATGATCCACAGGAAGTGCTATGCACGTCTTCAACATGGTGCTGTCAACTGCCGCAAAAAGAAATGTGGACCCAGCAACCAGTTGAAGCCAATGAAGAAGATCAAACAGATCTTTTGTGGGACTCTAGTACTGTTACTTTTCGTTGGAGGAATTCAGAAAAGGAGCTTAGATGTTTAAGATTAGACTTATGTTCTCATTTGCAGATTTATTTCTTTTCTATCGTTTCTGTGGAGCCATAATGGATCCTTATAGACCTCTCAAAGCACGTTACGAACTAAAAGCATATGTCTATTTAGACCTTTTACTCTAGTATTTTAATGAAAAAGAATATACTACAGAAAAAAATAAAGATTACAGTTTTCATATAGAAGATATCTAACCTTTGTTAATGATGTTAAAACATCGGTAAGTAATATTTCACGAAAAGTAGGTACCTGTACAAAAGAAAGAAAGGACTTTTATTATGCAAAGCCATCTCTTTTTGTTCTCTGACTACGCTTATATTCTACAGACGATAAACAATCTATTAAAGAAAACTTACCGATGTAGGAATCAGTATGTCAAACAACGTCTTACAAAGTGTCTCAAGGGAGTATTGGTGGAACACTTTAAAATACAACACAAATCCTAGTGGGATTGATATGTATAAGACCATCTGTAGAATAAGACCTCGTTATTTAATAAGTACGAAACAAAACTTGAAGTTAGAAGTAAAAAATTTAGACTAGCATAAAAAAAAGGGATAAAGATCTTACGGCTGAGATAGTTGATCGGCCAATGTGCCCAGAATGGCGGAACGCAAGAAACGTTACAAGCGAGATGATAGTCAACATTGACATCCAGATTGCCCACTGTTTAGAGACAACAAAAAATTAGATACAATGATATAAAGCTATACTTTATAAAGGTTCGCAAAGGTAACTAACCAAAAAAACGTGTCAAGCTCTCAAAATATGATTTTCCTGGAGTAGTAACACTTGTCGATAATGAATACCCTTCTTTTGGAATTGCCATAGTAAAATTGCCCACACGATGATCATGATGATCTACAATAACAATATGGATATCGATGGTTATGTGGCCGGAAAAAAAATGATCAGAAATAGAAAAACTCACAAAAACCTACCATAAGAAACACGGGATGGTATATATCGAACGCATCATCTAGCAAAGTCCTACGATTCTCTGGATCACAAACGAAGAAGTTCTTCCACTTCATTGCAACACCAACAAGCTTTCTAGCAATGTGCAAGAAACAATATCAATAATTATCACCACACGTAAAAACAAATAAGTAGGGTAGAATATCTGATGTTATAAATCAAGAGTTCCTACTGAAAAAAACACCTGATGAAACAAGTTGGATTCAATCTGATATTGTCTTTCCTACGCAGATCAAGTGCAAGTAAAGTAAGATTATGACCAACTATTTGTGGGGACCTTTACTGCTAAGACTGATGCAGCACAGTAGGCAAAATTAAGAGTAAATGGTACAAGCTAACCAAAATCAAGGATGAATAAGCAAAAACAGCCAATATACTTACACAAGCAAGCAAGAGCCTTGTGAGTCTCAATCATGAAACGAACAATCTGCAAGGATGGTTCATCAGGAAGATGAGTTTCAGGATTTGGAATAATAACACAATGAAATAGCAATATTATTCGATTTAAAGAACATGACTGAAATAGAGAAGGCAATAAAATTATGCTAAAGTGGCATTGAACCTTGAATTATCTATTCTATGAAATCCCAATATCTTTAGCGACAAAACTTACAGCTAGAAACAGAATCCCACATGAACCACACAAGCAAGCAACGGTAAGACAATCCTCAATCCAGCAACCTGCAGGGGTCAAGAATTTGGGGTAACAACCCTTAATGAGAAAGAATTCAATTTAATCGTGCAATACTATCATCACCAAAGCATTAATCTACTGATTCCTAAAGAAAAACTTTCAATAGAACAGTAACAAATCAATTCAGAAATGTAATTTGTATTTTACATCTAATTTTACAACTCAAAACACAACCAAATATCTAGATCTAACTCATCTTCAAATCTTTAATGAGCAAGACTGCAAGAACATCAAATTTTTCATCACCATCAGCAACAATGGTAGCAAATCACAGATTGAAAAGAAAAAGAGTAAAAGATTGAGAAACATACCTTGTTAGGGTTTAATGATTCTCTCTGATGAATCGATGACTTGAACACCAAAAGAAAGTGAAGAAAAAAGGGTTTTAGACTTAGAGCGGGAAGCTTTTTTACAGAGAGAAGGAGAAAGAGAAGAGACGAGACTTGCTGTAGAAAAAAAAAAGTAAGGGGAGAGGAATCTAGAAAAGAAATTTGGATTTGTTTAGAGGAGATAAAACGGCGAAATGGTTATGCTAAATCCGCGGTTAATTACTAAATTACTGCTTCTACTTACCAAAAATAAAAGACTAAATTACTGCTGTAGTACTAATTACAGTACTCGATAATTTAATTACTAGATTAGATACGCTGACTACCTTAAGACAAATCAGGACTTTAATTATTTATTTAATTAATACTTAAACATTCATGTAAATTTATATATCTATAATTATAGATAGATTGTCAGCCTTGATGAAATCGTTCAAAAACATTTTGGGTTGTTTAATATACCACCGATTTGTATCCCAAAAATAATAAAATATACTTTTTTTTTCCTGCAAGGTAGAACGGATCATTTTTCGATTTGTGCGTGTCGCTTTGAGCAAGGCTCATACTAATCTTATCTATATTAAATCCGATTTTATTTGATGTTTCTGAGGAGACAACACCAACAAGATATATATGTAGGAAAAACCGACAAGTTTTATTTTTGATTAACTAAAAAAATTTGATGCTAACGAGTTTAAGAATCAGATTGCCGATATAATCACCTAATAATTTTATCATGGTGCAGCAATGATATTGCCAAAATGACAATTTTATTATGTAACATGTCGACGGTAGGTAGAAGTCGAAAAAGGCTAGCAACCTTTCTTTTTCCTTTTAATAGACGAAAGCCTTCAACAAGGCTAATGATCCCTCTATAACTGGTAAGAGCCCGATTGGAGGCATATATCAGTTGCACCTGGATACATAATGCATATATTTTTTTTCCTTTTTTAATATATTCTTTTGATTTATATTGAAAAAATGTTTTGGTCAGGTTGCACCTGGATACATAATGCATATTTTTATAGAAAATAAATTTTGGTCAGGTTGCACCTGGATGCAAACTACATATATTTTATATGAAATAATTTTGGCCAAGTTGCACCTGGGTGCATAATGCTTATTTTCGTAGGAAATTATTTTTTGTCAGGTTGCACCTGGCTGCATAATGTATTCTCGGTCAGGTTGAAAATCATTTTTTTGTTTTTCGAATTTCAAATCAACAGTGGATCTTGTTTTGTAGAGATTTTCGAGCCCTTCCAAAAATTATAAATTTTGATAAAATCCGACTTATATTTCGGAAATTAAAATTTTTCTCGCGATTAATTTTAAATTGAAAAAAGGAAATACGGAAAATGGGTCATTTATCCAAATATTTTTAAATCACGGTTCAAATGGACGAGTAAAAAAATAGTTTGGGTGAAATGGCCAAAAAAAATAGTAAGGATGAAACTGGTTTCATCATAGCTTAAATTTAAAAAATAGCAAGGATGAAACTGGATACATCTTGTGTAAATTAAAAATAAGAAAAAATATTTGAAAATGTGCACGATGAAACTGATTACATCCTGCCTGTTTTTACATTTTTTGTCCATTTAAACAGTATCAAAATCTAACTGTCCATTTCACCCAGAAATTGTTGATTTTGGTCTTTTAAACTAATTTTGTGAAGAAAATATTTAGGAGTGAGAAAATAATATAATAAAAGAAAAAGTTTAAAATAAAAGATATACATGACCAAATTTTCTTGTGTCTTGGTCATATGACCCTTCTCCGCATAACGTATGGGTGGTCGGTAGAAATCGAAAAAAAATTGCAACTTTCTTTGGCCACATTATCACATGACTAGAAAGCATTCGTAGAAGAAAGTTATGACATCACCAGCGATAGATACGACGACGAGAAATGGTCCCAAATTCCAAACATTAGTCAAAATGGTCAAAATGTGCTAAAGATGGACGGAAATGATTGGAAATAAATAAACAATGATAAGGAGTGGTCCCCAGATTCGACATTTAATGCGCTAAAGATAGCATTAGCAGAAAACAACTTCAATTCCTTCATCCACCCCAATTTCCCCGAGCACATATTACCAGGGGGTTCGTCCTTTATTCATTGGTCCCCCAAAAATCCCAACATACAGCCTGAAGGCGAATGCCATGCCATCAACTGTGGCATTTGTGGTTTGATTTTTACAATAAGTGAAAATGTACCACGTGGACTTGTGGGAAAATTTGGGATGTGAATATTTGGGATTTTGGTAAACGCCACACTTAACTCAATTAAAAACTTTTTGGTGATGTAAGAGATTTGTTTGTGTGTTTGGACCAGCTTGTGTTTCAACGTCACTGCACGTTAGGTAATTTCGCTGCTGATATTTTGTCCATAAAGAAACAGCTATATGATGGTTTAATTGATGTATGGATGGATGTTCCTCCCTTTTTCATTAAGCAATATTTTGTTTGGTGATGGTCTGGGGGAGTCTTTTCCGGACTTGTAAGGCTCACTGACTGTGTCTGGAATAAACTCTCCTTGCCAAAGAAAATAGAAAAGGAGACCATTTGGAATTAAATTTTGTCCATACTCTAATTTGACACTTCATTCTTTTTATTTTCCTTTATTCAATAAGAAAAGTTCATTAAATCGGTTTAGGGGTTGTCTCTAAGAAAGAGCTTCAAAGAACCTGTGTATTCTTGTCACCTTGTGATATGTTCAAGGTAGTAAAAGAGAGTTTTTAAATTTTCAAATCTCTTTAGCTATTAAATCTAACATGTGGATATGGTTTTTATTTTTTAAAGCAAGAAAAATAATTTATAAAACCAAATAATAATATTGGTATTAAAAACTTAACAAGATTCAATAAAACTTTATGCAATTTCGATGTGGTCTCTTCGTCATTTCTTAGTAACTCAATCACTCTACTTCATCCAGGTGGTGCTAACAGTTCGATGTTGGTGCCCCACCAAATCACTTAGAGAAGCATTCTAGGTTTGTAAAAATAAAAACAAAAAACAATAAGACGACTCAAAGATGTATGGCGAAACTACCATGTTATTTCAACACCTAGGCTCCGTGCTTTTATGAATAGACTCTATTTTTGGATTTCTCAGCTCCTACAACCAAAATGTTTTCATCCACTTAGATTGGTTAGTGTTATCCTTAATTAGCACAAATTTCTAGGCTATGGAGTTTAATAATGCAACTAAAATGTTACTCCCATACCCCCAAACTTAAATATAACATTGTCCTTAATGTTCTAAAGATGAAATTAAAAGTATGAACAAGCAAAAATTGTTACCACTTAAAGAAAAAAAGTTAAGGAAGGATACTACTGTGTCGCATGAGCATGAGTTACCTCCCAAGAAGTGTTAAGTTTAAAGTCTTCAGCCAAACTTTAAATACCACAAAATGGCTAATTATCTTTCAATCAAATATCAATAGCCAAACCAATTGTGGGTCAACAAAGCCAAATGAAACTGCCACAACTATGAGACAAACGCACTGGATCAAAAAATGAACAAACAGAGTACTAGTTGATCTAAAATTTCTTGAAAGACAATTGGGTTTTTCTGCGACGCCCACCTGGGCTTCATATATATGAGCGTCTTGACAAATAGATTCATCTGAACAATGGGTCTCTAATAGCTGGATTTCCTCCTGAAAAGTATAAGGAGGACCAGGTTGTGGAGTATGAAGAGACTCAAGTAACACCTCGGATGCACTAGGCTCGAGTCCCAAGTTAGGGACTTCTAATATGGATATTTGACAATCACAAGAACCATCACTACCCACAAACTTAGGGTAGTCAGTACTCTCAGACAAACCTCTAACTAATACTGCTAGAATTTCGAGATCACTACCCCCAAACTTAGGGTTACCATTACTATCTGTAAGTCCTAGCACTATGTATTGAATTTCACGGTCCATAGAGTATTTAAAGTACTCGAGAGCTTCTTCTAGTTCTACAGTTTGGTCACCTATCTTAATTAAGAGAATTGTCTCATCAAATTCATCCAAAGAATCACCAAATAAAGTGTCGTCCCTGTTATCCTGAACTAAAGTGTTAATCATATTCACTTCCTCTGGGTCACCAGAAGGTTGTCTAATAACATTAAAGACATTTAGTTCAATGGTCATATTACCAAAGGATATGTTCATAAGTTCAGTCTTATAGTTGATGACTACGTTAGTTGTGGCTAAAACCGGGCGACCTAAAATCACCGGAATTTGAGCACCGAGGTCCTGAACAGGATGGGTATCTAAAACAACAAAATCCACTGGATAGATAAACTTATCAACCTCAATCGTAACATCCTATATGACACCACGAGGTACCTCGTCGTTGTAAACATGATACGGGAATAAGTTAATACTAGCTCATAAGTCAAGCAATCCCTTATCAACTGAGTGATTCCCGATCACACAAGATATATTGGGGCATCTAGGGTCTTTATACTTATGAGGTGTGTGGTTTAAAAGGATTGATGAACTTACTTGACCAACTAAAAAGGCTTTCTTATTTACATTAAGCTTATGCTTTCGTGTACAAAGATCCTTAAAGAACTTGGCATAAGTAGGCATTTGCCTCTAATAACGGGATGTTTATGTTCATCTTCTTAATTTTTTCCATTATTTCGTAAAAAGTCGTCTATCTCTTTGTTGGAGATAACAACTGTGGATATGGGGCTCTAGGAACAAAGTCGGACCTACCAAGAACCGCATTGGCATCTCTAGAACTTTGTCAGTCTCTTCATCTAGTGGTTCCTCTTGGGGACTAGAAGGTGGATCTAAAGTATGTCCACTATTAGGCATGGATACTTTATTGTCTACCGATTTTCCGTTCCTAAGGGTTGTGACAGAATTCACTTGATTAAATATTTTATCTTCTCTAGGATTAGGATCAGTCTGACTAGGGAACCTTTCGTTCTCTCTCCCACTTAGAATCTTAGCTATTTGACCTACTTGAAGTTCCAACTTAGCAAGAGTCTTAGCATTAGTTTGAAAATTATGTTCGGTTTCCCTTTGAAAACTAATATGAATCTTTGCTAACATTTCCTGGGATTCATTACCCCCTTGGCTCTCAAGGTCTGTTATATTCGTCTGTTAACCTATATTCGTTTGGGAAGTGAACTTATTGTTATTGTAATCCTCCTATCTTACATTGCAGACTAATATAGATCAAAAAGATCTCGTTAGAGGTATTTTTGGACTGAAATGTCCTAATCGTTTAGCAACTATGGCCAGGAGTGGAACCATATTTGAAAAAATTCTTTCATTGTTCAATGGATAAATATATTACAAATGATTTTAGTAGTTGTAACTTGTAATTTTGCAGGTGTTCAGTATTGGACAAAAAAACATGTCTCCGAATACACAATTTTTAAGTATCGTCTCAAGCGTCTTGCAGGGCAGCCGATACTGGCTACCAACCAGGTAACGTCTCTGTCTTTACATATCAACATCCAAATTCAAATGTATAGTTTTAGTTTGAGCATGCATGTTTGTTGTGTAAAAAGTTTAAGATGCGTCTTTTTTTCCTTACATGATTTATCCTTTATGTAGTTTTAGCATGAGCATGCATGTCTGTGCAACCATTAATTTTATAAGTGTTTTTATTAGGGCTGCACAACGGGTAGGGTGGGTAGGATATGGCCTATTACCCGCCACCCTACCCGTTTACTGGCGGTTAAGAAAAATTTTACCCGCCACCCTATCCGCCATTAAACGGGTAAGATCCTACCCAATCCATTCTCTGACGGGTCGGGTAGGGTAGGGTGGCGGGTATAACCGTTTTTTTTTCATGACTTTCTGAAGTCTGAAGTTCAGACTCTGAACAAGTTCAACTCCTGCCTCTTGTTCTTTGTCTCTGCTCACGGCTCTCTGGCCGATCCTCCTCCAAAGAATCCCCTTCCGGCCTCCTCTTTCTGAAACTTCTATCGAGTTTTTATATCAAGTCCTGCAATCACAAGAAGTCCAACGATTAATACCTAGCAAAGTTGCCAGGCCCAGTCCGAACACCAACTCTAGTTTGCAAATTCAGGCTCTCCTGAAGTCCGACCACTCCTGCCTAACCCGACCATAGCCTCTGCTCCGTCTAGCTTCAACTCCTTCTCATATGCAAGCGTCAGTATCTTCCATTTATTCTTAGGCCCTAAAACACCTTCGGTTCAGCTGCAGTACATTAATTCGATCACAACAATAAATCCCCAGCTTGTGTTCAATGCAGAAAGTCTTCTTGTTCTTCTCTTTATATCTGCAGACCCAGCTGTTCAACCATCTTCAGTTCGAGTAAGCTCGATCTCATCTCGTTACAGCACCAAGGTCCCAAGACCACCACCTTCTCCATACTGTTGAGATACACCCATCTTCTTCCGTTGTTACACGGCCTTGAATCGCAGGAACATCATAACATCTGAAGAGCATCAGCTTGAAGTCTCCATCTCCACTTCCGTCTTTCCGGCTAAGTTTCGGCCACATCTCCTTTCAAATTCAGTCTCTAAACACCTTCACCAGAATTCAACCATGTACCCTGAACTTTCTCATCACCACTGCTTCTGTTCTCTTCGTTTGAACGTCCATCTTCTGTCCGGCCAATCCTCAGCTCTTTCCCAGACTCGCCACAAGACCAACATTTCCTTCTCGGACTCAACTACGTCGATTGCATCCAGCTACCTATTCTAAGTTGTGACTGGGTATTTACACTTGTGACTGCTGGCATGTGCGTTTGAGAAGGAAAGGAAATTAGGTTTCTTACAACCAGAATAACAGGTCGAGTTTTTCAGCTCAAGTCATAATAGAGCATTTTTCTCTTGCTGCCGGCTATGGATTTTATCGCCGTCGACTTAGCCATGGAACTGGCAGATTTCTGGTTACTAGTTACTAGTTTCAACGGCTACTAACGGCTGTTAGATAAATAGGCGGGTAGGCGGGTAGGGTAAGATAATTTTGAGCTTTACCCGTCACCCTACCCATCTAACGGCGGTTAAGAAAATCTTTACCCGTTACCCTACCCGCCAAATAGTGGGTAGGATAGGATACGGTTAAAACACTGGCGGGTAGGGTAGGATTGGCGGATATGGGTAGGGTATGTGCACCCCTAGTTTCTATGATCGTGAACCATAGTTTTTCATAAACTGTTTCTGATTATGTTAACATGTTTGTTGTACAGAGAGTTCATATGTCAACATTCCTACGACATCTTATGATCTTCCAGATAGACAATAAACACCTTGATTTAGTACATTTCATATTTAGTTTTTATGTTACTGGTAGCAAACATTGTGCGCTTTACTGTGTCAATTCATGATTTTCTCTTTAAATAAAAAGGCCAGTTCATTAAAAATCTCCCCCTAATATCTGACGATTCTGACTTCTGTTGATCTTTTATGATCTTATCTGTTTTTTTTTTTAATGGTTAAGGTAAATTTTCTCCAGGTATGCATGAATTTGGTAGCTTTTTCTTAATTCAAACATGAGTTTTCCACCATTTCCAACAATTTGTTTGTTCTGAGCAAGAAATTGATGAATTTTTAGAATTTCATCATCAGCTTGTTAAAATAGACTGAGTCTTTTCTAATCTTGTCTAAATAATTTTTAAAAGTGATTGTTGTAGTAGTTATAGAGAGCGAACGACCAGATTATTATATGTTTAGTGGCATAATTTTGGCTTATTTACAACTGAAGCAAAGAAACATCTACTAGTTGTTGTGTTTCATCCGATAAATAAGAATGATGAATGGGACCTTTATCCTAGTGGTCGTTACGTCTTTGCTCGGAACATGTCATGTTTGGTTTCTGTTTCCTCGGAGAAAAGTGAGTGGAACATCCTTGTCTTTTAGGACATTTAAATTCCAAGTTTTATTAAGAATGGATCGGAATATAAGAGATGGATTGTTGTTGACAGATATATGATAATTGAAAACTGCTTTACAGGTAGAATGCTGGTGATACTTTTTATGCAATTCTGCTCACACAGATAGCCTTTGTCTGAGACTGAAACCTAAGTCGGCATCACTGAAATCCGGACTTATGCTACCATGGTTCGCAAATGGAAAGTTACGGAATTTGTTGTAATACCGTTGTTGCTCAATTCTTAGCTTATTTCTTGTAATACTGCAGATAAATTCGCCAATGGCAAGCTGCACAATTTGTTTCTTCAACTTCTGAAGAATGGCTCATGGAATTTTTCAGGCTACTATTTCATGAAATCTTGTCTGGGCCATAGGTAACATCCTGTTAGCTTTTCCATTTACCTTTGTTGGCGGAGTGAGTTGGCTCTTAGTAAATTCATATTAAGTTTTTACATTTTCCTTTCTTGGCAGAGTGAGCTTTAAATGTGATTTGCAACCTCTGTGTAACAGAATTATGACTTTTCTTGCTTTGCTAAATTTACAGGATCCATTTTACTGGGGAATATCGAGAAACTCATACAGTACTCTACACTTCAGTTCTGGACAATATATGTACACTGTAAACGACGCAGTCAATGATATACTGTACTGTTAAATTCCTTCCATTCCATTAGGATAATTGGAATTTAATTGTTTGGCATGTAACAAATCGATGTAGTAGTGGTCGATTAAGTAAATTGGAGGTACGCAAACACAATAATGTAGCCATTGGTGATGATCAATCAATTATGTTGTTTTATAGCTTTCAGGATTTCTTTATACATATATGTATCTTGTTATTCCTTCTATATGGATAATTAGGTCCTCTGCTTCATCTATAATGTCATACAGGCCCGAATATTCATCTAGAATGTTGTGTGCAAGTTGAGAAATATATACATGCAATGAAAAAAGGAATCAACAGAATTCCATTTTTTCAAAAACCTGATTAAAAGTTTGCAACTGTATAAATGTTGGTGATTATAACGTTGTTGACATTCAAATAATTAGCAACGTATAAACAGTTTCAGAAGGAAAACAATGTCATGTTTTTCTGTAAGACCCAATGACACGTGAATAAATCTTAAGTGATGGTTTAAAAATACGTGGCTTATAAAAAGTTCACGCCACATTAATTAATTTAACAACGTCTACATACGTTGGTTAAACTACACAAATAACGGATGGAGCAACGTATAAAACATTGATTTATTTAATTTAAGAACTTATATAAGCGTTGCTGAAATTATTTGCAACAGAAAAATTTGTCCAAATTAGGGATCTTGGTGTAGTATATTTTTCTTCCAATATTTTCGATGGTGGCGGAGGAAAGTCGTAGGAGATATAATTTATAAAGGGGATACTAGTCCATAAAAAGCAAAGAAATCCTGGCCACTGAATTTCTGGATTAGTATCATCGCCGCTGATATTGATATCCCCCTTTATCAATTGTTGTATGAAGTTCATTGTTAATGTTTTCTATTTTTACAATGCTATTTTGGAGATTATAAGTTTAGATCTCTAGAAAGCTTGATGTTACATGGTAAAAAATAATAATAATTAAAGTTCTTAGAATTCCAAAATTAGGGTAACCAAGAAAGTTTTTTTTATGTTTTTATTTCAAATCTCTACCTCCTCAGTAGTTACAGGTTCGAGTGTGTTTGATCACAAGTTTATTGATTGCACCGGAGATGTAGTTGGTTTGCTTCTTATGTAGTACCTAATCTCTAAACTTACAGTTGAACTCTAGTGTCTCTAAGAGAAAATGGTTCTTATACAACTTTTCCTACTTTTAATGATTCTGTGCATTTCACTATAAACTCGAAATTTTAGGTTTTCTTTGTCTGTTAAAAATTCCCTAAAAATAATATTTTCTTGAAATTCTTGATGTAAAGTATTTAGTGTAGGTAGTAATTATCATTTCTTTTAAGAATGATTTAATATGTAGTGCACATAATACAATGGGCCGTTGTTTTATGAGCTAGTATGCAACATTATTCTTGTTGCTAATTTGATGATGTGCAAGTGCTTGTGGGAGTGATTTCTCCACTTTCTATGTCTTCATGAAGAAATTATGATCATAAAGATCAGTTGCAACTTTCAATGTATAAAAGCTATGAACTAGGTTTTTACGGTTATTTCATGATTAGCTAGACGGCGGATTCAATTAATGCAATCATAATTATCAAATGTGCTCACATTATTTAGGCGTGGCTTTGTATTCTAGTCTAAAATTATTTATCGTAACGAATTTTTTTTTATGTTGTTAGAGGATAGCTCGGTTGAACCCACCAAGCGTTGGTATGTCAAGTTTGGTTGTCATATTTTAGTGAATCAAAACTCATCTAAGAGTCGCATGATTATGTACTAGAGAAAACTTCGTATAGGTTAGACTAGAAAGTCTAGGATTATGAGACATACAAGTATTACTCGAAGACCTGAAGAATGTGAAGAAATAACGAACTACAACGAAGACATCATCCTTCCTCTTGAGGTTGGTAATATTGACTTGAATTGTTTCATTCCTAACGTATCTTTCAAGTCGTGCTATATTGAAAACATAACTGCGAAGCTGTGAATGATATTTTACTCTAGCAGTGAGACATGATCATATGATCATAGTATTAAGGAATTAGAATACGAAGTATAACGTTATCTTTTGAACTTCGTAGATATGACATCAACATAATCATATGAATGTTATCGTGATTATGTGTATGGGTAAAGATGAAGATTTCATCTTAGAAAACAATGTTTACATTTATTTAATTGAAATATATTCATGAATAGAGCCGGCCCTGACCCAAAGCGACCGAAGCACTGCTTTGGGCAGCAGATTTGTGGGGGCATAAAAAAAAATATTTGTAACACGTTGGACAGTTTAGATTTTAGGAAACAAAGTCAAAGCCTCTTAATTTAGTTCGTAGGTATTAGTGGTAATATTGAACGATTCCAAGGGCATCCAAAATGAAAAAAAAAAGACTTTTCACGATTTGTAAGTTGTAACCTATTTCCGCTTTTTTAGTTCTGCTTTCATTTTTTATGGAAAGTGTTTTGTTTTTGTTACCCTTCGTGTGTTTTTTTCTTCCAGTCATGTCAAAGATTCATTTTGGACGTACACCCAGTCACACACTTACAACCCCGGGGAAACACACTTTCCTGTTGACTTGACAAGCTATAAAACTTCTTAATTTTTCTTATGCAGTCCACGTACTCCAGTAGTTCCGTTTCTATTAGCTATCACAAGTGACTAATAACTATATTAGCAACATATACCATCCTACATATATATGTATGCAGTAATGGTCTAGTATATCTAGTGTGCCATTGCAACACAGGAATGACGTGGAAAAATAATAAAGAAGTTGAAAATTTTCCGGTTATGGTCAAACTGTGTTGACTTAGTCAAATGGTTAGAGGGGCATTACTTTTAGTGTCTGTTTTGGGCATCTTCTGTGTCAGGTCCGGCCATGTTCATGAACTTGTTTTATGAATCGGAAGGGAAATCGTTAGGCTTATTGGTATTGTTATTCATTGCATATCTTTGGATTACCAATACGTGTGAGCCAGTAGAACCGATCATAACTTGTTATGTATCTTGGTATAACTAATCACAGTGCCTGACTTATGATTTGGTATGATTGATTTTTATTAATTAGTGTAGTCGATCCTAAGTAATCATCTGAGATGGTATGATCGATCTTTTTGATTGGTGTGACCAATCCTAGCAATTGGTGTGTCCGATCACAAAAGAATTGTGTAATCGATCCTTGTAATTGGTGTAACCGGTACTGGTAATTTATGTAACCGATCCTAGTGACTTGTGTAACCGATCACAAGCAATACCATGAGTATATGGTAACCGGTCCTGGTAATTGACGTAACCGATCCTGGTAACTGACGTAACCGGTCCTGGTAACTTGTATGTTCGATCACGAGTAATCAATATTAAGGTATAACTGATCCTTCTGATTGGTAGAACCGATTGAACCCATGATTGTGATTTGATACTTGATCAATCATATAGTTGTCTTGGAATACAGCTGAACCAATTCTAAACTTGTTTGGAAGTGTGGTATAAGTGGTTACAAGATTCTAAATATGAAAGAGGATTTACAAAAAAAAAAAGATGTCAACATTCTTTGAACACGAACAGTAACTCTTATCTTTTATTTTTTAAAGATATTCCTTAATTACTCAAGGATCCCGGTCCGAAATAAATTAAGAAGCTTTTAATTAAGGTTATTAGTTTTATATGCTATAATTACCAGAAATTAAATGCATATCTGTAGAGAATAACAATTAGTAATGTGCATTTACTGATTGGAGATTTTCTATTGAGAGATTTCGGAAAATATTGGCCAAAGCATTTCTAGGATTTATGAAAACCGATTTGGGCATTTATTGCATATCTTGAGAATATTCGGTTTTGGAAATTCTTTAGTGTCGAAACATCCTTGGTCTATAAATACCTAAGTTTGCATTTCTAGTAAACTATCCTAAGAGCCATCCAAGCTTCATCTTTTTGTTATTTCTGGTGGAGCTGTCTATCCGGATAGAAAATTACCATACTTAGGCGAAATCTCTTACGACCGCTCGTTTAAAGACTTCTGTATGATCAAGAAGCTCTACGAGTACCGTTGGTGTGAAACTAGATAATTGCAGTTTATTAGTTTTCGACTGATTTGATTGACTTACGGTTTGTTGAACTTTGATTACACCTAGTTTGTTTATTCTTGAGAATCTTCTTTTCTGATATAAGATTCACTCAAACTAGATCGAAGTGTCGATGGGATCTGCAGAACTGTTTGTAGATATAAGACATCTTGTGATAATCCATTATTAACAGACTTCGTTCTGTGCGTGATTGATCACAAGAGATTCAAATGGTGTTGTGCAGGTTTAATTGAAGATTAGAAAAGATTTGAAGACAAAGAATATTTCTTATTGGTTTCTCATATCTTTGTGTAGCACAAACCTTGATCGGATGGGATCCAACTAGAACCAAATTTATTTCGATTGATTAGTTGCGTGAGATCGGCATCGCTTTATAGTTTCTTATTGGATTCTATATTTATCGATTGCAAATCTAAACTCTGATACTTTGGTAGTTGTTGGATACATTGATCTAGCCAGGCAAAGGAGTTTATTAGTTTAAACGGAAGAGCCTTTGCATATGACTTGAGATATCTTTATCTGGAAAGAATAAATAGAGTTGTTACCAAACATATTTGTTGTTCTTTTACTGTTTGGAACACAATCCAAAGGAATTGTTCTAGTGCGTGCACTTATCGAATGTCGGAAGCGCGGGGATACTGAATAAACTAAGTGAACTAGGTTTAGTTCCTTGGTCTCAACTATAAGAAGTTGGTTTGGATTTTGTATAGCGGCTTAATTATGAGAGTATTCAATTCTAGACTTGGTCCTGGGGTTTTTCTGCATTTGCGGTTTCCTTGTTAACAAAATTTTGTTGTGTCTTTTATTTTTCTATTTCCGCAGTTATAATTGTTTTGATAATTAAAAATAAAATAGACAAACTGAAAAGATGAGGGTACCCAAATATACCTCGATCTAAAACTTTTCCACCTATAAGTCCTTTCTCAGAAAGTGATTTTCTATGGACTGAGTCGAGACAATACAACTAATCGGTTCATACTTCGTATGATCGTCTATGGATACGAGATCGAGATAATACGACAACAAGATAACTTGCGCGATTGATTATCGATACAAGATCGATACAATACAACAACGAAGTATGATTACTTGATAATAGGTTCGGACTTAACCAAACAATATACTATTGCTATCAAGTAATTAGGAATTAACGTTTGTGTATTTTACTTTTAATTATAATAAAAAATTATAATTTCGGAAATATAAAGTAAAAGACACAACAAGATTTTGTTAATGAGGAAACCACAAATGCAGAAAAACCCCTGGACCTTGTCCAGAATTGAATACTCTCAGAATGAAGCCGCTATACAAAATCTAAACCAACTTCGTATAGTTGAGACCAAGCAACTAAATCTGTAATTTACCTAGTTCCCTCAGTATCCCTGCGCCTACAACTTGTAATAATTCATGCGCTTGGAAAAATTCCTTTGGTTCGTATTCCAAACAGTAAAGGAACAACAAATAACAACTCTTTTCAAATAAGTGATATGAGTTTGACAAAGGCTCTTCCGTTTATCCCAATACACTCCTTTGTCGGGTTCTTAGATCAATCTATTCAACAACTACCAAATTAATTATTTATACTATGCAATCAATACTATTAATCACAAAGAAATGTATTGATGCCGATCTACACAACTAATCAATCCAATCTATCAAAAGATAAACTGATTATAGTTGGATCCCCAGCGGACCAAGTTTTGTGCACACCAAAGATTATAAACTCAAATAATAAATCTTCTTTGTCTTCAAATCTTCTTAGATCTTCAATAAACACCTGCACACAAACAACTTGAATCTCTTGTGATCAATCACACACAGAACGGAGTTTGTTAACGATATATTATCACAAGACGTCTTTAGATGTACAAGCAGTCTTAAGATCCCCGTCAATACTTCGATCTAGTTTGAGTGAATCTTATATCAGAATATAAGATTCTCAATCATAAACTAACTAGGTACAATCAAAGTTCAACAACCATTAGTCAATCAAATTTATTGAAAACTAATAATAAACTGCAATTATCTAGTTTCCCACCAGCGGTACTCGTAGAGATTCTCAATCCCAAAGAAGTCTTTAGAGCGGTCGTAAGAGATTTCGCCTAATTAGGGTACTTTCCTCTCCGAATAGACGGCTCCACCAGTGACAATGCAACTAGGTAGTTTTGCTGGGTCTGAGGATTAGTTTGCTCGAAATATGAACTTAAATATTTATAGACCAAGGAAGTTTGGACACCAAGGAATTTCCAAAACCGAATATTCTCAAAGATTTTTAATAAATGCCCAAATCGATTTTCATAATTCCTGGAATTTCTCTGTCCAAATATTGACCGAAATCTCAGTAGAAAATCTCTAATTAATAAATACACATTACCAATTTTTATTTTCTAAAGATATGCATTAATTGCTGGAAATTAAAAGCATATAAAACTAAAAACCTTAATTAAAAGATTCTCAATTTATTTCGATCCGGGATTCTCCTTTAGTTATTAAGAAATATCTTTGAATAATAATAAATAAGAATTACTTCACATGTTCAAAGTATGTCGACATCTTTACTTTGTAAATCCTTTTTCATATTTACAATCTTGGAATTGATTTGCCACACTTCCAAACGAGTTTAGAATTGGTTCATCTGATTTCCAAGAATTATGTGATTGATCAAAAACATTCAATCACCATTCATGGGTTTAACGTAACTACCAAAACAAAGTTCGGTTCTACCTCCAAGTGGCTACTAGGATCGATCACACTAGTTTCCATAAAATGGCCAACTAAGTATCAGGATCGGTTACCACTTATTTATGGTACTTACTTGTGATCGGTTGCACAAGTTATAGGATCGTTACACCAATTACTAAAACTTGTTAACCTACTACAAGGATCGATTACACATCTTGTGATTAGTCCCACCAAGTTCTAGGATAGGTTACCCAATGATAGGAAAGGTTACACCAATTACAAATATCGATCATACCATCTCAGGTGATTACTTAAGATTGGTTCCACTAATAAAAGTCATACCGATACATAAGTTAGGCATTGTGAATAGTTTTACCAAGATACATAAACAAGTTATGAGATTTTATACTAAACACACATATTGGTAATCCAAAGATTTGCAATGAATAACAATACCAATAAGCTTAGAAATTTCCCTTTCGATTCACAAAACAAATTTATGAATTGTACTTCCTTTAAACGAATGTAAAACATTGTTTCCTAGGACGAAATTTTCACCCATACCCATACATATAATCACAGTAACATTCATACGACTATGTCGATGTCTTATGTACGAAGTTCAAAAGATATAGGCCTTATACTTCGTATTATAATTCCTTAATACTACGTCTAACTAGAGTATAATCATTCACAGCTTCGCAGTTATCTTTTCAATATAGCACGACTTGAAAGATAAGTTAGGAATGAAACAGTTCAAGTCAAAATATTACTAACCTCAAGAGGAAGGATGATGTCTTCGTTGTAGTTCTTTACTTCTTCACATTCTTCAAGTCTTCGAGTAATACTTGTATGTCTCATATCCTAATAACTTTCTAGCTAACCTTTACGAAGTGGACTCTAGTAAATAATCAAGCGACTCTTTAAATAAGTTTTGGTTCACTAAAATATGACAACCAAACTTGACATACCAACGCTTGGTAGGTTCAACCTAGCTATGCTCTAACAATCTCATCTTTGTCAATTTTAGTGACAAAACTCTTGCATCATATGGATAAACAAATTACAAGAATTCATTATACATACGCTTGATTCCAAGTTTCAACAACACAATAACATGTATACATTCAATCCACAAATGCCGTTGTTGACATTATAATAACAAAGTTAATACTCCCCCTAAAGTTAAGATAGGTAGATTTTCAACCCGCACGTCTTTGTTATTCCCTTTGTAGTTAAGATAACCACGTACAAGTATCAATATGATATGTTACTCCCCCTTAGTCTATGCTTTACCCTTTCGTTAGATATAACGTTTAAGCACCATTGTCCTTTCCTTAGTGATACCAAATCACTTGTTTACTCCGTATATTTATCCCCCTTTTTGTCATAAAATGACAAAGGTACTAGCAAATAAAGGACAAACCGAAAGGATCTTACAAATCTAAAAGACTTGCAACCTATAAGAGTTAAGCACGAGGGTTCCACACACCATTTTAGATAACCAATGTCAAAACTGAAACTACAAAGTAATTTATTTTTGATATGTTACCAAGGAAACAATTGCCGACGCAATTTTCCCTAACAGTTTAGCAAATCATAAATTGACTAAGAACCTTAGTTAACTAGTATTTCTTGTTAAGGCATTCGATTAGACTTGAATAACCGAATCCTTCACTTTGATAAGTCTAACTAAGATCAGAATTAACTTAATTTCTCTTATCCGGAATCGACTTGCGCTAAACAATTGATCCCGGAAACTTTTTTGTTAAGCCATAAACAAATCATACAAACCAAATAAATCAAATTGCACAATTATTTATCTCAACCGGAAGCAATTGAAACAAACATGGTCATTGAAGCACCGCAATTTCACCGAAATTTCGTTAAGCCTAAACAATTGATACCAAACAATAAAGCAAGATACCAATAGTTTTTCTTAACCGGAAACAATTGAATCACACAGACATCCATACATAAATAATGGTATAAACATCAATTGTACCGAAAGTTTGTTAATCAAAAGCAAAATATATGCAAAAAAAATCAGGCTTTTCTTAAACAGGAAAACAATTAACTAACAAATTCGTTACCTCAAGTTTCACATCCTCTTCTCCATTTCTTCCCATCTTTCCAGGGAGGAATATCACTGTGTTGTCATCCTCTTGTAAGACAAAAGAACAACAACAAACACTAACCTTTACCAGAGAAAGGTTGAAAATCGGTTTTAACTAATGCGATGCAGAATTTGAAAACCCGAAACACATACGCTTTTATGCTAAACCAAAAATGATCCAACATATTATGACTTTTTCACACATGAGTTTCAATCGGAACCCCTTATGATCCTTTGATAAAGCCTACCAACATGGGCTAGAACTTAATCCCGCTAAATCAAAAAGTCACCCAAACCATTAGGGGTTCACAGTATGAGGTCGAATATTAAGGTTATGAAAACAGAAACCAAACATCACATAAACACATAGCAATAATATAAAGCATTCAAGCACAGACTATGTAATCCAAAACTATCACAAGATCATATATAGTTTTATTCAAAATAGACCTTCTACAATCATTGAAAGAAATAAAAAACCGATGTCTATTTTTCCGGATTAATCCTTCATCTTAATGTTATAGGAAGGTAGATTATTACTTTCAGTCTTTAGCTTGTGAAATTCTTCAAGTAGATAACCTTGTTGTTTGACCACAATTTCTTGCAGTTGAGAAATTTTCGTGAAGGATTCTGCAAGAACATGTAATTCTGTCTTTGATTGAACACATAAGTGTGTCAATGTTTCGATACATTGATCTTTCTTCAGCATATTTTCTCTTTCCTTCTTGCTAAGCCAATCTGTCTTTTTGATTTTTCTCTTTTGATTTCTCTATATCATGAGAAGATGCAGACTTATTCTTAAAGTGATCTTTTGATCTAGCATCTTATCAAAAGAAGAAATTGGATCCACACTCAAAGTTTGGACAACGAATGACCAAAAAAGGAGAAGGATCTTTTTATAAATTTTCATACTTCCGAAAATATAATACTCCTATAAATATGAATATCTCAAATATTTTCAATTACTAGATTTTATTCCCACAATCTATACATAAGTGCCTTGATCTTTCTTCTTCCTCACAAAATATTTGGCACACATCTTGAGGAAAGAATTCTAATACCGATCAGGTGGTATTAGTATGAGATTTTCTCTCATTATGGAATTTTGAACAACCAGAGTGTCCTTGATCCAGTGTTGTATGAGAAAGTCTCTTTTTGTTACCTCGAACTATCAAAGTATCTTGAGATTGACTGGGGTTGCATATGCAACTTTTGGTACTAGGATCGGTCACACTAGTTTCCATAAAATGGCCAACTAAGTACCAGGATCAGTTACCACTTATTTATGGTACTTAATTTTGATCGGTTGTTACACCAATTACTAAAACTTGTTAACCTACTACAAGGATCGCTTACACATCTTGTGATTAGTCCCACCAAGTTCTAGGATCGGTTACCCAATGACTAGGAATGGTTACACCAATTACAAATATCAATCATACCATCTCAGGTGATTACTTAAGATTGGTTTCACTAATAAAAGTCATACCGATACATAAGTTAGACATTGTGAATAGTTTTACCAAGATACATAAACAAGTTATGAGCTTTTATACTAAACATACATATTGGTAATCCAAAGATTTGCAATGAATAACACTACCAATAAGCCTAGAGATTTCCCTTTCGATTCACAAAACAAGTTCATGAATTGTTCTTCCTTTAAACGAATGTAAAACATTGTTTCCTAGGACGAAATCTTCACCCATACCCGTACATATAATCACAATAGCATTCATATGATTATGTCGATGTCTTATATACGAAGTTCAAAAGATAAGCGTTATACTTCATATTATAATTCCTTAATACTACGTCTAACTAGAGTATAATCATTCACAGCTTCGCAGTTATGTTTTCAATATAGCACGACTTGAAAGATACGTTAGGAATGAAACAGTTCAAGTCAAAATATTACTAACCTCAAGAGGAAGGATGATGTGGTCGTTGTAGTTATTAACTTCTTCACATTCTTCAAGTCTTCGAGTAATACTTGTATGTCCCATATCCTAATAACTTTCTAGCTAACCTGTACAAAGTGGACTCTAGTAAATAATCAAGCGACTCTTTAAATGAGTTTTGGTTCACTAAAATATGACAACCAAACTTGACATACCAACGCTTGGTGGGTTCTATCGAGCTATGCTCTTACACAAACGTTAACCCCGTATTACTTGATAGTGATCCTATAGAGTTTGGTTAAGTCCGAACCTATTATCAAGTAATCACACTTTGATTGTTGTATTGTCTCAATCTCGTATTCATAGACGATCACAGAAAGTGTGAATACGGATTTGTCGTATTGTCTCGACTTTGTCCATAGACAATCACTTTCGGTAAGAGGACTTATAGGTGGATATTTTAAAGATTGTGGTGTATTTTGATATTCTCATCTTTTCATATGTTAATATATAGGTTTTTCATATTCAAGAAATTTATATACCTTTCATAAAGTATAATTTGTTGCTTTCAGAAAGAAATTTATATTTTTTCATGTTTTTTCTTTCTTTCCTTGGAGGTTAAGTCCTACACCCTCATCCCTTCTATTTTTATTTTCATTTGATTAATAAAATCTCCCTGATTTGCATATACATTTAGCAAATTGACTTGAACTTTTTTTCCAGTTGGTAATTATAGTTTCGAAAAATAATTATCTTTGTAAAAGTACATTTCAATTTGCACTTAGAGCATCTCTGGAATGTTTTACAAATCTCATTTGGTTACTATCTATTTTAGCTCGTGTTGCATCACTTTTAGCTTATATATATACTGAAAGTTATTAAATAACTTATGTTGCATCGCTTAAGCGTGTTTTGACACTGAGAATGATAATTATCTCATTAATGAAATAATTTATCAAGGAAGAATGCCATAATTAAAATCCATGTGGGTTGGTGAATTGATATAGTGGTGTTAAATACCATAACATTTTTTCAATGAAATTCGATGAAGATCGAAAGCTTAAAGATTCATACTTCAGCGAGTAAAAATATTGAAATTGGTAAAACAATCAAATGCAATATCAAAATTTATATTGTAACACAATGTAAAACTTGCCAAGTTATGTATTTACTGTTATCTAGATTTTATACATGATCTAAAACAGTATGATTTGGTAAGGTGATCTAATACGGACTATATCTACCTTTATATATATACTCTAGCTTTATATCTTTAATGCACCAAAATCCATAGAAGTTTTATACTAAGATACAATTTTTCAAGGAGAACTATGGAAACGGTGTGTGATACCATAGTATAAGAAAGTTATAAGTGGAACTATAGTTGAAAAAAATTAGTATCTAACATTAATTAACCAACATTATTCATTTTTTTATTATACTCAATTTAGATCACGTTAGATGGAATTTTTAAATTTTTAACACGTGTTAAGAAGTATATAATTTATTTTTTCCTAATTAATACCCTTAAATAAAATTCACTAGCTGTATAAATAGATATTAGTACTATTTTTCCATAAAACGAAATAATATTTACTACTCTTAGTTTCCTTGTATAACTAGATATTACTACTGTTTTTTGCTAACAATCTCGATATAACATCGAATGCTTTCAAAACATTATTTTCGTCAAGCTCCAGTACTTCTAAGATCGAACATACCTCTTCTGGAACTGGCAGAGAATAACTTCCCGCTCGAATATCATTACAATCGATAAAATCAACTTAATTATATCAAGCTAGTGCTAAAAATAAAATAAATATGAATAAATAAAACTTTAAAGGCTTACCAGTAGAAATATGGGATAATATATGTCATATGTATAGTCCAAGATGGTTGCACTAGCTTCACGATACTATCAAACTTATGCTTCCACATGCAACTTTCCAAAATCGTATGCCTAATGATCACGACCAGAAGTACCATAAGAGACCCAAGGAATACAGTGTAGTCCAGATATACTAATATCACTAAACAAAATCCAATTAGCAGATCATACTGCTTCAACATATAGATTCAAAAAACCATATGACTAATGATCTTGACTGACAAATAGAAATGTGCATATGATTAATCTAACAAAGTTAATCTCTTTCAAGCTAGATATGCAATTGAATCAGACGAGATGTTTTAATCAAAAGTAAAAGAAACCAAAATCAAGAATGGAATGAGTAAATAATATATTTAACTGACTTTTTCAAATCAGTTGTGATGTTATCCCTATTGATTTCAACCTTAAACTTGATGATGTGTAAGAGTTGTCCCAGGGAAGATAAATTTCAGCAAACCATCATGTGATCTAACACAACAAACAATATTTGTAAAAAATATAAACCCATAAAACATCTTAGGTAAACAAAACAAAGAAAATTTAGGGTTTCAAATTTTTCCTCAAATTTTGTAAATCCAAGAAAGAAAAAGAATGAATGAAGTTAGATTTAGGTTTTTTACTTTCAGGTGGTGAACAACACCATATCTCCTCTTGTTGATGATGATCAGGTCTTTTTCAGAGAAGAACGATATAGTTTACGCAGGAAGCAGAAGAAGGGTTTTTTTTTTTGAGGTATTAGTCTCTGGTTCGACTCAAATCAGTGTTGTTGTCTTGTTGAGTTGTTCTTGTGCTGACTGATGAACAAAAACTCATCTTTCTCTTTTCTATTTTATTTGTAGTTCGGAAACAATCATACACATACGATAGACCGATCTATGAGGGCCCTAAGAGCTTGTTGTTACGAAAAGCCACAGTTGGCAAAAATAAACATAATTGCACTGAGATTGACTGGAGTTACTAAACTGCTAAATTGCTAAGCCAAATACGTCAACTGAATTTAGAAATTTCCAAATATGTCTAGACGCTATTATAAGTATCGTGTGTGTGTGTGGATACCATTATAAACAGCGGTTGTACCTGGATGCGCGTTTAAGTAGAGTCCGATATCGGGATGCAAATTATACTCATGTTTGTACCAGAGACATATGTATGAAGATAGTGTTTATTAAAACACAGTTAACAAACACGTCTCGCAGACGTTCTTTTAATGTATATTTGTAACAGACGGATTTATATATATTGTATCTTTGAAGATGTACTCATAATTTGTATTAGATATAGCATCCCCTACACCACTACGCCTGAAACGGAAGAATAAAAAATAAAAAGCTAGATATAGCTTAGCTATTTTTCAATTTAGCAACTCATGATTGTAGTTGCTCCAAATGAAAATGAAGTCTTTTCTTCTTCTTTTTTTCATATAGAAAATTGCTAATTTATAAAGCATTCTTGTCGGAAGTTATCTTTGTCATGCTAGATTTTGCCGATGCTAACTATAATAATAACAATATTGAAATTTCAGAACGATTATCAAATATAAAAAAGCCAATTTTGTGCGAATTATAAAGCAAAATATTTTTTTTTTTGACTTCTGCTACTATTGTCCGAACATGCTATAAGTATTACGTACAGATTTTGATCAACAATCTCAATCTCAAAATCAGATTTTTTTTTTCTTTTCCCGGAGATGAAAAACTATATATTCCTTGATGAATAGGGATATTGATGTTTTACAACTGACAACTTCATATTTCACTGGATAGATGGGATTATGAGTAGGGTTACGGTGTTTTATGCCTAACACGTTAGTGAATGACACTCCATGAGGATGTATAGAACTAGTACAAGTTGTAAATGAATTATTTGGTAGAAAGCTACATTCTTTCTGATAACAGAGCTTGGTTATATTCCAAATGAAAATATGGTTTTTCATTCATTCGTTTAGTTCTTAGACAATCATTGGTCCTATATACCCACTCCTGAATAGTTTAATCCTACAGCTATTCTAACATCAATGATCGGATACTGAACTCGAGGAAAAAAAACCTACTGCACTTATTTCATACTTCTTACATAAATACCCTTAATATTAAAATAAAATAAAGAATGAAATAGATTCTCCCGTAAGGCAACTATCTCTTAAAACTAAATGTACCTCGTTGATGTACATGACACTGCCTCTACCATTTAAGGATCCTTGTCCTTAAGGATGAAGTTTGGAAATTGAGCTTGTATGTGCGCAGTGTCCTCCCATGTCGCATCCTCTGGATCCGAGTTAAACCAATGAACTAAAACTTGAGGTACTGATGAGCCATCATGGAGTGTGCTTATGTGGTTCAGAATATCCATTGGTTACACCACATAATGGCCATCGTGATCGATTAAAGGCAATTGATGCATAGTTGCGGCATTGAGACCAATCTTTTTCTTTAGTTGGGAGACATAAAAAATAGGATGAATCCTCGATCACACTGGCAGCTTTGACTTATAAGCAACAACACCTATGCGTTGGATGACTTCAAAAGGTCCCAAAATATTTAGAATAAAGTTTGAAGTTCTTCCTAATAGTAACTGAAGTCTTCCTGTACGGTTGAAGACTCAGAATCATATCACCCACTGCAATTCCACGTATGATTATTTTTGATCTGCGAAAAACTTCATTCTTCTTTGAGCTTTAGTGAGGTCATTCTTGAGAAGTTGGAGCACATTATCCTCTTCTGTATGTAATCTTCAACTGTGGCCACATAAGTAAGAGTGGGAATGGGAAACACCAAGTGAGAAGGTTTGTACCCGTACAATGCTTGAAATGAAGACATCATAAGACTGGAATGATAATTAGTACTAAACCAATACTCTGTCAAGGCTAACTACTGAACCCACTGCTTAGGTTGTGTACCTGTCATGCACCTTAAATACTGCTATACACATGTATTTGTCCTCTCAGTTTGACCATTTTTCTGAGGATGGTAAGATGAACTTAGTTTCAAGATAGTTCCCAATGATTTGAATAATGCCTGCAACTGATAATAGTGTTATCTAAAACTATTAATGGGATGAACTTTCTTCAAAAAGTTTTACCAAAAACATAAAACCGTGTCTGTTAGACAGAAAATTAGTACTAGTATGCAACAAGAAGGAGAGTCTCTTTATAGGTTTTTAGGAAGATTAAATAATCTCTTGGCGCAGTGTCCCCATCATGGGTTTGACATAATGAAACTAGTGTAGATTTTTTATGACGGGTTAGACTACTCGACCAAAGCCATGGTTGAGTCATTATGTGCTGGTAGTTCTTGAATAAAACTATTGATTAAGCATATTCCTTTCTAGAAGAAGTACATGAAAAATCCCAACAGTAGTAATCATATCATTTGTTGCAACTGATAATAGAAGGACCACTATCTCTTAATACTAAATGCACTGTGCTGCTGTACATGACAGAGGCAATGGGCTACTAGTCTTTGTAATTACGGTGTCGGAAACATTAAAGTATAAATTAAAATAACTTTGGTCATTTAATAAATAAATTCCAGTTGCCTGAATATGTTCTTTTAACTCATGAACTTGATGGATCGGTTTAGAATTGACTCAGTCGTTTCTTGATCGAGCTAGCTCGGTTAGTGACTACATTCCAACTCTTAGTAATGCACGATTCAGAGTGAGTCACATGTGTTTTTACTGATTTGGCTCAACTGATGTCCACATCAATGTAGTTAATATTGGATATCGGTTTATCTCGGCCGCGAACGATACACTAATATAACTTTGTATCAGGGATATTATCGTTGAGATATCAGTGCAATATTGGTTCCGAATTTTATATCTATAATTTCTATAACAAATATTTTTTTCATACGTCTTATGTTAAGATAATAAATACCATCATTTTTAGGAAAAGAAACAAGTTTTCATTAAAAACATAAGAGTTGCCATACAAAGTTCAAACTGGAAACAAAAGAGTAACTTGAACAACTTTAAAGTTCACCATCTAAAATGATAATTAAATCAGATAATTACAATTTTAATCAAAACCATTTGACTCGTTATAGATACCATCATCTTCAGTAATTCCATCATCTCCACTAAGTACTCCATAGTCAGTGTCTAACATCAATTCATCAGTATCATATCTATCATACTCAGAGCCGATCGGATAAGTAGACTTACCTTGAATCATTGTCTAAACTACCACCATTCTACACCTAAAATACCCTCATGTTAAGGTTGTCAAAGATTCATACCTATCCACACTTGTGGAGGTTATAATACACTTGGCATGGAAAAGTAGAAGACTTGACTTTTAAGTACACATGAGAATTATCTAGCAGAGTCTTAGCAACCAAGTATACCTTGCTTGCAAGGATTTACTAATTGGTTGTTAAGTATCATGCTTGAGTCCCAAGTATTTATCTAGTATAAATAGGAGGGAGCTCATTTAAGGAATGACAAATCAACTCTAAGATCTTTATGAGTTTTCTCTCCTACTTCTCTTCTGCTTTCTACTTGTGGGGATATAAAACAATATTTCTAGAGAGTTAGTGTTATGATTAGCTTCTTGCTATTCATAAATTAGTGATTGATTCATCAATCATTGAGTGTTTTTAATTCTCCGTAGAAGTTCTATAATAAAGAGTTGATTATAACCGTTTGTGGATGTAGGCATATCATCGAACCACGTTAATTCTCGTGTTTTCGCTATCTTGTGCATCTTCTTTGTGTCTACTTTACTTCTACATTGATCCAAGTGTCATGTGTAATTATTATCGAATAATGCCGACACCTTATATCGGAAAGATCTATGGATTCGTATCGGTATATATCGGACGATATTATCGGACATATTTCATATCGCGATATTGTCGGCGATATATTGACCGATATCGACTACGCCGGTCGACATAAATCCATTTCGAACCCCTAACTTTCTTTTTACTGGAGTTGTTGTGACACCACTGAGCTATGATCTTGGACCCAAACACCCATTAAATTATTTCACTCAATTCATTTCACGAAATCAGTTTAGCCTCCGGTGTCCGGAGAATGTATTAATAATCAACTTCAAAGACTCATTAATTGGGGTATATATTTATGACCTTAAAGACTCAAAGTCTAAATGTATTTATGACTCCTTCGAAGTCTCGAACTGTAACGTTTTTTTTATTCTAGGCAAAATCAACACAGAAACATCCAATTGTGCCCCTGAGTTTCACTCTCCTCACCCTTGAGCCTGAACTTTCTCCAGCAAGATGGGCATAAGGTGCCAGTTGACCCGAACTTGCAATCCATCTACGGGTTTTTTCCCCAAACTTTTACACCTCTATGTCAATTAGATCCGTAAAACATGGAATCCGTATTAAAAGTGAGCCAATAAAACTTTAACACCTAGGAGTGTAAAAAATTTGGTGTAAAAATCCGGTAGATTTTTAGCATTTTCGCAGTTGACCCTATGCCCTCTTATTTAGTCAAAGGTAATGGTTCTCTCTTTGAGTAGCTTTGGGCAAACGTATGTCAGACAGAAAGAGATTTTGTTTTGTTTGATAAATGCAGTTACTGTTACATAAAAGTAGAAAACACAGATGAAACGTACGATAAGCACATCAATGAGATCGTTTACAACATCACGAAATTATGGCGCAGAGAAACATTAATTAGTGTGTCAAGTCACATCAAGAAAGCAATAATAAGAAGATAACATGATGAAACCTAATAAACAACAATACTTGGCACTTAGGTGCAGTACCGTACCGCTGACTATTCTTGTTGAGTCATTTTTGTCTCTTGTAATGTTTGGCTCGTCAGTGTTGATAATGTTCGAGTTCCATACACGTTTACCTTCACATTTACTATTTGGCACAATGTTGTTATGTACAGGACGTTATTGACGCAATAGTAAATGTGAAGGTATTGACGTTATTGTCTTATTGACGTTACAATTTCCTTTACCTCCAAGTCCGAGTTCCAGCTGAAAGGTATCACCATTTAGACGCAAAACACTACAATTGCCTTTACCTCTATGTTGTAGTTTTCAGCCTCCAGCACTCCTACGGTTTTACTCTTTCCAAATGAGACATGAATGGTATTGCAAAAGATACGAGAAAGAATAAAATCTTTTTCTATTTTTATAGGTTTACTCGTAAGTTTTCTCTTTCTTCCTGTTTTTGTTTTACTGGTGCATTTATTATTTTCTTTCCATCAATTGAGAAAGAATGAGTTGAATCCCACACAAGTAAGCAAGATCCTATATTTTCTGGTTCTTCATAATGAGGTCGTCTCCGAAACATCACAAAAAGTATCGTTTACCATGTAAGAAACAATACTGTGTCAAATCACTTCAAGAAATACCTCAGTAGTATGATAGCGTGAGCTAATGAACAATGCTCAGTGTTACCAAAAAAAAAAAAGATGTTTATCAGGAAAGAAAGAAATTTTATTAAGGAATTGAGTGTACATGAAAAGCTTTTACACGAAGGGAAGGAAAAAACAGAAGGAAAAAAAAAAGTTGCAAAAAAAAAAATCCGCAACTCAATACTATGAACGAAGGTGCTAAAATATCTATATATCTTACAAAAATAAATGTGTTTTTCAAAATCTGACGGCTCTATATGAATTTTTTATAGCGGTCGACCGTTTATATTCTTCTTAGGGTGCCTTAAAAATGTAAAACATAAATATTGGCTGAAAATGCACCACCGTTTTAAGCTCTCATCGAACGATCATAAATTTTCCCGTTCAATCGTATTTATATCACCTTTATATCCCATAATGTGCGCTAATCCCATACTCGCCCTAACCTCTTGCTATTTCCGTTACTCATAGTCTCATCCCATTACTTTTCATATTTATTTTAATTTTCCTTCCCATCAATAGAGAGGCGTCGTGGATGATCAATTTTAATATTTTTCGATCTATGAATCGAAACAGAGAATGTATTTTTCGATCCGTTTTGGTTGATTCATGTAGAAGGTGCAGAAACTTTGAGTTTGTAAGTGATTATCCTTTATAATTTGATTTTTCTTTGGTTAATCATAGGTTTCGATTTTTAACCATCTTTGTGTTAAATTTTTAGTTTATCATAGTTTTTTATATTTATTCTTCTGAATGATCTATCCATTGCGGCAAGATTCAAATTTGTCGACACTTTCGTGTTGGATTATGGATGCTTGATTGATCCTCTGTGAATCAATTTTCCATTTTCTTTATATCATTTCTTTGGAATTTTGTTTTTCATAATGAAAAAAATATTTTGAGAAAATCAGAATTTCTGTTTGTACGGTTGTTGCTGTCAATCCATTTCATTGAAAAGTGAAATGTTAAATGAGGGTCACCACTATTTAGATACTGAATCCATTTATACATCTTATACTGCAAGCGCCGATACAAGCATCGTGTCCAATACTTACGGAGATTTTAGTGTGTATGCTTGCACATAATTATGTCAGAACTCTGAACATATAGATATTTATGGGTGTACCCTTGATTTTAACATACTGATCTTTATAATGTTTGCAGGTACCATAATGCAAGACCACCTCTACATATTACTGTACCTATTAAGAAAGCCAAAACGCCTATATAGATTTTGGATGCGGATAATCTGAAAACTATTTCCAACTTCTCTCCATCATATGGGATCCAGCAGACCAGGTTAGTTTTACAACATTTTTCATTTTGACTACTCATTTTTCACTGGAAAACATATTCTTTTCCGGATTTCCTTTTGAACCCTGTAAATGCAGGCGCCTAATGTGATCATGTTTAATGCCCCCACCGCCCCCACTGAGAGACTCATTTAGAATGGTTGGCACTTGCTACTAACTTGCCTGCCCTTGGTATATAATAGGAAACTTCTTGGTGACGATGGTGACCTTTGGTGGGGTAAATGAGAAATCAAAGTTGATATGTCCATCGGGAGGTAAACACCCTGCAGTATATTTTTTGATTTTAGAGTTTTTAGAAAGCCGTCCATCAATTTTTTAATTGACCGGCCATACGATCCTTTTTGGACTGCAGATTCCTGCTCTGCTTTTAAGTCGAACAGAACCCTGCTCCACCAGCACCAATTGAATCCCTGGATACCGAGGTCCAGAAATTGGCATGGCACACCTCAAATGAGCTCATAGAAGGAAAGAGGTAAGCTAGGTATTTGGATATTCTTTGGTTATGCTTGAACATTAGGTTCTTTCTCAACCAGTTTATAGTAAAAAAAAAAAAAAAAATTTTGCACTCCACCCTTTTTAAGGATACTGCAAAAAAATCCTACTGTCTGGATAATTTCATATGCTGCATCACCATCTTGCTTTGGATTTTCAAATTACTGTCAATTTATTCCAGATGAAACAGAAAGTTTCAACCAGCTATGATGCCACTCGAGTTTAATGATTATATTCTTCATGTACCTCCAGTTTTGAACCAAGGTTTTTTAGCCATGTAAAAGTTGAAGGAAGCTCGGACACTGATGAACATCATCATGTGACTAAGAAGCCTTACCATGATGAAATATGCCAACTGGATGAGAGTCCAGTCGAACATGAGCACTGGCATACCACCTTATAATTAGAATGAATAGGACATTCTGAGCATTTACTTATGACAGTTACTTCTGTTTTATGTTTACTTCTTCTTTTTTTCATGTTTACCTCCCTATTTTTTTTTTGTTTGAATGTTGGTTACAAACCCCTCTTTATAGTGCTTAACTTGGTTGTTTCAGATGCACATCACTTTACATTACATATTGATTTTCCAGCCTTCATGGCCCCAGGTGACAAACTCTTGGGAACTTTACTTAGTGGGAGATTTGACATGATAAGAACGTTTGCATATTGATTCGTCCATTTTCAAAATTATTGTTAATGTCATGCGATATGAGAAAAGAAAAGTTCAAAATTATCTGAACTGATGTTAGTTCCATAGTGCGAGTCACTTTGTTAATTGGCGCCATGTCCGGCAGCCAGTGACAGAACAATTTTTAAGGTAAACTAATAAGAATGGGAGTGGTAAATATTGGTAAGTAGTGGTAAAATTTGGGATGAACCAATATTGTTAGTTCCCTTACCGGCATTGGTAACCGAACATTTTTGCATAATCATTTTAAACTCTAGAGAGCGTGATATACGTAATTCCTTTATCTGGAAGGAGATAGAAGCCTCAATCTTTCCTACGGATAGCAGAAGCATTCTGCTTTGGTAACTCTGCTGAAAACTGGTGAGCAATTAAACTAATGCACATCTTGAACGACATTTGGCGATAACTGCAGTAGAGATATTTTCTTTTTTGTTTTGACATGGCAGTAGAGATGTAGATATTTGGGTAATCATGTTTTTAATGGGTGGAATCTATATAACATACTCACCTTTCTATGAAAGCATACTAATACGTACTACTATGAATCTATGATCATATCCAGAATTTGGTTCAATGTTAGAAAGTTGGTTTTATTGCAATCATACCCAATATTCAAAAGAAACTGCAGAAAACCTTAATTGTTAAATTGCGTATTTTTATATGGGATTGTTTGCTGTGCTAAACGTTAGACTGCTGTTAAAATTTTATTGGACCCATGGATACTAACTTACGTTATTGGCAGGAAAGCAAGAATGAGCTATCTATAACGTAAGCTGAGAAGAGTAATGGTTTCTATTAATTTTCTAAGCTTATATTCACTAATTTTTGCTAAATTATGTTCTAAGATGATGGAGGGATATCAACCTTCATTATTGTTTGGGATACCGTTGGCACTTCTATTTTTTAGATCTCACAGACAGTGGTGTACCAACGTTGTAACACGATTCATCATCGTTATAGTTTTTAGAAAGTAATGGACGTCCAATAGTATAATGCAAGGATCTGGATACCATCATTTTGAGAAGAAAGTCATCTACTCTGGCTTGGCTTCACAAACTTAGTAACTTACAGTTTTAGTCCGTCTTTTTTAATTTTTGCTTCAGATAAATTCTTGAATTTTTGAAACTATAAATCTACTCAATGTTTGGTAAAGCCTTTGTATTTGAAATGATTAAAATTTACATCTCTTGGATTAATTTAATGGTAAATAGCACGAGAATATACAATTCAATCGACGAAGCTTCTGTCTGCACTTTTGGAAGCCACTGATACTGCCTTAGAATAGAGTAGAGATGAATAATATACAAGAAATGACATCCTAATATTTAGCTAATGTACACTGATACCACATTTAATTAATATTAAAATCTACAAGAAATGTATTTAAACCAACATAGGGTGTGAAAATATTTAGAACCGGTCACCAGAAACAATATCAATTTTTTTTCAAAAAAAAAGTCAAAAATAATTATAGGATAAACTCGCTAGAAGAATACAAGATCACTCATGCATTTCGAGAGGCTAACTAGGGTACGGACGGATTGGCGAACTTTGCGGTAGACAAACAATTACAAGATGAAGAATCAGGTAATGCATATATCTAGGATTATCTGGGATTATTTTTGCCTATCATTCGTAAATGTAATTGTACAAAACGATTCCACGGGTGTCTTTACCCCATACCCAGAAATGTTCCTTTTTAATAATAATTGAAACTTTCCTTTAAAAAGAAAAAACAAAAAAAAAACATCAGTTCGAACCCCGGGCCGTTACGGCACGGGTCATATGCTAGTCTACAGTATATTTTCAAACGCGTTTACTAGCATGTGTTGGAGAAAATGAGTTTATATGTCTTGGTTTGGATTTGATTTTGTGACCTATGAGTCATCAAGAATGCTTGCTCATTTTCTTATGAGTGAATGAAAGAGGATTTTTAGTTCCACATTGGATATACTAGAGGTAAATGTCCTCCATATATGCCGAGTATCTTAGTTACCAATATGGATGGGCGGGTACGAGCAGGAAGACAATATTTGTTCTCGCTAAGGCTTTGGGCTTAGGGCTCGGGCTTGTGCCTGCGCCATGGACATATGTCAACCAAGGTTTATTTCTTTTGGTCAAAATTATTTTGAATTATCTTAAAAAATTTAAAATGAATTTTTGATTGTCTGTTAATTGATTTGCTTAACTTGGGGCTTGTGACTTGGGAGAAAATTATTTACTTACCAAAATGAGTTTTATAACTTATGTCAACATTATGTCAATATTATGACAGAATCTTTCCTAAACGTTTTTAATTACTTCCTGTCATAATTTGTGACTTAATTTTTCCATAATTAATGCACTGAATTAACTCTCTTTTTTGCCTATAAAAGAAAATGAATTTCTCATTTGCAAATTGTGTCCAGAAGAGCTACTATCCTCTTCTTTTTGTCTCTCTCCCTCTGTGTGGTATTTTACATTTCTTCTGTGCCATTGCTGTTGAGTTCGTATGAGTGGGAAATATTATAGTGCTAACAATACTTGCAACGGGCAGTTTTATCCTGGATACAACTTGACCACAGGGTATAGGCATCACTCATTCTTGAGGCGTAACGGTCAACTATTGTGTTAAGGACAGCGTGTTGAACACGTGATTCTGTCCTCTGTTTGCATTCATCGAGTGTTTATTTACCTTTCAGAAATTTATTTCTAACATCTTCTTTGAGTTTTATTGTTACAATTGCAACAATCTTAACACAATAGACTTTTCTGTCTGTAACAATGAGTGAACGATGTTGAAGGCCTGCAAAAATTTCTGGGGAACTCATATGTTTTGTCAAAGCGATCACTTCCATTATAAATATAAGTATCAATAACTTTTGTTTATTTTATTGATCCTTGTTTCTTTTTTTATTGAACCCAACAATCATGGATGTTAATTGTGGAGTGCAAACAAAATGAAATTCTGGGTCAGCTGTAGAGTTTCGAATGTATCTCTTAACCTAGAAGGAATTTCGATGATCCCTTTTGACCTACTGTAGTAGACATATTGATATTCACCCTCACAAAATTTCAGAATTTTTGGAGTTGTAAAAGTATTTTTTTTGATATTTTACAAAACAGAGAAACGTTCCTGAAAAAATTCTGACGAGATGAATTTTGTTGTTGACTAAATTGGGTTTTATTGGGTAACCATGAGTTTTTTGAAACGGTGATTCAAACAAAGTTTGTATATCTATATGTTATTTTCAAAACTCATATCTTAATTTCCGATTCAGGATTGTGGTTTGTGAGATGTGGTGTCTGGAAAAACGTCGCGCATGTGGATGATCACAAACTTTCCAAAGCTGACAAAGGTGAGAATATCAAACGCAATAATAAGCATGGTCCTCATAAAAAGGTATGTTTCATAAATCTAAATCTATCATTATTTTAATTAAGGATTATTTTTATGTTTGTAAATTCCTGTCCATAGAGTAGTAAATTGTAGACAACGTAAAAACCTTAATACGTAGAAAGTTAATGTTAATTTAGTTGAAAGCAAACTAGAATGAGTTTAGTGGCATAATGTCAGAATTTATTTTAATAACCAATGTGAGAGATTTTTGGGTGGACTTTGGATCCACTAAGCATGTTTATTGAAACAAACACATGTTCACCTCCTATCAGAGGATAGGGGATGTCGAGAAACTCTATATGAGTAACTCATTTGCGACAGAGGTTGCAGAAAAGGGAAAGGTCGAGCAGAAGCTCATATCTGTAATATTCTCACATTGAATGAATTTTTCACTTTCCGGGCATATGCAAAAATCTTGTTTCTTGTTCTGTTGTAGATGGTAAAAGATTGAAGATCTTAATTAAATATGGAAAACTTGTTATAACTAAGGGAAATGATTTTTCAGGCATCGGTTATATGACTTAAGGTTTATATAAGCTTAAAGGAAAATTGATGAAGTGAAAATTTTTAATATTTTGTGTGTGTTAGAATGTTTTGCATGGTAGACTCAGATTAAATTATAAATCAATGCATAAACTAGCTAATGCAAGCTGCATACCCAAATTTAGTTTGGTAAAAGAACACAAATGTGAAATTTGCGTAGAATCAAAATATGCTAAAAAACCTTTTTAGCAAAAATGTTCAAAGAAATTATAAACCCTTAGAATTAATTCACTCAGACCTAGTTGACTTGAAATCCGTTCAAACTAGAGGTGGTGAGAAATGGTTTGTTACTTTTTTAGATGACTGTACGAGGTATTGTCATTTATATTTGCTTAGAGGTAAGGATGATGCTTTAGGAGCCTTTAATATATATAAACTAGAAGTTGAAAACCAATTAAATGATACCATTAAAACAGTTAGGTATGACCGTGGTGGTGAGTATAAAATTCTTATAGGAGATTTTTGTATATAAAATGGCTTAATACATGAAGTTACCCCTCCTTATTAACCTCAGTATAATGGTGTAGCTGAACGTAAGAACCGTACCATTAAGGAGATGATGACTTCCATGTTAATTAGTTCAGGATTACCTTCGAACTTGTGGTGGGGGGGGGGGGGGGGGGGGGGGGGGGGGGGGGGTGGAGCTGTCCTCTCATCCTGCTATATCCTAAATAGAGTATCCTTTAAAGGATCAGATAAAAATCCATATGAATTGTGGAAAGGTAGACAAACTTCTTTTGCATACTTCAAAGTATGGGGGTGTTTGGCTAAGGTTTCCATCCATAAACCTAAAACAACCAAGATAGGACCCAAAACTGTAGACTGTCTCTTCATAGGGTATCCTGATCACACTACTGCATATAGATTTATGGTTGTGAGTTCTGAAATTTCTGAAATTGGTGTGAATACTATTTTGGAATCTAGGATGTTGTGTTTTTTGAAATGTTTTTCCATTAAAATTTGACTCCCGTAAGAGAGATGTTGATCCCATAGATGTCCCTTCAACCAGTCAGACTTTACCTTTAGAGAAAGATGAAGTAGAAATTGAGCCTAAGAGAAGTAAAAGGACTAAAACCAAAACCTCCTTTGGACCTGACTTCATAATATGCCTAGCTTAGTCTGAGCTCCAGACTTGTAAATAATCCATAACATTTACCGAAACCTCATTCTGGTAAGAAGCTTCATTTAGTGAAATGGACTAAGTCCGTCTAAACCAGACTTATTAGCATGCTACTTTACCTCAAGGGAGTAAGACCATAGAGTGTAAATGAGTCTTTAAGAGGAAACATAAGGTATATGGAAGTGTGGAAACATATAAGGCTAGGTTGGTAGCTAAAGGCTATAAACTAAAAAATGGTGTAGATTTCCTTTATTGTTATTCACATGTGACGAGAATTACCTCTGTTGAGATGCTAATCGCTATTGCTTCCATTAACAACTTTGAGATACATCAGTTGGATGTTAAGACGGCATTTTTGAAAACCGTGAATTAGATAAAGAAATTTACATAGACCAATTTTAGGGCTTTGTATTGAAAGGTTGTGAAGAAAATTTTTGTAAGTTGAACAAATCTTTGTATAATTTTCAAATAAGCACGTAAACAATGACATGAAAAATTTGATCATGTGATAATGAGTAGTGGTTTTCTGTTAATGAATTTGGTAAGTATATTTATAACTTGTTAATGATGCATGTGTGGTTGTATCTTGTATGTTGATGATATGCTTATATTTGATACAAACATAGATGTGTTTAATTCCACTAAAACCATGCGATGAATGAGAATGTTGACTTGAAAGATTTAGGCCCTGATGATGTGATATTAGGGATGAGTATTAGAAGATAATCTAATGTTTATAGTCTTAGTAGTTCTCATTATATTGAATTCGTGCTTGTACTCCTTACGATTCTTCTTATATACTCAAGAAAAATAAGGGTAATGGAGTATCTTAACTTGAATACTCAAGAGTTATAGGATGTCTGATGAATTTAATGAACTGTAAGAGTCCAGACATTTCCTATAATGTGAGTAAGTTAAGTAGAAATTCTTGTAGTCCAGAGAAAGAACATTGGGATGCACTTAGTAGAGTATTACGGTACCTAAAATACTCTATTACCTTTTGTTTGATTATGAAAGGCATCTTGCTGTCCTTGAGGGATTTCGTGATGCAAATTGGATAGTTGACTCAGAGGAGTCTAAGTCTACGAGTGGATATATTTTCACTCTAGCTTGAGGGTTTGTTTTTGGAAGATTTCCAAAAAGGCATATTTTTCTCAATTCACTATGGATTTGAGAGTATTGCGTCAGATAAAGCACGAGAGGGGGCCGAGTGCCTAAGATGCTTTTTAGAAGACATTCCTCTCTGGCATAGGCCTGTGCCAGCTATATCTATACATTGTGTTAGCCAAGCTATAATAGCTAAAGCTAAAAACTAACTAATCTCAATCGGCGTTGTTTCCATTGATTGGATAAATTCCAAGGAGAATATCGCGCAACCTTTGACGAAAGGTTTTTTTGAAGAGATAGTTAGTAATGCATCGAGGGGCATGAGGCTTAGGCTCATTAAATAAACTTGCCATGAAGGATACTCAACCTTGCTGACTGGAGATCCCAAGATCAAGGTTTTGAATGAGACAACTAATTTGTGGTGATTCAAGGTAAACACTATCATAGAATTTCATTCTCTACCCCTTCCCTATGGTGTAGACGTGACTGTGTGACTGCATGTGGAGGATGACTTTCAATTAAGTCTTAATGGGTTATATAGTTTCAATTTAAGATTGAAGTGGGTTGTAGCAGTAAACACTCTTGATGGAACTCACCTATCTAAATGTGGAAGTGGGTCGCTTCCTATGAGAATAGAGCTGATTCTCTAGAGCATTCAGAGAAACGTGATTTGTCCAGGTCCAAAAAGGACACAACCGCACGAACTTAACAACACCTATAGAAATATCACGCGTGGTTATTATCGCGGATTACACCAAACGATCATTAACATCAACTGGATCGGTTTCTTGTTAAATGGTGATTAGGATGTCCACATGGGTGTACACTAACATATATACAACAGAAAGTATTTTTTTGGTGATTAAGATATCCAATGTAAGTGTGTACAGTGCGCTATGCACCCGTTTTCATTTATGGTAATTGAGATAAGCATCCATTCATAGTTGTTGCAAATAATACCAAAAAACTTGAAAACCTAATGTCCCAAGAGGGAACACGTAGAAATTCCAGGTTTGAATAAAAGTAACTTGTCGATTGCATTCCAAATTACAAATGCAGTTCAGTCATCATTTAAATATATTATCATTTTGTGTTGAAAAAAAAAATTTAGTAATTTTTTTTTTCGAAATTCAAAAAGTTGAATCTGAGTTAGGAAGCCATCTTTCATATCCTTTAAAAGTGTTATATCTACATTAATTTTTGGAACCACTGACAATTTTAAAATATGAACATTGACTTTGTGCTTGTATAGATGTATAATTGGCATGGTTATAGATTAGTGATATTCGAACCCATGGTAAAAAAGTTTAATCGGTTGGGTTAATATAATCTACAACCAGTCATTTTACGACCATTAAACGTCATCATTCCCTAAAATATTCTAGGTTTGAGAGACGTTATATCGTAATATGAAACCTCTGGATAAAGAATGATAACTATACATTTATGGTTTAAACTAACATATGAAAAACGCCCATCTTACGGCATCACAAAAAAATAAAAATAAAAAAATAAATAAAATGTAAACATTAAATCCTACAACATTCTCTTGGATATTAGTGATACGAAGCGTCCTTTAATCTTTCTTAGCAGTGAAAAATGACGCGCGTGATGATATTGCATATATCATATGCCAAATATGCTTTTGTTTACAAATTAATAATACAATCTGATTGTCTTAACCAAATAATGAAAGACTCGCATTAAATAAAATTGCATATCCAAACAAAAGAAATTTCCCCCTCTAATACGATACATGTATAAGAGAGTTGCTCTTTATCAACATATGCGTTTGAGACCTAGAAGTAAATAAGAGACCCAATATCAATGGTTTGAAAACTTGCAAATGGAACTGATATTACACATTGACCTAAAACATCCATAATTTTATAATTTGCTAGCATAAAATGAACATGACAATACAATTGAATATTAAAATATTCTTATATCAACTTCTATAAAATGTAAGATATTTGTATCGATTTTGGTTAGTTGGTATCTTTAATGAAATAAAAGAAGCTCAAGAATTAGATGATATCCACATAGTAAAAGATAGGTAATGGATCAAGTATTAGTCATGGTATATTTAGATGCAAAATGTAGATGGGTTCCTATGCACTAAGCTCTCTTAAACCAAGATAATCTTAAAAAAACTCGATAATTTAGTCATCGCAATCACATATGTGCATATGAACCACATCTTCTAGCAAAAATTAGACTTGTACCTTTCTGGAATACCAAAACTTCTTCACTTGAATCAATGATAAAATGCATGCAATGAAAATTTGTGTAGTCCAGACACATATAGATATAGTGACGCATCCCACAGAAAAAAATATTGTATTATTATATTGCTCCCTAAACCGCTTTCTTCATTGCTTAAAAACAATCTCCTGAAATCAGAAAATGAAAGATTATAGGTGAGTTTCAATAAGCCAGTTCTGCGTTGCTTGTTTTGAGGCTTCTTAAATTTCAGTATTAACAAGATGGTTGACTATGTATAAAGAATTTAAGATGATCTTCTAAGAGAATAACTATTTTTAGATGTCAACTGCATATAACCATTATTTGACTATGTGTGAAGAATTTAAGATAAACAAATCCTCACTTTGTAAATCATCAAAAGGTTATAAATATGAAGAAATGTAATTTCAATTTTCACATGATACAAAAAATTTGAAGAATAACATACATACATAATCAAGAAACTTTAATCCATTTTATTCTTATGTACACGACCCTAATCCAACAAAGAGTATGAACTCTCTAACAACAGTAGCAATATAGTTAAAAAAATGTTATTTACCGACCCAAGTTAAGTGCATAACAATAGAACCATCGTTTTCTTCGTCATTTAATAACATACATACATAATCAAGAAACTTTAATCCATTTGATACGAACATGTACATGACTCCAATCCAACAAAGAGTGTGAACTCTCTAACAGCAGTAGCAATACAGTTAAAAAATGTTATTTACCGACCCAAAGTAAGTGCATAACAATGGAACCATCGTTTTCATCGTCATTTATTTTCACTCCATGTAAATCCTCTGATTTTGGCCCGAAGAAGTCAAAGTCTAATTGGAATAAAAATTAAAGATAAATGCTAACATAAATTATCTCAATCAACCAAAACAATAGAGAATCATACCTTGAGAATAAAGTTGTGCAAAGGATGAATAGAGTTGTTAATTTAGAATAAAAGAAACGGATTGACATTAAATGGAAGGAATAACTCTCAAATAAATGACATTAAAAATCTAAATTCATTGTCTTAAGTAAAATTAATACGTGAATTAATCTGGACCCTTCTTTATATGCCTAAAATGTGGATTAATATGTAGCTCAATCTGGACCATTCTTTATATGCCAGAAATGTAATTGAATAATTTAAATTTGTATCTCAACCTGGACCATCCTTTATGTGTCCAAACTCTAAATCTCTGTCCAAAGGGAAAAATATCATTGTCCCTTATAATAGAGAAGATATATATAAGGTAAAATAAAGATTAAAATATTGTACGTAAGTTCTATTAAAGGTCACAGAGATGCTCCAAATGCAAGTTGAAATGGGCTTTTATACAGATTATTGACTAGTAAATTATTTCACAATAAATACCACTTGAAGAAGATTCTCAAGTCATTTTGGTAAATGTGTATGCAAAACCAGGGACAAAACTACCTCTATTTTATTAGTTGAAATATGTGATGTTCCCTAAATGCAACTAAACTTCATTATGTACAATTACCTGTGTCAATCAAAAATTTGAAACTTAAATACTAATCATTGAAATATTATTCTTAATAGTCTTTGCAGTATCCCATTAACAAATTTAGGATGAATCAATAAAATAAAGGTAAACACGTAATGAAGAAAATCAAAATTTTTTATTTATTTTTTAAACATGTTTTCTAAAGGGTAATTTTATTAATAAAAGGAAAAGAAAACATAAAGGATGGTTGATTAAGGGATGACCTCCAAATAAAAAAAAAAGAAGGAAAAAATATCAAGAAATATAAGTTCCTTTCTGAAAGTAACGAAATCGTACTTTAAGAAATATATAAATTTATTGAATATATAAAACCTATATATAGAGATAAAATCTTTCCCATAACGAGAAATTATACTAAAATAATATTACAAAGCCGCAACTAAACTTATGCACACATTTGAAAATTATGATTGTATAAATAACTTGTGGTCTAGATAACGGAACAACCATAAAAACCTAGTTTAGCGCTTTTATACATTGACAGGTACAACTGATCTTGGCAACTATAAGAACAATACCAAGCATCAATTCTCATACAACTTTTATTAGTTGGACTACAAATCCAAGTTCTGGCTCACGTGATTTTTCTTGATAAATTTTTCTAGTTGTTTTGCTCATGGTACAGTGGATAACATTTATTATAATAATATATGAAATAATGGGGATTCATCATGCTCGGAGGTGCTCTCATTTGTTTGATTGAGTTTATTACATGGTTGAAGCTATTGTCTCCACGGTAACTTTTTTTTGTTGTTGTTGCTTTTTGTGCTAACAACTATTACTTTTTCCTTCTTTCGAGATTAAATAATTAACTAGTTTTCTACAGATTTTATTATGCGTATTAATCTCATTGGTCTTAAAGATCTACTTTTACGTATTTCATCTAAATTCTCTTAGAGTTCTACTTTGGACATTATATGATATATGCTTTTCCAATATTCAGTACTGCAGTAACTAACATAAATAGCTTACAGATTGGAAAAGCATTATATCATATAATGTCCAACTAATATAAGTTGGACATTATATCATATTAGTCATTCAATTTTTTTTTTGATGAAAAAATATAAAGGGTGGAAGGTGATTTATTTTTAAGTTTATGTGGTTTTTGTTTCCTTGGTTTTAAAGGGAAGGAGAAACATGAGTTGGAGCACAGCAACGGTCAAAAGAAGAAGGGAAAGAAAGAGAAGGAGGAGGAAAATAAAGAGAATGAGGAAGAAAATAAAGAGAATGAAGAAAAAAATAAAGCAAGTTTTAGCGTATGTTTGAATTCGACGGGTGACAAGTACAAAGAAGAAGAAGATGATCTTTGTTGAAGATGACGAAGAAATTGATCAGTAAGGAAACCTGGTATGAGTTTGACCCAGTTACGAAGAATAAGATTTGACAATGTTTCTTTAAAAGTACGGTTTCCTTACTAAAAGTACGGTTCTTATATTCAGTAAATTTATATCTTTCTAAAAGTACGGTTTCCTTACTTTCAGAAAGGAATTTATATTTCTTGATATTTTTTCTTTTTTTTTTAATTTGGAGGCCATGCCTTAATCAACCATACCTTATGTTTTTCTTTTCCTTTATTAATAAAATTACCCTTCAGAAAACCTGTTTAAAAAATAAATAAAAAATTACAGTTAGATGGACTTAGCTTGTCACACACAAATGAAATATACTTCATTTAGATATGGGTAACCGTACCTAAACGTGTATACTTAGTTGGTTCAATAATAGTCAACCAAAGTTAGCCATATGAACACTTTTGTCTAATCCACATTCATCTAACACATCAAGATCAACTATGATGACTAAAGATATTCAAAGGATCCAATTTTGTTCTTCATAGAGTTGTTCAATTTTTCATTATTTTATAGTAAAATACATGAACATTTAACCCACTGTTTGCAAAGATTGCATTCCTTATTATGTAAATGTATTTGTTCATGACTATGAAATCATACTTTGCCGATTTAAGAACTAGAATTACTTAAGTTTGCGAAAGGGTATGCAAACTTAAGTTCCGGATATTGGTCACAAGCCAATAGTTTGCAAATGGGTACGCAAACTTCTTTCCCGGACTTCAATAGTTAAACCAGTTTGTGAATGGGTATGCAAACTTAAGTACCCTGACTTAAACAGTTGAATAATTTTGCGAATGGGTATGCAAACTTTCGATCCTGAATTCTATCAAAACAGTTCGTACACAAAGTACACAAACCGTAATGTATCCAGACATGGGTTTTATCTCTTAACCCATTTAAATCACTGAAACATTCTTATAAGACGACAATGGATGTTTCACACACACCATTAGCTATTAAGCAATTTTCAATTGATTGAATGATCAATACAAAACTTTCCAAGTCGACATCAAATGACTGTCTCACACAAATCATGTAAGATGTTTCAAGGAAATTTCCAAATGATCATCATTTGACATAAAGTCAAGAATAATGATGAATGCATCTAAGACAGAAAGCTACCAACATGTATTTCTAGAAATACATAAGCGAGTTATACTTAGCTCGAAATATGAAATGTGTATGATACGAAAGACTATATCGTATACGACTTTTGTCTCAATATGAGATAAGCAAGAATATAACATACTTCTGAGGATAGATAACTTTTAGTCTTCACATACCTTTTGTTGATGAAGTTCCTCAAAGTTCTTCAGTAGATCTTCGTCTTCCGTTGTAAGCGCCGTGAAGTCTAAAGCTCAACTATACAATATCTCCTAGTATGAAACTCCTATAGATAGACTAGAAATCAAGACTATGGTTTTGATCAACTAAACTTGACAAACAAGATTGAGATATCAACGCTTTCGAGTTCGACCGAGTCATGCTCTAATAATCTACCCCTTTGTCAATTTTAGTGACAATATTATCATATGAATTACAAAATAAATAAGACTTTGTTTCTTCTCATCTATCATGATTGATTTCCTTGGTTCTTCAACATTACTTGAATTCTTTGCCGCTCCAAGTATTCCAGTGACTCTGAATATGTTCGACCCAGCATCATTGTTGTTGAAGATCCCTAACTATAACAATAATCAACAAGATTGTTTTCATATTGTTATTGTCATAGTATTATTACACAACATCAAATTTCAATTGTACCACAACTTTAACAATAATACTATGGTGATATGTATCACTCCCCCGTAGTCAATATTTCATCTCACAATGAAAACCACTCCCCCTTACATAATGATCCGTAGAGCATATGTATATAGTGTGAACTACAAAATAATTCTCCTCCTTTTTGTCAATATAAATTGGCAAAGGTACAAAAATTATGTGATCATAATGAAATTATCATAGAGATACTTCATGACTAAAAGAGAACATATAACCTTTGTTTCGATAATTTCACATAGTCTAAACTTAGTGTATTCACCAAGGAGTTAATAAATATACAAGATAAATGCGACAATATTCCACAGCCACACTCCCCACAAAGATTTGGCAATGAAGCACAAGTTCAATTAAGAACTCTCCCTCATAAAATGTCATTCCCAAAAGGAACAACAAGAGCGACCTTACTTTCACAAGAAAAGAAGGATTTCTTTGGACATTAACAAATCACATGAATTTGTATCCAGAAAACTCAATTAGATTAACCACAAAGGAACCTTAATGATTAATTTAATCGGAAATTCTCAACATAAGAAAACTTACGGAGCCAGACAGTACTTTCACATAAAGTGGATCATGGAAAGATCAATACTGCGGAATATTTAAATATTCATTTTATTCTTCATCGAAATTTGCATAATGATACCATAGACTTAATCTTTGACATATAATTCAAAAGTTCATTATATTTTCCATCAGTATTTGCATAATGACGCAATAGACTTAACTTTTGAGCATATATGGAGTAATCACAGTTTACGGATGTAAACCACATATCCCATACAAAATTATTTTTGCAATATATAAAACCATAGAGATTAATACTGCAAACTGGTATGCAAACGAATCTCCCTGGATTTTATTACAAAATTTCAGTTTGCAAACTGGTATGCAAACCTGAAGTGTACCAAGAAGGAAAAAAATCCGGAACATTTAAGAACCTTGAACACAAATCAAGTTAGGTAGACATGAACGAAAATAGAAGGTACATGAATCATTATAAGTACTTTAAGCAAATAATAAAAACATAAATCTTTCTCAAGACTAGAGACATACCTTTTTAGAGGAATCCAATCGAATTCTACGGCCTTACCAAAGATTCAAAATCATACCTAACACAATATGTGCGGCCCAATTCTCGTGCTTCCCTCACCGTATACACATCAGGGCATTCCTTGGTGAGGATTCACTTATAACACAATCAAGTTGTGTTGAGGTTGTTAGAGCACTACTCGGTCGAACTCGCAATCTTTGCTATCTCAAGCTTGTTTGTGAAGTTTAGTTACCAAAACTATAAATATTGATTTCTACTCTACTTATAGCTAAGTCTCGGATTAGGATAGTAACTGTAGTAGATCTTTAGACTCCACGGTGTTCATCGAATGAAGACAAAGAACTATTCAAGGGAACTTGTGGAACTTCATCAACAAAAGGTATGTGGAGATCACTTGAACTTATCTATCACTCAAAAGTCTACCTATTATATATCCTATTTTGAGACAAAAGTCGTATTGCTATATAGACTTCAATTATATGCACTTGCTATTTCGAGCTGAGTTTAACTCACTTATCTATTTCTCGAAATATTTGTTGATAAGATTTTTCTTTAACCAAGTTCATCTTTACTCTTGAATAAAGTCATATTGATTGTTTCAATAACTTGAAAATCTCTTTGATGCTTATAGTTTGTGGATAACAACTATTGTCATCCTCTAAGAAAATTTCAATGATTGAAATGAGAGTTTATAACAAGTAACCATGTTTGTATACAAACATAGTGTGTTTTCACATTTATGTAAACATCCAAAACTGGGAACCTAAGTATGCGTACCCGTTTTCATACTTAAGTAGGTTACTATAACACCATGTGTTTTTAGCATGGAGCATGCTAAGAGATGAGCCATGGCCTGAGATGAAGCTTCATCCAAAGATTTCATTGTTTGATAAGAGGTAGATTGGCTTAAGGCCAATATTTCACAAAAATAACGCGTTTTATTTGGCATTTAAGGGACAAATCTTGCATCAAATGATGTATTAGGCGAGTTGGGTAGGTGGTCCGTCGTCGCTCATATCATCTAATTTAGAGATGATTGCGGCACTTTGGCCTCTCATATCATCTGGCTCGGTAGCGCGACGCAAGAGATGATTGTGGCCATACTTGATGAGGCTATTTGAATTTCATTCCTTGGATGATCATACTTCCTATCAAGGCGTTCGACGTAGGCATGTACCAATAGTACATTGGACATGTCCAGGAAAGTAACTCATATGGGTATGCAAGTAGTGGAGCCTGCATGAGCCTAAGGGAGATGGAATTAGATAGTCAATGGTCTATGTGAAAGTCCAAGCATGCCTTATGCCTGGACAACACTGGGAATCCAGTGATGCATGCAAGATGCATTGGCCATAACCTCTGTGGCTTTGAACCCTTCGCATAACAATGGTAAGTTGGAACGATGTGGAAGCTAAAATAGATGCATCATGGTCCACGATCATGCTTGCAAGGGAAAATGAACGTGCATTTGCCTAGCTTTAAGTCCCGAATCGTAGCTTTATCATGGCGCATCGGGGGAGTTATGGCCTACGGGGCAACGCGCCAAAGGAGTAATTTTCCGGTCCGTCACAGTTGGTATCAGAGCAAGTTCTGAGAAAACTCTAGGGACAGTGCGGAGTGGACTCATTGGCGAGTATTTTCCTCGAAAGGAAAACTTAAAGTTGAAGAGTAGGTCAACTTTTTCGCGGAAAGAGTTTGTAACTGTAATGCTAGTTACTTGGAGAATCGAGTTGAGATTGTTCATGTGTTGTGAGTTTTCCTGGCCTAAGTGGAACTCCACTTACGAGTGGATATCTGGAAGACCGTCTGGGACGGTGAGTAGACAATGGGACTGATCATCCCCACACATTGGAAACTGGCCAATGGTGTGTGTTGTCGGGCCCGGATAGCATCCCACTTACGAGTGGAAACCTGGATGACCATCAGGGACGGTGGGCAACTGGATCCTGTTCCACACAGTACTACAAATTGTTGAGATCTTTCAACCTTGTGAACTTTAGGAACTCCTGACGAATGTGTAGTATGGGATGCGCATTTATGATACCTTGTTGAGATATCCTTTTGGCACTGGCCAATTGAGATTTTTGGTAATGTTGTGGATTTGTTAGAGCATTTCTCGGTCGAACTCACATGCATTGCTATCTCAAGCATGTTTGTCAATGTTAATGATCAAAACTATAAGTCTTTATTTCTACTCTACTATAACTAAGTCTCGTACTAGGATAGAAAGTGTAGTTGAGCTCAGGAACTCCATGGCAGATCATCATACAAGACGAAGAACTACTCAAGGAACTGGTGGAACTTCATCAACAAAAAGGTATGTGGATACTTGAACTTATCTATCACTCAAAAGTCTCTCTAATCTATCTCCTATCTTGAGACAAAATTCGTTTTGCTATATAGACTTTGATTATACACATTTTCTATTTCGAGCCGAGTTTATCGCGAACCCAGTCCGCGAACTTGAGTTGGTTATATCTAAAAACGATTGTTTGTGAGCTCATGTTTATATAAACTAATGAATGCTATTTGCAAAACGTGGCTATAAAGTTCATGAACCGATTCGAGTGAATCAAATCGTTTTTTCTTCAATTGTGTCTTGTGTAGTACATAATATTTCCTTTCAATTGAACAACTCTCTAATTAGTTCATTTTAGTCATTTGAACTAGTTATAGTGAAGAAGAAGATGCTTGATATGAAAGTGCTCAAATGGCTAACCATTTGGTTAACTATTGTTGAAACAACAAATGTACATATTTGGGTACGGTTACACAAACCTAGAAACGTGCATTTCATTTGTGTGTAACAAGCTAGGTTTTCGATCTAACGGTTGAAAGATATTAGCTTGAATTTAATCAAGTTTTCATCTAATGGTGAATATTGAATTCTTTGTTACCAGGCTAACATTAATTCCAAATCCTGATTTGAAAGATATTAGCTTGAATCTAATCAGGTTCTCCTTTAACCTTTGGTTTTCTTCTCTTAAACCAGGTTAACGACTTAAAGACTTTATTGGTATTGTGAAGCCAGACCGATACTACTTTCTCGTAGTTATGTGATCTGATCTTGTTGTTTCTATCGTACGAGTATCATCACAAATACTGGATTGATACCTACGATAGGCAAGATATAAAAGTAGTCACAAACATCTTCGTCTCATCATTTGTGATTCCACAATATCTTCTTTCGCCGCGTCGATTAAGATTATTGTCAGGTGATTGATAATATTAGGCCGTTCTTCGGGAATATAAGTCCGGGTTATCAATTGGTTCCTGTTCACCTTGATTTATCAAAAGACGGAACAAAAACTCTTGGGTATTTCTGTGGGAGACAGATTTATTCAATCCGTAGACTTTTATGTGTGATACAAATTTGTTTATTAAAGTTTTCGACTTTGGGTCGTAGAAACTCTTAGTTGTGAGTGAGATCAGCTAAGGGAATCAAGTGCATAGTATCCTGCTGGGATCAGAGACGTAAGGAGCACAACTGTACCTTGGATCGGTGTGAGATTGATTGGGGTTCAACTACAGTCCAGACCGAAGTTAGTTTGTAATAGGCTAGTGTCTGTAGCGACTTAATACAGTATGTGTTCAATCTGGACTAGGTCCCGGGGTTTTTCTGCATTTGCGGTTTCCTCGTTAACAAAATTCTGGTGTCTGTGTTATTTCTATTTCCGCATTATATTGTTTATCTTTATAATTAAAATATCACAGGTTGTGCGTTAGAATCAATCAATTGGAAATCCGATCTTTGGTTGTTGATTTAAATTGATTGATACTTGGATATTGGTCTTTGGTACCATCCAAGTTATCTCTCTAGTATTTGATAAAGACTCGCATTTTTCTATTTGGAGTTTGTCCATATATATTTCTAAGAGAAATATTGGGTGTGGTTGCTATACCCCCATTTTTTCAGGATTCTTTTTGGATTCCTGAGTATGCGGTATGGTACATTTTCTCAGAAAGTCTAAATTGATGTTCACGACAACATGAAGAAACCCGTGATTTCTGAGCAACTGGTATGAGACTTTTGCTCAGGAATCCAAACCGAAGAGTTTGTCCACAATAGTTTTTGTTTTGAATTTCGGGGACAAAATTATTTAAAAGGGTGAATAATGTAACACCATGTGTTTTTGGCATGCGCATGCTAAGAGATGCGGCATGGCCTGAGATGAAGCTTCATCCAAAACTTCCGTTTCTTGGTAAGAGGTAGATTGGCTTAAGGCCAATATCGCACTAAAATAACGCATTATGTTTGGAATTTTGATAAGGGCCAAATCTCGCATCAAATGATGTATTAGGATAGTTGGGTAGGTGGTCTCGAGTTTGCAGCGTAATCACTGCGCATTACGAAGGATATTGTCCTAGAGCCAATATCGCACAATCATTACGCATCAGGCCAGAGAGGGCAGGCCGGACGAATGTTGCGCAATCATTATGCGTAATCATTGTACGCAATCATTATGTGAAATCATATTACGCAATCATTGCTCGAAATCATTGCATATTAAAGCAATTACTACATTTGAAAGCAGTCATTGCATATGAGAGCAATCATTTCATATGAAAGCAATCATTGCGTATGAAAACAATCATTGCGTATGAAAGCAATCGTTGCTTATGAAATCAATCATTGCATGTTAATTTGGTCCCCAATTCCAACTTGTAGAAATTTCAAGTTAACATATAAAGGGAGGGATAGTTGGTTGAAGGTGCATATGCGGACTATGTGCCAAGTAAGCTTCATAGATTAGTCGAAAGAGTATAAATGATGCTTAAGGTTCGTTTATAGTTGCGTAGCCTTGCGAAAATGGCATTTGATGCTTAGGCATCACTATGCCATATCGCAGACCCGATGATGCATAATCATTGTGCATTGATGTAATTTCAAAGTTGTTGTAGTAATAAATAATAGAGTTCTTTCAAGACTTGTGAAGGTTGTGCTTTTAGATTTAAATTTTAAAACTAAAGAAAATAAAGAAAATTAAAACTGATTATATTAGAGAGACCGGGGTTCAGGATTTCACCATTGACCAAAATTCATGTAATTTAATGTTAATTTTTATCATGCAATTCTAGACAATATAACTCCAATCAAAAGAAATTGTGATTCTAATCATTGCCTAAATTATATTTTCAAAACATCAATTGTTAATCGCAAGAATGATGTATCAAAAGCCCTAAACTAAGCATACTTCATCAACAGAAAACACAACTAATTAATAAAAATCATCACTCAATTTTCATTCGGTGCAAATAATCATAAAAGAATTGCATAAATAAATTCAAATAAATTTTACCACATAACTTTTCGAAGAATGGCTTCCTCCATCGCCCTGGAAGATTGGTTTTAGCTCATCATGTTGGAAACACACTCAAAATATGTATTCATGGCTCAAAAAGTGTTTACAAGAAGAGAAAATAGTGAAACAGGAAATCTGCAACATCACATGCGCGTTGCAGACCGACTGTTTCAACTCTCAAATGTTATGATGAAGATAATCGTTACAAATATGAAGATAAATGTTGCAGAAGAGGATGAAGAAACTGTTACAATGAAGATAAATGTTGCAAACCAGTTGAAGAAACTGTGACAAGCATTTGAAGAAACCGTTACGCGGATGAAGAAACCGTCGTTGTTTCCCTGTTCTTCACGAGAAGCAGCAACAGAGTTCTGAAAACTCTTGATTAATGCTTCCTGAGCTCTCCTCTCGACCCCAAACTCTCCCCTCCCCTTCTATGTGATCCTAGGAACCTATTTATACATCATTGCGACATTGAATCTCCCAAAATCTCTTTATTTAATCCCATTATTTCTTTTATTCTCGAAAATATATTGTTTCCAAAAATCGTTTTCCTACGCGTCTGCAGCTGTATTTCTTTCCTTCTATACCTTCTTCACGCTCCAGAATATCGATCAACTCTTCCAAACACGTGCAGTACATGTTTAAATTCCTCACAACTCGTGCAAGATCATGTTTTTCCTCCAACTCCCTGTTTGGATTAAACCAAGTTATCCAGCCAAATTTGATCGAAACAAACACCCATACTATCTCTGTTAGGACATATCACAACTACCCATGAAGTTTCAGCGAATGAATCACACAAAAAATCCTCCAAACATTCGATCGAAATTCTTCCAGTGAAGTGAAATGTTTTCCCGCCAAAATTGGTTTTGAATTTGAGAAGAATATGTCCTCCCCCTAATCATGTACGGGTTTACCTTTAGCACTAGCCTTATGGGGTGCAAATAGTAATTTTGGGCGTAAATAGTAATTTTTCTGGGGTTTCTCCGACACATTTTTGGGGTGCTTCCGGTGCATTTCTGTGGTGCCTTTAGTACTTTATCCTTGGGTGTAAAACACCACTTTTCGAGCCAATTTTTGTTGCAAGAGCTTATTTCTCTATAAATACCTACAAAGACATAAAATAACAAAATAAATACAAAATCGAGCACTAACAATATATACAATTGAGACATATTAGATACATAAATGCGTCTATCATGCATCTTGACGGAACTGCCTATACGGACGAGGCCATCACCATTATTGCTAGGCCACGACCTTGCAAACGAGTTTGGCTTAAGTTGCGGACCCTTCGGTGATGAACTACAGTCTATGCTTGATACCTTTAGAGTAAGGAAAGGTACGTAGGCAGCTGCAATGAGTTGCAGCATTGCCGGTCCAGCATGTTATTGCTCATATCATCTATTTTAGAGATGATTGCGGCACTTTAGCCTCTCATATCATCTGGCTCGGTAGATCGACGCAAGAGATGATTGTGGCCATACTTGATGAGGCTAGTTGCATTCCATTCCTTGGATGCTCATACTTCCTATCAAGGCGTTCGACGTAGGCATGTACCAATAGTGCATTGGACATGGCCAGGAAAGTAACTCATATCGGTATGCATGTAGTGGAGACTTCATGAGCCTAAGGGAGATTGAATTAGACTGTAAATGGTCTATGTGAAAGTCCAAGCATGCCTTATGCCTGGAAAACACTCGCCATCCAGTGATGCATGCAAGATGCATTGGCCATAGCCTCTATGGCTTTGAACCCTTCGCAGAACAAGGGTAAGTTAGAACTATGTGGAAGCTAAAATAGTTGCATCATGCTCCATGAGCATGCTTGCAAGGGAAATGAACGTGCAGTTTCCTAGCTTTAAGGCCCAGATCGTAGCTTCATCATGGGGTATCGGGAGTTACGTCCTACGGAGCAACGCGCCAAAGGTGTAATTTTCCGGTCCGTCACAGTTACTTTCTAAAATCGGTTTGTTCATGAACTAAAACATTTATATAATAAGGAATGCAATATTTTGCAAACCGTGGCTATGATGTTCATGAATTGATTCGAGTGAATCAAAATCAATTTTGCTTCAATTGTGTCTTGTATACTTCTATGATATTTAAGAAATTGAACAACTCTCTAACTAGTTTCATATGAGTCATTTGAACTAGTTATGGTGAAGATGAATAAGGTTGATATGAAAGTGCTCATATGGCTAACCATTGGTTAACTATTGTTGAACCGACTAAGTGTACACGTTTTGGTATGGTTACCGAAACCTAAATGAAGTTACATTTCATTTGTGTATAACATGCTTAGTTCGATCTAACAGTTGAAAGATATTAGCTTGAATCTAATCAGTTTTTCTTCTAATGGTGAATATTGAATGCTTTGTTACCAAGGTAACTTATATTGCAAACCATGATTTGAAATCTATATAAAGGAGAACTCTAGCAACTGGGAAACCTAATCCCCACACCTCCTGTGTGATACTAGTTGCATAAGCTTGAGTCGATTCTTCTTTAACCTTCGGTTTTTCACGATACCCTGTAGGTTAACGACTTGAAGAACTCATTGGGATTTTTAAGCCAAACCCAACTATTTTCTCTTTAGTTGCATGTTCTGATCTTTTTGTTTTCTATCGTGATTGAGTACTATCTTCTTTAATATTTGCTCGAGATTTTATCTCCGATAGGCAATATTGAAAAGTAGTCACAAACATCTTCGTCTCATCGTTTGTGACTCCACAATATCTTGTTTCGTTAATCAATTAATATTATTTTGAGATGATTGATATTTCTAGGATGTTCTTCGGGAATATAAGTCTGGTATATCAATTGGTTCATGCTCACCTTGATTTATCAAAAGACGGAACAAAACTTGCAGGTTTATCTGTGGGAGACAGATTTATCTATTCAATAGACTTTTCTGCGTGATACAGATTTGTTTATCAAGTTTTCGACTTTGGGTCGTAGCAGCTTTTAGTTGTGGGTGATATCAGCTAACAGAATCAAGTGCGCAGAATCCGGCGTGGTTCTTGAGGCGTAAGGAACGCGAATATACCTTGATCAGTGTGAGATTGATTAGGGCTCAACTACATTCCAGTCCGAAGTTAACTTGTAGTAGGCTAGTGTCTGTAGAGGCTTAATACAGTGTGGTGTTCAAATCTGGACTAAGTCCCGGGGTTTTCTGCATTTTCGGTTTCCTCGTTAACAAAACTTATGGTGTCTGTGTTATTTCTTTTCCGCATTATATTTTGTTATATAATTGAAATATCATAGATTGTATGTTGAATCGATCATTTGGTATATCCAACCTTTGGTTGTTCATTGAAATTGATTGATCCTTGAACATTGGTCTTTGGTACCGTTCAAGTCATTTCTCTTGTATTCAATCAGGCTCGCAAATTTCTGACTGTCAAGTTATTTCTCTTGTATTCTCTTGATTGCGGATTGAATTGAGAAATTGATATATAACTCTTTGATATACTTTTTCTTAAGATTGAGTCTGACTGTCTAGTTGATTCTCTCGAAAGTATATTGGAGTTAGTACATACAGATTTCTATGTGAAATATTGGGTGAGGTTGTTATAGCCCCGCTTTTTCAATCGATATCAGAGCAGGCAAACACGTTTAAGACCTCATAAGTCTGTGTTTGTAGCGATCTGACTCTATGACAGAAGTGTTATCTCAATAAACGTACCACCAGTCTTCGATGACTCGAATTACTTATGGTGGAAAATTGCGATGCGTGCCTTTCTTCAAGCACGTGATTTTTAATCATGGGTTTAAGTTTTTAATGGCTATTTTCCTCCGGTTGTTACAATAGGAACTGTAAGTGTTCCAAAGGATATTGGTGATTATGATGCTGCCGAGATTCTTGCTGCAAAGAAAAATTATGATGGGTTGAATGCAATCATCCATGCCAATACCCCAGATCTTCAGCACCATGTGACTACGTGCACTCGGTCTAAAGATGCCTGGGATATCTTAGAAACCGTATTTGAAGGGAATACCTGCGAAAAGGAAGCTAGTCTTCAGAACGTAAATTCTGATTGGGAAAACCTTCGTATGGAAGATGAAGATTCATTTGATAAGTGTCTGAAATTGTTAACGCATATTTTGCATCGGGTAAGACTATTCCTGAAAAGGACATTGTGATGAAAATTCTCAGATCACTGCCATCCAAATACGATTCTAAGAAACACGCCATCGTTGAAGGAAATAACCTTGATGTGCTTTCCATATTTGTTAACGCCATTGTTGGGAAGTTAAAGATCTTTGATCATGAGCATATATCCAAATTTGGAAAGGATATTGCTTTCAAAGCACAAAAGAACACTAAATTACTTGATAAAAGGAAAAGTGTTGGCATCTCTGAAGATGATCTTTCTGAGACTGATTCTTCAAATAAAGACCTTGACAAGTCAGTCTCATTGATCACGAGATAGTTTAGAGATCTTCTTTTGAAGAGAAGTAAACGGTTTACTAGAGGTAAACCCTAGTCATCAGTTAAACCTCAAAATCGTTTTCCTCCTAGAAACAGGGATATTGACGATACCGATAACGAGGATATGCCACACTGCTTCAAGTATAAATTTTTGGGTTATTTTGCAAATGAGTTTCCAAATCGTAGAAAGTACACTGGAAACAAAGGTCTTGCTGCAACTCTTGATGAAATGTCTGACAATTATGATTCTAATGAAGACGAAAAATCAAATGTTGCACTCTTCTGTGAAAAATATGATTTTGATAATTGTAGCAATACGTTCATCAATATAGATATTCTTCCAGAAAAAACTCCAACCATCTTGGAGGATAAAATGAATTTATCTTTGCCCACTCGAAATTCTTTTTCTATTTTTGCAGGTTCCACCATGTGTCTAGTAGCCTGCACAGCTGTGATCTATTAACCTTCTTCCAGTTTGACATGTTCTTATTGTACTCTCAAAGGTGATGAGTTATCAAAATGTTTCAAGTACAAACATAAGATAAAATATTTCGATAAACTTCAACGAAGAGAAAATCGACTAGCTAACAAGTCAAACTTGTTCAAAAATCGACTGAGGTATGTAATCTTATCTCCTCTTCAAAGAAGTTAATTTCCAAAGATGTGTCTAGACCATCAAAAAAGGGTTTTCGGTATGAATAGTCTGAGAAACAGAGAACTAGGAATTCCATTCAAGAAAGGCTCGGTGGACAAATCATTTTTCACCTCAGCACAACGTAATTGTTTTGGTTGAGTGTCTTGTCTCACGTGCCTGGTTCAAAAGAGACAAGAGTTGACATTTCACAGGCTTAAAAAAAAGTTTTTTTTTATGTTTTTTATTTGTTTTCACTGTTTTGGAATTCTTCCATCTTTCCTTATCTAAATGATTTTGAAAGGATTTTACTCGGTTATATCAATAAAAGAGGGGTATTATAGAGAATTCTGCCTTCTTTAGGGTATGAGTTGTGCGTACGTGAATCCTTTTAGTATATAAAGGTTCTGTAACCCTATATTCCTTTTTCCTTCTCTAAGAAACTCTTTTATCACAAGTTTGCTTGTTGAGCTTGTTCTGTGAATTCTCTTCACGAATCCATATTGTTATGGAGACTCCAAGCATGATGACTTCTGATAGAAAAGATATTAATATGATTGTTAAGCCATCAATCATTATGGAAAAAGACAATTTTCCTTTACTCTCAAATTTGAAAAGGAAAAGGAGGAATGTGAGAAAACCAAGGGTTGTCCCTTCAAATCATCAGAATTTTTCTGGTGTTATTGAATAATTGAAGGAATTAAGAAAGGAAGTGCAGCAAATAAAGGCTTTTGTGTTTAGGACCCTTGAAATTCATAAGGCCCTGGTTCGGCATCAGTCAAGAAGGTTTGTTGATATTAAATCCTATCTTTATGAATCTTATGTTCCAATGGATGTTGACGACAAGGAGTTCAGGGATGATGAAGAATTTTTCAAAGGTTTTAATGATGAGTGCGAAAAAGTGCATGATTCTATATATTTTTCTTGGCATTTAACTCATCTTTTGTGCATTAAATCTACATTTTATCCCATATTCTGTATTTTCCTTGTTTTCAAGAATAAATATTTTTATTAATTAATTTTGCATTTTTAGGTAATAAATAAAGACTAGATGAGTTGCGAAGCGAAAAGTGCAAAGACACGGAGAAAGCCGGCGAAAACTCTAGATGAAAAGAAGTGCAGAATGCGGTATGGAAGACTCAAGGATGAAAATGGGCTCACAAAGGAAGAAATTGTTCTTAAAGAAGAAGTGGGCTCAAGATTGTTTAAGCTCAAACCCATTTCCTAAACCCAAACCCATTTTCTAAGCCTAAAATCAATACCCAGACCCGTTTCTCTCCTTCACCGTCAGATTGAATCCATTCCATCATCCAACGGTCGCTCCATCAGAGTCCATCGAGTTTTGATGTTCCTGTCTAACACTATAGCACCTAACTCCATCTCAGACCGTCAGTTTTGATGTATCCCAGATCCAAAGGTCGCTTCATATCCATTTCCATCGAGCCGTTGGATCATTCTTTCATCTTTTCATCCTACGCCTTTCACCATCCAAACATCAAGACTTGATGAGTCTTCTCAACACCCAAGAACCCAAATATATTAACCCAACCAAACACCCCTACTCCAAAAATATCGAACCCATCTTCTTCTCCTCCCTTCTCTGCACAGCGACGTTGTCGCCATCACCACCACCTGCTCCACCATCGCCTCCGCCACCAACTCCATATCAACCACCACAACCACCAACACGAGTTCTCATATCATCCAACAACTACACCCCATCATTCTCCTATCCCCTAGCCACTCATTACATCAACCCCTCAACCTATTCTTCCCACTGAAACCCTAGTTTTAGGGGTTGATGAAATCAGTGAGCTAGAAAGGCAATTGAAGGTGTGGGAAGCATCAGGAGACCATAAGGAAGCATGGGTCGACGTACTCAATAGTTTTCAGAGATTAGGTAAGGGCTAATTCAATTTTTGATAAAACCCTAATTTTGGATTTTTGGGGATTTTATGTTTTAATGATTGTATGTATGAATTGGAAGCATGGGTGAGAGCTAATGAGTGAATTCAGAGAATTAGGTGAGGTTAATTTGTATTTTTTACAAACCCTAATTTTGCTGATTTGGGGGAATTTTGGGGTTTCAACTGTATGTATAAATAGGGGACTTTGGGTGTTGTAGAAAGGATGCCTGGACTAGCCAGTGCTTCACCCAAGAGGACTGGAATATCCAGTGCCTCAGGGGTTAGTTTTTACTTTAAATGATGTTGTAAATTTCAATTGTTTTTATCTTATCCATGCTTTGATCTTGTTGTGCTTGAATTGTCTAGGATTGAATATCCTTATAGGTTGTTAAAACACTAAGCAAGCTTCTCTGCGGGTAGTTGCAGTGTGAGAGCCCCAACTATCACAAGGTTTAGAATTCATCTTAGTGCCTTTAGCCTCCTTTATAGACCAACCCTTAGATGAACAGCCGACTTTGAACCGCAACTGTCATCTAGTTATTCAGAATGCCTAGAAGATGACTGATAACTAACAAGGGACAAGAACATAGCTGGAGGACCTGCCTTTGTAATCTTTGCTCATTGCCCTTGGCTCACTGCCTTGGTTTGTTTGTCATTGTTTCACTGTTTATTTGTTTCTTTATCACTGCCTTTGTTTCTTTATCACTGCATGTGTTACTGCCTCTTTTTGTTGTTGTTGCTCTTACTTTTACAGTCTTGCATTTTACTTCACCACTTTTTTACTGCCTTGCCTTTGGCTACTGCCTTTGTTCTCTGTTAAGCTTAGAAAACAGTTTAGGAAACTTCAACTTACACACCCTAGTCTCTGTGGATTCGACCCGTATTTGCATTGTTCTACACCTCGACACCGTGCACTTGCGGTATTAGTTTGTGACTCTTTTAGAGAGCCACCATTTAAGGTATAGGAAACTTCTTATGAAAATTTATTCTTGTGTTTTAAGAAACATAACTAGCGTTTGGAATAACAATTATTGTGAGTACGCATAGCTATTTCCAACGATTTTCATATTGCAATGTTTTTAGATTTATTTATTTAAATTCTAAAGTTTATTTGGAAGATGATTTTGCAGTATTAATCTTTATGGTTTTATATATTGCAACTCGTTATGGTAGGAGACCTAAACTGTATTCTGCTTCCACAAGATAAATAGGGGAAAATTCCCGTAAAATAAAGTGACACAAAGCTTTTGGAGTACCTGATGGAAGAATGGAATCTTAAAGATATGCCATTTTCGGGTCCGAATTTCACCTGGACAAACAAACAAGAAGGCGACAACTTGGTGCTTGAAAGAATTGATCGTGCTTTGGTAAACGAGGTGTGAGAGAAAGCTTTTCCACAAACCCACACCATGCATTTTCCTCGCATAAGTTCTGACCATTTTTGTTTTGAATAATGAAGATATTATTAAAATTAAGCGGCAATTAAACGAGGGTAATTAATACCCAAAAAGTCATCCATTACAATTTGATTGATGCACGGTGGGATTGTATGGTCCCAAAATAAAGTTGTAAGGTTCCATAATTGGCCATTGTCTGCTGCCAGATTGGCCAGTCCGTCCGCTGCTTGATTGCCCTCCCTATAGTTGTGGTTGATGGTGTAGTGAGGGATCTGACTCATAATTTGTTTGGTCTCACAGATTATTCCTGAGATGTACCAAGGAGGATCGGCATCTGATGTTAAGAATCAAAGCAGGTTTTCCGAATCAGTTTCGAATTGAACCTTTGGCAAGCTTCGTTCTTTTTCCGTCCTGGTCGCTATGAGCATTTCCCAAGACTCAGCTGTGAGGGTGGTGGTAATTCCTAGTGGCTGTGCAATGGCCACTAGGGTGTTAGCATAAGCATCCCTATAGATGAAACCTGCTCCGGCTATTACAGTCTCATTCACTATCCTTCTTAATAGGAGTCATATGGGTTTCTTTAAGACGGAGAGAGGATTGAGGCAAGGGGATCCCATGTCCCCATACCTCTATATTATATATGTAGAAGCTTTTTCATTTCTGTTGATGGTGGTTCTTATCTTAGGGTTAAAATCGTAAAACCTTGCATCTGATGTGACATCACTCTGTAAGGAAACGAAGCCAGGAGTGTTAACCTCTCCACTGACATATTTATTGAGTCATTCAATATATTTACATGAAATTTATCCAGACTGGCATATATAGCAACCATCCTAGATGTTCTGTAAATTTCGGTGCCTTGCCCATATTCACTTAATATAAGTTTCTTTGAATGTTTTTTATGCTATGTTCCCCGGCTGAACCCTTAATGTTGATATGTCATGACAATTCGTGTTCACTCGCAGCAGAGTAACACGAATTTACAAATATCAAAGATAAGGTCTTTGCATAAGGTATTTAATCAGAAAGCATGCTGCTCTCTGGAAATGAACTTAAATAACTCTGTGTCAACACATAGGATTCAATCAATTACTTTTGCGCCTTGAGCAATATACCAGATCTTGCTTGTCGAAAGTAAACCTAGGAAAACTAGGATATTAATCCTCCATGGATTAGGAGGTTCAAAACCTTTATCCAGAATCAGAAAACAGGGAGCCGCAACAGCAAAGGGAGGCGTGGCCATGCCTTAGGCCAACTGGAGCCACTTTCCATTGGCCACGCCCCTTCCTAAACCGGCCCTATTTCCCTTGACCAATTGTGTTGCCTCAAACTAGCCACGCGCACATAAGTTGTGGTTGGGGCCATACTTGCCGGCCCTACTTCCCATCGACCAATCAGGTCGCTCTAAAGCCGCCACACTCTCACCAGAAGTGTAGCCGCGCCTTATGTTTGGACGGACCCTATTCTTGGCTAATCAAGTCGCTCTAAACTTTCCACCATACATTAAAGGCGAAACGCACCCTGCCGTGCCACCATACTAACTGGCAAGCCATACATGCCCTACCACAACAACATATTGATCGGCATGACAACATGCAACTCTGCCGCGGTAACATGCCAACATACTACTTCGTGGAAACCTTCCATAAATAGCGCCCTATGTGCCTTAGGCCAACTGGAGCCACTTTCCATTGGCCACGCCCCTTCCTAAACCGGCCCTATTTCCCTTGACCAATTGTGTTGCCTCAAACTAGCCACGCGCACATAAGTTGTGGTTGGGGCCATACTTGCCGGCCCTACTTCCCATCGACCAATCAGGTCGCTCTAAAGCCGCCACACTCTCACCAGAAGTGTAGCCGCGCCTTATGTTTGGACGGACCCTATTCTTGGCTAATCAAGTCGCTCTAAACTTTCCACCATACATTAAAGGCGAAACGCACCCTGCCGTGCCACCATACTAACTGGCAAGCCATACATGCCCTACCACAACAACATATTGATCGGCATGACAACATGCAACTCTGCCGCGGTAACATGCCAACATACTACTTCGTGGAAACCTTCCATAAATAGCGCCCTATGTGCTACCTACCTCCTGTTCATAGCCAACGCCATGAGATTAGGGTTTTCTGGTCAAAAGCACGCCTATGCATTAACCAAAGCCCTAATTTCCAGTCGTGGCACAAATCATGTCACTTCGACCCCACAACATGCCATGAGCCATGTGGGACCAGGGAAGCCCTAGGGTTGGTGCCATATCATAGCCACCCACAGAAATCCTTATTCTAGTGGCCGTTTCCAAACTATGGCCTTTCCATAACTCCTTTGGCATAGCTATAGCGTCATTTTCACAAAAGTATCGCCATGACGCGGCCGCATGCCGCACGCACTATTAGGGTTTCGACATGCCAAACCCTAACTTGGGAAAAGTTGCTACGCCAACCAAAGCCAAATAACGTTTCCCAGAGTGTTGGGATTGATGTGGCCACATGGCCAATGTTACCACACCACATGTGGTTCCAACATCACGGCGCCAAACCCTAGCATTGTCCATGCCGCCAAAACCTAACCTTAGACACGGCGCCAAACCCTAGCCTTGGCCATGCCGCCAAGCCCTAACTTTGGCCACGGATACAAATTTTAGCTTTGGCCATGCTACAACGCCACAGGAGTGGCCATTCCACAACGCCACTGACATGTCGCTATGCCACTGCTACGCCACTGGCATGACGCTATGCCATGGCTCCACCAGGCGCCACTATGCCAATGGCGCCACTCCTCTATACAACAAGATGTGGCCATAATAAGTGGCCATCCTTCCTCATGAGATGCAATCTCATCCATTCAAGTTTGCCACCGAACTGACAGACTTATGGCAAGTTTCAGACGACCAACTGCCTAAATCTAGTGGCCATGGATACGCCAGGCGCCACCGTGCCACTGTCATGCACGAGCGATGCCATCCATGCCACATTTCCACCGGCATATACCAAAACTCCTACGCGCCATTATCGAGCGCTAACACAAGGTAGCCATAATCACAGGCTATCCTCCTTTATGAGATGCAATCTCAGCCATCGATGTTCGCCACCAAACTGACAAACCTGTGGCAAGTTTTAGGTAGCCAAAACGAGCCTAATAGCATTACATCCTATTTTCCTGCGTAAATTCCCTTGAGCTTGACTTTCCATACGTAGCGAAGTGCTACATGTTTTCCACGAAAACAATCGAGAATCAAACATGTCACAAACTGGGGGATGCTCAACAAGGTATTGGTCTGGCGGTTTACAGCGTGCGGTGTGCAATGCGCCCTTATAAGAAAGTGTCATGAAGTGGGATAATTAGTGGTGGTGAAAAGAACGGTGTAAACGAATTCATTTCCTTCTTCATGGAAGCATAATTTCTGACGGTTACACGAATTCACTTCATTCATCATGGAAGCATAACGTCTGATGGTTACACTTTACTTTTTTCCTCCACCACTCAATCGTTTCCACTTCCTACGAGACTAGGGTATGTTTCAATATGACTCGTATAAATAGGCTTCACCTATTTTCACCAAAGGACAAGTTTTGGTCGGCAACAATACAGTATCTAGAAATCACCTGGTAGCTTTTCATTCTGCTATTCAGTTCTACTTTCAGATACAAGTCATAAACAACCACACCTTCAGAATCAAAGATTCTGGTCTCAACACTCTCTTCGCTTCCCTCCCTAAGACCAACCCTTCTCCTTTACTTTGTGACCCAAGCAAGTCTGGAACAGACATTTCTTGGTTTAAACCAGGATTGTACAGATTGATCTCTCGAATCAAAAGTACTCCCGTGCAGTGCATTGTTTAGGGTTTATATTCGTTTCTCATTCACACACCCAAATTTACCAAAACCAGCAGAAACAGTTTTCACCCACAAATAATTGGCGACCATAGTGGGAGGTTAATCTCTCGGTTACAAATTCAACTTTCAATTCCATCATCCTACCGGTGAATGCAATGCTTTGAAGCGCATCGGCCAAGGAAAGAAATATTCAGGAGAATTACGTCTAGGGACTAGAGATTCTCCGCCTTACCGTGGATCGACGTAAAAATTTTCCACAGAAAATAAAGGAATGAATGGGGACTTATCGCGGAAACGAGGGCATCACATAAAGACTCGGATTTACTCCCTGAAGATTCAGTTTTGGTGAAAGACCCTAAAGCGAGTAAGTTTTATCAGACAATGTTTACACGATCTATTGTTTGGTTTTTCACATTTACAATGGAAGCCGATAACCCAATCATCCCAAGATTTCATATCCTTCCCTTTTTCATGCAACATTCATGGTTTTGCAATTTTCCCGAATGATTTTGCTACTTACATCGCAATTCAGTTTTTGACATATCGATTAATCAGAGGGCCATTATTCCAAAAAATAATCCAAAAACTCTTATAAGAAACAATCATTTATCAATCCAAAAACCAGAAAACCATAAGCTAGGCGTTTCTTTTGCCTTTCAAAAAAAAAAAAATAAGAAAAGAAGTTCAGAAAAATAAAACGTTCAAGGAAAATTGCCTAACAATGGCTCATTCTTCTTGGAGAAAATGTCCTTCATGCTTTGAAGAGACGCCTGCTTCAGCTTCAACTCCTGAGACAACTTCTCGACTTCTACCTCATGTTGATTAATCAAATCCTCGGAAGGACCTTCAACCGCTTCAGCTTGCAGCCTTTGGATTTCGGAAAATCTCTCAAAGAACTAGGAGACGTTAAACTCAAAGTTTACACACATATCTCGATGGAACTTCTAGCTTGAGATTACATCTCCAGAAACAGTGTGATCAGTCACATTGCACATGTCATGAATTGAAGATAATGTTTCTTCCACCCGCTTAACCAACGTGAACCGGGTGGTGATCTTTTTGGTTGTTGCAATGTGTCCATACCTTTCCCATATTATGGTATACAACTCCGCATACTTAGTTGGTACACTGAAGCCTCTGATCAGCACATGATCTTCATAAGGAGTCAAAAATGGCGCCTACAACTGGTTCCGTGACCAGCAGGGGTTCCTTGGCAACAATATCACCCACAGCCGAGGGGGTGTTTTCCATCATCTGAAGCGCGACATCATCTTCATGACGATCAATCTCTATCTCCAGATTGCTAGCAGGTACGACTTCCATGGTTGGAGACAACACCACATCCTTATCATGACGAATCTCCATCTCAGGGTTATCTTCGATGGCTTCCTCCTATGATAACACCGATCGAGTATGTATTCTGAATAAATAAATGGCCTAAAGAAAAAAGGTGTGGAAAAATCACCGACTCATTTGCGGGCCCACTAGAAGAAGACTCGCTGTTGTATTCAGAAGTGCTCCTCTCACCACCAGATCTCAAACTTTCCTTCTCTTCGGATTCTTCTTGAAGAGATTCAGTCTTGTCGCCTCCTTCCTCAAGAAGCGTCGTCTTTTGGCCGTGGGAAAGTCTGGCAAAGATATTCGAGTTGTCAAGACCCTGAGTCAAAAAAATAAAAGGGGAGAGTTAATGACGAAATGGAAAACTTGTGTGATTCAGCCAAGTCAATGAGGGGATCATACACACTTGTGTGTTGAAAGAACTGAAAGTCACAAGAGCCGTCGAATCCGATTGGAAGCCATCTTCACGATTTTTCGACCTTTGCTCCTTTTTCTAGGGACTGTTGATAGGCACATTTTTTTGTCTTATATAATCTTAATTGTATACATTATTAGTGGTCAATTTTATATTTATTATGGCTTTTTATGTCCCTGTAGGTATTTTTGGAGAAATAGGCTTTTGTGGCGAAATTGGCTAAAAAAGTGGTTTTTGCGCTCGTGGGAGAAAATTACTATACGGACTCTCACTTTGGATAAGGGGTAACCTAATTACTAAGGGGTGACCCATTTCCAGGCATCTGCTAAAGGGAGACCATCCACGGATAAGGGGAGGTCATCCCTACCTTTTGAATTTTGTGAATTGGCGGGAATATGTGCAGTCACGAACAAATTTTAGGGTTGGATTTTCTGGAGGTTTTTGAGGAGATTCAATTGCTAGCATTTGTTTCAGTGGGCCTGTTTTGGATATACAGGTCTGGTATAGACCTTTAAATCAACAGAGTTGGGCTTGATTATTGATTTGAAGAGAACATGGAACATGAGTTTGAGTTGCGAAGTTCTCTGGGAAGGATTTGGGAAAGGTTTTCGTCGAGAACTTCACGGGAATGGATTGTGGTAGGACTGTTGCGACAAGACAGGAGCAGTAGGACTTTCGAATCGAGAAAAATAAGGAAGCTTATACGGACTTTTGGTGAAACAGGGAATGTTATAATATCAGATTCTGTTTGGTGTGTGGAAGTTGCGTGTAAAGAAACTGAGGAGAATATACTACGAAGATTTGATGTTATCCTAAGGAGAGTTTCCACCTCATACTACGCGTAAAAAAAGAAACAGGAAGACGCGTAAAGCAACAGGGAGGAGAAGATTATTTCTGAGACTTTTGGCGAGAGAAAACAAGATTATTTTTGGATTTACTCGACCCTGTAGGGTATATATAGGTGCTGTGAGAATTATATAAGGAATCGAACACTTTGGGGGTCATTTGGAGTAGTTGCAGAAGAGAAACAAAAGTTGCAGAGAAGTTCTACATCACCAGCAGAACGAGGAAGAAGAAGATAGGAAAACTGTCGGCTAATCTTTCATATATTGTAACAGTTTTGTAACATTGTTTCAGTAAGGGTTTTCTTTGCAACAGCAGCCTCTGTAACAACGAGTTCTGTAACAATTATATATGTTACAAACTCGTTGCTTTATTAGTTTTCTCTTGTTTTTCACCCTTTTGAGCTATGGACACCTATTTTGAGCACGTGATTAACATGAGGAGCTAAGCCCCATTGCTGAGGCGACGGAGGAAGCCATTTTTTCAATTATTATGTGGTAAATTCTATTTAATTTAATTTTCGTAATTCTTTTATGATTATTTGCACTGAACTGAAATCGAATATATGATTCTGATTAAGTGGTTGTGTTCTCAATTGATGGGTCATGCTTAGGTTAAGTATTTTGATGGTCCATGCTTTCGATTTAAAACTATTGTTTTGAGTATCTACTTGTCTAGGCAAAAATATTAGAATCACTTTAAACGTAAAGAGTTGCATAAATATTGACTAGATTAAATCACATAAAAATTGGAGATTGGTGGAATCCTGAGTCTCAGTGCTTTTTATAATCTTGATAACAATTTCTATTTAAGTTTTCTATTTTAATTTGAGTCTAAAATCGAGTCCACACAATCCGAGTTGAACGAACTTTACTACCACTTTCAAAACTACATCGACTGTCTGCATCCAAGCTAGAGGATTTTCGCTTTCCCGAAGGAAGCTCTTTCAGCAATTTATGCTTCGCTAGAACCGAAGAGAAAGTTTTACCACGTGGATTTGTCACGATATCCTGCACTAACTGATGAATGGCGAGAAACTCATCTTTCCAGAAGATATTATATTTGGGAGATGTCACAGGTTTTCGTTCTGGGAGCAAGAAAGGAAGGCTTTTATCACGTGCAAAGACGCTGTAATCAAGAATGGCGGGTAGCAATTCATATGGAGCTGTTGATGGTCGGCGGGATGGGACTCCCTGATCAAAGCCCATATTTCGAGCAGCCCTGTCAATATTGTAAGATATTACTCCACAAGACCCTCTGAAAAAAGATGGCACGTACCCAGGCATGCAGCTTCACAAGAACACAGTTTCTCCAATGCTCATATTCTCGTCAGCAGAACGCAATATCATGTTCGGTGCAGAAGCAAAAGTATCTAGTTGAAATATAGAGGCATGGATCGGGGTCCAAGTACGAAAGTTAACTGCATGCGAGTTGTCAAGAAAATCAATGAGCTTTTTTCCAGGTCTTGGACGCCATTCCAACCAACAGAGTATTCTAGAGCCGCCATATGTATCAGGAAATGAGGTTCTCGGGTTAGGGGCGTAATGTCTGAAATGCTCCCACAACCATGCTTGGATAAAGGAGACATGGATATACGATTATACTTTCATGTACCCATTAGAGACGTACATGACCGCTACCAAGCGATCCATATGGGTGTACAAAGAGCCAAGAAACAAACTGCCAATGTAAAGAACAACGCCTTTCACTAGTTTGATAGCAAATTTGATGAGCTTCTGCCTTATCTCCTTCTTGACAGAGCCATCATCAAAAATGTCTCTGGATAGCCACATAGCTAAAAATGCACCAACATGGAGTGTATCATCCAACACTTGATCCAACTCCGGCTCATCAGGAAACCACTCAGACACCCACCAGTTATAGAAGCACTTTTCCTCATAATTCTTTCGAACATATCCTGTTGCTTTCGTGACCAATGCGGCATGTATTTCTTCTTCTTCCTCAGACAAGACAACGTCAAGTTTCCCAATTATTGGAAGACTCATCAAAACGGCTACGATTTCCAAAGAAATAGTCATCTCACCCATCTACATATAGCCGTGTGAGTTTCTGGGCACCATATGGAGATGAAAGTAATCAATCCTGCACCGTATTTTCTGATTTGAAGTGTTGCAGAAGCCATGAAAACGTTCACGATTTGCACTCCAGTCAGATTAGCTCTTACATGGTCTCGACTCATCATGAACTTCATCCATTTGTCATAAGAGCGCAATAGATTATGACATATTTTGAAGTCTATGGGAGAAGCCAGATATTCTTTATTCTGAAGGAAAAACCTCATTATACCCCCTGTACAGACTGATTGGACTTCTCCATCATTTTATGAATCACTCAGAAGAGTTGGCACGAATTTGGGATGGGTCCTTGTAATTGTAGAAGATTTTGTAAATAACTCATCATCCGTGTTCGGCTTAGAGTTGTTAGTGTTTCTCGATGCGGCGACAGAATTGCTTTCAAATGACATCTTAGCAAAATTCCTTATGCTTTTGAAGTAACTACAATGGAACAGAACATAAAATTACTACTTTGAAGAAAATCATACATAGAGATTTTTGTCAAAATTCGGGTACAATAATCAAGAGCCAACAACACATTTTCTACGTAAATTTCTCCTTTGGACACATGTTATAGCACTCACGTCAAAAGGGAATGGGGACTGATGCTTGCCCAACGAGATATACGCAATGCCGTGGGAAATATGCTCTCAGTCATATCACGTTTTGCCGCGGGAAATATGCTATCAGTCATATCACGTTTTGCCACGGGAAATATGCTCCCATTCATATCACGTTTCGTCGCGGGAGTTATGCTCACGAACAAAAGGAAACCCTAGAGATAGTTTTTATGGAGAAAGAAACAGACGTAGTTGTCCACACGTACATGCTTGCCTAACATAATGATTGTTTTCGTTGTGGTTAACGCTACTACAATACTATTAGTGAAGAATGATTATTCATATTGAAGTGTTTTTTCAAATTCATCGAGGTCTTGCCTATGGCTAGGGTTTACACCAACACAGAAGAGCAAAAAAAAAGAAGAAACGTTGAGAAACATACCTAAAATAGGCTCGCCTACTTTTGCTGCTGTTCTCTCCGCTGATCCAAACCTTTGCCGCTAGCACCAAGATGTGAAAAGAAAGCAAACAATACGAAAGTAAGGAAGATAGGTAACGCCTTTTATAGACATGGTATTTTTGGAGTTTGACTAGAGATAGGTTTCTCTTTTGGGACGCGCACGAAAGAAGGCAGCTGGGTCCGCGGTGTTTATGTTCCATGACGCTAATATCCACGGCCAAGCCAACACTACACCAACGCTCCATGGCCCATATTTACCAATCCAAAGCCGCGCCATCCATCATACCACGGATGTATCAAAGCCAGCCGTACCACGCCCGCGCCATAAGTCCGCGTGCAGGATGGCAGCGCCTTTCCAAGCTAGCCGCGCCATCAACCACTCCAAGCTATCCGCGCCATCCACCTTTACGTAGACAGCCAAAGCGGCGGCATCTCCGCCGTTCAAAGCAGCGTCATCTCCGCCTGTTCCGTGGATCAAATCACAGTGCCATCTCTGCCAATCAGTAGCCAAAGGTTCAGCGCTAACGCCAACACCCTATGGCCAAGATGGAATTACGCAGAGTCGCCAATACAAGGATCACATATTCCCCATGCCTTCAGACAAAGGTTGGTCAAATCTCCCTGGAAATCTCTTCACGTCTTGCCCTTTCAATTTTACTCTTGTCTGTCACCATCTCATGCTTACCCCGCAACAATGCCGCTGTTACGTGCTAAGCAGGGGACTTAATGTTGATGGTGGTTTTTAGATTAGGGTTAAAATCGTAAAACCTTGCATCTGATGTGACGTCACTCTGTAAGGAAATGAAGCCATGAGTATTAACCTCTCCACTGGCATATTTATTGATCCATTCAATATATTTACATGAAATTTATCCAGACTGACGTATGTAGCAACCATCCCAGATGTTTTCTAAATTTCGGTGCCTTGCCCATATTCACTTAATATAAGTTTCTTTTAATGCTTTCTATGCTATGTTCCCCAGCTGAACCTTTAATGTTGATATGGAATGACAATTCGTGTTCACTCGCAGCAGAGTAGCACGAATTCCCAAATATGAAAGATAAGGTCTTAGGATAAGGTATTCAATCAGAAAGCATGCTGCTCTCTGGAAATGAACTTAAAGAACTATGTGTCAACACATAGGATTGAATCAATTAGTTTTGAGCGTTGCGCAATATACCAGACCTTGCTTGTCAAAAGTAAACCTAGGCAAACTAGGAAATTAATCCTCCATGGATTAGGAGGTGCAAAACCTTTTCCCAGAATCAGAAAACAGGGAGCCGCAAAATTAATGGGAGGCGTGGCCATGCCTTAGGCCAACTGGAGCCACTTGCCATTGGCCACGCTCCTTCCTAAACCGGTCCTATTTCCCTCGACCAATTGTGCCGCCTCAAATTAGCCACGCGCACATAAGTTGTGGCTAGGCCCATACTTTCCGACCCCACTTCCCATCGACCAATCAGGTCGCTCTAAAGCCGCCACACTCTC